>NC_080791.1:30890351-31540977 GCF_028018385.1 Neofelis nebulosa | reverse complement strand
AAAAATCTCCAGGCCCAAATGAGGTAACTAATGAATTCTACCAAATGTTTAAATAAGAATGACACTTTTCCATAAACTCTTCCATAATATAGAAAAAGAGGAACTTTGTAATTCATTGTACGAAGCCAATATACCAAAATCAGACAAAAGGTAGTACAGAAATACTTCAAGAAGGCAAAAGAATAAAAAAAAATACATAATTATATCAAGGATTTGTCAAAATTTATCACTAATTCAATTAATGAAAAAACTTCTCAGAAAGCTAGAAATAGAGAGGAACTTCCCCAACTTAATAAAAATCATTTACAAAATACTTACAGAGAACATTATACTTAATGACAAAAGACTGTTCTTTATCCCTATTTTCAGGAACAAGGCAAAGACATTTGTTTGCATCTCTGTTATTCAACATGGTGCAGGAAATTCTAGTCATTGCAACAAATTAAGGAGAGGAAATAGAGTCATATAGATCAGAAAAGAAGAAATAAAACTCTGCTTCTGTGAAAACAAAAATTTAAACATAATACCATTTGCAGTCACCAAAAAACATGAAACTCTTGATGTAAATCTAACAGAACATGTACAGGAATCCTATGGTGAAAATGACAAAATGCTTATGAAAGAAATAAAAAAAAATCTTAATAAATTCCTTGGTTGGAAGGCTCCACATAGTAAAGATGTCAATTCTCTTCAAATTGATATACAGATTTAACACTATTTCTATCAAAATCTCAGTGATTTTTGTGTTGATATAGACAAGATTAATCTGAAACGTACATGGCAATGCAAAGATACTAGAATAGCTAAAACAGTTTGGAAATATAAAATAAAACTGGGAGGAGTCATTCTGACACCTTAATATTCAATAGATATCTATAGGTAGATAGATATCTATATTAATCAAGACAGTGTTATATTGACAGAGTGATAAACACTCAGATCAATGGAACAGAACCAAGAGCCCAGAAATAAAACCACACAAATATGTCCAATTATTTTTTTAATAATTTTTTTACATTTTTATTTATTTTTGAGAGACAGCACAAGTGGGGGAGGGGCAGAGAGAGAATGAGACACAGAATCAGAAGCAGGCTGCAGGCTCTGAGCTGTCAGCGCAGAGCCCGATGCAGGGCTTGAACTCACAAACTGTGAGATCATGACCTGAACCGAAGTCAGGCGCTTAACCGACTGAGCCACCCAGGTGCCCCATGTCCAATTATTTTTAATAAAGTTGGAAAAAATTCAATGGGGAAAGGGTAGTCTTTTCAACAAATAAGACTTAAACAATTGAATGTCATTAGGCAAAAATGAACCTAAATCTAAAGCTCACACATTAAGTGAAAATGGATCATAGATTTACTTGTAAAATGGAAAATATAAAAAAAATAGAAGAAACAAGGAAAATTTTCAGGGCCTATGGTTTGGGAAAAATTTCTTAGATATGTTACCCAAATTGTTATCTATGAAAGAAAAAAAAATCAATAAATTGGGCTTCTTCAACATTTAAAACATTTGCTCTGCAAAGAACATATTAAGAAAAATAAACTATAATCCATAGACTAGGAGAAAACATTTGCAAGCCATATATATAACATAAGACTACTATCTAGAATATATAAACACTCTCAAAACACAACAGAAAAAAGTGGAACAAATATATAAAAAGAAATGTTACTGAAGAAGAAATACAGATGGAACATCAGCACATTGAAAGATGTTCATTCATCATAATTAGCCATCAGATAAATACAAATTAAGACCATGATAAGATATCATTACATACTTATCAGAAGAGTTAAAAGATAGTGACAATACCAAATGCTGGTGAGGATGTGAAGAAACCAAATCTCTCTTATACTTCTGGTGGTAATGTAACACGATGCAGTTATTCTAGAAAACATTTTGAAAATTTCTTTTAAAAACATGTATGTACAATATAACATAGCAATTGCTCTCCTGGACATTAACTCCAGAGAATTTAAAATATATGTCCACATACACAAATCTGTACATAATGGCTTTAATCATATTTCTTTGTAATGGCCAAAAACTCAAGACAATCAAACTACCCTGCAATAAGTGAATGGTTTAACAAACTATGATACATCCATACAATGAAATCTTACTAAGGAGTAAAAAGGAACAAACTATTGATATACACAACCACTTGGGTGACTCTCAATGGCAATATTCTGAGTGAATAAAAGTTAATCTCTAAAGGTTAAACATTGTATGATTCCATTTAGATAACACTCTTGAAATGACAAAAATATAGACCTAGAGAACAAATTAATGGTTGACAAGGATTAAAGATTGGTGGGGTGGGGACGCTGGGTGTGACTGTAAAGGGATAACAAAAGAGAGGTCTTTGTAATGATGAAACATTTCTTTCAGTGGTGATTACAGAGATCTACACAATGTAATAAAGTGATAGAGAACTATACATACGTTTCAATTCTAATTTCCTGGTTTAGATATTATGTACATTTGTATAAAATGTAACCTTTTGGGAAACTGAGTACATGAAACCTCTCTATACTATCTTTGCTATTTCCTGTGAATCTATATTATTTTAACTTAAAAAATATTAAAGACAATCTTGTGTAAATCACATTATTTCATGAGTCCATTGGAGACTAACATTGGTTTGAGTCTAGTTTTTAACATACCTTGTTATACCTCAATACCTTGATAAAAGGGTAATAGAAGGACATATCAAGCCAGTACAGGTAATAGATCTCCAGGCACAAATGCCCTTAAAGTGTTCTTTAGTGAGGAACAATATGTTCTATATACAAGATAAGTAAGTATAATATGCATTGGCCACAAGCCTTGAAAGGAATGTAATATAGCACAACTGTCAAACCTGGAAGAAGCTGTATTACATAAGGAGTAGCCTGGAGTTTGCGAAATTGGGAGATGTCCAATGTGCTTATGCTCAGCACGATTGAAAAGTCTTATTTGTAAGATATTTCATAACCCAGTACTGTACAGAAATGGAGACTTTGTTCAAATTGAAAATACAAATGAGCACTAGAGTCTGAGAAAAATCTTTTCATGAGAAGGAAATGATTTTCTTTAGTCTCTGAGAGCTAAGAAAGAGAGGAAACATGGAGAAGTAAAGATAGCTTTCCCTAGACTAGTTTCATGGTGTATTTATGTATTGCTAATAAACTCATTAGGCTCTTGCATGAATATACAGATAATGAATTTTTCAATCTCCCATATGCTGTAATTGATTTTATTTGCTTCATTGAAATTTGGGGGGGCATACAAATCATGTGCCCTGCTACCTGCTTCACCTCCTACATATACCCCATTATTTCTACCTCCTCTTCCTTTTCTTTCTCCTCCTTTACATCTTCTGTCTACCTCACTCCTTCTGTTGTGCACATCCTCTCTCTTCTCTCTCTCTCTCTCTTTCTCTCTTGCTCTTCTTTGCTTCTTCCTCCTCTTTCTTCTCTTTCGCTATCCTGATTTTCTGGCTTGTATATATTCTTGTGTTCACACTTTCTTGACCTTTGTCTAACTGGTCATGTGATAAAGATGGTCTTGCTGTTCATGTATATCTCTCATATTACAGTATTTGAGGGCATTAAGAACTGGGAAACTTTGAAATGCTTCAAGGGTATGAGAAGGTTAAGGGGAAAAAAAAATAAAACAAGAGGTAGCTTCTATCAAGTCCTTCTGAGATTCTCCAGCCTGGCAGATTCATTACTTTAAGAAATGATAACTGATTGGTATCTGAAGTGGCAAAGAAAGAGTGATTTAAGTCATGTCTATTACCTGTCAGCAGACAATATCTCAGGCAGCTTTGGGAATGTGACAATGTTACTGGTGCCACTAGTAGTTTCCGGTTTTCTGCTTCAATGAGTATCCTCATTTAGGAAACCAAAAAGTGTTTAAGGGCTAACTTCTAATTTTCCTATTTTTCTTATGACTGCTGCTGCTGCTTTGACAGCCTGGGTCCATGAACCTTGCTCAAATGCATAGAACTGCCATAGATAAAGCACAGTTTCCTTCACATCTTCAACTTCTTAGGGTCTGTGGCCCTATGTCCTGAGGCAATGGCAGATAAGCTCTTGGATTATTCTGAAATTAGTACAACTCACTCTCACGAGGATCATGAAGGTGATTTCCCTCAGACTGTCAGTTCAAGCCACTGCAGCCTACTTGCAAAATCCACCATTCTCCAGTTTTCAGACTTGAGAGATTCATGTCCAGCATAAACGATGCCTTCTTCTCTCCTACTCAATGCTCACATCACACAGGGGCAATTTTAGATGTCCCTCCATACCATGAAATTAAAATTGGATAGATCTTATAGTTAACATTTTAAGCTATGATGTTCCTAGACTGACAAAATTAACCAAAGAGGAACCACAGGTGAAGCTTGCATACATAATTGGTTCCTTGCACACTTAAGAATGTGTCAGGAATTGTAATGTTTGTTTTTATTATTATGAAATTCAGAATCATACAAATGGTGCATTTTGATTCTATTATATGCAGGCAAGGGCACATAGGCCCAGAGAGGCACAAAGATTTACCCAAAGGTAAGGTGAAATAGTGGCTCTATTAGGAGTGGCTCAGATATCCTAAATTTTTCTTAAAGCTTCTTTCTACCACACCACAGTAGGTGGTTTTCTCTATAAAATGGTGCTTATTCATTCACTTAAGAAATGGAAAATCAGTGAAAAACACTTAATTATAATTTGTGGGAAGCAATATGAAGAACAAAATCTGAGTGCTATAGGACAGAACAAGTAGGCTTGGGTGACTAGGAATGGTGGCCTTGAGGAGGTAACCTGCCATATGAGTTCTAAAAGATGAGAATTAAAAGCAAGAGCAAGAGAGGAATAAAGGGCTTATATGTCAGAGGAAATAGTATGTTTCAAGTCCCTGAGTCAGGAGACCACTATCTCTTAAAGAAACCAAGAGAAGGTTATTGTGGCTGGAGGACAGCTAGAATAGAAGAGAAGAACACTGATGATGTGGCTGAGGCAGATCATACCATGTGAAGACAGTCTATTGGGTCAGAGATCTGGGACTTTATGTGAAATGTGGCAGGAAACTACTGACTAGTCTTAAACAGAAAAGTAAACGGCATCTACCTGATGAGTAGTAATGTCAAGATCTTTGTATTTCTTGTTTGGAAAATGTTCATTTAGGTTCTCTGCCCATTTTTAATTGGATTATTTGTTCTTTTGAAGTTGAGTTGTATAAGTTCTTTATATATTTTGGATATTAATACTTTATGGAAGGTATAATGCTAAATGAGATAATTCAGAGAGAGAAAAACAAATACCATATGATTACTTTCATGTGGAATTTAAGAAAAAAAAGAACAATGAACAAAGAGAAACAAAAAACCGGTATTTTTAAAAAGTTTTTTAAAATTTTATTTAAGTAATCTCTTGACTCGACATGGGGCTCAAACTCACAACCCTGAGATTAAGAGTTGCATACTCCTCTGACTGAGCCACCCAGGCACCCCAATAACAGGTTCTTAAGCACAGAGAACAAATTGGTGTTTATCAAACAGGAGGGGATTAGGCATATGGGTGAAAAAGATAAAGGAGTTTTAGAGTACACTTATCATAAGTTCTGAGTAATGTATAGAATTGTTAAATCATTATATTACATACCTGAAACTAATATAGCTCTGTAGGTTAATTATACTTAAATCAAATGAAATGAAATAAAGTATCTGTATTGTAAGTGAGAAAAAGATAATGACATCTAATACATATTTGTAAAGGTCTCTCTGGACTTTACGTCAAGAGGGAGGTAAGAGTGGAATCAAGAAGAGTAATTAAGAGACTATTGTAATATGCAGGTGATCAATGAGTGTGATTCCAATAGTGGCTGTGAAGATGGAGGTATGGAGAGATTAGAGATATATTTTTGAGGCAGAAATGGCAGGAATTACTTATGGATTGGAAGTGAGAAGTAAGGAAAATGTAATAACAAAATAACTGTTATATTTATGGCTTGACAATTTCTTGTTTTATGGTTTAGCAATTTCTGGCTTGCAATCTTACATTTCTGTCTTGATATTATTTTCTGAGATAATAAAACCTGAAGTAAGAACAGAGTGATGAGAGAAGGAGGACATAGATCAAGGTTTATATTTGTATAATTTAAGTTTGGGATGCTATTCAAGTGAAGCTGTCAGAAATCTGTAGATCAGAAAAGTCTGGATTGAACGGGTGGATCTGGGCACCACTGGCAAATGGATGATCTAGAAGCCACAGCAAGGGTAAGCTCACCTAGAGAGAGATGTGGTGTGGGTCATGGCTACTATGTCTGTCTGTCCCCCTGGAAATGCTCTGAAGAGCCCAAGCTATTCTTTTGTCCAGTTGATTTCCTCTCTGACCCTCAAAAATATTATTTATTGTATCAGCATTTGTCTCAGGTCTCCTTATCTAGTAGGAACCTGATGGCCTGTCTTAAGGTTTCAAAAGAATAGAGTCAGGAAACAGGGAAGAAGATAATTACTTAGCAATGCTAATGACCCACACCTGGCTGCAACAATCATTTTCTTAAAAAAAAAAAGTCACATTTCAGAGCTGCTTGGTGCATGGATGCATTAATCACATTTGCATACGGTGCTCTATTTCAGATGGCTTGAACATGATAACTCAGAGCAATCCATATTTATGATTTAAAAATTGCTGACTGAATAATTACACATTAAGTAACTTCTGTTTCCTTGTATATTATTGTTTCTAATTAGCAATGAGGGAAAATAAAGTCAACATTATTTATGGATACAGTTTAGGTTTGTCATTTATATTGGGCTTGCTATCTTCATATCAGTTTACTGCCACTGATTAGCTGCTCCCTGTGATCTCACAGAGTTGGTCAGCCCTGGGGACAGGAAGGTTTCATCCTCCTACACTTTCTAGCACTCTTCTGCTTTCTTCTCCCAAGTTTCTTCAGACTTTTCTTTAAGTTTCTACTCCAGGGACTCCTCACCAAGCACTGTCTTTATACCCTTCATGTAGTCTCATGTGCCATAAAGGAGAAAAAAGTCTTAATTCTGAAATCAATATGCTGAAATATTGCTACATGAAATTCATGCTTTCTATAATGGATTATTCAAGGTTTGGACCTTTTTGGTGTTTGTTATTTTCATTTGTTATGAACAAACCTTACTGGAGATACTTTTTCTAAATAGACTAATTACTTTTCAAGCTTCTTCCCTTTAGATTCATACCCAGTACACCACAGTCATTTATTAATGCTAATATAAATGGACTTATTTAATTTCAAATAATAGGAAATCAGCTCGATAAATATAACCCCAACATAACTAAAGAAATTCAATAAATTATTTCCACTCTTCTTTCTATAATTGTCTCTGCTTATAGGTAAGCAAACTCTGAGGTATATGGCTAAAAAAATTATATTAAAAATTAAAAACCTTTGTCAATATCCAATATATTTGTGACATACCAAATTTTCTGTAATATACCAAAATTTATGGGATGCAGCAAGAGCAGTTCTAAAAAGGAAGTTGATAGTCATAAAGGCCTACCTCAAGAAACAGGAAAATCCTTAAAAAGGACATCCTAACTTTACATATCAAGGAACTGGACAAAGAAGAACAAATGAAACCCAGAGTTAGTAGAAGAAAGGAAACAAAAAAAGATTAGATAAGAAATGAGTGAAATAGACGTTAAAAATACTAATAGAAAATGTCAATGAAACTAACAGTTGACTCTTTGAAAAGATAAGCAAAATTCATAAACTTTTAGTTGGATATACTAAGAAAACTCAAATATACAAAATCAGAAATAAAAGAGGAGATGTTACAACTGACACCACAGAAATACAAAGGTTCACAAGACCACTGTGAACAACTATATATACCAACAAGTTTGATGATCTGGAAGAAATGGACAGATATCTAGAAACATATAAACCTACCAAGATTGAAACATGACGAAATAGAAAATCCAAATAGACCAATTACTAGAAAGGTAATTGAATCAGTACTCATAAACTTCCCAACAAAACAAGTTCAGAACCAGACAGCTTCACTGGTGAATCCTACCAAATTTTCAAAGAAGACTTAACACCAATCCTTTTTAAACACTTCCAAAGAAAATATAAGAGGAGGGAATTCTTCCCAGCTCATTTTATGAAGCCAGCATTACCCTGATACCCAAACCAGACAAGGATGCTACAAGAAAAGAAAATTACATGCAATAACCCTGAAGAACATAGATGTAAAACTTATCAATAAAATATTATCAAACCTAATTCAACAAAATATTAAAAGATCATACAATATATTTTAAGTAGGATTAATTCCAGAAATGAAAGGATGGTTCAACATCAACAGATCAGTCACTGTGCAAAAAAAGCACTTAATGAAATTTGACCTTCACTTATTATAAAAAATCCACAAAAAGCAGGCATAGAGGGAACATATCTCAACATGATATAGGCCATCTATGATAGGCCTACAGCTAGCATCATACTCAATGATGAAAGCTGAAATTTTTTTCTCTAAGATCAGGAACAAAACAGCTATTCCGACTTCTATTCAATATAGTATAGGGAATTTTAGAGAAATTAGGTAAGAAAAAGAAATAAAAGTCAACTAATCGAAAGGAGGAAGCAAAACTGTCACTATTTGCAGATGGTATGATAGCATCAAGTTGACCCTTGAGCAATGTACAGGTTAGAGGTACCAACCCCCTGTGCAGTAAAAAATTCATATATAACTTTTGACTTGCCCCAAATCTAACTACTAATGACCTAATGTTTACCGGAAGCCTTACTTGTAACAGTCAGTTAACACATATTTTGTATGTTATATATATTAACATAATGTATTTTCACAATAAAGTAAGCTAGAAAAAAGAAAAATATTAAGAATCATAAAGTAGAAAAATGCATTTTATAGTGCTGTACTGTATTTATTTTTAAAAATCCATGTATAAGTGCATGCACACAATTCAAAACCCATTTTGTTCAAGGGTGAACCATTACATAGAAACTTTTAAAGATTCCACCAAAAAATTGTTAGAACTAGTAAATGAACATAGTAAAGTTGCAGGATACAAATCAATACACAAAAATTTGTTGCATTTCTCTACACTAATAACAAACTATCATAAATAGAAATTTAAAAACAATTATCCCACTTATAATAGCATCAAACAGAATTAAAGACCTAGGAATAAATTTAACCAGGAGGTGAAAGACTTGTATATTGAAAACTGCAGGACATTAAGGGTAAAAAATAAATGAAAAAAACACAAATAAATTCTCATGGGTTGGAAGAATTAATATTGTTAAAATGTCTAAATTACTCAAAGTAATGAATAGATTCCATGCAATCCTTATCAAAATTCCAATTACATTTTTCACAGAAATAGAATAAGCAATCCTAAAATTTGAATGGAAACACAAAAGAATCTGAATAGCCAAAAAAAGTTCTTGAGAAAGAAGAAGAAACTTGGAAGTGTCACACTCACTGATTTCAAACTCTATTACAAAGCAATAGAAATTAAAACAGTATGATATTGGCACAAAGACAGATATATAGACCAATAGAGCATAATAGAGCTCAATATAAATTCACACATATATGGTCAATTAATTTACAATAAAGAAGCTTATAATATACAGTAGGAAATGGACAGTCTTCAATGAGTGGTGTTGGGAAAACTGGACGTTCGCACACAAAAAAGAAAGGAAGAAAGAAAGAAAGAGAAAAAGAAAGGAAGGAAGGAGGGAAAGAAAGAAAGAAAGAAGAAAGAAAGAAAGAAAGAAAGAAAGAAAGAAAGAAAGAAAGAAAGAAAAGAAAGAAAGGAAGAAAAAAGACAAAGAAAGAAAAGAAAAAAATACACAAAAATTAACCCAAAATGAATGAAAAACTTGAACATAAGATCTAAAACAATACAAGTCCAGAAGAAAACATAGGCAGTGAACTCTTTGACATAGGTCTTAGCAATCTTTTTAGAACCTAACACCAGAAGCAAAAATAAACAAGACTATAGCTACTGAAAATCTTCTGTTCAGCAAAGAAAACCATCAACAAAATGAAAAGGCATCCTTTTGATTGGGAGAAGATATTTGCAAATCAAATACAGGCATACCCCAGTGCACATAAAAGTTATGTTTACACTATACTGTTAGTCTTTTAAGTGTTAAATGGTATTATGCCTAAGAAAACAATGTATATACCTTTATTAAAAATACTTCATTGCTAAAAAGTGCTAGCCATATATGAACTTTCAGCAAGTCATGATCACTGATTTCTGATCCCATAACAAACAAAATAACAGAGGAAAAATTTGAAATGTTGGAAAATTACTAAAACGTGACACAAAGACATGAAGTGAACAAATGCTATTGGGAAAATGGTGCCAAAGACTTGCCTGACACCGGGTTGACACAAACCTTAAATTCATAGAAACAAACAAACAAACAAAAAGCAAACAAACCAAAAAAACCCACCACAATATTTGCTAAGCACAATAGAGTGAAGTGCAATAAAACAAGGTGTGTCTGTATCTAAGGGGCTAATATTCAATATATATAAAGAACTCCTGCAACTCAATAGTAAAAAAACAAAAAACAAAAAACAAAAAACAAAAAAAACCCAGCAACAGGCAATTTGATTAAAAATGGGCAAATGATATGAATGAGCCTTTTTCCAAAGCCATCCAGATGGCCAGCAGGTACATGAAAAGATGCTCAAAATCACTCATTATCAGGGAAATGTCAGTCAAAACTACAATGAGATATCCCCTCACACCAGTGAGGATAGCTAGAATCAAAAAGACAGAAATAACAAAGGTTGGTGTGGATGTGGAGAAAAGGGTACCCTGGTGCATTGTTGGTGGGATTATAAAATGGTACAGTCACTATGAAAAACACTATACCATTCCTCAAAAAATTAAACGTCCAACTGCCTTTTGTCCAAGTAATTCCACTTCTGGGCATTTATCTGATGAACATGGAAGCATTGACTTGAAAAGATATCTGCACCACTATGTCCATCGCAGCATTATTCACAATAGGCAGGACACAGAAACAACCTAAGTGTCCATCAATGGATGGATAGATTTTTTTAAAAAACGTGTATGTGTGTGTGTGTGTGTGTGTGTGTGTGTGTGTATTATTTATCCAGGAAAAAAAAAGAATGAAATGTTGCTTTTTGCACAACATGGATGGATTGTGAGGGTATTATGTTAAATAAGTCAGAAAACCACAAATACCATATCATCTCTCTTTATGTGGAGTCTAAATTAAAAACAAAAGTGAAAACCAAGTTCATACATACAGAGAACAGATTGGTAATTGTTAGTTATGGCAAGTGTGGCATGGGGGAAATGAGTTAACTGTTTTTGTTTTTAGCTTAAATAAATATAAAAAGCCATCTCTCTCATGTTTGGTTATTATGTAATATACTTTATGTAATGCATCTTACTTCTCTGAGTCTCAGATTTTACTTTAAAATAAAGACTTGGGCCTAAATCAATGGGTCTTAATCTGGGAGATGCACCACATTTGCCTAACAAAATTTTACTAAAACATAAGTGTCTGGCTCCACTATCAGAAATTGGGATTTGGTAGAGCTGAAGTGGGTCCTGGACAGCAGAACAGTTAAAACATTTATGAATGATTCTGATGCCCACTAACTTTGAGAAACTTTTGTAATCTAGAAGAGTCTCAAGCTTGGAAAATAAAATCAGCAGGGTCCAGGCTCTCCCTCAGACAAGTTAAACAGAATGCCTGAAAATGGGATCAGGTATTACTGGTTTGTTTTTGTCTTTGTTTATTTATGTTCCCCCAGTGATTCTATGTGCAGCCAATATTTAGAACTACTGATCCAGTCTATAAGATATCCAAAATCAGTGACAATTCTCCTCTCATTATGAGGACACAATCAAAACTGATTTAAAACAAGAGGAAAACTATCTCAAATCACAAGTACACAAGAGGTGAATCTGTTTGGTGGCAAGATCTGAGTTTCTGATGTTGACAAGAGAAACAGAAAGCTGTTCAGCTTTTGGCTCTAGTCTAAGTCTCACCAGCCTTGAAAAGAAGAATTCCTCATAGATCCATCCTACACTTCTGAATTGGGGCTTTCAAACAAAATTCTACTAATAATAAAATATTACTTTAATTTCTCTTGCCACCGTTAACATGTCCATATATTTCCTTTAAAGAACTCATTCAGAGTAGTGGCTAAAACAGGAAGGGATTTGTATATTCCTACATTCCCTGGCCAAATTATCATCATATAGTATCAATAGAGAAAAAAATAAATAGAAAATATATATAAGGCAAAACGGCTTCCTGGTGGTTACTGGATCCTATCTCATAGTCCCATGTAGGGTCTTGTCTCTGAGCCTGCACATCTCATAATGGAGACAGGGAGAGGCAGGCTCAAGGCCACCCAATTAGAAGCCCTAAGATAACCTAATGAATCAGCAGACCAGAGCCTCCAAGGTGTAGCTATTAGGCATATATACAGGATTTACAAGGGAAAAATAAATAAATGATTTTCAGAAAGACAGGCTGTCCCTTTCATGTTCTATTCAAAGGATAATAATTCTCCTCTAAAATGTGCTCAAACAATAGTAGAAATATTAATGCCATAAAGACAAGAGGCAGCTGTAAATTTTATGAGGTGATAATCGAATGACCAAGCTACAGACCAGGGAGGGAAGCAAGGTAATGAGAGCTTTCCTCCTGGGAGCATGAGGAGATGTAGCTGCAGAGACAAGGACATATGGGCTGACAGACAGTTCCCTCCATTCCAATACCCATGTCTGTCAAGCTCAGCATTTGGAGGGGCTGACAGTAATAACCATGTCCCTCTAGAAGTGGCTAGAGGCTTCAAGGGGTAGAGATGCACAATGGATTCTCCTGCAGAAACCAAGTGTCCTTCACACTAGTCTGTGTCCTCCGTCAGCTCCCTAGACATTTGGAACAGTCAGAGGAAAATAAAAGGGGGGGGGGATGGTTTCAGCAATGCCTGGATCTGAGCTTCCTGAGGCATAGGTGATATGAAGAAACAGGATTTATGGGCAGGGAGAGGTCAGTTCTCCGTCTAGCCAGACAGCTATTATGACCCAGAATATGGGTTCTTTCCTGTCAGTGATACACTTCCCAAAAGTAAGCCCATTTACTTAAATAAAGCCCGATGATGATGATTAATTTTTGAAAAGAAAATGTATCACCAACATACAGTTATGGTAATTTTTTTTCAATGAAAATTACCTGTTGTTTTATCTTTTACACTAGGAGAAAGTATACAAGTGACCTAAATGTTGCACATAAGCTGGAGCAAAGTCAGGTCCTCAGAGAGATATCCACAGTTGAAATTAGGGGGTCTTGGTTGAAAGTGTGAATTACTGGTATTCCTATTTATTTAAGTAGGAATATGGGATCATATAAGTTTTGGTTAGGACTCCCCCTCCTTTGTTCTCAGATTAAGTCAATTTATCATACCACCTTCATGTTATGCTTCCTTATTGAAAATTCAACAGCAGTCTCTGATGACAGTTTGGATGTTCAACAGCAGCACTGGCCAGATGAGCTTTGGAGAGAGGGAACCAGTGTTCTTGGGCTTGGTGGAGGCTTCCTGGACCATTGCACAAGCACCTGCTGAAAACAGAGGCAAGGTGACATCCACAAGATAATCCTGAACACTGGTGATCAGATGACTCATTTACAGTGGAGGTTCCACTGAACTCAGAAACCTGCATGCTCTACCCATTACCATAGGTCCAGGTGCATGACATTTCTGCAAACCTCTTCATCTCCCATCTTCAATGAGTTATTGTGTTACTTATTGAAATATTTTCTATTAAAATAATCATTCATTCTGATGAATTGGTTGCAAGCAGCCCATCATGCTAACAGCTTATGAAAGATTTGAGTAAGGGCTGAAGGGAGAGCCAGAGTGCACCAGCCCTGACTGCTCTGAGATACGGAGAGGGGCTCCCATCTGTTGAAGGGTCAGGTTTCACTTGGTAAGAAAGACAACTGCCTTGTGCCCTGGGAAGTGAGCTAACTTTCCCCCCCCAAAAAAATTTTTTTGATGACAAAGAGACAACTTTAGGCCAGATTTGTAATGTTTAAGCTGTGTTGACTCTACCCTCAACTGAAACTCAGAAACACCATGATGAGCAGAGGGTGATTCCAGGAGTAATGAGCTTAATTACAATTATTGTAATTAGCACTTGGAAAGGGGAGAGCTGGATTCTGGAAGTCAAGGATTCTGAAGAACAAAGCTTTCCATGTTTCTGACAGAAATGAAACAACTTTGGGGGTAATAAAACTTGTCAATACAGGGGACCCACAAAGCACATAATGGATAAAAGGCTAGGAGCCAGAACCTGCTCTACTCTGACAAAGCAGGATGCATAACTTCCCCTTTAAAATCTGAGTAGTGGACCCTTCTTTCCATGTCCCCATTTCCCTGATGTTTCAAGACTTAATCTGTCCAGGCCTAACTCAGGACCCAGATCATCTTGGTATTCAGGAAATATCCATAGCACTGAATTGAATTTGCTAAAAGGAGAAGATCCAGAGCTCATTTCCCTGTGCTGTAGGTTACATATATCCAGATTAAAATATACTTCTCTAAGATGGAATGTGAAATAGAGACCAGGCCATGAGTAGGACATTCCATCAGAAAGAATTAGACAGCTACCCAGTGTATGCACTGACGCCAGTCCTCAAACTGCACCCCATCCCTGTCACATGCACACACACAGGAGAAATCTAGTAAATTGCATGAGAATGGAATCAAATTTTATACCAGAAATAAGCCTTAGAAATTTCCAATCCAACCTCCTCCTTTGATGAATGAGTAAAAATTTAACCCAGAGAAAGTAAGTGACAACATGATAACTCCCACTAGAGATGGAAATGACCTTAAAAATTATTTAATCCAAGTTCCTTATTTTATATTTGATCAGAGTGTTCAGGGATGTCTTAGCTACAAACATCTGAGAAGAATAAAAATAGAAAGAGCATTTTAAGGTAATAGAAATTAAGAAGACCAGGAAGGAAAAGGTGCCAAAAGAAAAGAAAGAAAAATATATGGTATGTTTGGGGTTGGAAAATGTGTGATACAGAGTGTGTGTGTGATGGGAAGGGGCACTTGTCTCAGCTCCTGGCAGCTGAAAGGTGGGGTTGAGGGATTTCAGAGATCTCAGTGGAAAGACCTTTCTGACTTCAGAGGCAGGACCTCCTCAGACACAGTAGAGCAACCAGTCAGGAAATGGAGTTTCACAATTGTTGACGAAAGTTACTTGCAGGGAACAAAATGTCAAAGTTACTTAAACACAACTCAAATTTCAGATAGTGGTTCATCTATCCTTGTCTGCTGCAAAGACCACTTCATAGCAGCATGAGATGTTGGTACAGGAGAATGTGGGTGATCTCCTTGCAACCTCATTTCCAGTAGAAAAGGGCCCTGCCCATCTACACTTACCTCAGCAACCCCAATCCCTGAAGGGGATGGCATTTCCAGGAGTTAGCCATGAAGATGACCTAATTCAGGGAAACTAGCTGGTGCTGCAGAAAACATCTCTGTCCCTGGGTTTGGTTCTCTTGCTCTTGTATCTTCGAGAGCTTGTCTCAAGCTTGTTTGAGATTATACACAGGACTGCTATCAAGTTCTTACCTCAGCAGGAAGTACCTCAGGAGGAAGATAAGTGAATTCTATTTGTGAGACAGATCACTCCATAGTTTTCACTCACTGTTTATTTCCTTTTTTTTTTTTTTAATTTCCCTTAGTCTTTTGTCAAGTTTTTACTTAAAATGTCCCAACAGATTCTCACTAGTCTGGGGTTCAACAATGGAGGGCAGCATTCCCTAAGGCCAGAATAGGGCAACAGCAGCAATTACTGGGAAATATTTAAAATAAAGCAATAAAGAGAGGAGAGAGAGAAACTTCTTCATTCCCACCTTGAAAGATTTATGTTTGGTCTTATTAAGGTATATTATGGCATTTCCCAAAGCATATTGCATAGAACAAGAGTTCCTATAAGCAGTCTTCCCACAGGAAATAATGACCTCTGTAGTGAAATGAACTGGGATTAAGGTAAAATAGTGTTTGTTTGTTTGTTTTTGTTTTGTTTTGTTTTGTTTTTTAATGCAGGGCTCCCTCAAATCCTTATCATATAGGATTTGACAAATTTATTGTATCACAGCATAAGCCTTTTATTTCTGGGACATTATGAGAAAAGTTCACAAACAGGGGATGCTAGGAATGATTTTCTCTGGGGTAGGGAGGACTATGGATTATTTATATTTTCTTCTGTGTGCTTATCTGTATGACATTCATTTTCCACCAGGAATATTTATTGCATGTGCACTGAAAGGTTAAAAAATAACAAAAGTTAAAACTCCTCTCTCTTAGGTCAGACTTGAACAGGATATGAAAAGTGGGAAGGATGGATGTGCAGGGGAGCACCTGGGTCACCATGCAAATCCTGGGAAAGTGAAAGCATGCAGAGGCTGGAACCCAGCAGTGCCCAATGCCTGACCTCAAGGGTTTGGGGCTCTGGACTCAGTAAATCCAGCTGCATTAAAGTTGTTTGGCCTCAACTCCTCACCCTGAATTATTCTGATATCCTTCAGGCTGTGAATAGTGGTGGCTAAGGAAGAATGCAATGACTGTGTCACTCACCTCCCTTCTCACCAAGAGTCTTTCTGGAGCAAAGGAGCCAAGCTTCTCAGACCAGCCAGTGAGCTGATGACACTAGTAACTTAAACCCTTCTTGATAATAGGCTAATCCCTGGTTTCCCCAATGTATTCCCCTTTGAGGTGGTGTTCACTTCCTACAGCTTGGTCACTCTCAGAAAAATATTTTGTGGTTTTTAAAGATTTCTCTTAACATGTGGTAACCACCTGACATGGCAAATATGTGTGAGGAAAAAAACCCCTTTTTCTCTTGAACTTTTTGAAGCACATATGACTACTAATATCAAAGTTTACAACATTGTAGTGTAGGGTTTATAAGTATTTAGATGTAACACATTAGATAGACAATTATACCATCATGAGAAAGTGATTCCACATTAAAAACACAACAGTAATTTTTATCAGGTATTGTTTAAACATGTCCTCATTTGATAATGCTCTTTCAGAAGACTTAGGCAATTTGTTCAGGTTACCTGTGAAGATAGGCATAAATGAAAACCTTATGTATGAGTTGAAAATGTATAAACCTGGTCCAGTATTTCCTCACTGTGCTATCTTCAGAAAGAACCACTGCTGCCACAGGAGTAACTGGTAGCATGGGTTATTGTTATTGCTTTTGTTATCGATGGTATTATTATTAATTAATATACACTACAAATAAATTCTGTGTTAGGTGTACAGGAAAGGCTCAGTGCCAAATCACAGGTTTGCCATGGTGAATAGTAAAAACACACAGGTTCAGCTCAGAAGTGCAGGGAATTTGACACCTCCAAGGGCAACCCTCAAAAGGAGAGGAGATGCAGACAGTGGGTAAATGTGCCTGCCTCCTATCTTTCTGATAAATAGTGTTGGCTGTGAGAGGTGGGGCAGAGGGGCATTCTCTGTGCTTCTCAGAGGTCCCTGCAAAGATAATCCCTATTGTCTATGGTAGTCTTCATGATGACATTCCTTTTATTAGGTTTTTAAAGCCAACTGTATTGAGTTAAAACTTAAATTAAATACACCCATTTTAAACATAAAATTTGATGTACTTTGATGTCCATAAGTGCCTGTATAAATTTTACTGGGTATGTAACCACACTAAATGTCTCCCTATGCCCTTTGCAGCCTGCTTCCCTCCACCCTCAACCCTCAATCTGAGTAACCGTAGATTTGTTTTTTTCCCATTATAGATTAGTTTTTCAAATTCTAGAAGTCCACAAAAACAAATCATACAATTTGAACTATTTAGCTGAATATAATGTTTTTGAGATTCACCCATGATGTTTTGCACACTGATTTGTTCTTTTTTATTGCCAGATAGTATTTTATTGTACAAATATATCATTTTTAGTCCATTTACTGGTAATGGATATTTGAGTTATTTCCAGGTTTGACTATTATGACTAAAGCTGCTGTGAATATTCACATATTTATGTGGTCACATTTTTTCCTTTCTCTTGATGAAATACCTAGATGTGGAGTACTTTCCTGCCTTACTTTCTCTGTCCCCTCACTTCTGTCAGCTCCCAATCAACTTTCAGAACCCAAACCTTCTGTCAGCCTTCTGTCAAAATATATTTTGGATATATTTATCCAAAATAAAATGCCAATGCCTCACTATATGCTGCTTGTTCCATCTTACTGATGAAGGGCAACCTCTTCATAAAGTTTCTCTACCTTGTTCTTTATGCCAGGAACCAACTTCCTGTCACCATGAGACCCCAGTCACCTCAAGATGTTGGTAAACTGTTTCTCAGGAGATGTAGATCTCCTCAATCTGATTACAAACTTTTAGGAGACAAAAATATTCATCCTTGTTATGCTATATTCTCTCACAGCAAATAGAACACCCTTGAAATCTTAATTATCTAACTGTAACCTTGACTAAATTTGTTGACCTCTCCAAACTTCAGATTTTTTATTTACTAAAAAATACCAGATAATTGTAGTAACTATACTTCAGAGTCACTCTAAAGATCAAATAAAATCGTGTACTCCACACATCCAGATTCTGGTCAAAAAACGCATTTTTCCCACTAAAGAAATTTAGAAACAGTTTGATAATGTCTGTATCCAGATACGGGGCAGGAACTGCAAAAGATAAGTCTAAGCTATTATTGTTCCATATTGGAGAAAGATAAATGATAATACAGAGTTCTGTCAAAAAGTCACAAGTATACATTTAACATTTTTCAAAATAAAATGAGAACAAAAAAACACACCTGTTTGCTGAAGAAACTATTGCTGGATTAAGATATAACAATGTGGATAACACAAATGATGTTGGAATAGATTGAAACACACCAAATTATCAAATATATGTAAATATATCAATTCTTAATGATTTAAAAAATGTTCAATAGAAGAGGTTATTATGACATCAACATATCAATATAGAATTTGAAAGCTAACTGAAGGTAACCAAGCTTTTTTATACCTTATCTCTACAAGTTTATATTCCATGGCATCCAGAGTTGATAAGGAAAATTATCCATTCTGAAGAATACCAGTATATGAATACAGAAGAAAAGGTAGGATTAGAAAATCAACATTTTGAAACTTCAAAAAAAGTATGGATTTAGGTAATTAACTTTGATGAATGTGAAAAACATTAGTGGGAAAAACTGTTGGGGGATTTTATAATGGAGGGATCAGACAGACCGCAAATGAGCACAGTGATATTTTTTTTCCTTATATTTAACTGGCCAAACTTTGGTTCACTGTATGTGAGGAGAGGGCATGTTGTGAGCTTTACGGTGTGGTGAGTTTCCAGCACCACAATGATGGTAGTCTTCCTTCAAAAGTGGAACCTGAGTCTAATCACCAAGCTCTAATTGTCCATTTGAAATAACTACAGGGGCTGGAGAAACCACTTGGAAGGCTACACAAGAAAGAAAATCCAGGATGTATGATTTCCTACACAGAAAATGATTGAGTTTTTCCCAGAAAACAATGGCATGGAAAAAAACAGAGAGGGATCAGGGAACTCTTACAGAAGAAGAGAGACAAAAGATGATTAACAATAAAATGCAATCTATGGGCTTTGGATCCTGACTCTAATAACCTAACTGTAGAAAGACATTTATGAGACAATCATGGAAATCCTAATATGCACCAGGTATTAGATATTATATATAGACAGTAAACTTTTAAGTGTTAAAATGAAATAGAATTTATGGGCAATATCGGTATTAGAGATACATGATGACATATTTACAGAAAAAATATATGATGTTGGGGGATTTCATTTCAAATATTCCAGAAAAAGAGCAGTGGAGGTATCAATTGCATAAGATTGTAAAATATATTCATAACTATTAAATTTAGTTGATAGATACAGAGGAATTCATCATTCCGTTTTCTCAATTTTGTGTATTTTTGAAATATTATATAATACAAAATTTAAAATAAGTTAAGTTTCTGGAATGACTGCAGCTAACAGAGCATGGGGCACCATTTACATTATTAGATATGAGAATTGAGAACTTCTGCCTTTGAAAATTCCCGTATAGACAGCCAGAATAATGGCCTCATTGTAGAAGAATTTTATCAATACTCTTCCAGCTTCCTGCAGCAGGACTCCACAAGCATGTGGCTCTGGGATGAGAGTGAGGGGCTCTGAAGTGCTATCTTGCTCCTATGTAACTGCCCAAATATGAGCATCTGTGAGAACAAGATATGCAACATGAGTGGAGGTGAGGGATGAGCTCTGCTGAAGTTTCTCCAGAGATGAAAGTTGTGGATCGGGTTGAAGTAGAATCTATCTAAAGGAAGGGCAAGTGTGGCCCTTCTGCTCTGAAATATAACCTGCCTCTCCTGGAGCCCAGATCCCTGATGATGTGTTGGTCACTTGGAGCCCCTTGTGTGCCCTGCTAATGGTTTCTGTATCACTCTCATCTGATCAAATCCACAAGCCTCTGTTTGTGTGTGGAGGGTGGGGTGGGGAAGCAAGCAGACACTATAAAGTCTTTACTGCTTTAATGTTTTATTATGGAAAATTCTAAACATATACACAAGTAGAGAGAACAGTATAATAAATTCTAATGTTCCATAATCTCAGCTTCAATAATTATCAGTTCAGGGGTGCCTGGGTGGCTCAGTCAGTTAAGCGTCCGACTTCAGCTCAGGTCATGATCTCACAGTTTGTGAGTTTGAGCCCTACATTGGGTCTTGTGCTGACAGTTCAGAGACTGGAACCTGCTTCGGATTCTGTGTCTCCCTGTCTCTATGCCCCTCCCCCACTCGCACTCTGTCTCTGTCTCTCAAAAATGAGTAAACGTTAAAAATTTTTTAAAAATTATTACCAGTTCATGGCTAATCTTGTTTCAACTACATACTCACACCTTGGTAGATTATTTTGAAGCAAATCATTTAATTTATTTAATAGTATTTTATTATGTATCTCTAAAACATATGAATACTTCTCACTTATTATTAAAAAACTAAAATATTCACATACATATAATTATTTTTCTGAACTATCTGAAAGTTACACGCATTAGGACAATTCACACCTAAATACTTGAATGCCTATTAGCTAAAAGAAAGACATTCTCTTACATAATCATACTCCAGTGGCCCCATTTAAGACATTTGTCACAAATATTTACATATTATCCATATTCATTTTTCCCCCATTTTTCCAAAAATTTCAATGAGGATTAAATTTATGAATGTAATTACAATACTATCACCACACCTAGAATCGTCAACAATAATTCCTTAAAATCACCAAATATCTAGTCAGTTTTATATTTTCCATCACCTTCTCTCTCTTTTCAAACTCTCTCTTAACCTCTCTCTCTCTCATAGAAGAAACCAGGAAATTTGTTTGGTAGAGTTTCCCAAAGCATAGATTTTGTCGAGTGTATTCCTGTGGTCTGTTTTAAAATATATTTTGGGGCGCCTGGGTGGCACAGTCGGTTAAGCATCCGACTTCAGCCAGGTCACGATCTCGCGGTCCGTGAGTTCGAGCCCCGCGTCAGGCTCTGGGCTGATGGCTCGGAGCCTGGAGCCTGTTTCCGATTCTGTGTCTCCCTCTCTCTCTGCCCCTCCCCCATTCATGCTCTGTCTCTCTCTGTCCCAAAAATAAATAAAAACGTTGAAAAAAAAATTTAAATATATTTAAACTCTATCTGTATTTTTAATACGTTGCTAGATATACCTAGAGGTTTAATAGAAACCATCTGTGATTTTTCAGTAATGCTACTTCAGTAATGCTATTCAGGCAATGCTGAGTATTTCAGTCAGGTTGTATGTAATGTGTGATTGTGCACTTGAGGTCTTAATGGTTTTACCTAGACCCATTTATTTATTGTAAGTTGCAAAATAGTAATATTCTACATGTCATTTCTATTACCTGTAAAATGTTTAGACAGTTTATAGAACTTTTAATTATCTATCAAATTATAATCTGGTATAACTATCATTTATTATAGTTTATAAAGGAAAGGTACAATTAATGCTTGATTCTTACCAGTTTTCAAAATAATGGCTTTGTTCACAACTGTCCTCCACCAGTGACCAAATAGTTTTCCTAATATTTTTAACATTTCATTATGAAATTATAGATTTAATTATCATATATTTAAATACATTTGATTTAAATGTATTTTATTTAGTATACTTCTTAAACTTATTGAAACTCAAATTGTCCCATATTTAGTTGGGTGGTGACCAGCTAAGTCTTTTTGACATTATATTACTATTTGTGATTATTTTCTTGCTTTCTAGTAGAACAAAATGTTCCAGACTCAAATTGTACATGTTCAGCCACAGACCTATAATCAGCTATCTTTCTAAGGAGTCTTAGCTCCTTTTAGTGATAAATGATACCTAATGACAACAATCTAGGTGCTACAGGTTTTCACTGCTACTGAATTCCCCATTGTTTCTAAGACTTTGAGTAGATAGAGGTAGATAATATGTATTTATAAATTACAGAGTTTTTATGTAAATCCTATTGATCTTACGTCTGTTTTTTTTCTTTATCTGATGCTGAAAATCCTGATTCTCAGTGAACATCACTTTGGTCTTTTTTTTTTCTTTCTTTCTTTTTTTTAAAATCATACTCAGGACAGTTGCATAGCAGTCTCAATCAGTGTTACTAGCAGTGGAAAAATATGGTTACTAACTATGAGTGAGAATTTGTTTGCAGTTCTTTTCTCCCTGTGTTATATCCCGTTAGAGTTACACAGTAAAAATTCTGGATCTGATGGCCACATGGAATAGTCCTTTTCTCATTTGTGCTGCTATTTCATGATGTGCATGCACACTTACCCCCCACCAGCATACCCAAGGTTGAATAAGGGAACCGCATAGAGAAGAGTATCTGCATATTTTTCCCAATGAAAACTACAATGGGAAAAGTGACTGTTTCTTGGATAAGCAACAATGCTGAGCTAGTGGGACCAATAGTTGCTGGTTGGCTGCAAACCTTCAGAGATCCTGGTTCCAGATGGGTGGCAGGCTCACACTGGCCAGAGATCCTGATTTTCAGTGGCTTTGTCTCTGAGTTCCACTGAATACAGTAGGCCCTCTATATATTTTTTAGTTAATATAATCGGAGACTTTTGTTCAGAAAAGTGACATGAGGAATAAGACTGCTACTTTGGAAGAGGTTCATGGTAGATTCCAGAGGTAACAAATAGAGATATTTACTTTTTACCAGGGGATGAGGACAAGTCTCATAATTTTGGCCAAGTTGAACTACATTTGGTGATCCCTTTTTACACCTTTTAACTGTAGTCTGTGTAACATGTTCTTCAGGACTTCTGGTAAAAGACATTTTTGCCTTTTTAGTGCCTGAGAGCTGAAGATACAAGAGGAGGAACACAAGAAAAACTTTTGACTACAGGGATTATCCAGGGAAAAAGAGGGTGGCAGCAGAAATGGCCAAAGACCAATACAAAGAACCTATGCACAGATGACCTGGGATATTTCCTGGTGTAGTGAAGAGGAATGGAGTATGAAAGAAGGGGAGAGCATATGTTTCATGTTCCTACCTTCTTTACCTAGGAAAGAAGACCTGCAAGCAACCTTCTTGCAGCATGGAAAACTGTTGGTGGCTAAGGTTAGACTCTAGGAATTTTTCAAATGTTGACAAGAAGGGAAAGAGCTGGTAAGAAGTGGGGGAGCGGAGTGAATAACCAGAACAAGAATGTGGTAGGGTCAGGTGCAGGAGAATGGTGTGACTTGCAAGGGGTCCTGAAAGACCCCCTTCCAAAGAGAATTCCTGCATTATATGAGATTCCTCCAGGCTCAAGGTGAAGTCAGCTATCTTTATATCAGGAAAAAGTGCCCTTTTCCTCATGGTAGCCACAGATACCTAGCACTGAGTTGAGACTGAGTTAATCTGCTCCTCATTTGTTGCTTCAGAAAGTTCCAGAATGAGAGTGTAGGTATGAAAACTTTAAGCAAGCTCTACCTCAAATAACCTGTTTCAACCTTGAGAAATCCGATCTGGCTAGCAATGATCCAGAGGGTTAATTAACAAGCTGGCTGGCCCTGCCACAGGCTTTGTGTCAAGAGACATGGACTTACCTCTTTCTCTAAATCCAAAGGCCAGAGCCACCAACCTAAGGAAGCTTCCTTCCCTCTAAGCAGGATTAGTCCAAGCATACAAGCAAACAAAAGGGTGGTGTCAAGGATCAAAGTGTTCCCTCTTTCTCAAAATCTGTCACAGCCACTTAGTTTTGTAGTTATCACCCCCCAAAATAGACTGAAAACAATAACAACAATAATACTAACCACTGGTTTGAAGTCTGAAGACCAGGTCCTGGCCCCGGCTTCTCCTTTCTGTAGTCTGACCTGTTGTTCAAATTATCGCTTTGCCATTCTTACAGCAGTGGTCTTGAGCAGTGGGTTAATCTCTCTAGCCTCATTACCTACATTTCTAAAATGGGTACAAATATTATACCTACCTCAGTAGGTCATTTCAGTGTTAAATATCAATATCTATAAAGTGCTTACTCAACATCCTACATACAACAAATGCACATGGAGTTGTAGCTCTTGTTACAATCACTGGATCCTAGATGCCAAACTTGCAAAGATTAACAATCAACACAGTCCCTCCTCCTGGGAGCCTTCAGCTTAATTGTTTTCTAAAATGGATGAGATGGTGCTCAGGCCAGATCTTTCACAAATGTGATTCTTATTTATAGCCTGAATATAATAGACCATGATAAAGGTACAGGTTCTCAAACACCCACATGAGACAGTGTCTTGCCACATCAGAGACAAAGACTGGCTTTGAAATTGGATTCTAGGTGTATTTACTTATTTATTTATTTATTTATTTTAATATATGAAATTTATTGTCAAATTGGTTTCCATACAACACCCAGTTCTCATCCCAAAAGATGCCCTATTCAATACCCATCACCTACCCTCCCCTCACTCCCACCCCCCATCAACCCTCAGTTTGTTCTCAGTTTTTAAGAGTCTCTTATGCTTTGGCTCTTTCCCACTCTACCTCCTTTTTTTTTTCTTCCCCTCCCCCATGGGTTTCTGTTAAGTTTCTCAGGATTCACATAAGAGTGAAAACATATGGTATCTCTCCTTCTCTGTATGGCTTGTTTCATTTAGCATCACACTCTCCAGTTCCATCCAACTTGCTAGAAAGGGCAATATTTCATTCTTTCTCATTGTCATGTAGTACTCCATTGTGTATATAAACCACAACTTCTTTATCCATTCGTCAGATGATGGACATTTAGTATCTTTCCACAATTTGGCTATTGTTGAGAGTGCTGCTATAAACATTGGGGAACAAGTGCCTCTATGCATCAGTACTCCTGTATCCCTTGGGTAAATTCCTAGCTGTGCTACTGCTGGGTCATAGGGTAAGTCTATTTTTAATTTTTTGAGGAACCTTCACAGTGTTTTCCAGAGTGGCTGCACCAGTTTGCATTCCCACCAAGAGTGCAGGAGCGTTCCCATTTCTCCACATCCTCTTTAGCATCTATAGTCTCCTGATTTGTTCATTTTGGCCACTCTGACTGGCATGAGGTGATATCTGAGTGTGGTTTTGATTTTATTTCCCTGATGAAGAGCAATGTTTAACATCTTTCCATGTCCCTGTTGGTCATCTGGATGTCTTCTTTAGAGAAATATCTATTCATGTCTTCTGCCCATTTCTTCACTGGATTATTTGTTTTGCAGGGGTGGAGTTTGGTGAGCTCTTTATAGATTTTGGATACTAGCCCTTTGTCTGATATGTCATGTGCAAATATCTTTTCCCATTCTGTTGGTTGCCTTTTAGTTTTCTTGATCGTTTCCTTTGCTGTGCAGAAGCTTTTTATCTTCATGAGGTCCCAATAGTTCATTTTTGCTTTTAATTCCCTTGCCTTTGTGGATGTGTCAAGTAAGAAGTTGCTACGGCTGAGGTCAGAGAAGTCTTTTCCTGCTTTCTCCTCTAAGGTTTTGACGGTTTCCTGTCTCACATTCAGGGCCTTTATCCATTTTGAGTTTATTTTTGTGATTGGTGTAAGAAAGTGGTCTAGTTTTATTCTTCTCCATGTTGCTGACCAGTTCTCCCAGCACCATTTGTTAAAGAGACTGTATTTTTTCCATTGGATATTCTTTCCTGCTTTGACAAAGATGAGTTGGCCATATTTTTGTGAGTCTAGTTCCAGAGTTCCTATTCTATTCCATTGGTCTATGTGTCTGTTTTTGTACCAATACCATGCTGTCTTGATGATGACAGCTTTGCAGTAGAGGCTAAAGTCTGGGATTGTGATGCCTTCCGCTTTGGTCTTCTTCTTCAAAATTACTTTAGCTATTCGGAGGCTTTTGCAGTTCGATATGAATTTTAGGATTGCTTCTTCTAGTTTCGAGAATAATGCTGGTGCAATTTTGATTGGGATTGCATTGAATGTGTAGATAGCTTTGGGTAGTATTGACATTTTGATAATATTTATTCTTCCAACCCATGAGCACGGAATGTCTTTCCATTTCTTTGTATCTTCTTCAATTTCCTTCATAAGTTTTCTATAGTTTTCAACATACAGATCTTTTACATCTTTAGTTAGGTTTATTCCTAGGTATTTTATGCTTCTTGGTGCAATTGTGAATGGGATCAGTTTCTTTATTTGTCTTTCTGTTGCTTCATTATTAGTGTATAAGAATGCAACTAATTTCTGTACATTGATTTTGTATCCTGCAACTTTGCTGAATTCATGTATCAGTTCTAGCAGACTTTTGGTGGAGTCTATCGGATTTTCCATGTATAATATCATGTCATCTGCAAAAAGTGAAAGCTTGACTTCATCTTTGCCAATTTTGATGCCTTTGATTTCCTTTTGTTGTCTGATTGCTGATGCTAGCACTTCCAACACTCTGTTAACAACAACGGTGAGCGTGGACATCCCTGTCATGTTCCTGATCTCAGTGTGAAAGCACTCAGTTTTTCCCCATTGAAGATGATATTAGCTGTGGGCTTTTCATAAATGGCTTTTATCATGTTTATGTATATTCCTTCTATCCCGACTTTCTCGCGGGTTTTCATTAAGAAAGGATGCTAAATTTTGACAAATGTTTTTCCTGCAATGATTGACAGGATCATATGGTTCTTATCTTTTCTTTTGTTAATGTGATGTATCACGTTTATTGATTTGCGAATGTTGAACCAGCCCTGCAGCCCATGAATGAATACTACTTGATCATGGTGAATAATTCCTTTTATAATCTGTTGAATTCGATTTGCCAGTATCTTATTGAGAATTTTTGCATCCATATTCATCAGGGATATTGGATTGTAGTTCTCTTTTTTTACTGGGTCTCTGGTTTAGAAATCAAAGTAATACTGGCTTCATAGAATGAGTCTGGACGTTTTCCTTCCCTTTCTATTTTTTGGAATAGCTTGAGGATAGGTATCATCTCTGCTTTAATGTCTTGAGATAGGCCTGGATTACAATGGATTATCCTCTCAGGACTGCCTTCGCTGCATCCCAAAGCATTTGGATTGTTGTATTTTCATTTTCGTTTGTTTCCATATTTTTTGAAATTTCTTCTACAATTGCCTGGTTGACCCACTCATTCTTTAGTGGGGTGTGCTTTAACCTCCATGCTTTTGGAGGTTTTCCAGACTTTTTCCTGTGGTTGATTTCAAGCTTCATAGCATTGTGGTCTGAAAGTATGCATGGTATGATCTCAATTCTTGTATACTTATAAAGGGCTGTTTTGTGACCCAGAATGTGATCTATCTTGGAGAATGTTCCATGTGCACTCGAGAAGAAAGTAGATTCTGTTGCTTTGGGATGCAGAGTTCTAAATATATCTGTCAAGTCCATCTGATCCAATGTATCATTCACGGCCCTTGTTTCTTCATTGACTGTGTGTCTAGATGATCTATCCATTGCTGTGAGTGGAGTGTTAAAGTCCCCTGCAATTACCGCATTCTTGTCAATAAGGTTACTTATTTTTGTGAGTAATTGTTTTATACATTTGAGAGCCTCTGTGTTTGAGGCATAGACATTTATAATTGTGAGTTCTTCTTGATGGATAGACCCTGTAATTATTATATAATGCCCTTCTTCTCTTGTTACAGCCTTTAATTTAAAGTCTCATTTGTCTGATATAAGTATGGCTACTCCAGCTTTCTTTTGACTTCCAGTAGCATGATAAATAGTTCTCCATCCCCTCACTTTCAATCTGAAAGTGTCCTCAGGTCTAAAATGAGTCTCTTGTAGACAGAAAATAGATGGGTCTTGTCATTTTATCCATTCTGATACCCTATGTCTTTTGGTTGGCGCATTTAGTCCTTTTCCATTGTGTTATTATAGAAAGATATGGGTTTAGAGTCATTGTGATGTCTGTAGGTTTCATGCTTGTAGCGATGTCTCTGGTACTTTGTGTCACAGGATCCCCCTTAGGATCTCTTGTAGGGATGGTTTAGGGGTGATGAATTCCTTCAGTTTTTGTTTGTTTGGGAAGACCTTTATCTCTCCTTTTATTCTAAATGACAGATTTGCTGGATAGAGGATTCTCGGCTGCATGTTTTTTTCTGCTCACCACATTCAAGATTTCCTGCCATTCCTTTCTGGCCTGCCAAGTTTCAGTAGAGAGATCCGTCACTAGTCTTATCAGTCTCCCTTTATATGTTAGAGCAGGTTTATCCCTTGCTGCTTTCAGAATTTTCTCTTTATCCTTGTATTTTAACAGTTTCACTATGATATGTCGTGCAGAAGATCGATTCAAGTTACGTCAGAAGGGAGTTATCTGTGCCTCTTGGATTTCAATGCCTTTTTCCTTCCCCAGATCAGGGAAGTTCCCAGCTATTATTTCTTCAAGTACACCTTCAGTACCTTTCCCTCTCTCTTCCTCGTCTGGGATACCAATTATGCGTAGATTATTTCTCCTTAGTGCATCACTTAGTTCTCTATTTTTTCCCTCATACTCCTGGATTTTTTTTTATCTCTCTTTTTCTCAGCTTCCTCTTTTTCCATAATTTTATTCTAGTTCACCTATTCTTTCCTCTGCCTCTTCAATCCGAGTTGTGGTCATCTCCATTTTATTTTGCAGCTCCTTAATAGCATTTTTTAGCTCCTTCTGGTTGTTCCTTAGTCCCTTGATCTCCGTAGCACTAGATTCTCTGCTGTTCTTTATATTGTTTTCAAACCCAGCGATTAATTTTATGACTGTTATTCTAAATTCACTTTCTGTTATATTGTTTAAATGGTTTTTGATCAGTTAGTTAGCTGTTGTTATTTCCTGGACTTTTTTTTGTGGGGAATTCTTCTGTTTCGTCATTTTGGATATTCCCTGGCATGGTGTGGGACTGCAGGGCACTTCCCCTGTGCTGTCTTGAATACCTTGCATTGGTGGGCAGGGCCGCAGTCAGACCTGATGTCTGCCCCCAGTCCACCACTGGGGCCACAGTCAGACTGGTGTGTACCTTCTCTTCCTCTCTCCTAGGGGCAGGATTCACTGTAGGGTGGCATGGCCCATCTGGACCACTTGCACATTGCCATGTTTATGGTGTTGGGGATCTGGCATATTAGCTATGGTGAATCCGCAAGGTGCACAGGGGCAGGAAGGGCAAGCTCAGCTTGGTTATCCTTTGGTGATCCATTTCAGGAGGGACCTACTGCACCAGGAGGGAGTCAGACCCGCCACCAGAGGGATGGATCTGCAGAAGCACAGCGTTGGGTGTTCGCGTGGCACAAGCAAGTTCCCTGACAGGAACTGGTTCCCTTTGGGGTTTTGGCTAGGAGATGGGTGAAGGATATGGTGCTGGCAAGTGCCTTTGTTCCCCGCCAACCTGCATTCTGTTGTCTGTGGCTCAACAACTCTCCCTCCCATTGTCCTCCAGCCCTCCAGCTCTCTGAGCAGAGCTATTAGCTTATAACCTTCCAGATGTTAAGTCCCGCTTGCTGTCCAAACACACTCCATTCGGCCCCTCCACTTTTGCAAGACAGACTCGAAGTTTCTGCTTTGCTGGCAGGCTGCTCCTCTGCCCCCGGCTCCCTCCCGCCAGTTCGTGTAGTCCGCACCACCTCTCCGTACTTCCTACCCTCCTCTGTGGGCCTCTCGTCTGCACTTGGCTCTGGAAAATCTGTTCTGCTAGTCTTCTGGTGGGTTTCTGGGTTATTTAGGCAGGTGTGGGTGGAATCTAAGTGATCAGCAGGACGCGGTGAGCCCAGCGTCCTCCTATGCTGCCATCTTCTGCTCCAAAAACCTTTTTTTTTCTTTTTTGAGAGAGAGAGAGAGAGAGAGACGGAGAGTGCTAGCTGGGGAGCAGCAGAGAGAGGATTCTGGGTTTCTAAAAATTTTTCTAGTGGGTAATGTTCCCTTCATATGTCTCAATAAGTCTCACAATAGAATTTAAAAACCATTTAAACTATAAAGGATAGAATTCTTAAAGAAAGCATACTTGCCTTCTTCTAAACTAAGATGAATTTTGAGCTGGGAAAGTTCTAATCCCTTGGATATGGAAAATTCTCTTTCAAACAATCAATAAAAAGATTATAAAGTTCAAGTCTATTTAGAGAACTTACTGGGGTTACTTAGAACAAATTAAATGAATGTTAAAGATATTTTATTAGAGTTGCAAGAATATTAGGAGAGTATAAACATCAATGGGGAAATTAGAAAGTGGGAGAACATGTTGAATACATTTACATTTTGTGAATGGAAATGTTCATTGAAATTACCATAAAATTTGAAATAGTAAGCAAAATAAACACGTAGTCAAACAGAAGTTGTGTAGAGAAGGCAGAGACAGGGAAGCAGAGGGAGAGAGAAGGACTGTAGGTCTCTTTAGTTCACATAGGTACCATCTTATCTAGTAGTGTTGGAAGTGAGATGCCATGTGAGCCATCTGGTGGGGCTGGATGAGGCTGGATTAACTTGGCAATATGTAAGAAGGTGAGCTAATAAAATAGAAATAAAGAACTCTCTCTTGCTCCCTGGGACTTAATTTTAACATTTGGTTTTGGAGAGAAAGAGGAAAGGTGTGTTTCTGAAGTTCACTCATTTGTTCAATAGCTGTAATTGTTTAAAGCCTATGTCAATTGCCATTTTTCTCTCTCACCTACATCTTCAAGGCCCCTCATTGTGAAACTCCTTGTCTCCAACCACCCAGAAGACCCTGCCTTCTCTCACCTCTGTATTGCCATCCACCATCATTCTGACTCCTTCTGCTGATACATTAAAGCTTTCAGCACCTGCTTACTGTCCCCTCTCCACTATAAATCCAGTAATCATTCTTTGGGCTCCACCTTTCACAGGATGTATGAGCTCCCTGAGCCTCATGACTCAACCTTCCACTCCATAGCACCCGTCCACTCTCAGTGTCATAGCTGAGATATTTGATCCCAAAGTGAAGTCACATAGTCTACTTGGACCACAGCCACGTATACTTGAGTTTACTTACTCATGTATCCTGACTGTAGTAATTCTTCAACCTCATGAAAATTTCCAATCCATAGATCCCACAACTTTTCTTTTATCTAGTCAAACCCTCTAGTGATTTTTTTTCATTATCTTTCTTCAATCTGTTAGCAGCATTACAATTGCCTCCTTATAATTAAGCTCAGCTTTCTCATTGTAGTCACTTTGCTACACTACAAATCCTGGAAAAGCCCCACCATCTACCTCTTCATGGCTACATTGGTGCAACTGAGAGCTGTTACAGATAAATAAAACCCATGGAACAACATCAAATCAGGGTAAATTCTTAGTCCCCTACCTCAGAATGGCCTGGGAATCCTACTAGGTGTCTCCGCTAAAGTCATCCTGCCATGACTCTCTATAGCTAGACCATTCATTCTCCATTTCATTCCAATTTCCCAGCATTAACTGCCACTGTTGCCCCCAAAACACTTGAGAAAATACAATTCCATTAGGGGTTCTGTTAGTGTCCCAAATGAGGGGGAGATCTATAAACTTTTAAACATTTTTTATTCCCAATAAATAAAGCACAATTTCTGCTATTAAGGTGGCTAATATTTCTTGTGCCTCTACTACATGCCATGCTGGATATCAGCACTTGATTTATTTTATCTCATTAATTCACCACAACAATAAGTAAAAGCTTAATTTTATTTATTTACTTTTTAACCCCAGAGGAAACTATAGCACAGAGTGTTTCAATAGTTTTCTCAATCCAAAAACACCTGAAAATGTAATTGAAAGATGTACATTTAAAATTGGTTGTGTACCTAATCTGCCCCAGGCTCAGTAAATAAACAATAATTTTTAAAAATGAACAGACAAGAGGAGTTCCGGAAGATGGCGGCGTAGGAGGACGCTGGGCTCACCGCGCGTCCTGCTGATCACTTAGATTCCACCTACACCTGCCTAAAGAACCCAGAAAACCGCCAGAGGATTAGCAGAACGGAGTCTCCGGAGCCAAGCGCAGACGAGAGGCCCACGGAAGAGCGTAGGAAGGGCGGCGAGGCGGTGCGCGCTCCACGGACTGGCGGGAGGGAGCCGGGGTGGAGGGGCAGCTCGCCGGCCAAGCAGAGCCCTCGAGTCGGGCTGGCAAAAGCGGAGGGGCCGGACGGACTGTGTTCCGACAGCAAGCGTGACTTAGCGTCTGGGAGGTCAGAAGTTAACAGCTCTGCTCAGAAAGCGGGAAGGCTGGAGGACAAAGGGAGGGAGAGCTGCTGAGCCCCCGGACAGCAGAGCTCAGCTTGGCGGGGAACAAAGGCGCTTGCCAGCGCCATCTCCCCCGCCCATCCCCCAGCCAAAATCCCAAAGAGAACCAGTTCCTGCCAGGGAACTTGCTCGCTCCGCGCAAACACCCAACTCTGTGCTTCTGCGGAGCCAAACCTCCGGCAGCGGATCTGACTCCCTCCCGCTGCCACAGGGCCCCTCCTGAAGTGGATCACCTAAGGAGAAGCTAGCTAAGCCTGCCCCTCCTGCCCCCGTGCACCTTGCCTACCCACCCCAGCTAATACGCCAGATCCCCAGCACCACAAGCCTGGCAGTGTGCAAGTAGACCAGACGGGCCACACCACCCCACAGTGAATCCCGCCCCTAGGAGAGGGGAAGAGAAGGCACACACCAGTCTGACTGTGGTCCCAGCGGTGGGCTGGGGGCAGACATCAGGTCGGACTGCGGCCCCGCCCACCAACTCCAGTTATACACCACAGCACGGGGGAAGTGCCCTGCGGGTCCTCACCACTCCAGGGACTGTCCTAAATGACCAAACGGAAGAATTCCCCTCAGAAGAATCTCCAGGAAATAACAACAGCTAATGAACTGATCAAAAAGGATTTAAATAATATAACAGAAAGTGAATTTAGAATAATAGTCATAAAATTAATCGCTGGGCTTGAAAACAGTATACAGGACAGCAGAGAATCTCTTGCTACAGAGATCAAGGGACTAAGGAACAGTCACGAGGAGCTGAAAAACGCTTTAAACGAAATGCAAAACAAAATGGAAACCACGACGGCTCGGATTGAAGAGGCAGAGGAGAGAATAGGTGAACTAGAAGATAAAGTTATGGAGAAAGAGGAAGCTGAAAGAAAGATAAAAAAATCCAGGAGTATGAGCGGAAAATTAGAGAACTAAGTGATACACGAAAAAGAAATAATATACGCATAATTGGTATCCCGGAGGAGGAAGAGAGAGGGAAAGGTGCTGAAGGGGTACTTGAAGAAATTATAGCTGAGAACTTCCCTGAACTGGGGAAGGAAAAAGGCATTGAAATCCAAGAGGCACAGAGAACTCCCTTCAGACGTGACTTGAATCGATCTTCTGCACGACATATCATAGTGAAACTGGCAAAATACAAGGATAAAGAGAAAATTCTGAAAGCAGCAAGGGATAAACGTGCCCTCACATATAAAGGGAGACTGATAAGACTCGTGACTGATCTCTCCTTTGAAACTTGGCAGGCCAGAAAGGCTTGGCACGATATCTTCAGTGTGCTAAACAGAAAAAATATGCAGCCGAGAATCCTTTATCCAGCAAGTCTGTCATTTAGAATAGAAGGAGAGATAAAGGTCTTCCCAAACAAACAAAAACTGAAGGAATTTGTCACCACGAAACCAGCCCTACAAGAGATCCTAAGGGGGATCCTGTGAGACAAAGTACCAGAGACATCACTACAAGCATAAAACATACAGACATCACAATGACTCTAAACCCGTATCTTTCTATAATAACACTGAATGTAAATGGATTAAATGCGCCAACCAAAAGACATAGGGTATCAGAATGGATAAAAAAACAAGACCCATCTATTTGCTGTCTACAAGAGACTCATTTGAGATCTGAGGACACCTTTAGATTGAGAGTGAGGGGATGGAGAACTATTTATCATGCTACTGGAAGCCAAAAGAAAGCTGGAGTAGCCATACTTATATCAGACAAACTAGACTTTAAATTAAAGGCTGTAACAAGAGATGAAGAAGGGCATTATATAATAATTACAGGGTCTATCCATCAGGAAGAGCTAACAATTATAAATGTCTATGCGCCAAATACCGGAGCCCCCAGATATATAAAACAGTTACTCAGAAACATAAGCAACCTTATTGATAAGAATGTGGTCATTGCAGGGGACTTTAACACCCCACTTACAGAAATGGATAGATCATCTAGACACACAGTCAATAAAGAAACAAGGGCCCTGAATGATACATTGGATCAGATGGACTTGACAGATATATTTAGAACTCTGCATCTCAAAGCAACAGAATATACTTTCTTCTCGAGTGCACATGGAACATTCTCCAAGATAGATCATATACTGGGTCACAAAACAGCCCTTCATAAGTTTACAAGAATTGAAATTATACCATGCATACTTTCAGACCACAATGCTATGAAGCTTGAAATCAACCACAGGAAAAAGTCTGGAAAACCTCCAAAAGCATGGAGGTTAAAGAACACCCTACTAACGAATGAGTGGGTCAACCAGGCAATTAGAGAAGAAATTAAAAAATACATGGAAACAAACGAAAATGAAAATACAACAATCCAAACGCTTTGGGACGCAGCGAAGGCAGTCCTGAGAGGAAAATACATTGCAATCCAGGCCTATCTCAAGAAACAAGAAAAATCCCAAATACAAAATCTAACAGCACACCTAAAGGAAATAGAAGCAGAACAGCAAAGGCAGCCTAAACCCAGCAGAAGAAGAGAAATCATAAAGATCAGAGCAGAAATAAACAATATAGAATCTAAAAAAACTGTAGAGCAGATCAACGAAACCAAGAGTTGGTTTTTTGAAAAAATAAACAAAATTGACAAACCTCTAGCCAGGTTTCTCAAAAAGAAAAGGGAGATGACCCAAATAGATAAAATCATGAATGAAAATGGAATTATTACAACCAATCCCTCAGAGATACAAACAATTATCAGGGAATACTATGAAAAATTATATGCCAACAAATTGGACAACCTGGAAGAAATGGACAAATTCCTAAACACCCACACTCTTCCAAAACTCAATCAGGAGGAAATAGAAAGCTTGAACAGACCCATAACCAGCGAAGAAATTGAATCGGTTATCAAAAATCTCCCAACAAATAAGAGTCCAGGACCAGATGGCTTCCCAGGGGAGTTCTACCAGACGTTTAAAGCAGAGATAATACCTATCCTTCTCAAGCTATTCCAAGAAATAGAAAGGGAAGGAAAACTTCCAGACTCATTCTATGAAGCCAGTATTACTTTGATTCCTAAACCAGACAGAGACCCAGTAAAGAAAGAGAACTACAGGCCAATATCCCTGATGAATATGGATGCAAAAATTCTCAATAAGATACTAGCAAATCGAATTCAACAGCATATAAAAAGAATTATTCACCATGATCAAGTGGGATTCATTCCTGGGATGCAGGGCTGGTTCAACATTCGCAAATCGATCAACGTGATACATCACATTAACAAAAAAAAAAGAGAAGAACCATATGATCCTGTCAATCGATGCAGAAAAGGCCTTTGACAAAATCCAGCACCCTTTCTTAATAAAAACCCTTGAGAAAGTCGGGATGGAAGGAACATACTTAAAGATCATAAAAGCCATTTATGAAAAGCCCACAGCTAACATCATCCTCAATGGGGAAAAACTGAGAGCTTTTTCCCTGAGATCAGGAACACGACAGGGATGCCCACTCTCACCGCTGCTGTTTAATATAGTGCTGGAAGTTCTAGCATCAGCAATCAGACAACAAAAGGAAATCAAAGGCATCCAAATTGGCAAAGATGAAGTCAAGCTTTCGCTTTTTGCAGATGACATGATATTATAGATGGAAAATCCGATAGACTCCACCAAAAGTCTGCTAGAACTGATACATGAATTCAGCAAAGTTGCCGGATACAAAATCAATGTACAGAAATCAGTTGCATTCTTATACACTAACAATGAAGCAACAGAAAGACAAATAAAGAAACTGATCCCATTCACAATTGCACCAAGAAGCATAAAATACCTAGGAATAAATCTAACCAAAGATGTAAAAGATCTGTATGCTGAAAACTATAGAAAGCTTATGCAGGTAATTGAAGAAGATATAAAGAAATGGAAAGACATTCCCTGCTCATGGATTGGAAGAATAAATATTGTCAAAATGTCAATACTACCCAAAGCTATCTACACATTCAATGCAATCCCAATCAAAATTGCACCAGCATTCTTCTCGAAACTAGAACAAGCAATCCTAAAATTCATATGGAACCACAAAAGGCCCCGAATAGCCAAAGTAATTTTGAAGAAGAAGACCAAAGCAGGAGGCATCACAATCCCAGACTTAGCCTCTACTACAAAGCTGTCATCATCAAGACAGCATGGTATTGGCATAAAAACAGACACATAGACCAATGGAATCGAATAGAAACCCCAGAACTAGACCCACAAACGTATGGCCAACTCATTTTTGACAAAGCAGGAAAGAACATCCAATGGAAAAAAGACAGTCTCTTTAACAAATGGTGCTGGGAGAACTGGACAGCAACATGCAGAAGGTTGAAACTAGACCACTTTCTCACACCATTCACAAAAATAAACTCAAAATGGATAAAGGACCTGAATGTGAGACCGGAAACCATCAAAACCTTAGAGGAGAAAGCAGGAAAAGACCTCTCTGACCTCAGCCATAGCAATCTCTTACTCGGCACATCCCCAAAGGCAAGGGAATTAAAATCAAAAGTGAATTACTGGGACCTTATGAAGATAAAAAGCTTCTGCACAGCAAAGGAAACAACCAACAAAACTAAAAGGCAACCAATGGAATGGGAAAAGATATTTGCAAATGACACATCGGACAAAGGGCTAGTATCCAAAATCTATAAAGAGCTCATCAAACTCCACACCCGAAAAACAAATAACCCAGTGAAGAAATGGGCAGAAAACATGAATAGACACTTCTCTAAAGAAGACATCCGGATGGCCAACAGGCACATGAAAAGATGTTCAACGTCGCTCCTCATCAGGGAAATACAAATCAAAACCACACTCAGATACCACCTCACGCCAGTCAGAGTGGCCAAAATGAAGAAACCAGGAGACTATAGATGCTGGAGAGGATGTGGAGAGACGGAACCCTCTTGCACTGTTGGTGGGAATGCAAATTGGTGCAGCCGCTCTGGAAAGCAGTGTGGAGGTTCCTCAGAAAATTAAAAATAGACCTACCCTATGACCCAGCAATAGCACTGCTAGGAATTTATCCAAGGGATACAGGAGTACTGATGCATAGGGGCACTTGTACCCCAATGTTTATAGCAGCACTCTCCACAATAGCCAAATTATGGAAAGAGCCTAAATGTCCATCAACTGATGAATGGATAAAGAAATTGTGGTTTATATACACAATGGAATACTACGTGGCAATGAGAAAAAATGAAATATGGCCTTTTGTAGCAACGTGGATGGAACTGGAGAGTGTGATGCTAAGTGAAATAAGCCATACAGAGAAAGACAGATACCATATGGTTTCACTCTTATGTGGATCCTGAGAAACATAACAGAAACCCATGGGGGAGGGGAAGGGAAAAAAAAAAAAAAGAGGTTGGAGTGGGAGAGAGCCAAAGCATAGGAGACTGTTAAAAACTGAGAACAAACTGAGGGTTGATGGGGGGTGGGAGGGAGGGCAGGGTGGGTGATGGGTATTGAGGAGGGCGCCTTTTGGGATGAGCACTGGGTGTTGTATGGAAACCAATTTGACAGTAAATTTCATATATAAAAAAAAATGAACAGACAAGAAACGTTAGACAGCTTGAAGAAGATGGCAGCGTAGGAGGACGCTGGGCTCACCTCGTCCTGCTGATCACTTAGATTCCACCCACACCTGTCTAAATAACCCAGGAACCCACCAGAAGACTAACAGAATGGACTGTCCAGAGCCAAGCATAGACAAGAGGACCACAGAAGAGGATAGGAATGGGGTAGAGGCGATGCGTGCTACACAAACTGGCAGGAGGGAGCTGGGGCGGTGGAGGGGCAGCCTGCCAGCAAGATGGAATTCTCGAGTCTGCCTTGCAAAAGTGGAGGGCCGGACTGCTTGAGTTCTGACAGCGGGAGTTAACTTCTGTAATGTTATAAGTCAACAGCTCTGCTCAGAGAGTGGGAGGGCAATAGGACACTGGGAGGAAGAGGTGTTGAGCCCTGGAAGACAGCTCAGCTCAGAGGGGAACAAAGGTGCTGGCAAATTCCATCTTTCTCTCCCATCTCTCAGCCAAAATCACAAAGGGTACCAATTCACCAAACTTGCTTGCAACACACAAACACCCAACGCTGTGCCTCTTTGGATGCATCCCTCTGACGAGTCTCCCTCCCTCCTGGTGCTGCAGGGCCCCTCCTGCAGGGGACCACCTACAGCAAAGCGAGTTGAGACTGCCCCTCCTGTCCCTGTGCACCTTGTGTATCCACCAGGACTAATATACCAGATCCCATTGATGAAGCACCACAAGCCTGGCAGTGTGCAAGTAGCCCAGACAGCGGCCACACCACTCCACAGTGAGTCCTCCCCTGGGAGGGGGGAAAATAAGGTACACACCAGTCTTACTGTGGCCCCAACGGTGGGCTGGAGACAGACATAAGGTCTGACTGTGGCCCCGCTCACTGACACGTTACTCCAGACAGCACAGGGGAAGTGCCCTGCAGCTTGGAGACACCCCAGGGACTAACAAAAATAAAAAAACGGAAGAATTGTCCTCAAAGGAAATTCCAGGAAGTAGCAAAAGCTAAAGAATTGATCAAAAATGATTTAAGCCATAACAGAACAAGAATTTAGAATAAGAGTCATAAAATTAATCACTGGGCTTGAAAAAAGTATAGAGGACAGCAGAGAATCTATTGTTACTAAGAAATTGTCATGAGGAGCTAAAAAATGCTATAAATGAGGTGCAAAATAAAATGGAGGCGACCACAGCTGGGTTTGAAGGGGCAGAGGAGAGAGTAGGTAAATTAGAAGATAAAATTATGGAAAAAGAGGAAGCTGAGAAAAAGAGAGATTAAAAAAATCCAGGAGTATGAGGGAGGAAGTAGAGAGCTACGTGATGCAATGAAACACAACATATCCGTATAATAGGAATTCCAGAAGAAAAAGTGAGAGAGAAAGGGGCTGAAGGGGTACTTGAACAAATCATAGCTGAGAACTACTCTGATATGGGGAAGGAAAAAGGCATTGAAATCCAAGAGGCATAGAGAACTCCCTTCAGACCTAACTTGAATCGATCTTCTGCACAACATATCATAGTGAAACTGGCAAAATACAAGGATAAAGAGAAAATTGTGAAAGTATCTAGGGATAAACCTGCTCTAACATAAAAAGGGAGACCAATAAGACTAGAGACAGACCGGTCTACTGAAACTTGGCAAGCCAGAAAGGAATGGCAGAAAATCTACAATGTGATGAACAGAAAAAAATATGCACCTGAGAATCCTTTATCCAGCAAGTCTGTCATTCAGAATAGAAGGAGAGATAAAGGTCTTTCCAAACAAAAACTGAAGGAATTCATCACCACTAAACCAGCCCTACAAGAGATCCTAAGGAGGATCCTGTGAGTGAAATGTTGCAAGGACCACAAAGTACCAAGACATGACTACAATCATGAAACCTACAGACATCACCATGACTCTAAACCCATATCTTTCAATAATAACACTGAATGTAAATTGACTAAATGCTCAACCAAAAGACATAGGGTTTCAGAATGGATAAAAAACCAAGACCCATCTATTTTCTGTCTACAAGAGACTCATTTTAGACGTGAGGACACCATCAGATTGATAGTGAGGGGATGGAGAACTATCTATCATGCTACTGAAGTCAAAAGAAAGCTGGAGTAGCCATACTTATATCAGACAAACAAGACTTTAAATTAAAGGTTGTAACAAGAGATGAAGAAGGGCATTATATAATAAGTACAGGATCTATCCATGAGAAAAAGCTAACAATTATAAATGTCTATGTGGCGAATGCGGCAGCACCCAAATATATAAAACAAACATAACCAACCTTATTGATTATAATATGGCAATTACAGCAGATTTTAATACTCCACTTACAGTAATGGATAGATCATCTAGACACGGGATCAATAAAGAAACAAGGACCCTGAATGACACATTGGATCAGATGGACTTGACAGATATATTTGCAACTCTGCATCCCAAAGCAACAGAATCTCCTTTCTTCTCGAGTGCACATGGAACATTCTCCAAGATACATCACATAGTGGGTCACAACACAGCTCTTCATAAGTATACAAGAATTGAGAGCATACCATGCACACTTTCAGACCACAATGCTATGAAGCTTGAAATCAACCACAGGAAAAAGTCTGGAAAACCTCCAAAAGCATGGAGGTTAAAGCACACCCCACTAAAGAATGAGTGGGTCAACCAGGCAATTAGAGAAGAAATTTAAAAGTATATGGAAACAAACGAAAATGAAAATATAACAATCCAAACGTTTTGGGATGCAGTGAAGGCAGTCCTGAGAGGAAAATACATTGCAATCCAGGCCTATCTCAAGCAACAAGAAAAATCCCAAATACGGAATCTAGCAGCACTAAAAAAGGAAATAGAAACAGAACAGCAAAGATACCCCAAACCCAGCAGAAAAGAGAAATAATAAAGATCAGAGCAGAAATAAACAATAGAGAATCTAAACAAACAAACAAACAAACAAAACAGTAAAGTAAATCAATGAAAACAAGAGGTTTTTTTTGTTTGTTTGTTTTTGAAAAAATGAACAAAATTGATAAACCTCTAGCCAGGCTTCTCAAAAAGAAAATGGAGATGACCCAAATAGATAAAATCATGAATGAAAATGGAATTATTATAACCAACCCCCCAGAAAAACAATTATTGGGGAATACTATGAAAAATTATATGCCAACAAACTGGACAAACTGGAAGAAATGGACAAATAAGAGTCCAGGACCAGATGGCTTCCAGGGGAATTCTACCAGACATTTAAAGGAGAGATAATACCTATCCTTCTCAAGCAGTTCCAAAAAATAGAAAGGGAAGGAAAACCTCTAGATTCACTCTATGAAGCCATCATTACTTTGATTTCTAAACCAGACAGAGACCCAGTAATAAAAGAGAACTACAGGCCAATATCCCTGATGAATATGGATGCAAAAATTCTCAATAAGATACTAAAAAATTGAATTCAACAACATATAAAAAGAATTATTCACCATGATCAAGTGGGATTCATTCCTGGGATGCAGGGCTGGTTCAACATTCGCAAATCAATCAATGTGATACATAAGATTAATAAAAGAAAAGATAAGAACCATATGATCCTGTCAATCGATGCAGAAAAAACATTTGTCAAAATTTAGCATCCTTCATTAATAAAAACCCTCAAGAAAGTCGGAATAGAAGGAACATACTTAAAGATCATAAAAGCCATTTATGAAAATCACTTAGCTAATAACATCCTCAATGGGGAAAAACAGAGCTTTCCCCCTGAGATCAGGAACACGACAGGGATGTCCACTCTCACTAGTTGTTTAACACAGGGTTGGAAGTGCTAGCATCAGCAGTCATACAACAAAAGGAAATCAAAGGCATCAAAATTGGCAAAGATGAAATCAAGCTTTCACTTTTTGCAGATGACATGATATTATACATGGAAAACCCAAGAGATTCCAACAGAAGTCTCCTAAAACTGATAACATGAATTCAGGAAAGTCTCAGGATACAAAATTAATGTACAGAAATTAGTTGCATTCTTATACACTAATAATGAAGCAACAGAAAGACAAATAAAGAAACTGATCCCATTCACATATGCACCAAGCAGCATAAAACACCTAGGAATAAACCTAACCAAAGATGTAAAAGATCTGTATGTTGAAAACTATAGAAAGCTTATGAAGCAAATTGAAGACGATATAAAGAAGTGGAAAAACATTCCGTGCTCATGGATTGGAAGAATAAATACGGTTAAAATGTCAATACTACCCAAAGCTACCTACACATTCAATGCAATCCCAATCAAAATTGCACCAGCATTCTTCTCGAAGCTAGAACAAGCAATCCTAAAATTTGCATGGAACCACAAAAGACCCTGAATAGCCAAAGTAATTTTGAAGATGAAGACCAAAGCAGGAGGCATCACAATCCCAGACTTTAGCCTCTACTACAAAGCTGTCATCATCAAGACACCATGGTATTGGCACAAAAACAGACACATAGACCAATAGAATAGAATAGAAACCCCAGAACTAGACCAACAAAAGCATTGCCAACTAATCTTTGAAAAACCAGGAAAGAATATCCAATGAAAAAAGACAGTCTCTTTAATAAAGACAGTCTCATTTAACAAATGCTGGGAGAAATGGACAGCAATATGCAGAAGATTGAAACTAGACCACATTTTTACACCATTCACAAAAATAAACTCAAAATGGAAAAGGCCCTGAATGTGAAACAGGAAACCGTCAAAACCCTAGAGGAAAAAGCAGGAAAAAACCTCTCTGACCTCAGCCGCAGCAACTTCTTACTTGACACATCCCCAAAGGTAAGGGAATTAAAAGCAAAAATGAACTATTGGGACCTCATGAAGATAAAAAGCTTCTGTACAGCAAAGGAAATGATCAAGAAAACTAAAAGGCAACCAACAGAATGGGAAAAGATATTTGCAAATGACATATCGAACAAAAGGCTAGTATCCAAAATCTATAAAGAGGTCATCCAAACTCCACACTCAAAAAACAAATAATCCAGTGAAGAAATGGGCAGAAGACATGAATAGATATTTCTCTAAAGAAGACATCCAGATGGCCAACAGGCACATGAAAAGATGCTCAACGCCACTACTCATCAGGGAAATACAAATCAAAACCACACTGAGATAACACCTCATGTCTCTCAGAGTAGCCAAAAAGAACAAATCAGGAGACTATAGATGCTGGAGAGGATGTGGAGAAATGGGAACCCTCTTGCACTCTTGGTGGGAATGCAAACTGGTGCAGCCACTCTGGAAAACAGTGTGCAGGTTCCTCAGAAAATTAAAAATAGATCTACCCTATGACACAGCAATAGCATTTCTAGGAATTTACCCAAGGGATACAGGAGTACTGATGCATAGGCGCACTTGTACCCCAACGTGTATAGCAGCACTGTCAACAATAGCCAAATTATGGAAAGAGCCTAAATGTCCATCAACTGATCAATGGATAAAGAAGCTGTGGTTTATATATACAATGGAATTCTACTTGGCAATGAGAAAGAATGAAATATGGTCTTTTGTAGAGACATGGATGGCACTGGAGAGTGTTATGCTACGTGAAATAAGTCATACAGAGAAAGACAGATACCGTATGTTTTCACTCTTATGTGGATCCTTAGAAACTTAACAGAAGACCATGGGGGAGGAGAAGGGGAAAAAAGTTACATAGAGGGAAGGAAGCAAACCATAAGAGACTCTTAAAGACTGGGAACAAACTGAGGGTTGATGGTGGGTGGGAGGCAGGGGAAAGTGGGTGATGGCATTGAGGAGAGCATCTGTTGGGATGAGCACTGGGTGTTGTATGGAAACCAATTTGACAATAAATTTCGTATTAAAAAAAAGTAAATGAAAAAAATAAATTTTTAAATAAAATATACAGACTTAAAAAATGTTTCCTTTTTAGAAATTTAGTGAAATGGGAAATAGCCTGGGTTCTGAGTTCAGACTGCCAGAACGCATTTCCTGATTCTCCTTTTTATCAGCTGACACAAGTTGGTCTGCTTTCTTTTTCAAGCTTCAAAGACCACATTTGTTAAATGCGAATAATAATAGTTCAACCTCAGGATTTGTCATTAAATGAAATATTTCAGGGAAAGCATATAGAACCTTGCCTGAACACAGCACTTAATACATGGGGGGTGTCCTCCCCCCTCTTCTTCTCTTCCTCTTTCTTTGGAGAATTTCCTGTGCATAGGAGATAAGTTTAGGGTATTCCCCAAGCCAGATTTCTATGTCCTTATTGATAATTGTGAGGAGGTTCCTGCATCAACAGCATCGCTAATATATATGAACTTGCTAAAAATTCAGAAAATTAGGCCCGGCCCTAGACCTGCTGAATCAAACTTTTTACCAAGATCTCCAGGAACATTAGACACACAGTGCAGTTGAGGAGCCCTGCAGTGCTGTGGATTTCTGGCTTGCTGCTTTGGTCTGTCATTCTAGTTTCATTAATCTTCTTTGTACTGATTCATTCCATTCCTACTCTGACAAATCAAAAAAAAATGGAAATAACAATAATAAAAATTACCTCAGGAAAGACTTTTATTAATGTTTCTTATGTTCAGAATGAAAAATATTAATGAATTTTCCAAATCTTTTCTTATACATGTTTCACTTAATCCTTATATCCAGCGTACAGAGCAATAGAGTAAGGCTAATCATTCCCATAGAGTAACCTGTGGACCAAATATGCTGGAGGTCATGATAAAAATTTAGCTTACTCATGGGGCGCCTGGGTGGCGCAGTCGGTTAAGCGTCCGACTTCAGCCAGGTCACGATCTCGCGGTCCGTGAGTTCGAGCCCCGTGTCAGGCTCTGGGCTGACAGCTCAGAGCCTGGAGCCTGTTTCAGATTCTGTGTCTCCCTCTCTCTCTGCCCCTCCCCCGTTCATGCTCTGTCTCTCTCTCTGTCCCAAAAATAAATAAAAAACATTTAAAAAAAATTAAAAAAAAATTTAGCTTACTCAGGATGAATTGCTGTCCTTTCTGTGAGTACAAAATCCCAGGGCATAAAGCTTTTATCCTTTGCCCAGAGAAATAATCTAAATTAATGGGTGTGCAACAGGAAATTGTAACAGGAATTCTATACAGAGGAAACTTATCCTGTAGAACCAGGGTATGTTAACACCAGGGCTGATGACACAGTGGCTCAGACTCTAAGGGACAGCCTAGATCAGTGCAGAGACACGGAGACTCCAGACATATGTGGTGGTATGCAGCCAGGTTTGGGTCCCTCTTTTTCCTCTTTCTTCTCAGTTTACTAAACCAGTAAAGACCTGGACCAATCCAACAGCCTGTTTCCTGAGGATGGGGATAAGGATGCTCTGGAGAAACAGTTCCTCTGTCAGTAGAAGTCATCATGCAAGGAGGAAGACAGCAGGGAGATATGTCTAACAATTAATCCCACTTATGAAAGTGCTCCTGAATGTACTGACACTTTAAGGAGCATGCGGAGATTTGTGACCTGACAACCAGGAAGAGAGCAAAGGAGAGAATGATTAGAGGGCCCTGCCAAAGGGACAGAGAAATAACATAAGTGACCTAAGGGGCAGCCAGTTCAATTATAATATAAAGTTCTCATTTGGGGATCGATCTCTCCCAGGCCATGGCAGAGTGATTAATTGGCAAAGCCTAGGGGTTGGGAGCAGAGGGGAAGGAGGGAGAGGGTGTGAGGAGCTTCAGAGAGGGGGCACCCCTCACTGCTGGGATCTATATCAGGCCAAATGCTGGTAACTCACCCTTCAGGAAAGACTTTTCTGTCAAGAGGTGGATTTAGCCTCTAGCATTTGTGATACTGATGACTTTATCTCCAATACCCTGACCTGTCCTGGTATGGGTGGAAAAGAGTCTCATTATCAAGACTGAATTGCAGGAAAAGAAAATCCTTGCTTTCCTGGAAAATATATTCTCAGGAGTATTGAAAGACAGACATTCTTGCCAAATATTTCTTTAAAAAATACTATATTTGTGATGGGTGAAAGATTCTTGTTCCAATGCTGGACATTGTGCACAGTTATAGACAGCCACCTTTGTTTCTAGATGGCTAATTTGCCAGAGAAAAATAAAAACCATTCCCAACAAAATCAAGAGTAAATGTACCAAGTTGCTTTCATTAGCATCCTCCTTTGATGAAGGGAGTTCAATTTCCAGATAGTACAACAGGAAAAGAAATTTGTGTACAACAGGGTCCTTAAAGAAAACCTGAAGGTGGAGTAAATAAGACAGGGGTAGTCAATCTGGTGTCCCAGAACTGGCCCAAAGCTAGTGCCATGCAACTTTGGACAGGCATCATACCTCACTGAATGACAGTTGCCTTGCTGATAAAATGATGAGAGTGGACAAAATGACTTCCTGAGACCCTTCCAGTCTTCCAGGCTATGATTCCACTTAGCCAATCTTCTCAGCTTCTAATTTCCAGTGTCTCCTATCCTCCTTCAGTCCACATGCTTTATCAGTATCAATGTCAGAGTGTACTGGGCACAAAAAGAAGGATGCAATTTCTCCCATTTGGGGATGTGAGAAGTTCTTACCCCAAGCTTAGTAAATAAAGGGTGGACCTAAGTTTTGCAATCAGGCCTGTATTTATCAAGAATGTTAAAAATTCTCACCCCTCTCTCTTTGGGAGACAGTTTCCAATCTAGAACTCTGAATTATTTTAGGCTTTGAGAGTTAGCTGAGGTCCTTAGAATTAACATCATAATTAAAAACATTATTTTTTTCCTTTGGATAAATATGATACAACAAAATACATGCTTTTTACTTTCTTCATATCCACTCCCCAGGGTCAAAGAGAGCTCATGTGCTCAAAGGGAGCCCTGCCCCTGACTTGGACATGCTCTCTGAGAATTGTCCATTGCAGTAGAGATGGGTTTGGGCTGCAACTTCCCTATCTTTTTCCACCATCCTCTTTGTGACAAAATGAAGCAGCTTCCTAGAGTTAAATTTATTTATCCAGAAGCAATGAATAAAAAATATGCATATATCCCCTTCCTCTGGTACAGGACATCAATAAGGGATCCTGAAACTAGGGGTCCTGCCACATAACTTCTTGTTCTTCCTTCCAAGAACAGTGTTAATGTTTGGTTTGGGAAAACTATTTTTTGTCTGTTCATTTTTTTTAAATATGAAATTTATTGTCAAATTGGTTTCCATACAACATCTAGTGCTCATTCCAACAGGTGCCCTCCTGAATACCCATCAACCCTTAGTTTGTTCTCGCTTTTTAAGAGTCTCTTATGTTTGGCTCCCTCCCTCTCTAACCTTTTTTTTTTCCTTGTTTCCTTCCCCTCCCTCATGGTCTTCTGTCAAGTTTCTCAGGACCTACATAAGAGTGAAAACATATGGTATCTGTCTTTCTCTGTATGATTTATTTCACATAGCATAACACTCTCCAGTGCCATCCATGTCTCTACAAAAGACCATATTTCATTCTTTCTCATTGCCAAGTAGAATTCCATTGTATATATAAACCACAGCTTCTTTATCCATTGATCAGTTGATGGACATTTAGGCTCTTTCCATAATTTGGCTATTGTTGAAAGTGTTGCTGTAAACATTGGGGTACAAGTGACCCTATGCATCAGTACTCCTGTATCCCTTGGGTAAATTCCTAGAAATGCTATTGCTGTGTCATAGGGTAGATCTATTTTTAATTTTCTGAGGAACCTGCACACTGCTTTCCAGAGTGGCTGCACCAGTTTGCATTCCCACCAAGAGTGCAAGAGGGTTCCCATTTCTCCACATCCTCTCCAGCATCTATAGTCTCCTGATTTGTTCTTTTTGGCTACTCTGAGAGACATGAGGTGTTATCTCAGTGTGGTTTTGATTTGTATTTCCCTGATGAGTAGTGGCGTTGAGCATCTTTTCATGTGCCTGTTGGCCATCTGGATGTCTTCTTTAGAGAAATATCTATTCATGTCTTCTGCCCATTTCTTCACTGGATTATTTGTTTTTTGAGTGTGGAGTTTGGATGACCTCTTTATAGATTTTGGATACTAGCCTTTTGTTCGATATGTCATTTGCAAATATCTTTTCCCATTCTGTTGGTTGCCTTTTAGTTTTCTTGATTGTTAAAAGGAAACATCTTAAAATTATTTAAGACAAATCTAAAAGAACATTTTGGATTTGCTCCAAATGGGGAAAAAAAATGTTTCCTAAAGAAAATACTACTAGCTAATTTTTGACCTGCTATTTTTTGATTATAAACAAAATACATATCATTCATAAGCTTAGCTGCTTCAAAGATTTTCTAGCCATGCATTGCCTCATACATCCTTATCCACATATTGTCCCCATCCTCCATCTGTTGCCATCACTCCCACTTACTGCTCCTCTAGAAACCTACCATTTAAAAACCAAACCAACGAAACAAACCACAGACTTCTTCTATTCTTATACTCTTCACCAAGTGCTTAATTCAACTACTTTCCTTTTCTGAAATCCCTTTATCTTCTGTGAGCATGGATACTGCTTCCTTTATGTATTTCTTCCATAGGAAAATGTCTATTCTCCCATACTCAGTTTCCTACACATCAAAACAGCATTGAGCCACATCTTACTCTCCTTGAAATATTAACCTTTGATCATTGTTTCTGCTGCAGTCTGGCTCCTATAACTACCATACCACTTATCAACATCATATATGTATTCATATTTGGCAAATATTTCTGCATTTTACTCAAAATATCTCAGGCACTTGAGACAATACACTGCTCTCTTTGAAAGTGTGACTCCCTCTTTCTCTTGGTCTTCATAGCATTATTCTATTCTAGATTTCTTCCTGGCCTATTGTGGATTTTCCCCAGTATATATTTTTGTTGTGGTAAAATTTACATAACATTAAATTTACCATTTTAACTATCTGAAGTGTTCAATTATGTGGCATTAAGTAAGTCCACAATGTTTTACAGTCATCCCCACTGTCTCCAGAACTACTTCATCATTCCAAACAGAAATTCCATATCTGTTAAACAATAACGTTCTATTCTTCCATTCCCCCATCCTTTGAAATGTTTATTCTACTTTTTTAATGAATTTTATTATTCTAGGCAACTCAGACAAGTGAAATCACACAATATTTGTGCTTTTATGTCTGGCCCATTTCACTTTGTATGTTTCCAAGTTTCACCCATATTGTAGCATGTGTCAGAATTTCACTAGTTTTTAAGGCTAAATAATATCCTATTAGATGTATATACACTTTGTTTATTCACCTGTCTATGGACAATAGATTGTTTCCACCTTTTGGCTATTGAGAACAATGTATTTGACCCTCTCCTTTCAATTCTCTTGTATATATACATAAGGTTGAAATTGCTAGATCATATGGTAATTCTATATTTTTTGAGGAATTACACAGCTTTCCTACAGCAGCTACACCATTCTAAATCCCAAACAGCAACGTACAAGGGTTCCAATTTCTCCACATCATTGTCAACGGCTTATTATTTCCTTTCTCCCTCTCCCTCTCCTTTTCCCTGTCTTTCACTCTCCATTTTCTTCTTCCCCCGCTTGCTTCTTCCCCTCCTAATAGTAATAGTAATAATAATAATAATAATAATAATTTATATATATAATATCTTATATATCTTATATATTATTATATATTATATATTATATATTAATATATTATATTATAATACATTATATTATATATTATATTATTTTATATAATATATTATATTATAATATATTATATTATTTTATATATTATATTAATATACTAATATATATTATATATAATAATATATATTATATCATATAATATATTATATATTATATATTATATATTATATATTATATATTATATATCTCATCATGGTTTTGATTTATATTTTCATAATGAAGAGTAATGCCAAGAATCTTCATATGTTTGTTGTCATTTTTAACGTTTTATGGAGAAAAGTCTAAGTCTTTTGTCCATTTTTTGAATTGGGGTATTTGTTTCAGTTGTTGAGTTGTAGGAATTTTTTATATGTTCTGGATATTAATCCCTTAACAGAAATATGATTTAAAACTGTTTTCTATTATTCTGTGAGTTGTGTTTTCACTCCACTTATAATGTAATTTGACACACTGAGTTTTTAATTTTGATGCGATCCAATTTATGTATTTTATCTTTTGTTGCCTGTGTTTTTAGTGTCTCATCAGACATCATTGCCAAACCCAATGTTATGAAGATATTCTCCTCTAATTTCTTCTAAGAGTTTCACGTCTTATGTTTAGGTATTTAATCCATTTTGAGTTAACTTATTTGTATGGCATAAGGTAAAGATTTGACTTCATTTTTGCATGTGGTTATCCAGTTTGTTTACTGCAATTTATTAAGGAAACACGTTTTCTCCATTGAATGGCTTTGGCACCCTACTTAAAATTAATTGACTATATAGTCAAGGGTTTATTTCTTGTTTCTACTATTCTCTTCCATTGAGGTTTGTGCTTATACCAGCAGAATACTTTTTTTATTGCTGTAGCTTTGCAGTAAGTTTTAAAATCAGAAAGTGTGGGTCCTCCAACTTGTTGTAATTTTTGAAGATTTTTTTGTTATTCATGGTTCCTTGACATGCCATATGAATTTTAGATTTTCTTAAAAAAAATTCTGCAAAAAAAAAAAACATAGAGATTTAATAGGGATTGCACTGAATCTGTAGATAACTTTGGCTAGTGTGATCATCTTAACAATATTATCAGCTAATCCACAAACATGGAATGTTTATTTATGTCTCTTTAATTTCTTTTAGTGATGAATTACAGTTTTTAGTAACAAAGTCTTTTACTAACTTGGTTGAATTTACCCCTGTTATTTTTTTTCCTATTCCTACTATTTTTTTTTTTAGTTTGCCAAATTTATTTTTTTTCAATATATGAAATTTATTGTCAAACTGGTTTCCATACAACACCCAGTTCTCATCCCAAAAGGTGCCCTCCTCAATAACCATCACGCACCCTCCCCTCCCTCCCACCCCCACCAGCTCTCAGTTTGTTCTCAGTTTTTAAGAGTCTCTTATGCTTTGGCTCTCTCCCACTCTAACCTCATTTTTTTTTTCTTTCCCCTCCCCCATGGGTTTCTGTTAAGTTTCTCAGGGTCCACATAAGAGTGAAAAACATATGGTATCTGTCTTTCTCTGTATGGCTTATTTCACTTAGCATCACACTCTCCAGTTCCATCCATGTTGCTACAAAGGGCCATATTTCATTCTTTCTCATTGTCACATAGTACTCCATTGTGTATATAAACCACAATTTCTTTATCCATTCATCAGTTGATGGACATTTAGGCTCTTTCCATAATTTGGCTATTGTTGACAGTGCTGCTATACACGTTGGGGTACAAGTGCGCCTATGCATCAGTACTCCTGTATCCCTTGGGTAAATTCCTAGCAGTGCTATTGTTGGGTCATAGGGTAGGTCTATTTTTAATTTTCTGAGGAACCTCCACACTGTTTTCCAGAGTGGCTGCACCAGTTTGTATTCCCACCTTCAGTGCAAGAAGGTTCCCGTTTTTCCACATCCTCTCCAGCATCTATAGTCTCCTGATTTGTTCATTTTAGCCAAGCTGACTGGCATGAGGTGATATCTCAGGATGGGTCTTGATTTGTATTTCCCAGATGAGGAGTGATGTTGAGCATCTTTTCATGTGCCTGTTGGCCATCTGGATGTCTTCTTTACAGAAGTGTCTATTTATGTTTTCTGCCCATTTCTTCACTGGGTTATTTGTCTTTTGGGTGGGGAATTTGGTGAGCTCTTTATAGATTTTGGATACTAGCCCTTTGTCCGATATGTCCTGTGTAAATATCTTTTCCCATTCCGTTGGTTGCCTTTTAGTTTTGTTGGTTGTTTCCTTTGCTTTGCAGAAGCTTTTTATCTTCATAAGGTCCCAGTAGTTAATTTTTGCTTTTAATTCCCTTGCCTTTGGGGATGTGTCAAGTAAGAAGTTGCTACGGCTGAGGTCAGAGAGGTCTTTTCCTGGTTTCTCCTCTAGGGTTTTGATGGTTTCCTGTCTCACATTCAGGTCCTTTATCCATTTTGAGTTTGTTTTTATGTATGGTGTGAGAAAGTGGTCTAGTTTCAATCTTCTCCATGTTTCTGTCCAGTTCTCCCAGCACCATTTGTTAAAGAGACTTTCTTTTTTCCATTGGATGTTATTTCCTACTTTGTCAAAGATTAGTTGGCCATACGTTTGTTGGTCTAGTTGTGGAGTTTCTATTCTATTCCATTGGTCTATGTGTCTGTTTTTGTGCCAATACCATGCTGTCTTGATGATGACAGCTTTGTAGTAGAGGCTAAAGTCTGGGATTGTGATGCCTCCTGCTTTGGTCTTCTCCTTCAAAATTACTTTGGCTATTCAGGGCCTTTTGTGGTTCCATATGAATTTTAGGATTGCTTCTTCTAGTTTTGAGAAGAATGCTGGTGCAATTTTGATTGGGATTGCACTGAATGTGTAGATAGCTTTGGGTAGTATTGACATTTTGACAATATTTATTCTTCCAACCCATGAGCAGGGAATGTCTTTCCATTTCTTTATATCTTCTTCAATTACCTTCATAAGCGTTCTATAGTTTTCAGCATACAGATTTTTTACATCTTTGGTTAGATTTATTCCTAGGTATTTTATGCTTCTTGGTGCAATTGTGAATGGGATCAGTTTCTTTATTTGTCTTTCTGTTGCTTCATTATTAGTGTATAAGAATGCAACTGATTTCTGTACATTAATTTTGTGTCCTGCAACTTTGCTAAAGTCATGTATCAGTTCTGGCAGACTTTTGGTGGAGTCTATCGGATTTTCCATGTACAATGTCATGTCATCTGCAGAAAGCGAAAGCTTAACTTCATCTTTGCCAGTTTTGATGCCTTTGATTTCCTTTTGTTGTCTGATTGCTGAGAGTGGACATCCCTGTCGTGTTCCTGATCTCAGGGGGAAAGCTCTCAGTTTTTCCCCATTGAAGATGATATTAGCTGTGGGCTTTTCATAAATGGCTTTTATGATGCTTAGGTTGTTCCTTCTATCCCAACTTTCTCGAGAGTTTTTATTAAGAAAGGATGCTGAATTTTGTCAAATGCTTTTTCTGCATTGATTGACAGGATCATATATGGTTCTTATCTTTTATTAATGTGATGTATCACGTTCATGGATTTACGAATGTTGAACCAGCCCTGCATCCCAGGAATGAATCCCACTTTATCATGGTGAATAATTCTTTTTATATGCTGTTTGATTCAATTTCCTAGTATCTTATTGAGAATTTGTGCATCCATATTCATCAGGGATATTGGCCTGTAGTTATCTTTTTTTACTGGGTCTCTGTCTGGTTTAGGAATCAGAGCAATACTGGTTTCATAGAATGAGTCTGTTTATTCTCCTTCGCTTTCAATTTTAGGGAATAGCTTGAGAAGGGTAGGTATTATCTCTGCTTTAAACGTCTGGTAGAACTCCCCTGGGAAGCCATCTGGTCCTGGACTCTTATTTGTTGGGAGATTTTTGATGGCTGATTCAATTTCTTCGCTGGTTATGGGTCTGTTCAAGCTTTCTGTTTCTTCCTCATTGAGTTTTGGAAGTGTGTGGGTGTTTAGGAATTTGTCCATTTCTTCCAGGTTGTCCAATTTGTTGGCATATAATTTTTCATAGTATTCCCTGGTAATTGCTTGTATCTCTGAGGGATTGGTTGTAATAATTCCATTTTCATTCATGATTTTATCTATTTGGGTCATCTCCCTTTTCTTTTTGAGAAGCCTGGTTAGAGGTTTGTCAATTTTGTTTATTTTTTCAAAAAACCAACTCTTGGTTTCGTTGATCTGCTCTACAGTTTTTCTAGATTCTATATCGTTTACTTCTGCTCTGATCTTTATTTCTCTTCTTCTGCTGGGTGTAGGCTGTCTTTGCTGTTCTGCTTCTATTTCCTTTAGGTGTGCTGTCAGATTTTGAATTTGGGATTTTTCTTGTTTCTTGAGATAGGCATGGATTGCAATGTATTTTCCTCTCAGGACTGCCTTCGCTGCATCCCAAAACGTTTGGATTGTTGTATTTTCATTTTTGTTTGTTTCCATATATTTTTAATTTCTTCTCTAATTGCCTGGTTGACCCACTCATTCTTTAGTAGGGTGTTCTTTAACCTCCATGCTTTTGGAGGTTTTCCAGACTTTTTCCTATGGTTGATTTCAAGCTTCATAGCATTGTGGTCTGAAAATATGCATGGTATGATCTCAATTCTTGTATACTTATGAAGGGCTGTTTTGTGACCAGTATGTAATCTATCTTAGAGAATGTTCCATGTGCACTCGAGAAGAAAGTATAATCTGTTGCTTTGGGATGCAGAGTTCTAAATATATCTGTCAAGTCCATCTGATCCAATGTATCATTCAGGCCCTTGTTTCTTTATTGACCGTGTGTCTAGATGATCTATCCATTTCTGTAAGTGGAGTGTTAAAGTCCCATACAATTACCACATTCTTATCAATAAGGTTGCTTATGTTTGTGAGTAATTGTTTTTTATATATTGGTGGCTCCTGTATTCGGCGCATAGACATTTATCATTGTTACCTCTTCCTGATGGATAGACCCTTTGATTATTATACAATGCCCTTCTTCATCTCTTGTTACAGTCTTTAATTTAAAGTGTAGCTTGTCTGATAGAAGTATGGCTACACCAGCTTTCTTTTGACTTCCAGTGGCATGATAAATAGTTCTCCATCCCCTCCTTCTCAATCTGAAGGTGTCCTCACGTCTAAAATGAGTCTCTTGTAGACAGCAATTAAATGGGTCTTTTTTTTTTTTATCCATTATGATACCCTATGTCTTTTGGTTGGTGCATTTAGTCCATTTCCATTGTGTTATTATAAAAAGATATGGGTTTAGAGTCATTGCGATGTCCCTAGGTTTCATGCTTGTAGTGATGTCTCTGGAACTTTGTCTCACAGGATCCCCCTTAGGATCTCTTGTAGGGCTGGTTTAGTGGTGACGAATTCCTTCAGTTTTTGTTTGTTTGGGAAGACCTTTATTTCTCCTTCTATTCTAAATGACAGACTTGCTGGATAATGGATTCTTGGCTGCATAATTTTTTTCTGTTCATCACATTGAAGATCTCCTGCCATTTCTTTCTGGCATGCCAAATATCAGTAGAGAGATCAGTCACGAGTCTTATAGGTCTCCCTTTATATGTTAGAGCAGGTTTATCCATAGCTGCTTTTAGAATTTTCTCTTTATCCTTGTATTTTGCCAGTTTCCCTATGATATGTCATGCAGAAGATCGATTCAAGTTGCGTCTGAAGGGAGTTCTCTGTGCCTCTTGGATTTCAATGCCTTTTTCCTTCCCCAGATCATGGAAGTTCTCAGCTATTATTGCTTCAAGTATACCTTCAGCACCTTTCCCTCTCTCTTCCTCCTCTGGGATACCAATTATGCGTAGATTATTTTTCTTTAGTGCATCTCTTGGTTCTCTAATTTTCCCCTCATACTCCTGGATTTTTTTATCTCTCTTTTTCTCACCTTCTCCTTTTTCCATAATTTTATCTTCTAGTCACCTATTCTCTCCTCTGCCTCTTCAATCCGAGCCATGGTTGTCTCCATTTCATTTTTCAGCTCATTGATAGCATTTTTTAGCTCCTCCTGGCTGTTCCTTAGCCCCTTGATCTCTGTAGGAAGAGATTCTCTGCTGTCCTTTATACTGTTTTCAAGCCCAGTGATTAATTTTATGACTATTGTTCTAAATTCACTTTCTGTGATATTGTTTAAATCATTTTTGATCAATTCGTTCGCTGTTGTTATTTTCTGGATGTTTTTCTGAAGGGAATTCTTCCATTTCGTCATTTTGGATAGTCCCTGGAGTGGACTCTCTTAGGGGTGTGATTCATTGTGGGGTGGCGTGGCCCGTCTGTGCTACTTGCACACTGCCAGGCTTGTGGTGCTGGGGATCTGGCGTATTAGCTGGGGTGGATCGGCAAGGTGCACAGGGTCGGGAGGGGTAGGCTCAGCTCACTTTTCCTTTGGTGATCTGCTTCAGGAGGGGCCCTGCAGCACTGGGAGGAAGTCAGACCCACCGGAGGATGGATCCGCAGAAGCACAGCATTGGGTATTTGTGCGGTGCAAGCAAGTTCCCTGGCAGGAACTGGTTCCCTTTGGGATTTTGGCTGGGGGATGGGCGAGGGAGATGCTGCTGCCGAGTGCCTTTGTTCCCCACCAAACTGAGCTCAGTCCTCCGGGGCTCAACAAGGCTCCCTCCTGTTGTTCTCCAGCCCTCACGTTCTCTGAGCAGAGCTGTTAGCTTATAACCTTCCAGATGTCAAGTCCCGCTTGCTGTCAGAACACACTCTGTCCAGCCCCTCCGCTTTTGCAAGCCAGACTTGGGTGCTCTGCTTTGCTGGTGGGCCACCCCTCCACCCTGGCTCCCTCCCGCCAGTCCATGGAGTGCGCAACGCCTCACCACCCTTCCTACCCTCTTCCGTGAGCCTCTTGTCTGTGCTTGGCTCTGGAGACTCTGTTCTGCTAGTCTTCTGGTGGATTTCTGGGTTATTTAGGCAGGTGTAGGTGGAATCTAAGTGATCAGCAGGACGCGCGGGTGAGCCCACCGTCCTCCTACACTGCCATCTTCCTATCCCGTTTATTTTTTTTATTTACATCCAAATTAGCATATAGTTCAACAATGATTTCAGTAGTAGATTCCTTCGTGCCCCTTACCCATTTAGCACACCCCCCCACAACCCCTCCAGTTACCCTCAGTCTGTTCTCCATATTTATGAGTCTCTTCTGTTTTGCCCCCCTCCCTGTTTTTACATTATATTACTTATGACCTCCCAGACGCTAAGTCGCGCTTGCTGTTGAAACACAGTCCGTCCGGCCCCTCCGCTTTTGCCAGCCAGACTCGGGGGCTCTGCTTGGCTGGTGAGCCACCCCTCCACCCCGGCTCCCTCCCGCCAGTCCGTGGAGTGTGCACCACCTCGCCGCCCTTCCTACCCTCTTCCATGGGCCTCTTGTCTGCGCTTGGCTCCAGAGACTCCATTCTGCTAGTCTTCTGGTGGTTTTCTGGGTTATTTAGGCAGGTGTAGGTGGAATCTAAGGGATCAGCAGGACGCGCGGTGAGCCCAGCGTCCTCCTATGCTGCCATCTTCCCAGGATCTTCCCTATTCCTACTATTATAGATGAATTTGTTTCCTTAATCTCCTTTCCAGGTTATTTATTGCTAGTGCATAGAAATACAAATTATTTTGTATGTTGATTTGTATTCTGAAAATTTGTTGAACTGTTATTAGTTTTAGGAGGTGTGTGTGTGTGTGTGTGTGTGTGTAATCACTAGGGTTTTCGACATATATGTTTGTGTTGTCTGCTAACAACGGTAATTTTATTTTTTTCTTTCCAATTTGGATGCCCCAACTTGGTTAATTTAAATGTGATGTTACCTCTGTGCTGGAAGGACCCTCTATCTAGATCTTCTTAGTGAGATGCGAATGAAGTGGATAGATATAAAAGTCTTCTACAGAGCTGTAATGTTGAACTTGATCCCACATGGGAGCTCATGAGAACTATCCGGAGGTGGACAGTAATGGTCTGCTTTATCCTGTGCCTTCATCAAGCACACAACTCCAAACCTTTCACCCTTGCCTGCTTCATCTTTCCTCATTTCCTCACTTCTCAACTTTCTTCTCCATTATCTATGTATTAGTTTCTTAGTGATGCTGCAAAAAATTGCCAAAAATTTAGTGGTTTGAAGCAACTGAAAAGTATTATCTTTAGTTCAGGAGATCAGAAGTATAAAATGCATCAGCAGAGCTGTGTTCCTTCTGAAAGCTCTAAAAGGAGAATCCATTTCCTTGATTTTTCCAGTTTCTGGAGGTTTTTCACACTGGCTTTTTTTTTTAACCTAGATTATGCATTTAATGTTATTCCAGGTCTTTTTATGACTTGATAGTTCATTTCTCCTTATTACTGAATAATTTTCTATTGTCTGTATTACCATAGTTGGTTTATCCATTCAGCTACTGAAAAACATCTCAGTTGCTTCCAAGTTCTGTCAATTATTGAATAAAGCTGCTGTAAATACCAGTGTGATTGCTAGATCATATAGTAAGAATATGTTGAGTTTTGAATGAAACTGCCAAAATCCCTCCCAAAGTGGCTGTACCATTTTTAAATGTTTATTCATGTATTCATTTTAAGAGAGAGAAAGAGTACTCATATATGTGCATGTCCATGAGTAAGGGAAGAGAAAGAGAATCCCAGGTAATATCCACACTCCCTGACACAGGAATCCATCTCATAGACCATGAGATTATGAACTGAGCTGGAATTGACAGTTGGACATTTAACAGACTGAGCCAAGACACCCCTGTAACATTTTGTATTCCCACCAGTAATGAGTGAATCCTCATGTTGTTTCACATCCTCACTACAATTTGGTGCTCTCAGTGTTTTAGATTTTAGCCAGTGTTGTTTAAGTTTGAAATTCTCTAATGACATATGATGCTGTGTGTTTTTTCATATGCTTATTTGACATCCATGTATCTTCTTTGTTGAGTTCTGATCAGAATATATACTTATTTTTAATTGGGTTGCTTGTTTTCTTATTGTTTAATTTTAAAAGTTCTTTGTCGGGCACCAGGGTGGCTCACTTGGTCAAGCATCTGACTTCAGCTCAGGTCATGATCTCATGATTCGTGAGGTCTGTGCTGACAGCTCAGTGCTTGGAGCCTGCTTCAGATTCTGTGTCTCCCTCTCTATCTGCCCATCCCCCACTCATTCTCTGTATCTCTGTCTCTCAAAAACAAATAAACATTGATAAATTTTTAATACAAAAAAATATAAGTTCTTTGTGTATTTTATATACCAGTTTTTGTTTTGTTTTGATTTGTTTTGTTCATACTATGTGTTTTGCAAAGCTGTTTCTCAAAGACTGTGGCTAGTTTTATATGTTTTTGACAACTAATATGTCTTGTTTGGGACAAGACAATGTCTTGTTTGTTCATTTTTCCCATTTTCTACTAAGTTTATTGTATTACTGACTTGTAGGAGTTCTTCAAATATCCTGTCTACTACTTGTTTATTAGATATATATTTTGTGAATATTTTCTCATTTTCTGCCATATGTCTATACATTTTCTTAACAGTTTAGCTTAATGGGCAAAAAAATTATACTTAATAAGGTTAACTATATTATTTTATAGTATATTGCCTCCTTTAACCTCTCTTAAAAAATCTTTAACTACCACTATGTCTCAAAAATAATCTTCTGTGTTTCTCTAAAGGCTTTATGATTTAGCATTAATGTTTAGGTCAATGGTATATTTAGACTTAATTTTGTGTATAGTGTGTAGTACAGTAAGAGAAAAGAAGTATATAAACATAAAATACCCAGAATGACTGAGATTTTAGGCAAGGTGTATGTAGAGTCCAGTGAGGCCAAAACAGGCATGATTGAGGGATTACTTCATGAAGGTGACTCCAGAGCCGAGTCTTCAAGGATGAAAAAGATGTGGTGGGCAGATCAAGTGAAAATGACATTTTTGGAGGAGAAAAAAAAAACACAGTGTAAAGGCAAAATATGGTGTGATCAAGGAACTTCAATAGTTTAGTGAACCACAAACTGTGTGTTTAGTAGGGGCAGGGGAGGGAAGGCAGGGTTTGAGGCAGTATTTGAGGTGTATCTGAAGTGGTGAATCTTAGGGCTTGTCATCTCTCTCTTACTAAGATGCCACATTCTTAGCATATGATTTTTTTTACCTCTAGCCCCACCCTTCCATGATGGATTTGCCCATTTCAGCTCACATTGAGCCAGAATGGGCCCAAACTAGGTCAGTTTCCCCTTTACTTGTGATTTCACTGTGCTGTCCTCCTTCCTCTACTGAGACTCCCAGCAAAGGAGAATAATTCTTACAGAGGTTCTAGGCTCTGGGCAGAGAAATCTCTGTCTGGCTTCTGAGACCAGGAAAACAGAAATCTCACCCTCTCATTTCAGAATCATCGTGAGCTGGCAGTAAAATAAATTAAACACATATAGAGTAGTTAGTGCAATATCTTCATATATCAAATCGATTCCTAAACAAAATTGTGTTGTCTTTTATTTATGGTGGAACACAGTGGAGGTGAAGAAAATTGTGGGTAACAAAAAGACAAAGTACTCCAATGTCCTTAATTTTCTGGGCTTTAAAAAAACACACAGAATGATGTTTGTTGCATGCAGCCAACAGATTTAGCATTCATTCTGAATGATTGGTATGAAATTAAAGGCTTTGCTGTAAATTTTTCATAATTTATTTAGTTCAATAGTTTTTTTTTACTTGTATTAAATGCATATATCAAATGCAATGCTATTAGCAGAGAACCAGCTCTGTAATACACGGAGAAGATTTCTTTCAGAGATTTCTAATGGCATTTCAAGACACAGCGTAGCAAGGGATAAAGAGACAGAAAGTGGGAGAGAGAGGAAAAGCGGGGAAAAAGAGGATATAGGATAACAGGAGAGGCTGACACTGGATGTTCTAAAGGAAAAGAAGGTGGAGTCATTTTCAGAAAGATAGTGAACTTTCCCCAACTGGGGCAGGATTGTTTGTCTGTTAGTTGTGCAGAGTACTCACTACTGTGTAAGGCACAGTGTTTAAGTGAAATAAATATTTGGTGAGTTCCAACAGTTGGGGAAGAAGAAGAGGAAAGGAGAGCAGAGCTGGAGCCCAAGCCAGGAAGGAGAGTAGGGGCACAGTTGAGGGTGAAGTGGAATGAGGAACAGAGAAGCACGAATAAAGTGGGAAAGCAAACAAGAGACAGAAGAGGGTAGGAAAGAAGGATGAAATAAGGAAGGATAAAGCTAACAGAGACAAATAGGGGGGGAAGGGGAGGAAGAAAACAGGACAGGGGTTTGATCACATTCCCCCAGATTAGGGCATCCTCACGGGTCACCTCATGAGGACGTGTTAACCTCAAGCCCCTGAAGCCTGGGATTCTCACCTGTTCCCTTAGCTTAAAGGTACTGTGATTGTACAAACCAGCTTGTGCCTCATGCAGTTATACATGAACTTCGAGATTAGACATGATGAACTTGCTCCAGTAGGACCACAGACCAGATGGTGATGGGGACCCTATGCTGGTGCATGAGGGCCAGGTACAGTCACCTCTGCTCTGGGAGGGAAAGACAGCGAAATTGTAGGGATGGAACCCACCTCCAACTCCACTCCACACAATGGGCATGCGAAAATCAAGGACACAGTTGGAGGAAGCAAGGAAGCAAGAAGAGTGTCCACACAGCAGGCACCCCCTTTCTCTTACAATCTAGTGTGTAGAGGAAAAGGGATAAGAAATTGTTAGACACCTGTCACATACCAGACTCTGTGCTAGGTGCTTCGTAAAATTGTGTAACCTGCAGAACTATGTGAAACAAGTAATGTTATCTTTATTTTTATACATAAGTAAACTAAGGTTCAGAGAGTCTTCGTACCTTCCCCAAACCATAAGTGATAAAGTGGGGATTAAGACAAGTATGTAATGAACATAACATAAGGTAAAGCTCTACTCATACTTCTTTGTCAACAAAAGCACAGTACAGTGTCTGTGAAATTATAAGATTCTCAATAAATATTTATTGAATGAATAAGTAAAGTAATATAAGTACCTAAGCAACTCTAAGGTGAAGGGATATTACGTTTGATTATGGAGAACTAAGGAGATGCCATGGAATCGGTGACATATACAGTGTTCTTTTAAGGATACACAGATTGTGATGAGCAGGGATGCTCTGGGGCCAGAAAGGGGAAAAAATCTAGGTACAAGATGGACCCAAATTTATCTGTATGATAAGTCCCTGCTGCCAATCCTCTAGTTTGGTTAGGTCACAGTAGTTTGTTTTCCCAAACTACATGGCAGATGACATATATCAGCCCTGTTCTGCACAATGTATTTTAGACAGATGTGAACAGGATGAATACAGAGAGTACACACTTATTTAATTATGGATGACATAGCCTGTTATGGGTCACTAATAGATTGGATAACAAAGTAAGGATTCAAAAATAATTCTTAAAATATGGGCTAAAGCCAATAGCTGACATTTACAGAGATAAATGTGGAGTAATTTATTCAATAAACATTATAGAGGGCACCTGGGTTTTAAGACCCTTGCTCATTCTTGGGGATGTAGAGAAGCTAATATTTGAGTGGAGTTGTCAAGAAACAAAGAGTTTTTTTGAAGCAGAAGATGGGATAAAGCACTCTAGGAAGAAAGAACGATATCAGAAAGTCATGGAGGTGAAGAAGATACATAATGTTTTGGGGAGGGTGAATGGTTTATTTATTTCATGTATAAATGTGTACTGAACCCCACCCACATACCAGGCAAGAACTAGATGCTGGGAACACAACAGAGAGATAACTCACAGATTTTGGATGGACTTGTGTTAATTGCTATAAAGTAACAGAGTAACAGAGTGATTAGGAGAGATTAAAAGTATGGGGGTGTTTCCTTTTTTAATGTAATTTATTGTCAAGTTGGTTAACATACATTATATATAGTGTGCTCTTGGTTTTGGGGGTAGATTCCCATGATTCATCGCTTACATACAACACCCAGTGCTCACCCCAACAAGTGCCCTCCTTAATACCCATCACCCATTTTCACCTCTCCCCAACCCCACCACCATCAATCTCCAGTTTGTTCTCTATATTTAACAGTCCCTTATGGTTTTCGTCCCTCTCTGTTTGAAACTATTTTTCTCCTTCCCTTCCCCCATGGTCTTCTGTTAGGTTTCTCAAGGTTCACATATGAGTGAAAATATATGGTATCTATCTTTCTCTACCTGACTTATTTCACTTAGCATAATGTCCTCCAGTTCCATTCATGTTGCTGAAAATGGCAGGATTTCATTCTTTCTCATTGTCAGGTAGGATTCCATTGTATATATGAACCACATCTTTATCCATTCATCAGTTGATGGATATATAGTCTCTTTCCATAATTTGGCTATTTTTGAAAGCTTTGCTATTGTTGAGTTATAGGATAGTTCTATTTTTAGTTTTTTGAAGAACCTCCACACTGTTTTCTAGAGTGCACCAGTTTGCATTCCCACCAACTGTGCTTTCTCCACATCTTCGCCAGCATCTGTTGTTTACTGAGTTGTTAATTTTAGCCACTCTGACCAGTATGAGGTGGTATTTCAATGTGGTTTTGGTTTGTATTTCCCTGATGATTAATGATGTTGAGCATCTTTTCATATGTCTGTTGGACATCTGGATGTCTTCTTAGGAAAGTGTCTATTCATGTCTTCTGTTTTCTTTGGAAAAAATGTCTATTCATGTCTTTGTTGATCAACAAAACTTACAGTGCAGAAGTTTTTGTGTTTTTTTTTTTTTAATTTTGATGAGGTCCCAATAGTTCTTTTTTGCTTTTAATTCCCTTGCCTTTGGAGATGTGTGGAGCAAGAAATTGCTGCAGCTGAAGTCAAAGAGGGTTTTGCCTGTTTTCTCCTCTAGGGTTTTGATGGTTTCCTTTCTCATATTTAGGCCTTTCACCCATTTTGAGTTTATTTTGTGTATGGTGTAAGAAAATGGCCTAGTTTCATTCTTCTGCATGTTGCTGCCCAGTTTTCCCAGCACCATTTGTTAAAGAGACTGCCTTTTTTCCATTGAATACTGTTTCCTGCCTTGTCAAAGATTAGTTGGCCATACATTTGTGGGTCCAATTATGGGGTCTATATTCTATTCCATTGGTCTTTGTGTCTGTTTTTGTGCCAATACCATACTGCCTTGATTATTACAGCTTTGTAGTGAAGGCTAAATTCTGGGATTGTGATGTCTCCTATTTGGTTTTCTTTTTCAACACTACTTTGGCTATTTGGGATCTTTCGTGGTTCCATACAAATGTTAGGATTTTTTTGTTCTAGCTTTGAGAAGAATGCTGGTGTAGTTTTGATTGGGATTGCATAAATGTGTAGATTTCTTTGGGTAGTATTGACATTTTAATAATTTTTATTCTTCCAATCCATGTGCGTGCAATGTTTTTCCATTTCTTTGTGACTTCTTCAATTTCCTTCATAAGATTTCTATAGTTTTCAGCATACAGATCTTTTACATCTTTGGTTAGGTTTATTCCTAGGTTTTGTAGTTCTTGGTGCACTTATAAATGGGATTTACTTCTTGATTTCTCTTTCTGTTGCTTCATTATTGGTGTATAAAAATGCAACTGATTTGTGTACATTGATTTTGTATCCTGCGGCTTTGCTGAATTCATGTATCAGTTCTAGTAGCTTTTTGGTGGAGTCTTTCGGGTTTTCCATGTAGAGTATCATGTCATCTGCAAAAAGTGAAAATTTGACTTCTTCTTTGACAATTTGGATGCTTTTATTTCATTTTGTTTCCTGATTGCTGAAGCTAGGACTTCCAACACTGTGTTAAACAGCAGTGGTGAGAGTGGACATCCATGTCATGTTCCTGATCTCAGTGGGAGGCTCTCAGTTTTCCCCCATTGAGAATTATATTAGCTGTGGGCTTTTTGTATATGGCTTTTATGACATTTAGGTATGTTCCTTGTGTCCCAACTCTATTGAGGGTTTTATTATGAAGGATGCTCTATTTTGTCAAATGCTTTTTCTGCATCTATTGACAGGATCATATGGTTCTTATCCTTTCTTCTATTAATGTGATGCATCACATTGATTGATTTGTGATATTGAACAACCCTGCCGATATGAATCCCACTTGATCATGGTGAATAATTCCTTTAATATACTGTTGAATTGATTTGCTAGTATCTTGTGAGAATGTTTGCATCCATGTTCATCAGGGATATTAGCCTGTAATTCTCCTTTTTGAGGGTGTCTGTCTGATTTGGGAATAAAGGTAATGCTGGCTTCAAAGAATGAGTCTGGAAGCTTTCCTTCTCTTTCTTTCTTTTCTTTTTTTATTTTTATTTTTTATATATTATTATTATTATTATTTTTGGAACAGCTTGAGAAGGGTAGGCATTAACTCTGCTTTAAATGTCTGGTAGAATTCACCTAGGAAGCCATCCGGCCCAGGAATCTTATTTGTTGAGCGATCTTTGATAATTGATTCAATTTCTTCACAACTTATGGGTCTGTTCAAGTTTTCTGTTTCTTCCCGTTTGAGTTTCAGTGGTGTGTGGGTGTTTAGGAATTTGTTCATTTCTTCCAGGTTGTCCATTTTGTTGGCATATAATTTTTCATAGTGTTCCCTGATAATTGCTTTTATTTCTGAGGGGTTTGTTCTAATAAATCCCTTTTTGTCTGTGATTTTATCTATTTGGTTCCTCTCTCTTTTCTTTTTGAGAAACCTGGCTAGAAGTTTATCTTTTTTAATATATTTTTAAAAAACCAACTCTTGGTTCCATTGATCTGCCTACTGTTTTTTTAGATTCTATATTGTTTATTTCTGCTCTGATGTTTATTAGTTCTTTTCTTCTGCTGGGTTTGGTGTGTCTTGCTGTTCTTCTATTTCCTTTAAGTGTGCTGTTAGACTCTGTATTTGAGATTTTTCTTGTTTCTTGAGATAGGCCTGGATTGCAATGTATTTTCCTCTCAGAACTGCCTTCGCTGCATCCCAAAGCGTTTGGATTGTTGCATTTTCATTTTTAATTGTTTCCATATATCTTTTAAGTTCTTCTCTAATTGCCTGGTTGACCCATTCATTCTTTCGTAGGATGTTCTTTAACCTCCATGCTTTTGGAGGTTTTCCAGACTTTTTCCTGTGGTTGATTTCAAGTTTCATAGCATTGTGATCTCAAAGTATGCATGGTATGATCTCAATTCTTTTATATTATTGAAGTCTGCTTTGTGACCCAGTATGTGATGTATCTTGGAGAATGTTCCATGTGCACTCAAGAAGAAAGTGTATTCTGTTGCTTTGGGATGCAAAGTTCTAAATATATCTGTCAAGTCCATCTGGTCAATGTATCACTCAGGGTCATTGTTTCTTTATGGATTCTGTGTCTACATGATGTGTCCATTGTTTTAAGTGGAGTATTAAAGTCCCCTGCAATTACCACATTCTTATCAATAAGTTGCTTATGTTTGTGAGTAATTGTTTTATATATTTTAGGGCTCTTGTATTCAGCACATAAACATTTATAATTTTTAGCTCTTCCTGATGGATAGACCCTGTGATTATTATATAATGCCCTTCTTCATCTCTTGTTACAGCCTTTAATTTAAAGTCTAGTTTGTTTGATATAAGTATGGCTACTCCAGCTTTCTTTTGACCTCCAGTGGCATGATAAATAGTTCTCCATCCCCTCCTTCTCAATCTGAAGGTGTGCTCAGGTCTAAAATGGGTCTCTTGCGACAGCATATAGACGCATCTTGTTTGTTTGTTTGTTTTTAATTATTTCTGATACCCTATGTCTTTTGACTGGAGAATTTAGTCGATTTACATTCAGTGTTATTATTGAAAGATATGGGTTTAGAGTCATTGTGATATCTGTAGGTATCATGCGTGTAGTGATGTCTCTCGTACTTTGTGATCCTTGCCACATTTTGTTCACAGAGTCCCCCTTAGAATCTTTTGTAGAGCTGGTTTAGTGGTGATGAATTCCTTTAGTTTTTGTTTTTTTGGGTAAAACTTTTATCTATCTTTCTATTCTGAATTACAGGCTTGCTGGATAGAGGATTCTTGGCTGCATACTTTTCCTGTTCATCACATTGAAGATTTCCTGCTTTTCCTTTCTGCCAAGTTTCAGCAGATAGGTCTGCTACCACCCTTATGTATCTACATTTGTATGTTAAGGCCTGTTTATCCCTAGCTCCTTTCAGATTTCTCTCTTTATCCTTGTATTTTGCCAGTTTCACTATATGTCGTGCAGACAACTGATTTAAGTTATGTCTGAAGGGAGTTCTGTATGCCTCTTCGATTTAAATGTCTGTTTCCTTCCCCACATTGGGGAAGTTCTCAGCTATGATTTGTTCAAGTACACCTTCAGCTCCTTTCTCTCTCTCTTCTTTTTCTGGAATTCATATAATACAGATATTGTTCCATTTGATTGCATCACCTAGTTCTCGAATTCTCCCCTTTTGACCCTGGATGTTTTTTATCTCTTTTTTTCTTAGTTTCCTCTTTTTCCATAATTTTATATTCTAATTCACTTCTTCTCCCCTCTGCCTCTTCAATCCATGGTGTGGCCACCTCCATCTTATTTTTCCCCTCATTTATAGCATTTTAAATTCATTTTGACTATTTTTTAGTTCCTTGATCTCTGCAGTAATAGATTCTCTGCTCTCTTATACATTTTTCAAGCCCAGCGATTAATCTTATGACTATTATTCTAAATTCTTGTTAAGTTATATTGCTTATATCTGTTTTGATAAATTATTTAGTTTTCACTTCTTCCTGGAATTTCTTTTGAGGGGAATTCTTCCGTTTCATAATTTTGACTAGTTTTCTGTTCCTTATGAGTTCTAAAAGCTTGTTGTATACTCTGCACCTGCAAGCATTGCTATATTGAAGGGGGGCGGTCATACACTGTCCAGGGCCTGGCCCTTCAAGAGGTGTTTTATGGGAGTGTTACTTGCTCTCTGTTTTTGATACTTTGGTTATTGTATTTATCTACTGGTAGTGATTATTTGGACCTTCCATGAGGTGTTTTTTTATTTTTTCCTTGATGTCACCCTGGAAAGGAAAACAAACAGACAAAAAATAGGAAATAAAGACATTCAAACACACAGACATGTAAAACAAACAAATAGATGAACACACACACACACACAAAATCCAGAAGCAAAAAAACAGAAAAACCAGCTACAAGTAAAGAACAGGGTGGAGGTGATGCTGATGGAAGAGCATATACAAAGAGAGGAAACAGGGGTGGGGACAAAGAGAAAATAAACATTGACTGGGCAGAGAGACTAAATGGCTTAATCCAGAAAGAGAGAAAGGAAAATTAAAAAAAAAAAAAGAGGGGGGAAAAAACGAAGATGAAGTTGCCCAGACAGATACCCAATCAGTTATCTCTGATTATTCCAGAGAGAGAGAAAGGAAAGTATACAAGGAGGTGTAGAACATGTATCAAGAGACTGGATTAAATATGTCTGTTTGAACAGACCAACAACCAGAGTAACCAGCCTAGAGGAGGGAAGAGATAGGAAAGGAGAATATATCTAAATAACAAGAATTGTCCTGGAATTAATCCAGGCTATGCAGTGTCACTGGTATGGATGATGGAGCAATCTGATTCCACAGCATCTATCCAGCTTCAGCACATATGCAGTTACCTGGTGCGGAAGGGCCTGGTTTGGTGTAGGCTGGTCCCACCTCCACTGTGGGCTATATATCTGACTAATCCCTGAGGCCCCACCTTGGTGGCAGGGGCAGAAATGGTGATCTCCCAGTCTCTTCTTTAGGGACGTGGTGAACTCCGTTTGAGTCGCCTTCACTGTGCCGTGGGTGCAGATGGGGCAGTTCTTCTTGCTCCATTGACTCCCCTGACCTGGGGTTTGGCTAGGATTCAAAGTCCTGCTCTGTGCATTCTGGCACTGGGAAAGCGCCTCTCAGTGTGGCCCAATATATGGTCCTGGCTGGCTTTGTCTGTTCCACAGCACTTCAGGGAGGACCGCCTTTTCCTACTGTGGACTGTTCCACTGACCTCACAGCAAAGCCCTGTGGCAGATGCAGGCAGGCTTTGTTTTGTCCCACTGTACTCCAAGAGGGAGCTGCTTTCTCCTACTGTGGCCTACACCCTCACCCCCGCCACTGAGCCTGGGGATGACAGACACAGGCAGGCTTTTTACTATACTGCAACACTCCAGGGAGTGGACCACTTTCTTCTACTGCAGACTGAGCCCCTGACTTACCACCACATCTGGGGTAGGCTCCCCTCTTCCCCAGGTGTGCAAACAGGGCAGCTGGCCCCAGTCCAAAGAAAGCCCTGCAGTTAGAGATGGGATCCCTTCCAGTCCCAGTCTGAGGTTTATCTCTTGTCCAGATACAGTCTTACACTTCCCCAGCAGCTCTTTCTCTTCCCTTTGGCTCTCTGCAAAAGGGGATCCCTCCCCTCCATGCCTATGTGGCCTGTTTTATCTCCCCCAGTTTGCAATCACCCACCTATAGCCCATCAAGGATGTCCTGGTGTCTCCCTTTTAGTCTCAGCCTCTTTTCCTCCAAGACTCTTGGGGTTCAGTCATTTGGCTTCAGCACTTCTTTGTTTGAGAGATGTGGGAAGTATGGATTCCCCTACTTCTCCACCATGTTGGCCCTTTCTCCCAGATTTTTTTCTTCTATGCTTTTTTTAAACCCAGCAATTAATCTTATGACTGTTATTCTAAAGTCTTGGTCAAACATATTGTTTTTATCTGTTTTGAGCAATTCTTTAACTATCATATCTTCCTGGAATTTCTTTTGAGAGGAATTCTTCCGTTTTGCCATTTTGACTAGTTTTCAGTCCCTTATGTGTTTTAACAGCTTGTTATATTTCCTGCACTTGCGAGCACTACTATATTAATAAAGGGGTCATACACTGTCCAGAGCCTGGCCCTTCAGCAGGTGTTTTTGGAGTGTGTTACATTTCTCTGTTGTTGTGACTCTGGTTGCTTTATCTCCCTACTTGTAGAGGTGTTTTGTACCCTCTACTTGGTGTGCTTTGATTTGTTCATTGAAGTAACCCTGGTTAAAAAAAAAAAATTAAAAGGTGGTGGTGGTGGTGGTGGTGGTGGTGGAAGAAGCTTTATCCCATACAAAGAGAGAAATGCAAAAGTAAAAAGCAAAAAGCAAAAAAAAAAAAAAAAAAAAGCAAATTGGCCAGGCAGAGAAACTATATGGTTTAACCCAGAGAGAGAGGGGAAAATAAGGAGATACAGAAGAATTGTAAAGATAATAAATTAAGTATCTTTGCTTAAACAAACTAACAACCATAATAACCAGATTAGAGAAGGGAAGAAATAAGAAGAAAAAGAAGAAGAACACACACGTGTGTGTGTGTGTGTGTGTGTGTGTATAAAATAAGAATTGACCAAGAATTAAATCAGAAAATGTAAAATTTCTGGGTGCCTTGGAACTTGTGGCTACACTGGCCTGGAGGAGGAGCTGTCTGGTTGGTCAGCGTCAATCTTGCTCTGTTAGATCACAGTTATCAGGCAGAGGGGCGTGGATTGGTGTAGGTGGGTCCCACCTCCACTGTGGCCCCTTGTCTGTTCCCTGAAGCCGCACCTTATTGGTGATGGGGAGAAAAATGGCAACTTTCCAGTCTTTCTTCCCTGACCGGATGTTGCAAACCACTCAGTTCAGGATGTCTTCACAGGGCTGTGTGGGCGTGAGCAGGCCAGTTTTTGCACTCCAGTCTCCAGTGTCTCCCAGGCACTGGGCTGGGATTCAAAACCCTGATGTCTTAAAGGATACCACTCCGTGTACCTGGTTCTGGGGAAGAGCTACTCTGCCCAGCCAATAAAGGGCCTTTGGCTGGCAGGGCGCAAGCAGGGTTCTTTGTCTTTGGAATGGCTCTTTTTCTTCTTCCCACAGCACTGAAGGGAGAGGATTGCTTTCTCTGACAACAGACCGCAACTCTGAGCTGGTTACTGAACCCAGGGCTGGATCCCCTCCTCCCCAGGTATGTGAACAAGGCAGCCTGCCCTCGTCTGGAGAAAGCTCTGCAGAAATTGGATCTTTCTCCATTTTTTTCTGATCGTCAATCTGTTTCTTTTCTTGTCTATATACAATCATGCATTTCCACAGCCTCTCCTTCTCTTCCTTTTGTCTCTCTGCAGAAGGGGATCCGTGTCCTCCATGTCTATGCCACTGATTTTACCTCTTCCAGCTCACCATAAGGCATCTATGGCCTGACAAGTTGTCCCTGTGGGCCCCTAGGAGTCTCTGTCATTCTGTAGCCCTGACTCTTGGAATTCCAAGTCCTCTGGCCTCAACACTGCTCTGTTTGAGGGACTAGGGAACTTCAGGTCCCCCTACTTCTCCACCATGTTGACTGCCCGAAGGTCTGGGGATGCTTCCTTTTGACAAAGATAGAAGGGGCAAGGAGGGTGACCAGAATTCCAGGGTATCCACGATGTTTCTGTGTCAGCACTGAAAATCCAGCATCCAGGGCCCTGAGTCTAGGCATACAGGGTGGTTATGTATGCTAGCAGAGAAGATTTCTCAGAGGAGGTAGCAGCTAAACTGAGACATCATAGATGCCAGTGGGTCAGTTTTTCAAAGACCTGGGGACAGTTTTACAGATGAGTAGTCAGTGTATCTATAGGCCTTCCAGAGCATTTTCCATATGCATCGTTATAAAGTTTTGCTCTCTCTTAAGCCCCTAGCTTTAACCTATAGGCATCAGGACATCTGTCAGCAGGTGGCTTCACTGACCTTGAGGGGCTTTTGTAGGACCTGAGATGTGTGTAGTAGACATTGCCTTCAGGAGGCTTGCAGCCTTTCAAAGGCAGTGTGTCCAAAAGATCATTCTCTTATCCAGGTATTTCTCTCAGGTTCCTAATAGCAATGATACAACACTGTCTAATCTTATGCTCTGGCACTGCTATCTTTCCCTGCACTAGTGGTGGGGTTCTGTGGGTGGCTCTCCCTATAAGCCCTCACTCTTGCTCCTCCACTTTGATGGCAGACTGCTTCCTTGTCTTTCTATTTCTCCATGTCCCCCTCCCACACATTCTCTATAATGCACACAGACAGGTCCTGAAAGCCCAGCCTAGAGCCTGACAAAGTCTGGTAACTTTTGGTTGTTACCATTGTCACCGTTAAAAGGAAAACTAGGCCATGACATGCCCTGCCTTCAGCTCTTTCTAAGGTTCTCTTCTTCCTTCATGGTGAAGCTCACAATTCTGTTCCCTGACTGTATTTCCAGCTCCTTTTACCACTCTGTCCCACACCTTCCCTTTCTGCCCGTTTCTTGTGGTGTCTCCTTATCTTTGATATCCTACACCTTCATTATCTTGATCTTTCTATAGGAAACTCCCCCTCCTGGCTAACTCCTCATCTACCAGGACTCAGCCAAGTTGTCTCCTCTTTAGTGAAGGCATCCCTGACCATCCCAGTCTGTGCTGCTCCACTAAGACAGCCCTAGAGTTTCCAGAGGTGATGTGCCCTGTCTTACCAGCAGAGGGCACTCTCCAGGTCTTATTGACATTTGCAACTCCAGCACTGGGCACAGCTCAAAGCATGTGGTAGATGCTTAGGAAATGTGTGCCGAATTAGTGAGGACTTTCTTCAGTGGCAGAGAGGCTCTTTTCCTTCCCATTGTCTTCTTTTAGCAAGTTTTTCTCCCACATTCATAGCTCAAGTTCTTTTTCACAAAGCTTTCCTAACTCTGCTCCCAAACCCAGGAGAAATTTCTAACCACTCCTTTCCTCGGCCTCCCAGCTCCTAATTCTTTCTGCTGCTGCAGCACTTACCTCTTTACTTATTTGAAAATTGCTTGCATTTTTGTCTTTAGGCTGCTCTGTGAACTCCTCAAGGGGAGGGAGGATCTTGTTCATCTTGGCCTGCTCAGCACTTTGCATAACGCCTGGCTAAGAGCAAGCACTCTGCAAATTTGCTGAAGGATTGATTGAATGAATGGAGAGAATTCTGCGCAGGGAGCCAAAGTGCCACCCACTTCAAGTGTGAATTAGAAGAGCAATGCTCCCTTTGCTCTGAATGAAGGCAACTCACCCAAGTGTCTGTTTGTACAGCTTTGGTAACTGGCTGTTCCCAGTTTAGTCTAAAAATTTAAGGAAATTCACCAAAGATCCCAACTCTTAGATTTTCTGTCACTAAAAGAAGCACAACTAGTGCATGATAACTATAAAAATGAATTTCCAGATAATGTAGAACTAACAGAGGATGCTGAGGAAGGAACATAAACTACATTTTAGTGCACTCACTTCCTGGCTGGAGGTAAGGCCAAAGCCCGACCCTAATTAGATTAGAGATTCTCTATGAACACTATTGTATGCCCTAGAAGAAATGGCTACGTATATCACTGAAGGGGCTTGTTCAAGATTCACAGAAGTGGCTGAGGACCCCATCTTTAAGGTCTGATCACTTGATTCCTCTCCCTGCCCCTTGGGGATAACAATGATAATGTGACTAAGCCAGTGGTAGCTGGATGAACACATTAGTGCTACATCCGGGGTTGTCTTCTGTATTTCCAGAGAGGAAGATATATCAGGAAAGATGCCTTCCCCCCACACTACAATATCCTTTCTTTAGATCAATTCCCAAAGCCCCAATGTGTGGCTATAACATAAAAGTTCTAATAGTTCTCCAGTTTCACATGCATAGTGTCATGGTTCTAGGGCAGTGTACTCTGGGACCCTGATCTCTACCCTGGAGAGAACTTCATATACAGGGACAGTCTCTGATGAGCGCTCCTCTGGCTTCTTACTGTCCAAGCTGCACCACTGTGGGAAGAGCAAACATCCCAAGCAGATGAGGAAAATAGAAGGTTCCAGGGAGGAAGGAGAAGTGTGGTGTGAAGATCAGTCCCCTCCTGGTGTGGGAAGTGTGGGGGGTCACTCGTTTATACTACATGTGTCAGTTGCTGGGCTCCAGCTCTGGGACCACAGTCTCTTCAACTACAAACACCAAAGGATTGCCCTGGTGCTTGTTAATGTCTCCCCCACAGGAGAGTTTCTGTGCTCAGGAAAACTGTGGGGAGAGACAGAGCCATAACAAAAGGAACACATGGGCCAGGCAATGTGAGTGAGGAGGACTGAGACATTACTGGGTTTCCAGCACTAGACTAAGAAATTTAATGTGATTTAAACCTCAGAACAATCCAAAGAAGTATGTATATTGTCCTCATTTTATATATGAGGAAACTGTAGAGTTTGGACATGCTATGTAGCTTACTTAGAGTTATACAGCTGACTGATACCCATGCTTCTAACTTCCATTCACACATCATATGCAGGGGACAGGGGCTCCTGAGGTCACCTGGCCTTATCGGAGCTCTTCTATTCAATACCTGGGAAGGCATGATACCTGTAGAGGGTACACATTCAGACTTCCAGCCATTCTGACAGGTTGGTGGCACATAGAACATCCAGGCTGTTTTTTTAATTCCTTGTTATAAAACTTCCCAGCCACCTTAAGCTAACACCCTAGTATACTGGGAGCTTGTGCGACCTCCCCTGGCTGTCCAGAGGAGAAGCTCTTTCAGATCTTGGATGCGTCTTAAACCAAGTGAAATCTGGCTCTTCAGCCTCTCAGGTTTCCCACTGACCCATTCATTTACTCGATGAATGTGAGTGTTTATTGATCATCTACTAGGTCCTGGGACAGAGGTTTCCAGGAGTGATATCTACGTCACATAAATACATTAATTCAGACCTAGAGAGAGCAGGAGCCCTTTAATTAACACATTGCTCTTTTATAGCACAGACTTTCTTGTCAGGTTAGCTTGATTGTACATCTGGCAGTAGCTGGGGACTTTTATTTTTTTTATCTTAAAAAAATTTTTTTAACGTTTTATTTATTTTTGAGACAGAGAGAGATAGACCATGAATGGGGGAGGGGCAGAGAGAGAGGGAGACACAGAATCGGAAGCAGGCTCCAGGCTCTGAGCCATCAGCCCAGAGCCCGACGCAGGGCTCGAACTCACGGACCGTGAGATCGTGACCTGAGCTGAAGTCGGATGCCCAACCGACTGAGCCACCCAGGCGCCCCGAAGCTGGGGACTTTTAAATGACCTGTCTAGAATAAGCACCAATTAAAGCATTAGACAAATTCAGCTTTGACAGCTTCCAACTTGCTTGCTTCTAGCATGAGTATTAAGTGAGGAATTGCTGCTGAAATGCCATACCAAGGGCTTGCTAGGCCCTGTGTGCACCCAAGAGTGGAGAATAGGAACCAGCCACTCAGAGTGATGCTGGTGTAGGGGTCGGTCTAAAAGACTGGTTGGTCTCAAGAGGAGAAAGTGACTTTAATGCTTTTCAATCTCATTATCAAAATGTAAGAATTATATTTCTTAGTCCATGAGTTTTTCTTTATATTAGCTCAACTGCTTAAACAAACAGCTCCAACATTTCAATGGTTGTGATGGTTTACTACTGCTGGTACAATAAAATGCCACAAGCTTAGCTTAAAAAACAAATTTATTGTCACAATTATGGAGGACAGAATCTGACATAGGTCTCACTGGGCTTGTATCTAGGTGACCACAGGGCTGCATTCCTCTGGAGGACATGGGGAGAATCCACTTCCTAGCCTTGTCCAGCTTCTAGATGCCACTGTGTTTGCTGGCTCCAGGCCCCTTCCTCCACTTTCAAATCCAGTCACTGCCTCACTCCACCTCTGCTTCAGTGCTTACATCTCCCCCTCTGACTCTGACTCTCATGTCTCCTTCTTTCCTTTGGAAGGATGCTTACAATTACAATGGGCCATTGGATAATCAAGAATATTCTCCAGATCTCAAGATCTTTTTTTTTTTTTTATTTTTTTTTATTTTTTTTAATATATGAAATTTACTGTCAAATTGGTTTCCATACAACACCCAGTGCTCATCCCAAAAGGTGCCCTCCTCAATACCCATCACCCACCCTGCCCTCCCTCCCACCCCCCATCAACCCTCAGTTTGTTCTCAGTTTTTAACAGTCTCTTATGCTTTAACTTAACCACGTCAGTAAAGTCCCTTTTACCAGAAGGTAACACAGGCGCTGGGGATTATTTTTCTGCCAATAACACTTTCAAAATATTCAATTGGGTGTTTCTGGATAGTGGAATGTCTTCTTTGTGGTCCTTTCTGGATCTAGGATCCTTTCTTCCTATGACACCTTTGAGGCCATGTGGTCTTCTCCTTTCAGCTGTCAGAAAAGAGAAAGGGAAAAGAAGCATGCATACTTTTTTTATGTTTTAAGTTCAGGAATCAGGGGGTAAAAATGGGAGTGGCCCTACTCACTATTACTACTAGAGACCCACTAGCAAAATTTTTGCTTCCTGTCCCCACAACCTTATTTTTTGTTGGCCTAGAGGTCTTAGTTCCAAAAGGAGGAATGCTTCCACCAGAAGAAACAGCAATGATTTCACTGAATTGAAAGTTAACACTGCCATCCAGCCACTTTGGGATCCTCACACCTCTGAATCAACAGGAAAAAAAAGAGAGTGATGTCGTTGGTTGGAGTGGCTGATCCTGACTACCAAGAGGAATTTGGACCGGTATTCCATAATGAAGGTAAGGAAGAGTATATCTGGAATAGGGGAGATCCCTTAGGGCATGTTTTAGTAAGGATGGTGAACTACAATAACTCAATTCAGATAGGACTCCTAATGGCCCAATGCAGGTATGGATCACCCCATCATGTAAAGAACCACCACCAGCTGAAATGCTTACTGAAGACCAAAGGAATATAGAATGGGTAGTGGAAGATGGTAGTTATAAATACCAGCTACAACCAGGTGACCAGTTACAAAAACAAAGACTGTACTTGTCATGAGTATTTGTTCCTTAATTTGTAATAAATACTTTGGTGCGTGTATAAACAGACAAGTGAGCATGACACCATCACTACCCTTAAGGAATTCACAGTCTAATTGGACAGACATAAATATATACAAGCAACTTTAATGCAGTTAAATTGCCCTGACTGCTCTAAAGGAGACACAGGAAATTCCACAAGGAAGCCATGAGGGTCCTGTGAGAATTTACCAGGGGTCCTGCCAACAGGGGAGAGGAAAGGAAAGAAGTAGAGGTGAGAAGGCACCCAAACAGGTGTAATCACACTGCACAATCCTGCCTCCCTGCCTGCCCAGCGGTAGACAGTAGGTACTCCATACAGTGGGTATAGCAGTCCAAGGCCTAAGGCTTGTACTAGAGAGAAGAGATTTTTTAAGAGAAAGAGAAAACAACGTTATGGACACAAAAGCAGTTTTATAGCAGTAAGTATTGTTAGAATAAAAAAATCACAAAAAATTACCAATTTAAAATAATTGACCAAGAATCCTCACAAAATCTGAAAAAGTAACATACTACTTAACCAAATGTGACACACTTTTGAAGTTCTTTTACTGCTACATTTTTTTCTTTCCTTTTTATTTCTTTTTTGTTGTTGTTTGATATATCATAATGATTTTGTGACATAATTTTCTATTACAAGGACAGAAAGATCATCCAGTCCTTGCTCTTAGCATAGTTGATTGATTGATTGATTGATTTTTGCAGTTTAATAAACTCTGTATTACTAACAGAATGTACATTTTTAAGATTGTTGTCAAACTAGGGGGAGTCTTTCTCACTTTTTCTGCTGCTCATGAGTACCAGTTTTCTTTCACATTGACTGGTCTTCAGGAACACTTCAGTAATGGTGCACACTAGCCAGTTGGTCATCATGTTCTTATTTAACAATGTATATATTTTGTTAACTTTTGTTATCAATGTATTTTTTATTAGATATAATAGTTTCTTCTCCTACATATATGTTCTACTGTTCTTTATTTTTTTTTTAGTTTTTAATGTTTATTCATTTTTGAAAGAGAGAGAGACAGAGAGTGTGCAGTCGAGGGGCAGAGAAAGAGGGAGACACAGAATCTGAAGCAGGCTCCAGTCTCTGAGCTGTCAGCCCAGAGCCCAATGCAGGGTTTGAGTTCACAAACCATGAGGTCATGACCTGAGCTGAAGTCAGACACTTAACCAGCTGAGCCACCCAGGTGCCCCCATCCCTCTTTATTAATTATCACATAATCTAAGCATTTATTTACCATTTGTATTAGACATACATCTCTCAACTGTTCACTTAAATGGCTGCAAACCGTATAAATACATACCACTGAACACAACTGAAGGGACCCCCATACAGAATTCTTAGTATCCAATATGCCCACAGCCTTGCCACTGCCTCAGGAAGTAGGGGAAAGGGCAGCAGTGTAGAGGGAGGAGACAGACTCAGGCTTGGAGGGCCCCTGTTCATGTTAGTTCCTCTCAATGTGAATTTCCCTGCCTCCACAACCACTCTATCATCTTAGGTAAGTCACTTAAATGTGCACCCTGGTGTTCTCTTCTTGAACATGAGTGTAAGGTTCATGTTTACAGTGTGCTTGAGAGCCAAAGGGGATCCATGCATGTAAATGGCCCAAGGTTGGTTTTGGCACACAGTAGGTACTCAATAAATACTGGCTAGCTCCTCCTTAAACTAGCTCTTGCAGTGACTTAATCAGAACTTCCAAACAGGCCTATTCTTGGGCTGGCTACCCCAAGGGAATCCCTCTACAAATAGGAATTTGTTCTGCTGCTGTGGGAATGAGGTCTGGCCTTCTGTCTCTCATAAACCCTTGGTGACCCAGCTGTCTCAGAGCTTTTCTTGAAGAGCTTTCCAGATGGCATAGCTTTAATTTAACATACTCTGGCATCCAGAGGAATTGCTGGGGCTGGGCTTAGGAGAGGAGTTCTTGCTGAATCTAAAGAGCATGGGCTGCCCACACTATGAAATGATTCAGGGCTCTGAGCACACTCTGAACTTCATGATGCAGCTCAGCAGCCTCTGGGCATGAGAGAGTGACTGTCACTCTGTGAGAAGAGGGTCTGCATCCTGTACACCATCTTGTCTCCAGCCAGCAAGGGAAGAGGGACAGGGTGCAGAGCAGAGTGCAGTAAATGTTTAAAGTGATATAACAGCATATTTTTTGTTTTTCGTGGATATTTATAGCTTAGGAAAGTTTTCTGTGATGTTATCTCACAATAACTTGCAAGAAGCCCATGAACTGGCCAGACAGGTACTTCACAGCAATAGGAAGATGAGGTTTCAGGATGGTAAAGGAGAAGATAGATAGCATAGAGCTGGGGTTGGAAGAGGTAGCAGGGCTAGAATTTGAATCCCTGCCTTTCCTCCTCTGACATACTTACTGTCTCTCCAGACCCTGGCACATGAAAGTAGTCATTTCTGTAATTCTCCAGGTGGTCCCCAAACCAGTAGTGCCAGCATCACCTAGAATGAGTAGGAATGCCAACTCTCAGGACCCACCTCAGACCCACTAAGTCAGGACCTTGACAACAAGATCTCCAGGTGATTCTGACACAGGTTCCTGTTTGAGAAGTATGGCTAGAATTAAAGCAAAACCTCATATCCTCCAGAGTGTGACATAAGGAGAGCACCAAAATGAAAATGGATAAGGTTGATTGATGCTCATTGCCCATCCCTTTCCAGGTCCCCTGATCCTGGAATTCTGTCATGTTGTTTCCTGTATCCACCAGCCTGTGAAGACCCCCAAGCATAAACTAATTATCATTAGTTTGGGTGACCCAAGTGCAAACAAACCCTCCTATCTTTGGTTTCCCCTTTTGGTTTCCTTCCAGTGTGATACACTGAGACTCTCAAAAGACTCTTCTTTAAACACTAACAAAATAAAATAGAAATTGTTAGAGAGTCCTAGTCAGAGACTGTTGAGTTCTGCCCTTTCCCTGTCCTTTCTCAGAAGGACATCCTGGAAGTGGGAGAGGATCATGGACAGAAGTGGAACCACTGCCCCAACCATGAGTGAACAGTGAGACCCTGCCATCTATACTTAGCGGGGAAAGAACACTTGTCCCCTCAACCCTACAGGTGAGATCTGAGTCATTTGTTCATGGGAGACTTGTGTTTCTGCCTTCACATAATTATGCAAATCCCTTACCAAGGGTGTCCCTGTCATTTACCTAAGTCCTATCCCTGCTCTCACCCCAGCTTAATCCTACCTCCTCCCAAAAACCTCCTGAATGACTTCATTAACCAGCAAGATATTACTATGTGTATTAATGGTTGGCATTTGATATTTGGCATCAGCTACCACATGTGCCTAATTATCTATCCTGTGTGTATAAGCTCTCTATTCCTCAGTTGGGTAGCAAATTTGTTGTGAGCAGCAATTGTGTATTATTTATGTTTGTACTCCTGGAGAAGTCTAGCAGAGTAATTTTCAGTTCTGGCTGAAATTTGGGATTACCAGAAGGAACTTTTAAGAGATATTGCCTGTAACTTACCCACAGATATTCTGAGTTAATCAGTCAGGTATGTTATATATAAAATGTATACTGTAACAGGCAGGATAGAGCATCTTGGCTGGCATCTTGGAAATATAATACATTATCAATAAATGTCTGCAGCAACAGTTTCTAATGATAGTAGTGACTACCAATATATATCAGAACTTTAGTATGTGAATCTACATGAGCAAATATTGCAAGGCTGAGTGGTGAAGAAATGACCCTTCGTGCCACCTGTCATGGTACAAGGCACCCAGTGACTTTTTTGTTGATGTACTCAGAAGAGAATAGGGTACTTGCTTGCGCAGCCTATGTACAAACGTGTGTGTCATGCACTGTCCTTTCTAGGCCCACACTTCCTTGCTTTTCCTATGGGAAGATGCTCAGTGCTCTCTAGGATATGAGCCTGTATCCCTGAACATCCACTGTTTGTGCTGCCTACTTTAAAAATCACTATGGAGGTGGCTGGGTGACTGAGTTGGTTAAGTGTCTGACTTTTGATTTTATGTTATTTTATGATCTCATGGTTAGTAAGTTTGGGCCCCACATCACATTGTCAGTATAGAGCCTGCTAGGGATACTTTCTCTCTCTCTCTCTCTCTGCCTGTCTCTCTCTCTCTTTCTTTATCTCAAAATAAATAAATAAATTAAAAAAAATAAAAATCACTATGGTTTCTTACTTTTAAAATTCTTTTAATGTTTATTTTTGAGAGAGAAAGGGCATGAGAGATGGAGGGGAAAAGAGAGGGGGAGACACAGAATCTTAATCAGGCTCCAGACTCTGAGCTGTCAGCACAAATCCTGACATAGAGCTCTAACTCATGAGCCATGAGATCATGACTTGAACCAAAGTCAGACGCCCAACTGACTGAGCCACCCAGGCACCTACAGTATGTTTTCTTTATCAGAAGGTTATATTTCCACAGTAATGAAGGCTCTACCATCCCCTGAGTACAGGTCCTGGGTCCAAATGCAGAGGAAGACAGCAGTTTTGGACCTTCCATGCTGGCCCTGGTGTCAAAACTCACAGGGGGCACAATTGCAGTGAATCTCTTGGGGTCCATCAAGCCACTTGAAAGATGCATTTCTTTGTCCTGGGAACAAAGATGAGCCAGTGAAGCATTTCAAGCAGATTGGGTGTGGTAGGCAGAATAATGGCCCCCCAAATATGTCCATACCCTAATGCTCAGATTTGTGTTTATGTTTCAGATAGTAAAGGGACATTGCATATACAATTACTGCCAAAGAACTTGAGATGGGGAATCATCCTAGATTATCCAGGTGGATTATCCTAGATTATCCTCATGGAAGTGGGGGAGAAAGGCACAAGAATGGGCCAGGGAGATGCAATAGTGGAAGAATGGGCAGGAAAGACTGAAAGCAGGAGCAGGACTCAATTTGCTATTTCTGGCATTGAAGGGGCACAAGGGGCACAAGCCAAGGCATACTCTGGCCTCTAGGAGCTAAGAACAACCCTCAGCTGACAGCCAGTAAAGGAATAGGGACCTCAGTCCTACAACAACAAGGAGTTGACTTCTGCTGAACAAGAAGTCTGATTCACTCCCAGAGCCTTCAGAAAGGAATACAACCCTGCTGATACCTTGCTCACAGCCCAGTGAGACCCATGTTGGACTTCTGACTACAAAACTGTAAGGCCATTTATGTTATTTAAAGCGACTCTATTTGTAGTAATGTGTTACAGCAGCTATATGAAACTGTTATAGTGGGTAACATGGCCAGTCTCCTGCAAGCAGAGATTCTTTCCATTAGTTCTTAAAGGAAGCTTCCCAAGACCAGACAGAAGACTGCCCTCACTTGGACTATGACTGTACTGGAGATGCTGATAAAGAGTGGGTTTAGAGAAGGTTAAGAATTAAAGGATCTGGTGAGAGAGTGGATATGGGGTGAGGAAGAAGGGTGAGCCCTAAATTTCTGGCTGTTGTTATTGGATGGGGTTGATATCATTGGCCCTGATATCATTGGAGCATGGTGCAAAGGTGTGGGGGACAGAACTCAGCTTATGACATGTTGAGTTTGAAGTGCCTTTGAGACACTTTCCCCATCATCCCCCAAACATGTGGATTGAGTAGAGCTTCTGTACAGGGCAGGCCCACAGCTCCTCACGCAAGCTGAGAACTTCTCTCAAATATTTCCTAGATATTTCTGAGACACAGGATGGTGGATTTCATTTTCTTCTGATAGCAAAGTGGCCCAATGAGCCTGAGAGATGCGGGCATCTTGTGTTCAGCTGTGAGGGAGGTGTCTGTCTGAGAACACACTAAATTTCAGGAGCACACCTTAAAGGTGCAGAAGATCCTACTAACAATCAAGTTCTGAATCCAGTCATTTCTCAAGGATCAGCCTTTACTGATGTTTGGTTACTTAAGGTAAAATAAGAATTTTTACCTAAGCTGTCATCTTTATTTGGGTTCCAGGGGTTCCAGGCACTTAACCAAAACTTGTCCTGGGACATCTCTGAAATAAGGAAGTCTTCATTCTTTAGGAATGAAGGAGCTGTGGCTCAAAGGGCCTTCAATTAAGACTGGGTAGTGGCTGAGAAGGGAGAGAATCTGCCCTGGGAAGGGCTCCCTGCACTCCTGGATGGAGGTGCACCCTCTGAATGGAGACTGTTCTGCACTGGGTGGGAGGGGTGTGTGGCAGGACTCAGCTCAGAGAAAGGAAGTTGCTTGTGGTTTCCCTGAGAATGACATGTCTTATTTGGGGAATTATCCTCTGGTATCCAGAAGTGCTATCATACTACAAAGTAATGAAACTGGGACTGATACCACTTCTCTTAATCCATTGATTTCTGTTGATCTCATTGGGTCAGTTGTCTTTGTCACTCAGTGGAGGGGAATGGAGAGGCTTCCTGCTCAAGGGAATCACTCTTTTGCCCCTGAAGCAGGACCCTTCCTGGAGAACTGGTTTCATGGCCAAGCACCCGTTACTCTCCACCACTGGGGTATCCTTTAGGACCAGTGTTCACTGGGGCTCAGACCATGAGCAGGGGTGTGCTTGTAGGGGCTGCATAGAAAATAGGTTAATCTACATTATTGCTTCTTGAAGGAGATGTTTCCTCTGACTATCCAAGCTGAGCTTCATAAGAATCATATGACTACATGTTCACGGGTTCTTTTTATTGGGGGTGGGGCATTGTGGCCTGAGCTTCCATACATCCAGCACCACTGTGCCAGGAGTCTCAGCTGAGTTGGATGTGCATCAGCTCAAGTACTCATGATATGCCTGCAAGGAGCACTGTCACCCCACTTTTTAGGTGAAGACACTGACTCAGAGAGACCTGTGATGTGACCCAAGTTGTCCCACTAGAGAGGCAGAAATTAGACTGGAACATGGATCTTCTGACTCCATATCCAGAGCAAGTTGACCCCTGAGAGTCATCTCACTGCCAATATCCATGATTCTGTGTCTGTAATAACATTCTTACTTCTTGGGAATGAAACAGCCTTGTCAGCAACCAGATTCCCAACCACCTTCTCTCTGAGCTCCTGTCCTCCCCATCCCTGGAACTAGGGAGCTCCTGGAGGCAGGGGAAGTACCTCTAGAGATTCTTCAGCTGGAAAGACCACATCACTCCCCATTCTTAGACTATGGACTTCATCAGGAAGCAAGGAGGCAGCAAAAGGGAACACTGTGATATCCAAGCAGGGACGTGGGGCCTAAAGGAGATAGTATCTCTGTAATGTGCCCCTTACCTTTGGTCAGCCTTTTCCCTACCATAACTATGATCAATGTTGGGGCCCCATTTTCTCCTAGTGCAGATGAGATCAGCCTGTCTCTCCTTTCTGGCCCTGCAGTCTTGTTCCTAGCCCTTTCCTTTCCCTGGGCTCAGGTTTTGAGGATAGTACTGGTGAGAACTAACACATCCCTGATATGCTAAGCATGTTGTCCTAGAAGCCTGGTGAAGCTGGACCAGTAGTGGCAAGGAGGGAAAAGTCCAACCTTTTTCACACTGACCATCTTACTGAGCTGTGTTGTTTCTGAGTGGATGTCCCTTCATGGATAGGACAACCCAGGCCTTCCTGTACAGTAGATACAGTCTGCTTTTCCTCTCTGGCTGTCAGATCAACCCTTTCTCTGCTCTTTCTGCCTTTCTTCCCTTTTGCAGACTCACACTTTTCTTCATCTCCATCCCCTGGAATGATTTTTCTTCTCATATTCTGTTTGGCTCCTTTATCTCACTGAGATGCTCACTTTGATCTGCCCCCCCTCCTCCTTCCCCACCTACCCTCTGCTCTAATCTCTCTCTCTCTCATGAATTCTGTCTTGCCTTTCCCCCACAAGCCACCCCTCAGCCATGGCTCTCTCCCTCTCTGCTCTTCTCTCATCCTTTCTTTTCTCATTCACCCGCATCATCTCTGTGTCCATGCCCCATCCTCCTGCCTCTCCCCTCCCTTCCAAAGGCACTTCACAGGGCAACCACCATGAGCTCCAACTTTCCCAGGAGGTCAGACGGTTCTAGAGTGAGAGGCCACATAGGTTGGAAAGACCAGAGGGATTTTTTCACCTTGCAAACATTGACTCTTTCATTTACCTGAAACTCAGTGATCACACATCCCAAACACAACCTCCCTGGTTAACCAACTTGAAAAGGAAAACAAAACAAAACATCAGTGTACTCAAGCTGAGGCCACTGAACTAACACTGCCCTGGGCAGAAATTTGGCAGCATGTGGTCAAGGCCTGTTCTTGTGATACGATGCAACTAAGGCCACCACCAAGACATTTTGTAGATAGGGAGAAGCCTGTCCTCTGTGGAAAACACTGCTGCCTCTCAGCCCCTCAAGCCATCAAGTTCACTGGATGCTTATTTGGAACCATCAGAAGACAATCTTCTCTGTGCACTTGATAATGAGCCATATTTCCTACAGGAAGCACGGCCAACGTTGCATCCTGGATTTTTTTGGGGGGATGGGGTGGCATAGGGTTGGGCACATCTCCAAGGAGAGAAGTGAGAATGGAAGACTGCTTTTATTTCAGAAACTAGAGAACTGCATATTTCCTGGCACTTACAATTTTTTTTGATAAACTAAGGAGGAATATTGTAGGTAAATGAAACCTTAAAGAAATGCCCTGTCCAGTTCTGGCTTGAAAATGAAACCACAGTGGGCCTATGATGCTGACTTCACTCAGTAACTCTCCCCAGATGTCATTGTCACTGCTCTGCAGAGTACAGCACCCCATCATCTCCTTTTCCTTGCCTGTCCCTCCCACATGGTTTGCTGTTCATCCCTGGGTGCACAGCTACTTCTCTCTCATAGAAAAGCAATAACAGTGATGTCTTCATTTACAACTCTATTTCTTCCCAAAGACATATTTCTTTGAAAAAATAATTACCATAACTAAAGGTAATAGACAAGATAAAGTAATATCTTCTTGGATATGGAAATCTTCTTCATTTGGCCCCCACAACACGATAATCTTTTCCCCCTTGGACACTGTGGGCTCTGGCACCCTATCCCACTTTGCCCATGGGGTGTGCCCAAGGTGTCAGGATACAACATGCTATCCAGGATGCAGAAACCCAGTGTGCACATGGCCCTTCTCACTCCCAACATCCAGGATCTAGCAAAAGATATTTCCTTTCTCACAGGGAGTAACATGGACTAGGCACTCAGGGCAGTCACGTTCACTAGGGACCTGTTGCCATACAAAGAGCTGTCTGATAGGAAGGCAGAGGGAAGAAAGAAGTTGAGGCCATGGAAGGGTGTCATTACACAGCACACAGAGGAACACACCAGGTCTTGGCATGGGGAAGTTATGCCAAGTTCTGGAGAATGGCCTGCAATTAATGGATGGGCTTTCCAAAGAATCTGTCCTTGAAGATACTATATGGGCCAGATGTAGGAATTTGGAACACAGGCTCTCTAGCTGGAGGTAAGAACATGGCCTCAGAATAATTAGAAAAACATGGATCTACTACAATCTATTTTTCATTTCCATCTTGAAATTAGTTGTCATACGCTCCTCCTCCTCACTTGATTGTCAGGGTCCTTAAGACAAGGATTTGATTCTATCCTTCAAGTTTCTTACATGGTGCCTTGTACATGGCAGACATTAAAAATTGTAGCTTGCATGCTACAATATAAATTATTGGCTAAGCTGGCTCTTTTTTCTTTGACCCTTTCAGGACTAAGAAAGCAACTGTTTCTAGAAAAAAAGGAGCAGTCCATTACTCAGTATAATTGCAGGATCACATTCTGTGCTCAGCCTTTTTTTCTGCTACTGTCTCAAACAAGCAGGTATGGTGAATTTAAAGAGAGCTGCAAATTCTTTCACAATATCCCCTCTTCCCAGATTTTAAGGAACTATTAGCTTCTACTTTCTGTTGGTTACAGTGCTTGTTCTCAAATGTTCCCTTTGGGGACACTATCTGCAAACCCAAAAATCATTCTCTGAGAAGCCCAAGCCACATAAGTATAGCTGAAGCAACCAGCCTTGCAACCACAGCAAGGAGTCAGACATACCAGAAGTCACCTTGGACACTTTGGACCAGACCGTCTTCCAGGTGAGTGCCTCTAGGAGACCTCTGTCAAAGCCATGTGATCACAATAACCACTTAGTGAAGTTCTGTCTGTCTGACTGATAAAATCATGACTTATGATAACATGGTATTGTTTGAAGACACTAAGTTTTGAGATAATTTGTTATACAGCACCATTTAACTATAACAGCAGGTAACTTGCTCATCTGGTCTTGGTCCCTGTATCTGTCTCTGCTATTGGCCTCAAATCCCTTCCTCACATTCTCCCTAACAAGAAAAACAAGCCATGGGTGAGAAGTCCAGAGAGGGAAGAAAAGAAAAGCCACAGGAAAGAATCAGAAGAACCCTGTTCAGTGCTCTACTTGGCAGGCACTTCAGAAGCCCCAGTCATGGTTCCATGAAGAATACAGAGTGCTTTTTCATCTCTCTTCACAGGTCAAAAAAATCAAATTCCTGTCAACATCAAGATGGGTGTACATTTTCTTCACACAGTGCTCTTCTCTTACCTAGAAAGAGATGACAGTCTCAGAGAGTTTCAGGAAGTGTCTCTCCACACTGGCCCCACTTGCCTGGGTACTTTAAAGGCCAACTAACCTCATCTATAATCACCTCCTAATCATTCATAAATATCCTCATTCTGGACTGGGGACAAAACCAGAGCAAAGGATGGCAACCTGTCTGTGAAGGGGCTGGCTGCCAAGAGTCCAGAGTGTCTGTGTTAAGCCAAGTCTCCAGAAAAGTTTCTAGATAAAAAATCCAACTGTGGAAGCTCCTCTAGAATATTTGAGTAATCAGAATTCAGCCACCCAAAGTCGGTTGCTCTTCCTAGCAAAAACAGCAGTAACAGCAGTAGAGGAGTGAGGGTGAAGGGGAGAGGGCTTAGAACCTTGAATTTCTATTCTCAATCAGCATTGAGCTTCCCATGCCCAGGATGGCCACACTTCTGCCTCAGTTCTAAATAACTAACATGTTTCATATTCAATATCCCCCTTCCTTCCCTTCTTCCCTCCTTCCTTCCTTTTTTTTTCCTTCCAGCCTTCCTTCCTTCCATTGCAAATATATGCCCAGATGCTCTGCAAGGTTCTGGGGTCTGGAACATGGCCACTGACAAATGTGGACATGAATTTGACCTCTGTGTGTTCAACATATTAGCTAGGAAGACTTGGACTATGGCCAAGCAATTTAGTGACTTTGAGTGTTTTTGACTTTAGAAAGGATCCAATAACACCTACTTTGTACCTGTGATCCTCATGAGCACTTATTAAAGTGTCTGACAAATACTCAACAAATGGAGCAAATGGCAACAGAGATAAAGAAACAGTACTTGCCCTCAGGATAGTCAGGGCCCAGGTTGCAGCAAGCAGAAGGAAATGAATGCCCGTGGCCAAAGTGGGGGCTCCGAGTCTGCCAGTCTCTCCCACAAGGAACAGTCTGAGGACAGGCCCTGGATCCCAAACTCTGGCCTGTACACAGCTAAGGAATATATGTGACAAGAGCTAAATTCAGAGATGGGTCAGACCACTTGTGACTTAGACCACTATTTCCCATCTCTTTCTTTCACAAAATAGGCTGCTTTTGCCAAGCATGTGAGCATTTCCATGGAAACCACTTCATCAGCTGTTCCCCATCTCACTGATACTACAGTAGAATTTTGTTGTTCTTGGGAAAATAATGGACAGGATTATGAAATGGGAGGGCATGGGCACTTGTATGATGGTATGTTTGCAAAGGCATGTGTGCCTTCCTCTGCACATCTTTTTCTTCCTGGAGCTTTTGACTAAGCTGTTTTGTTGCTGCTTAACAAGCCATGGTGTCATAATGCTTAAAAAACAAAAAGATACTTTTAGTCTGTCAAAAGCTTGGTTCTCATTCAAACACGTCAACAAGGAGACAGAAAGGAGGGGTTGGTGGTGAGGAAGAGATAAGATAAGGCCAGAAGGTGCAGGTAGTTATTAAGAAATGAGAGGTAGAAGGGGAGAAAGGAGGAAGAACATCTTATGAAAGTGTCCACAGAGTACACAGTGCACACAGAGATGATACAGGCTTTGTGAGCTCTGACAGAAACCCTGTGCTTGGAATACCCCTACCCTGCCTTCTGGCCCCACTCCCTATGCACACCACACACACATCACACAAATCACATGTATCACACACACACCATCTCTCATTCACACACACCACACACACATCTCACACATGCCCAACATATCTCACATGCCCCACACATATATCATCTGTGTGTGCACACACACAGCACATCACACCACACATGCACCCCACATCCCACACACATCCAGCACATCTCACACACACCTAAGACATCTCACATGCCATACATACACATCATGCACACACCCAGCACATCACACAGACCCCCACATGTCATACATAACCTATGTCTCATATACACCCCACACTTTCCACATAACTTATGTCTCACACACTCTCCACACATCATATACACATTCATCACACACAGCATACAAAACATACATAGACTCCACATTACATGCACACCACACATTACATACACACACCTACCATACCACAAGTATACCACAAATCAGACATACCATACACATGTATGCACATGTACACAACACACATACACCACATACACCACACACACACACACACACACACACACACACTGAGTGCACAGATTTTATACTGTCAATCAACACACGCTGAACATCCCTATGAATAAAACTTTATAAGAAGTATTGTGAGGGATATAGTGATGAGCAAGAAATGATCCCTACCCAGAAAAAGTTGTGAAAGGATGGAGAATGTGGATAGGTACAGAGAAAACAGGCATGGAAGGTGGTCTGTGTCCTGAGTATTAAGGATGCAACAGGTAGAGCTCTGAGGGCCGTTACATCTGGGATGAGAATCAGAAGTTCTGGCTCTGCCAGCCACAGAGTCTTAAGCCATCACCTGGCTTTTAGTTTCCATTTTCTCACCTATAAAACAGTGGTAAGGTGACTTACCTCACAGGATGGCTGCAGTTAGCAAATAAAGGTTGCCTGTAAAGTGCTATAAAACTATAAGGAATTGTTATTACCAAATCTTTTTTCTAAGTTTTTTTTTAATGTTTATTCATTTTTGAGACAGAAGGAGACAGATTGCGTGTGGGGGAGGGGCAGAGAGAGAGGGAGACACAGAATCTGAAACAGCCTCCAGGCTCTGTGCTGTCAGCACAGAACCCGATGCAGGGCTCAAACCCAGGAACCGTGAGATCATGACCTGAGCCAAAGTCAGACGCTCAACCGACTGAGCCACCCAGGTGCCCCTGCTATCACCAAATCTTAAGGAATTTTCAGACAAGGCCTAGTAGAAGAAGATATAAGATGGTCCCAGAATTTCAATAAGCAGCTTCAAGCAGCAAAAGCCATGGGGATGATTATTGCAAAGGAAGCAATGTGAGCAGAGCCAGGCAGGAATCTGCTGTCCACCTTGGGGCAGCAGCGGTAGAGAGTGGCTGAAGTGTTTGTAGCAGCATGTGAAGAACAGGAGAGATGAAGTTGAGCATAAACTGTTAATGACTTTTAGTTCCATGGAGCCGTGTTCCAGGCACTCAGAACCAGCTTAAGTTGTCCCACATGGAATCAAAGCAAATAAACAAATATTCCCTGCAGGGAATGTAATGGGAAACAGGATCCACAGACCTGTTGACAGTGCACAGGCTTACACATCCTCATGACTTCTCTTTCAGATGCTAAAACTGGGAAACAAAGCTGAGGCAGTAAAGTGTCTAGATACTAGGCTAAATAATGCAAAGCAATTGAATATTTGAAATCAACTATTTGTCTAAAGTTTTACTTTTCATCCAAACATTTGATACAGAAGTTATCTACAATCTTTTTTTTCTAAATTCATCAGGAACCCCACTAAACATGTCACAATGAAAGGTTCATCTCCATTTCCACAGAAGTGGGATTGGCCTTCTCAAACCACTACCCTGGAAACAAAGCCATGCATTTCTGAATATTGAAGACATTTCCAGGGGTGCCTGGGTGACTGAGTCTGTTAAGCATCTGACTTCACCTCAGGTCATGATCTTGCAGTTTGCAGGTTTGAGCCCCACATCAGGCTCTGTGCTGACAGCACAGAGCCTGGAACCTGCTTCAGATTCTGTATCTCCCTCTGTCTCTGCCCCTCCCCCACTCACATTCTGCCTCTCTCTCTCAAAAATAAATAAAACATAAAAAATTAAAAAAAGAAAACATTCTCATAATATTATATTAAATGAGACACAATAGGACCCAAACGCTAATCCTCATGTCACCAAATGGAGACTTAATACCTAATTTAAAACAATTTCAGCCTCTTCCCCAAATGGAAATGAAACCGTCAGTCAGCAATGACTAACACCAGTGAGGTAATCTGCCTGATAGATGCTACTGTCCCCTAAAACAAGTGACCTTGCCTTTGCTCTTTGCTTTGATCGGCTTTTTGTTAGTATGACTCCCTTGGCCTGCACCCTTCTGCTTATAAAAGTCATTTTTTTCAACTCTTTAGAACTCCTTTCTATTTGCTGGATGGGATGCAGTCTGATTCATGAATCATTGAACACAGCCAATAAGACCTTTAAAATGTACTCAGTTGAATTTTGTTTTTTAACAATTTCAACAGCTAAGATATTCTTGGGATAAGTGTTTGGTTTCCCCTGATACTAAATGATAATGTCTGTCAGACATTGTTCTAGAATAAGAATGAATTGCCTACTCCCAAGGGGACTTTGGAAAACCAACTCGCAAAGTGCCGCACACCACATTGAACCATTGAAATAAGCTACCTCATGATGTTTCATAATAACTTTGACAACAGTTAGTACTGAATCCAGTTTAAGAAGAAGCTGAAGCTCAGAGAGTCAGACTCAGGATTGGAGCCCAGGCTTTTTAACTTCAGTTCCATGTGACTTTGACCCACACCTGCTTACAGCACAACAAACCAGCACCAAAACCATTTACCACCAACAAAAACAGCCACATTCTGTTGAGCATTGACCTTGTACCTCCCTGCAAGGTAATAAGCGTCTCTTTGAAGACTGTGCTTATTCCTTGGCCCACTTCACTGGCCCTCCATTTTCACAGTGACTTTCTATACCTTGTAGGGCCAGTGGACCCTGACAGTGGAAGCTCAGATCTTCCCATGCTGACTGCTTCTGTGTCAGAGGGAGTCAAATGACCAGCCAGTTAAACATCACACTGTCAGCCAGGGAAAGTAGAAGATATTAGAGGAAAAACTCTATAGTGAAGAATAGAATATGAGTACTTAGTGCCCAGAAATGTGCAAATTGCATCTAGGAGAAAGGAACAAGTTTCTTCCATTAAGAATGATTCCAATCTGTTAGTCTTCTTTAGACACACAAAGGTCTGAAGGGGAGACTCAGCTATTAAAATGGCTAACTACTCAAAATGTACCAGTATTCCTGGGGATAAGTTCATCCACATGTGAATTAGTTGTCCAGAATAGTTAAAATCATCATCATTTTATAAATGATTTATAAAAACATCAAATTATGTTCTCAGTATAGAAAAAGTCAATTGAAGACAGAAACAATGAAACTGTCTCAGGTCACAGGGGTGTGTCTAGAAAATTGGGAGGGTGGTGGGGTTGTGAGCTTCAGTGGTGAATGCCAGGCAGTACAGAACAATATTATGCCTACTGAGGAAAAAAAAAACCTATCTGTTGACTGCCTACAATAGGCCAGGGAGTGTGTATGGGTTGACAGCATGACTTTGAGTAGTCATTTTGGAAAACCAGAATTGTTTAGGAACTCATGGGGGGAGGGGAAGGCAGGAGGGAATCTTCTGATATTGCTTGCTAAATGAAAAAGTCTGTGAGGGAAGAGAAGGGACCATCTCTCTCCACCTCCAAATTCACCCCTTTCAAGTGCCATATGCATTACTTCCATGATGGTCATGGTCATCTGACCAGCCAACCTAGCAGGAAATTCAATACAGAGAAAGAGGAAAAGAGCAAACCCATGAAGCAGACTGAAGAGCCCTAACACACCTCTTATAGGGAAAGAAGGTATAATTAAGCATCCTCTTGCAGTCTTGCATGGAGAAGATAACACAGTGGCTCCTCAATACCGGGGCTTGCTTTATTTTTCTGTTCACATTAAACATTGTATAAAGGAATAAAAAAGTTACCATATATTTCCAAAGAAGGTTTCAGAATGAGTTTAAGAAGAATGCTAAGCCAATCTGGTGCTATGTAAGACAGATACAACATCTGTTTCTCCATGGCATAGCAAATGGCAGAGGAAAGATCACAGGAATGAGAAAGAGTGTTAAGACTTAGGAGAGCATATGGCAGTCAGCAAAAGCCAGCCCAACATCCCATAGATCTTGTTCTGTTCATTCCAATGAGTTCATAAGCACTGAAATACAGCCCTCTCTTCTCCTTTTGGAATTATAAACAAATATATTAGCCCCTTTTCCATAAATAAGCTTACATGAGCAAAGAGAGTCTAAGATAGTGCAAAACCAGGTTTTTTAATCAAAATTAATTCATAGATTCAATGCATCCCCAACAAAAATGTCATCATTAGTAATATAAAAATAATGAGATCATTCTAAAACTCTTATAGGCATGCAATGGTCTGAAAACAGCCAAAATGACACTGAAAGACAAAAACTAAAACTAAAGGATTTACACTAACAGCTACCAAGCCACATTATAAGGTTATATTAACTCATATAACATGTTATTGATTCAAGAGTGAGCAAACTAACCAGTGGAATAGAAAATAAAATTCAGAAACAAGGACATGAATATAGGATCACCTTATTTATGACAAAAATAGCACTGGGTGAAAAGAATACTCTTTTCAGTGAATTGTGTTCAGACAGTACATATGTGTGTGTGTGTGTGTGTGTATGTGTGCATGTGTGTGTGTGTATGTGTGTGTGAATTACATCATAATCATGCACAGAGATCAATCCCAAGTGTATTATTTCAGAGATAAACATAGGAGATACCTTTATGACCTTGAAATAAGCACGTTTCGTCAATAGGACACAAAGAAATAAAATTGAAAACGGATAAATTAAATACTATTATTAAATTAAATCATCAAGTAATGACAGAGTAACTTGTATCAGACTAATCATCCTGCCAAAACAATAAAAAGCTCAGGAACACACACACACACACACACACACACACCACACATACACCGAAGAGCGTTGCAAAATAGGCAGAAACTAGAGGAGGTATGAGAGTTGGAAGAAAGGAATTATAGTAGGTGAGATCACCATTGATCCAGCTTTACTCCAAAGGTACTTTCTTACTTTACACAGAACATGGCGGATATAGCTCAAGCAGAAATCAGAAGTCTTGAGGTGAAGTGTTGGAAGTCAGTTGAGAGACATTTCTCCAAGGAACTTTACCATTCTTGCACAAATTATGAGAGAAGAACTGACCAATATTTGTTCCAGAAAATCTTTTCAAGGATGTTGGTGCAGCAGACAGCCTTGAATGATAAATATGTATCACCCTGCAGAGCAAAGGTCGTGTTTGTTTATTTTCTAGCATTATCCATTATCTAACGTTATCCATTATCCATTATCTAATGGAGGTAATGTTTCCTTCTGGAACAAAGAGTAAGTATGCTTAACCCTCTTTTAAAAGATTCATATTCTCTGAGTTCAGGGTTCCTATCCTGTGACCTAATCTATTGCATATGCAAATATCATCTGGCCTTTTTCACATCACCCTGAAGGGAATTGGGGCTCATGGAATTGGCACACAAATTCTGATATTCCGGCTACTGCTGTTGCTATGAGCAATAATCTATCTTTTGTCTCTGATCCATGAATCATGTGCCTTCTACTACCGCCCTTGAAACTAGGGTGAAATACCTTATTAGAGTGCAAGTAGAACAAAATCTCAGACCCTCCACAGCTATTGGCAGTTGTTGTAAAGAAGATAGAATGTTGACCAAAACATGGCTTTCTGTAAGAGGAAGTAGGAGGACCTCAAAGGTTTATTGACAGAAGTTAAGGGAAGTTCACAGGAATTGGTAACAAAAATATTTGCTAAACTGTATGGTTCACCAGGAAATCAATGGGCACAACACTCATATTATTGCCTGAAAATGAGGAGGAGGTGGCTGCAGGCTGAAAAATGGAAGTAGGTTAAAATTGTTCAAAGGTAGCTTCCTGAATAGTGTATTGGTTGTTGTTAGCCCTCCTTAAGATGGAGGATTCAGTTGCCAATCTGGTAGTGAATCTTAGTGCCTCCCCCATTTCAATAACTAGTACTTACATTCGCCATGGGTGGGCAGATGGTTTTGCCCCTTTCGTACAGTAATTAGAGAGACACATATCTGCACTGAGTGTGAGAGGAAGGAAGATAGCAAAACTAATTCTTAAAATCCTGACTGATTTGTGAGGAGATGGGGAATGCTGGAAAGGAAGAGAGTGGTAGCTGGACTTTCTTGCAGCTCAGTATCTCCTACAGTCTCTCAAACCAACCTGAGATAATTTGGAGATTACAGCAGTCTCACTGTTTCTCCCCTTGCCCACTGGGTCCTGGCTGCTATAAGGAAGCTTTGGTCCCTTCAAGATATTCCCAAGACACACAAACTCTCACTGGAAAGCACAGGTGAAACACTGGCTCATATCTGGGTTCTTAGTGCTGACAAAAGTAACAAAGGTGGAGAATGAGAAACTGACTTGAAGGAAACTAGATAGATTCTTAAAGGTCAGCCCGATGCCCTAGGAAACCCTTATCTCTCATGTTAAAAGCAGATACACACACACACACACACACACACACACACACACTCACACACACGAGATACTATCACCATAGCAAGGCAGCAAGTGCCCCAGATTAATGTGGACTCTTTTTAAAAAGTCACCGCTGTGCTAGTCAAGCCTGTGTGAGGCTGGAATTCATATGGCTGTAGCTGATGAGTGAGGGTAGCCCCACAGCTAACATGGATAGTTTCAGTAATGATGATGGGAAACTTCATAAATAGACTAGAGCTGTGAGCAGCCTCTGGGCCACTCAGAACTAAAAGTGAACGTTCCCAGTTCAGATCTGTTCTCCCACTCTCCCCAGAACTCAGATACTCTAGAGAAGATGGTGAGAAGTGAAGGGAGGCCCCTGCCCCAAGGCAACCAGAGATCATAGGTACCTGTATGTTGGGGAGTTCTGGTAGGGGAAGGATTCAAATTTTTATAGTTTTGTTGGGCACAGGCAGCTGTGCCACCATCCTACCCAGTTCAACAGCTGAAAAGTTGAAGGAAATCCAAATTCAACTAGTAGAGTTTGAAGCAGTTTTGCAAGATGGAATACAACTGTAGTGATATTGTGGATGGGGCCCGCAAGCACCTCCATCAATAACTGGAAGCACGATTTTAAGTATGTTTTCTTTCTTTTTTCCTCTATCTCTTAAGATCTTAGTTATCCTAGCTAGTAACTTGGCCTTGTATATTGAGCTCCAGCTATGCATCAGGTGCCAAATTGGAAAAGCAATTCATACCTTGATTCACAAAAGTATCAGATGCAGAAATAAAATAACAGATGCAAAGTTGTTATGAAGAAGAATACCTATAGCAGGAAGGGATTACTGGTATTGGGCACTGGGATGGGAGCATAAAAGTGGTTGGGGCCAGCAAGTGATACTTGCAGGGTGCCAAGGAAGCAGGAAGAGCTGCCAGGTTAAGCTTATTCTTAGTGTCCCTTGCATAGATTTTGGTGGCTATTTTTATCTTAATTGATCATTCTTATGATTTCTTTGCTTCCCCCACCAATTCCACCTGACATGTGTCCACTAAGTAATATAAGTGACAACAGTGGTTTGTCCTACCCAAAGTCTGTGCCACAGTTTCCACTCTTTCTCATCAGGCACTTCATCCAGAGACAAGCTTGGCAGTACTAAGTACAAAGAAATAGATCCACATACATACATACATACATACATACATACATACATACATATGAAAGGGGAAAACCAACACACAATATCAGATCTTTTAAGGGATCTCATAAGAATAATGAGGACAGGTAATGTGGAAGTACTATGGTCATAGCAAATGAATTTCATTATTGATTAATTTATTTTTAAATAATTCAGTGGAAAAAGTGGGGGGCTGTTCAGTTGATTTTCAATGTCTTACTATGTGTGAAATTATCTAGTCATGAAAAAAATAATATTTTGGTTTTCTTCCTAATAACAGCATACCATGCATATTGAAAGCCATAGTAATTTGGTAAGAACTGCCATATTTCATTTCATGGTTATTTTTTTGCCACTATTGCTGTGTGTGTGTGTGTGTGTGTGTGTGTGTGTGTTTCTGTGCACCCTTCTTACCTTTCTTTCAAATGGTTATTCTACATTTCTTGCTCCTTTTCCCCCTCTTTTTCCACCCTGTGATTTTTTCCATAGGAGGACATCATCATACTGTCTTTTTCTCCAGGTTGCTCCTTTTCTCCTGAATTCTCACTTCTAAATTTATTTCTTCTATCTCTGCTCTCAATGCCTTTGCCGAGCCTCACAGACTAAATCTGTTGTCCCAGTGTCATCTCTCCCCTGTAGAGAGGAGACCAACAGGAAACATAGCCCCCCTTAAGTCTCTCTGGAAAGCACAAAGCAAGCTGGACTCAACACTGAGATGTCAAGACAGAATGGGTTGTAGGAGAAGGAGCTGTGGCTGTAGAGACCATTGAAGGTAGCAGACGGCACCTGTGAGTCACAGTGCAGTCACGACAGAATGGCCCTCACACCCATAAATTCTATAGCAATTTTACTCCTGATAAGAGAGATAAACAAAAAGGTAAATTTTGAGTGAGAGAAACATGTTTCATTCAAAAATGTATATTTCATTATTTTAAGAAGAGCTTAAACCTTAAACAAGCACTTCAGGTGTATTGTATCACATCTTGTAAAAGAACACAAGCCCCAGGTTCTAACATCAGTGTTACCACTTATTGCCTCAGAAATTCAATATTCTCAGTATAAAACCAAGGAAAATGTCCACTAAGTACTGCATAATTGTAATCTCTACCTAGATCTAGATTCCAAATATTGTACATGTGTGGGGAATAAGCTTAGAAACTCCCTGGGCTTACACCAATGAGTTAACAAGGCATAAAGAATTACAAAGCCATAGGGTGCTCTCACCCAAGCTTGGGTGAACAAGACCCCCAGAATAATGTAAGGGAGGGGCAGAGCCCCCAGACTAGAGAGGGATGGGCAAAGGCCCCAGAATGGGGGGGGGGGGGGACAAAGGCCCCAAATACAAAGGTATATGAGGTAAGCAAGATTAGGCATTCAGGGTGACAATTCCCCCCCCCCCCCAATTTAGTACTAGAGCAGAAAGCTGCTTTCACGGAAGGAAGGACCAAATTAGGTAAGCAGGTAAGTAGGGCTATAGACCCGCTGTGCTGCACTGCAGGTGATGCTGCCCAGAGTGCAGCTGATTAACAAAAGAAAAGGTGCCTTGTTAACCCTGAGGTTATTTGCCCTATCTGTTTTATCCCCTAGGCTAGCTAAGATAAACAGACATGGTGCCTCCTGTCTGCCATTAACAACCATCTGCCCATCTGCCCAGTGCCAGGATTTTGTTTTATATTGACCCAAACCCCAAACACTGTATATCTTCAAAACCCCCTTTTCCCTCATGCCCGTGAGTTAATATTCACTGATTCATTGTCTCTTTGTGCACACCCACAATGTTTTTAAGCCTTCTGATCTTAATAAATACAGGGGCAAGGACCCTTATTCGCGGCTCTTGTCTTTTCCTGGACACTAGCCATCTCTCGCTTTTAATCCTGCATCCCATTCTCTTGCTAGACAAGAGAGAACTTTAGACTTAGAGTCTACGATATACATGGTATCACATACACAGTGAATTTGAATGCCTTTGCATGACTCTTGTGGAGTCCAATTGGCACAGTCTGCATGATGCCTTATTATTTAGCCCTTGTCCATTCAATGTAATTGTGACAGGCTGTGCCCACAGAAGACTGGAACTTCAGAAATGGGGACGTGGTCTCTGCTCTGGGATGGAGAGGAGACATGAGAAGGGACATAACGGGGAGAAGAAAACTGAGGTAGAGACACATTTGTTGCATATCTGGCTACTTGGGAAGCCTGGGAGGGAGTAGGCTTGCCACCACATTACAGAGCTGTAGCTTGGCACTAATTCTTCCCTCCAAACTTTCCTAATTAGATCTTAAGGGAATAGATGGTGGGTATTAGTATAAGAATTTTAAATATGTTCCTATTTAGCTAAGAAGTCAGAATGTGGCAAATGAGACAAGAGACTAATTCACACAAAGGAGGGTGAATGGTGTGGTATGAAGTGGAGATAGGTTCCTCACCACATGAAACAGTGGAGTCAGAAGGAGGAATGGGGCAGGAGTAGTAGGAAGAGGACAAAGGATAATCTTCACAGATTTGTGCAAATGCCACACGTTTCAATGACACCATAGGCTCCAGAGATGCAGGCTCCTTGAGGCAGTGACTTTGCTCTGTGGTCAATGATATTTGAAAAATATCACACAGTTCCTAGCATGTAGCACTCTCTCAATATTTGTAGATTGACCAAATGATGTCATATATGTGTTTCCCCAGCACCTGTCCTGTGAAAATAATTGAGCATATTTTTGTGTAAACATTCTTGAGTGTTTGAAAAAGTCATATGCAATTCCGTTGCCTTTGAGATAAGACTGATATCACTGAGGCCCAAAAGCACACAAGAGTGGAAAGCATCTAATGGAATGAGAAGAGCATCTCTACCTGTAGCACAGCCTCTTCTGCAGAAACCCTCTCTGTCTGCTCATAGCACTGTTGGTATCCTTGAAGGCTAGCTTCGTCATTCACTTTGTCACTTGTTTCTTAGGTACAGCCCAAGAGAGAGTTCCATGTACTTGTTGGAGGGAAATAAGATGCTCAAGAGAGAATATCTTGCACTTGGATAAACATATATCATAGTCCACAAGAGGAATGTCAAGTTGGTTCTACCATTAACTAACTGTAACTGTGACCAAATTTGTTAATTTTTCTTAAATTCAGTTTCCACATCTCTAAATGGAGATAATAATACCTTTTATGTGGAGTTAATGTGAGGGAAAAATCAGTTTCCAGGAGTGGAGTACTGCCTAAATTTCCGGCACACATTCAGAACTTTATCAAAGCGGTGGTTCCCTTCTGTCACCAGTTCTGGAAATCCTTTTCCCAGCACAAGAAGTTTCCAAATAATGATGTTGCTTGTGACAATGATGGGAAGGAGAAGGATCTGAAAGGACTTCAAAGCTCCAGGAGGTTAAAATTCTCACTCTAGGTCACACACTAGTTAATGGTGGAATTGGAGGTCCAATGTAGTGCTTTCTGATTCCAAAGCCCATGATATTTATCCCTTGCCTTCAGTTGACATGACAGTCTCAAACAACCTTCATTATGTGCTCTGAGCAAAGATTATCTCTTCACATGTGAAAAGAACAAATAGCCTCATCCCACTCTGGGGTTTTAAGGCCAGGAAATAGTAGGACAAGTCACTGTGGGATTACACTTTGGCTGAGCATTCATCCACCCCTTAAAGGCCAATCTGAACCAGAGAGATAGTTTGTGTGTTCAGTTTTCAGAATACATTTCATCCCTTGGGGTTAGAGGTGGCATTATATCCAGCTAGGCCCTTAGATCGTCTGTCCCAGCCTGAGCTCTTCCTCCTCTGAATGTAGAGAGTATTTGGCATGCCTGGGGAGGGAGTTGGTTTGTCAAGCTCGCAGTAAGGATTTCTCTGAAAGCCTGTAAGAATATTCATTTTAGAAAGGAGCTGACTCATGATTATCAGCAGGCTGGAAAAGAGTTACTGGGAGAAATTAAAATGTATATACCACAGGGAAGAAATGCTCTGTACAGAAAATAAAATTTCCACTTTAAGATGGCAAGATTTACACACCTTACATCATTTCACCCCTAGGACCAATCTGTCAGGCATGTGTGATTTTTATCACCACTTTATGGGTGGCACAAAGAGTCACAGTGTGGTAAAGTGATTTGCCCAAGGTAAGAGAGATATTGCCTGGTTCCAGTTACCCTGCACAAAGGTGCTCTGACCAGACCCCAAATGCACATTACAAACATGTGCTCAGGCACACACAGACACATGCAACCACACACCATTTGGTGCTTTAAAAATAAACTATAAGAAGAGAAGACATGTTGTGCTGCAGAATATAATAAAAAGGACCCAGGCTTTTCTTACATGTAGGACATCTCACTCATTCTCTAAGGGTGAGGGGTGAAGGATGATTAGTCAGCAGGAAGAATTTATTTTATGGCTCAGCAACACTGGTTTGTGATGCCCTTCAGCTTCTCCCTGCCTCACTGCTCCTGCTCATTTCTGGGGCAGCTCTTCTTAACATCTCAACTCACCCAGCTCCAACAAAAACACACACAAGAACACACAGACACACACATACCATTGCTGTTGAGTGCTCAAGGAATGCAAACTCATTTTAATATTGATGCAGGCACAATTCCATTTTGAAGAAAAATCTGATGACAAAATAAATCTAGAATAAAGTCAAATCAAGAGTCTCTTCTGGATGATAAATTTGGGTGTTTCTCCCATAAGACTGCACATCCTTCTATTAGAATGTGTCATGCTGTTCAGGGATCAACCTTACACCTCTAGAAGGAATTAAGTCTAGTGATTAAAAGTGTGAGATTTGAAGTCAGATTTCAAGATGCATGACCTTGGACAAATCCCTTTACCTCTCCATGGCATTGATAAATGGGCATAAGCGTCACATCTACCTCACAGGGCAGTTTTGACAATTAAATGATGTAATACACATAAAGAATGTAAAAAAGTATCTGGCATGTAAGGTACCACTTAAGCATTAACTCATTACAATTTACACTCCAGCCCTGCTTAAAAGTCTGGTGGAAGAAACTCTCTCATTTGTTAGTATTTTTTCCAAAGCACTAGCAGCTGTAAAATGGGCAGAAAAGTCCCATCAGCACAGCGCAGGCCTGAGGCATTGGGGCAGAACCAGTGCAAACCCCATAGTTTGGGCTGGGTCAGAGGTCAGAGGCTGCATTTTCTTCCTTCCCAGGGGCCCAAGGAAGAGAGAAGAGGAGGAGCCAGCCCTTAGGTGCCTAACTCAAAGGAAAGTATGATGACTGAGAGGCCAGATCTTCCTGAGCCACAGGAGCTCTAGAAGAAAGCAATGGTTCTGCACATGAGGCGCAGGGCATGGTGGTGTTCACATGGTCATCATGGGGAGACCCCTGGCCCCATCAGACTTTGGTGCACACCTAGACTCTACCACTCCTTAGCTGTGAAGCCTTAGGCAAGTGGCTTCTTCACCTCTGTATCTCTGTTTCCTTCTAGAGAAAGTGAGGCTAGGGATGTAGATATATTGAAGATTATATGGGCGCCAAATGGAAGAAAAATGTGCTTGGATTCCACAGCAGGATGCATTTGAGATGGGAGGCTGGGAAAACAACATTTGGTGAAATCTCAGCCAAAGTGGGAGAATCTCATACTGCTTCAAACAGTCTCATGGAGAAGCAGAGGACAAGGAGAATCTGGAAAGAAGCCAAGATAAATGGCCTCCAGTGACAGCAAAGGGAGAACAGACCCAGATGGCCAGACAACATGCCAGGGATGAAATGTTCCTGTCAGGGGAAGGGGGACAGAGCAGGGTGGCTCTTGTCAAAGGTCAGTGCTGCAGAGAAGTGAAGTCAGAGCCAAAGGGAGTGATGATTCCACTTAGCATCAGCCCCAGACAAGACAGTGATGAGCTCACTATAAAACTCACAATACAAAGCACAAGTGTGCAGCAGACTTGTGCCACGTGCACAGAAGTACAGATAAAGGAGGAGGTATCCTCTGGAACTTTCCATTGGAGTCAACTTAAGGGAAGGTGAGAAGACAATGTTCTGTTTGTTGTTTTTCCTATCCTTCCATAGCTCATTGCCTTCTCCAAAACCATTACCCTCTCCAGAGAACTGTGACTCAAGTAAATGGGTTTTTTCCAAGGTCACAGAGCTAATAACTGAGCCAGGATTCAGATCCAGGTGTATTATTATCAGATCCTATAGTCATTCTTCCACACTATGAAGCCACCTAGACAACCCATGGAAGTACTTTTCAAGGAAAGATGCTCATGGGTCACCTTCATTTAGTTACAACAATGGTTTTCAAGGAGAGGATGCATCCCCTCAGGGTACATTTGGTGGGGTCTGGAGTTTGGACTGTCACTACTTTGAGACAGGTGCAAGTATTTCTAGCATCTAGCAATTTAGTAGGGAGAAGTCCAGGATATTTCTAAGTACCCTAACATGCACAGAACAGCCACAGCAAAGATTATTGAGCCCAAAATGTTGATAGTGAGGAGGTCAAGATGCTCTGATTTACCATGATAAAATGTCCTCCTCTGATGAGTCAGTCAGGAAGCCTTCATCAGTTCGTGTTTCTGCTTCCCCAAACATCCCCATTCCTTTAGTACCTCTAGGAAGCATTCTGAAGGGTCAGTTACCACTTTTCACACCAAGGACAGGGGCAGAATGTACAGGATGCCTGCTTCATCCATGAATAAGCTCCTTGTTCTCAGCATGCTGTTTGTGTAGCCCAGGAAGTCACAATCCATGGTCAGAGAGCCTATTATCAACAGATGGCATCAAAGATCAGCTGGTTGTCACTCCATATGTCCCAGAACATGCCTGGTAGTAGGATGGCTGACCAAACAGAAACACTCTGTATGCTGAATTCCAAATTCTCATCTAGGTGAAAGCCTTCTAATGCCACTTCAGAGGATACCCTTTCTGCATATCCAGTGCCTCTGCAATCATTTGCTTTCCAAGAAGACCAAGCATAAATCACCCTCATGGAATGAGGAATGATCCAAAATGAGTAAAGGCCAATGGGCTCAGTTGAGTGACAGAAGACAATGATGGTTCAATGTCTGACAAAACTGTAATGACACCTCCGATAGCAGACCCATGCGGTTAGTGTCTTCCTCCCAAATACAGCAAATTACCTAGCAAGGGCACAAAGTCTTGGCAGAATTATTCATTACATGGAAAACAATTTCACACTAGAATAAACAGAAGAGATAGAGAATAAAAAATGCATTGCGTTGTCCAGTTCTTAACCTGGGACTTGATATATATTAAAAAAAAAAAGTCAATTATTTTCATCAATGACATAAACTCATCTTGTTTAACAAAATAAGATAAAGAGGTCTTGGGGTGGAGAGCCAGATATCTGAGGAAAGGCATCCTGAGATGATAAATATCTAATGTCAAGCCTTCACTCAGACGCAGGCTTCTAAGGGACAGATGCAGCCAAGTTGGTTATGTCTGAGAGCAGAGGAAGGAGAAGCAGCACAGAACATTATAAGAGGAAACAGTATCAGTTACTAGGGAGTTGCTATAAAATATAGAAAGCAAAACATTAAAAAAGGAGTTATTTTTCAATAAAAGCTTCCTGTCTCTCTGTGTGATTTAGTTCCTGCTTTCACATTCTTTGCAGTGTCTTGGAAATACATTTGACTTTACGTGAGGAATCAGAACATGAGACAGAAAGATGTGCTTATTTCCCAAGACAAAGCTGTGTTGTGTTCTTCATCATCTCCTGGACAGATGGACTTTCTGCACTGATGTTAAACCATCCAAGAGGCATTCAAAAGAAAACACTTTAATCCTAGAGTAAATGGGCTTTCATACTTATAGATCCATGTTGCAAACAAATAGGAAACATTCTACCTTTGATTCCTGGAACTGAAGTTGTATGTGTTAAGAGTCTCCCGGGCTTTCTGGAGCAAGACACCAGAGCATGTGGCAGGGAAAATGATCAAGTTATATTCTGGGAAGTGGAAGTGTTCTATAATAAACTAGAATTGCTTTTTCTGTCTAAGATGATGGTTGCAGTGCTCCCTGGAGTATAGACGTGACCTTGAAAATCGCTTACATTTTGAAGAGGCTGTAATTCTCTTATGCCTTATAATCCATGACCCTATCTGTTTGCTTCCAGACATCGACAAGAAGAGTAGGATGATGCATTAAGTTGCAGTTAAGCATCTAGTTGTTTCTGGATGATCAGCCAGTAACACAATGGCCAAGGCATTTCAGACATTCTTGAGCATGACTTGCATGACCAGTCTAATTCACACATGAAAATGTATAAGAAAAATATGTCATGAGCTTCTCCAAAGCAAATGTGCCTATGTAGACAAAGGTTATTTATTTTATTAAAATACGCACTAAGTTCTGTAAGGAGCAAAGTCCCCTTCCTTGTTCTCTAATGTGTCCTGAGTACCATTTAGAGCTTTGCTCACAGTAGCCACATAATCAATCATTTGTAAGTAAGTGAATAAATCTGTTTTATTCATTACAGAAAAGTCTTCTCATTTCCTTGTTCTGGTTCCCCCTCATCCAACTCTCTAGCCCTTTCCTTTCTCCACAAACTGACCATTCCAACAGGAGATGACAGACCACAGAATTGAGCTTTTGTCTGAGGGCTCTGGATCATGGAGAAAGGACAGCTGGGTTCTGGTCCTTCTGAAGCAAATATAAGGCTCTCATAAAGCCTTCCCAAGGAAAGGATGAAGCAAGAAGGAAGGCTGAGCCTGGGAGTATGGCTTAAAATAGCATGGAAGGTGCCCTAACTAATGGAAGCTGTGTGCAATTTTAAGAGATGAGAGAGAAGCCAGACACCACAGAGAAACTCAGCCAGGAAACTGGAAAACAAAGATCTCTCTTAATGATAAGAGCTGCAATGTTCTTTAATTTCTAAAACCTTTTATTAAACATTCTAAAAACCTCATTAGCCTTAAACATCAGGAGGCTTTACCTATGCTGGTATAAGAGCTTTCTAGATACGTGTGTGTGTGGCTGCCCCACAAACCTTACATAAATCAGGATGATTAAAGAAGCTGTTAATAGGTACTATCCCAAGACGCAGACAGGGACAGGCTCCTAAGACCATTCAGGTGACAGGGCAACAAGTGGGGCATGCCTCTTGTTTAGTTGAATGAGAATTCTGTGCTGTGTGTAGAAGATGCTGGGAAAGACTTTCTCCTCCAAAATATTACTTTTCTGGACTGCCACGGTGCCTGAAATTCTTCATCATAGTTCTAAGCTTGATTTTATATCTTCCTTCCCCAGGTGCCTGCTACTCTCAGAGCTACATAATCCAGAAGCCACACTACACCTTGAACCTGCCTTATGAATTAATGCATCATTTTCTCCACAGTGGGACAGCAAGCTGGGACTGGCCTTTTGCTGGGATGTAGAAATGTGCTCTACTGTTGCAGGAGAGGAGCTAGAGCAAAAGTATTAAAGGGCCTGACCCAAAAGTCTAGGCCCTAGAAAAGAAAAATTCCCTGAGCATCTGGCCACCATGAAAATAAATGGCTATGGAAATGTCAAGAGGAAAGGAGACAGGACCAAAGGAGCTGTGGGGGTCCCAAAGAGTCCCATGTCTGTGTGGCTGAGCCCTTCAAGTCTGCACCTCCAGCCCTTCCTCCATCTCTGCTCACAGGGCTCACTGAGGTCCATGGTCTTACCTTAGGAGTGCCTGACCCAGTGTGGGCATCACCCAGGGCCATTCAGGCATGACAGGTCAACTAACATGCCATTTATATGAGGTTATCTTAATTCTACTCACTCTCCATCTCCCCATGGGGAGTCATATGTGTCTGTGGAATGAAAATAGGTAAACATTAATTATTACTTAATAAAGGCACTTGTGAAAATTTGCTGTGCATGGACAGGTAAAAAGCTCAGGAGCCACAAATCTAGAAACCTCTGATTTTTTTGGAAACTTGAAACACTCTGTGTTTATATAAGTAAGGTGAACAAGGGTGATGAGCACTACTTGTAGGTCAAAGAGGTATTGTAGGGAGGGATACTTTTGTTTTCCATGGGAATTTTGACCATGAAACAATGTTCAAAGGATCAATCACCTACTGTCACCCTGAAAGTATGGCACAAATAAATGCACCATGGCCCAATAGGGAGAAGTTAACCCAAGGACAAAGAACAAATATTAGAGGCAGAGCCAGGCCCCAAGGCCTTTAACCAGTGACCTCCAGCTGCTGAGAGAGAAGTCAGTGAAGGTCAGAGCCCTCCCCAAAACCAACACCTAATCCTCCTGAACAGTCCTTGCTCACTCTTTTCCAGGCCTTGCCTGTGCCTCAGCACCCCCAAATTCTTCCCTCATTGAATTTCAGTCTTGACGTTTTTGCCATTGTTGAGAGAGCCTGGCCTCCCTCCTTCTGTCTATATGATGCTGAGAGCAAGAGAGGCCATTTATCATTTTAACAGGATTCTCACATTCAGATAGTACAGGTCTCTAATTTATTGGTGCTGTAGGATGAGAGACAAGGCAATCATCACTGACTGATTCTGTGAGGCCTTTAAGCATAACCCCAGAGACAACCTCAGCTAATCCATCTGGTCTTGGCATAGCTTCACCCCCAACCCCTGCGCTTCACACCCCAATCCCTGACCTGGACTGTTCTGCATTCACTGGGTACTCACTGGTCCCCACTTCCCCTCTCTCACCATTATATGCTTCTCAATTTCAACTTGCATAAATGCCGTGACTGAGAATGGCTGTCCATTATAAGTGTAATGGGGTCACATCAGTTGGCTGTCCCTCTCTGCACAGACTTCTGCCTCTGAGGTCTCCCTTCCTCACCAAATTTCCTCTAGTGGATGAAAGAGTCTTGCTGTAACAGCTGATCTGAGCCCTCACCTACTACTTTCTGGCAACCTTCTCCCAACCAGTCCATAGATGGTCCAAGGGTGCTGAGTCCAAGGGACTCAGGGATGGGCACTGAGACAGTGGAGAAAAGCAGCACTTCTGGTTCCCCTGGGATGAGGAGGAGACGGAGCAGGGCAAGACCCCAGGGGTTTCTGCTGGGGATACCATCACTTGGCTGGAGGGATGGGAACATATCTGACTAGGAGAGATATTTCCATACAAGGGAAACTGCTGGAAGAGAGAAATTATTACCACAGTTTTGTCATATACAAGCTGCATCCCTCCAGTCCTACCAACCACTTCAAACCATATTATCTCTCTGAGACTCAGTTCCCTCCAATAAGATATCTCTGACTGCCCAGCTACCATACAAATAGGTGTGGAGCTAAATTAAATACTATCATTTATAATACTAAGTATATCTCACCTGAGAGTTACTCAGGTTTCACCCACTTAGGAGCACCAAGGAGGTCACATCCAGTTATCTGGACATTCCCTGACTCTGAAGTACCATGATGTATGATATTCCTCGCCCTGGAAGGATAATCCTCATGCCCTCCTGCTGTCCTGTCATCAGTTTAGCCGAGGTAGGACACACCCGGGCAACGATGCCTGAGGATTTCTTGCTACTGCTATATCTCATCATGCTAGACCACTGCACAAAGACATTTGTGAGGCTCATCTTATTTAATCCCCATAGTGATCCTACCTGATACTGTTGTCTTCCTTTTTAGAGATGAAGAAACATGAGTCTTTTAGAGGTGAAGTAACTTCTCCAAGGTCTCACAAGCAGTGGTGATGGAAACAGATTTGAACCTGTGGATCCCAGGCCTGAGACTTCTACTGTTTTGGTTTGTTTTGGCTGTTCTCAGAGGCCACAGATCCTGGTCTGCTTCCACAGAATTTCTTACAGTGAAGCCTCCCTCCAAGATGGTCAACACTCACTTCTTTGGGAGAAGCCAGCCTCCCCTTGACCCCAGAAAGTACCAGTATTCACATTTAGAGATCCTTCATCATCCAGAACCAAACCACAAGTCCCACAGAAAGACACTTCCTTGTTCACACCTGAACTCAAGCCCACATTCCAGGCCTGGTTTCCTGTCTCACAATCAGTATTTTCCAGGGGAAAGGTACCTTGGCCTCCTTCAAGGGCCACCTCACTACCCATCCCCAGGGTCTTACCTCTCCCTTGGTCAACAGCACAATCATGAGAGAAACCACTACCAACAGTAGTGGGAGTGTTCATTCCTCATGGTCATTTATTCTAAATTTAAAAACAAATGTATCTCTTTTCATTTTTATATTTTCTAACCCCATATTATTCAATATTTCAGTGTACTTAAGTTTAACTTTTATTAGGAGCCCAAGCTGTAAGCTTTCTGCCCACCATGCTCTGCCATGGTTTAAGCAGAGACAATGACCCTTCTTCATGATTGTTGTGTGTTATAAAATTATCACACGAGAATCACAGGGAGTGTAACGAATGCCTAGAAATGAGAAAGCAATTGTCTTTTAAACCTATATGGCCATTAATTATGTGTTGTTTTAGCATCAAGTGTACATTTTTGAACTTTAAAAATATCTTTTGTTGATTAACTTGCTTATGTATATGCCTTATCTTCTCAATTTCTAAGTTACTTGAATTATTTTTGGATAGATGTCATTTATCAGGCTACTTCCCTGTGCTAGATAATGTCATAGGTGATCTGTCTGTCCTATTTATTCAGTAATCATGGTTACTCTGTGAGTTCATCTGAAGTGCAATATGACTTGTCTAGTGTCACAGTTTGTGTGAGAGAGTCTGACTCCTGGCCTGTCTGACTGCCAGAACATACTGGCATACAAGTTCATACTGTTCATACTGGCATACTGTTTATACAAGGGATTGTCAGAACATGGACAAGCCCTGTCCTTCCTTAACCAAGTGCTATGAGCAACAGAGTCTTTTCTGAAGAATTTCATATTCCTATTATTAGAAACAGGTAATGAGTAGGGGGTGACCAATATTTCCAGGCTCAATCATCCTGAGATTTACTTGATGACAAGGGGACCCCATTTTTTTAAAGTAATGCATTTTTTTGTACTTGATGTGTATTTTCTTTTCCTTTTTCCCATTTGGAGAACCAGGTATGTAATTATTAAGACATTTAAAAATAACTACATCTAAGAGGATATTTAGAAAACCATCACAAGAAAAATAACACACTTAGAAAGGACCTGAGAAGACATTAAACTTTCACGACAGGCTGATCTCTGGCAAAGAGATCTTCAACATTAAAAATGAATCAAACCTTGGGAACAGGGAATAAATTGACTTCCAGAGTTACCATAAAGATTCAAATGTCCAGTTTTCAGCAACAACAAAAACATCACAAGGTATATGAAGAAACAGGAAAGTATGGCCCATTTAAAGGAACGAAATGAACTGACAGAAGCCAACCCAGGGAAAACTAAACACTGAGGCAGCTAGAGAAAGACTAGGAAACATCTGTTTGAAAGCTGCTTAAAGAGAAGAAGGAAGACATAGTCAAAGACAAGAAAATGATGTATTAACAAAATAAGAATATCAACAAAGAGAAAGGAATCATAAAAAATTCTGGAGTTGCAAAGTATAATAATTAAAATCATTATAGGAATTCAAAAGAAAACGTGAGCTGTCAGAAGAAAGAATCAGTAAACTTTAAGACAGAAAATTGAAATTGCTGTGTCTGAAGAACATTAAGAAAAAATAAGGAAGAGAAGTAAACAAAACTTAAGGGACTTGTGAAACATCATTAAGTATATGAACATAGGCATTCTTGGAGTCCCAGAAGAGAGAGAGAGAAAGGGGCTGAAAAACTATTTGAAGAAATAATAAAAAAATTTTCTAAGTTTGATATAATATATGAATGTGTAAATCCAACAAACTCAAGCAAACTCCAATTAGGATAGATTTAAACAGACTCACACAGAGAACTATTACAATCAAAAGACAAAGAGAATCTTGAAACAAGTAAGAGAAAAGTGACTTGTCACCTACAAAGCATTCTCAATAAAATTATCAGTTGATTTCTCATCAGAAACCTTGGAACCAGAAAGTAGTGTGTTCATATACTCAAAGTGCTGAAGAAAACCAAAACATTGTCAGTTGAGAGTTTTATATTCTGTAAAACTATTGTTCAAAAATGAGGATGAAATTAAAACATTATCAGATAAGCAAAAGCTGAGAGAATTTATTACCATTGGATCTGCCATGCAAGGTATGTTAAAGGGATTCCTTCAGGTGGAAATTAAAGGACACAAGACATCAACATGAAACTATATAAAGGTATGAAGATCTCTGATAAAGGTAAATATAGTTGGGCAATTATAAAAGCTGGCATTATTGTAATTTTGACTTGTAATTCCACTTTTTCTTCTCAATGTGATTTCAAAGACAAATGTATAAAAATAATCATTAATAAATATTGCTGGTCACAGAATTTGTAAAGATGTAATTTTTGACACTAGTAACAGAAAGAAGGGAAATGGAGCTGTAAAGGAATAGAGGTTTGTATGATGATGAAGTTAAGTTGGTATAAATTCAAGTTACATTGTTGTAGCTTTAGACTATTAAATATAATATCCATGGTAATCATAAAAAGTACATATAGAAAAAATAAAAACATAAATAAGGAAAAAATGTCAAAATGTTTTACTACAAAAAAGCATCTGAACACAAAAGAAGATAATGGAAGACATGAGGGACCAAAATCTGTAAGGCATATAGAAAACAAATAGCAAAACGACTATTCTCTTTCTTACCAGTAGTTTCTTTAAATGTAAATTGATTAAATCTTTAATCAAGACAAAAATGAGAAGATTTTTTTAAAAGAATTCAGTGTGCTCCTCACCAAGGGACTTAAATCATACCCACACAAGTAGATTGAAGTTCAGGGTGGGAAAAAATTTTGGGCAAATAATAAATATACAGATTGCTTGCTTATTCCAGTATCAGACAAAATAGGCTTTAAACCAACAAAGGTTAAAAGAGTAAAAGACATTATATGTTAATAAAATGTTCACTACAGCAAGAAGATATAAAAATTATTAATAACTATACACCTAATAACACTCTCAAAATATATGAAACAAACACTGAGAAAATTGAAGGGAGTAATAGACAATTCTACAACAATGGTTGGATATTTCAATACTTCACTTTCACTGACAGATAGAACAAGTAGACAGAAAATAAGTAAGGAAATAGAGAACTTAATAACACAATACATAAACAAGACCAAACAGGCTTGTTTGGTCCAATCTATCCTAATTGGAGTTTGTTGAGTTTATTGGATTTGTACTTGTTTAGAATGAAACATTCTATTCACAGAAGACCACACATCCTTCTCAAGTGCGATATGGGAAAATTTTCAAGATAGACCATATGATAAGGCAACAAAACAAGTCTTAATGCATTTAAAAATATATATACCATACAATGCATCTTCTCTGACCATGATGAGATTGAGTTAAAAGCTAAAAGATTCACAGATATGTGAAAATTAAATAACACACACACAAATATTAAGTTAAATAAGAAACTTTATTCTTTAAAAGAGAAAGAAATTAGATAATACCTTGACACTGTTGAAAATGAAAACTCATCACACCAAAAGTTAAGGCGTACAGCAAAAACAATATAAGAAGGAGATTGTAGCTATAAATTCTTACATTAAAAAAAGAAGAAAAGGGGCGCCTGGCTGGAGCAGTCGGTTAAGCGTCCGACTTCAGCCAGGTCACGATCTCGCGGTCCGTGAGTTCGAGCCCCACGTCAGGCTCTGGGCTGATGGCTCGGAGCCTGGAGCCTGTTTCCAATTCTGTGTCTCCCTCTCTCTCTGCCCCTCCCCCGTTCATGCTCTGTCTCTCTCTGTCCCAAAAATAAATTTAAAAAAAGTTGAAAAAAAAAAAAAAAGAAGAAAGGCCATAAATCAAAACCTAAATTTATACCTTAAGGAACTAGAAAAAGAAGAGCAAACTAAACTTAAATCTAGAAGAAGGAAGGAAATAAAGATCAGAGTAGTGATAAATAAAATAGAGAATAAAAAAAACAGTAGAGAAAATCAACAAGATTTGGTTTTTTGAAAATATCAACAAAATTGACGAATATTTTGCTTTCTTGCTTAAGAAAATAAAGAGAAAACTTAAGTAATTAAAATAAAAAATGAAGAAATATTACCGTTGGCTTTACAGAAATTTTACAGAAAGATTATAAAAGAATTCTATAAACAATGGTACAGCAACAAATGGAGAATCTATATAAAATCAACAAAGTCCTAAAAATATGCAAGACATCAAGACTGAATCATACAAAATATACAAAATCTGAAAAGACCTATAACTAGTAAGGAGATTGAAAAATCAAGAACCTTCCAACAATTAAAATTTCTAGACCAGAATTCTACCAAATATTTAAAGAATTAACAGCAACTCTTCTGAAACTCTTATAAAAAATAAAATAGGAGGAAATACTTGCTAATTCATTCTATGAGAATAGCATTACCCTGATACCAAAACCAGATAAAAAGAAAATTGTAGATAAATAACCCTTATGAATATAGATGCAAAAATATCCAACAAAATATTAGCAATTTAATTCAATAACATATTAAAAATAATTTTTATTATGACCAAGTGGTCTTTATTCCAGAATGCAAGGGTGGTTTAACATAAGAAAATCAACCCATGTAAGAACAGAGGGGGTCAGAGTCAAATTCACAAAAATGCTCAGGCAAGGAGAAAATCATGAAAGCAGCAAGGGAAAAAAAAGTCCGTATCTACAAGGGAACACAGATCAGGTTTGCAGCAGACCTACCCACAGAAACTTGGCAGGCCAGAAAGGAGTGGCAGGATATATTCACTGTGCTGAATAAGAAAAATATGCAGCCAGGAATTCTTTATCCAGCAAGGCTGTCATTCAAAATAGAAGAAGGGATAAAAAGTTTCCCAGACAAACAAAAATTAAAAGAGTTGTGACCACTAAAACAGCCCTGCAAGAAATTTTAAGGGGGACTCTCTGAGGGGAGAAAAGATGGAAACAAACAAATATATGTATATATATATATATATATATATATATATATATAGAGAGAGAGAGAGAGAGAGAGAGAGAGAGAGAGAGAAAGGACCAGAGAACACCAACTCTTCAAGCATCATAATTGCAATAAATTCATATCTTTCAGTACTCACTGTAAACGTCAGTGGACTCAATGTTTCAATCAAAAGACATAGGGTAACAGAATGGATAAGAAAACAAGATCCATCTATTTGCTGTTTACAAGGGACCCACTTGAGACCTAAAGACACCTTCAGATTGAAAATAATGGGATGGGGAACCATCTATCATGCTAATGGTTAACAAAAGTAAGCCAGAGTAGCCATACTTATATCAGACAATCTAGACTTTGAAATAAAGACTGTATCAAGAGATGCAGAAGGGCCTTATGTCATAATCAAGGGGTCTATCCACCAAGAAGACCTAACAATTGTAAACATTTATGCACCAAATGTGGAAGCACACAAATATATAAATCAATTAATCACAAACATAAAGAAACTCATCGATAGTAATACCATAATAGTAGGAGACTTCAACAACCCACTCACAGCAATGGACAGATCATCTAATCAAAAAACCAACAAGGAAACAATGGCTTTAAATGACACACTGGACCATATGGACTTAACAGATATATTCAGAACATTTTATCCTAAAGCAGAATATACATTCTTCTCCAGCGCACATGGAATGTTCTCCAGAATAGACCATATACTAGGACACAAATCAGCCTAAGAGACTACAAAAAGATCGAGATCATACCGTGCATATTTTCCAACCACAATGCTATGAAACTCGAAATCAACCACAAGAAAAAATTGGAAAGGTAACAAATACTTGGAGACTGAAGAACATCCTACTAAAGAATGAATGGGCTAACCAAGCAGTTAAAAAAGATATTAAAAAGTATATGGAAGTCAATGAAAATGATAGCACCACAACCCAAAACCTCTGGGATGCAGCAAAGGCTGCATTCTCTATAAGAGGAAAGTATATAGCAATCCAGGCCTTCCTAAAGAAGGAAGAAAGATCTCAGATACACAACCTAACATTATGCCTTAAGGAGCTGGAAAAGGAGCAGCAAATAAAACCCAAAACCAGCAGAAGACAGGAAATAATAAAGATCAGAGCAGAAATTAATGGTATCAAAAGCAAAACAAACAAACAACAACAACAACAACAACAACAAAACAGTAGAACAGGTCAATGAAACCAGAAGCTGGTTCTTTGAAAGAATTAATAAAATTGATAAACAACTAGCCAGCCTGATCAAAAAGAAAAAGGAAAGGACCCAAATAAATGAAATAAAGAACAGAGTGGTGATCACAATCAGCACAGCAGAAATAAAAACAATAATAAGAGAATATTATGAGAAATTATATGCCAATAAAATTGGCAATCTGTAAGAAATGGACAAATTCCTAGAAACATATACACTACCAAAACTGAAACAGGAAGAATTAGAAAATTGAAACAGACCCATAACCAGTAAGGAATTTGAATTAGTAATAAAAAATCTGTGAAAAAAAAAAAAAAAACAAGAGTCCAGGGCCAGATGGCTTTCCAGGGGAATTCTACCAAACATATAAGGAAAAGTTAACACTTATTCTCTTGAAGGTGTTCCAAAAATAGAAACGGAAGGAAAACTTCCAAACTCTTTCTATGAAGCCAGCATTACCTTGATTCAAAAACCAGACAGAGACCCCACAAAAAAGGAGAACTACAGACCAATTTCCCTGATGAACATGGATGCAAAAATCCTCACCCAGATATTAGCCAATGGGATCCCACAATACATTAAAAAAATATATTCACCACGACCAAGTGGGATTTATACCTGGGATGCAGGGCTGCTTCAATATCCGCAAAACAATTAATGTGATTCATCATAACAATAAAAGAAAGGACAAGAACCATATGATCCTCTCAATAGATGCAGAGAAAGCATTTGACAAAATAGAGCATCCTTTCTTGATAAAAACCCTCAAGAAAGTAGGGATAGGAGCATACCTTGAGGTCATAAAAGCCATATCTGAATGACCCAATGCTAATATCATCCTCAATGGGGAAAAACTGAGAACTTTCCCCCTAAGGCCAGGAACAAGACAGGGATGTCCACTCTTGCCACTGTTATTCAACACAGTATTGGAAGTCTTAGCCTCTGCAATCAGACAACACAAAGAAATAAAAGCATCCAAATCAGCCAGGAGTAGGTCAAATTTTCACTCTTCGCAGATGACATGATATATCGAAATGGAAAACCTAAAAGATTCCACCAAAAAAAATGCTAGAATTGATTCATGAATTCAGCAAAGTTGCAGGATATAAAATCAATGCACAGAAATTGGTTGCATTCCTATAAACCAACAATGAAGTGACAGAAAGAGAAATCAAGGAATCAATCCCATTTACAGTTGCACACACACACACACACACACACACACACACACACAAAACCCATAAAATAACTAGGAATAAATATAATCAAAGAGGTGAAAAATCTATACACTGAAAACTATATACAGCTTATGAAAAAAATTGAAGAGGACACCAAAAAATGAAAAAAGATTCCATGCGCCTGGATAGGAAGAAAAAATATTGTTAAAATGTCGGTACTACCCAAAGCAATCTACATATTCAATGCAATCCCTATCAAAATAACACCAGTATTCTTCACAGAGCTAGAACAAATAATCCTAAAAGTTGTGTGGAACCAGAAAAGACCCCAAATAGCCAAAGCAATCTTGAAAAACAAAACCAAAGCAGGAGGCATCACAATTCCAGACTTCAAGCTGTACTACAAAGCTGTAATCATCAAAACAGTATGGTACTGGCACAAGAACAGATACTCAGATCAATGGAAGAGAATAGAGATCCCAGAAATGGACCCACAAATGTATTTCCAACTAATCTTTGACAAAGCAGGAAAGAATATCCAATGGAATCAAGACAGTCTGTTCAGCAAGTGGTGCTAGGAAAACTGGACAGCGACATGCAGAAGAATGAACCTGGACCACTTTCTTACACCATGCACAAAAATAAACTCAAAATGGATGAAAGACCTATATGTAAGACAGGAAGCCATCAAAATCCTCAAGGAGAAACCAGGCAAAAACCTCTTTGAAAATCTTGGCTGCAGCAACTTCTTACTCAACACGTCTCCAGAGGCAAGGGAAACAAAAGCAAAAATGAACTACTGGGACCTCATCAAAATAAAAAGCTTCTGCACACCGAAGGAAACAATCAGCAAAACTAAAAGGCAACCGACAGAATGGGAGAAGATATTTGCAAACAACATATCAGATAAAGGGTTAGTATCCAAAATCTATAAAGAACTTATCAAACTCAACACTCAAAAAACAAATAATCCAGTGAAGAAATGGGCAAAAGACATGAACAGACATTTCTCCAAACAAGACAACCAGATGCCCAACGGACACATGAAAAATTGCTCCACATCACTCATCATCAGGGAAATACAAATGAAAACCACAATGAGATACCACATTACAGCTGTCAGAATGGCTAACATTAACAACTCAGGCAACAATAGATGTTGGCAAAGATGCAGAGAAAGAGGATCTCTTTTGCATTGTTGGTGGGAATGCAAGCTGGTGCAACCACTCTGGAAAACAGTATGGAGGTTCCTCAAAAAACTAAAAATAGAATTACCCTGCAACCCAGCAATTGCACTACTAAGCATTTATCCATGGGATACAAGTATGCTGTTCGAAGGGACACATGCACCCCATGTTTATAGCAGCACTATCAACAATAGCCAAAGTATGGAAAGAGCTCAAATGTCCATGGATGGATGAATGGATGGATATATATATATATACATCCATATATGGATGGATATATATATATATATATATATATATATATATATATATATAGGAGTATTACTCAGCAATCAAAAAGAATGAAATCTTTCCATTTGCAACTACATGGATGGAACTGCAGGGTTTTACACTAAGTGAAATTAGTCAGAGAAAGACAAAAATCATATGACTTGACTCATATGAGGACTTTAAGAGACAAAACAGATGAACATAAGGGAAGGGAAACAAAAATAATATAAAAACAGGGAGGGGACAAAACAGAAGAGACTCATAAATATGGAGAACAAACTGAGGGTTACTGGAGGGGTTGTGGGAGGGGGGTTGTGCTAAATTAAGAAATTTACCCCTGAAATCATTGTTGCACTATACGCTAACTAATTTACAAGTAAATTTTAAAAAATAAAAAAATAATTAAAAAATAAAAAAAGAAAAGAGGGAAAAAACACATGATAACCTCAACTGATTCAGAAAAGGCATTTAATAGTACTCTACATACTGTAATAACAAAAACTCTCAGAAAATTATGAATAGAGGTAAAATTATTCAACAGGGTAAATAATATTTGAGAAAAAAAACACAAATAACATCATACTCAACAGGGAAAGACCGAAACTTTTCCTCTAATATTAAGAGCAATATAAGAATGCTCACTTTCACTGCTGTGTTTTAACACTGTACTGAAGATCTAGTCAGACATAGTATGCAATAGAAGAAATAAAAAGGAACCAAACTGCAAAGGAAAATGAAAAACTATCTCTATTCACAGATAACATTTCACCATAAAATAGAACTTTCCAGGAATCCATAGGAAGCTATTAGGGCTAATAAACAGTTTCAGTAGAATTTCAGGGTAGAAGATCAGCACACAAAAATAAGTTATGTTTATCTACATTGGCACTGGACAGTCCAAAAAGGAAACAAAATCAACTTCATTTCTAGTAGCACTTAAAATAATTGAATGCTTAGAAATAAATCTAACCAAGGAGGTAAAGGCTTATACATTGCAAACAAAGCATTGCTAAAAGAAATTTTGAAAGACAAGTAAAGAGAAAGACACCTGGTGTTCATGGGCAGGAAGACTTAACATTATTAACATGTCACTACTACCCAAAATGAAATACACATTCATCACAACCCTTATCAAAATTCCAAAGGCCTTTTTTAGAAAAACAAAAAAGTCAGTCCTTACGTTCATATCAATTGCAAGGGAACCTGATACTCAAAAATATTTTTCAAAAGAAGAATAAAATTGAACTTGTACATCCCAACTTCAAAACTTACAGTATTTAAAGATAGAAAAGTTTAGTAGTTAAGACAGTATGATACTAGCCTTAAAACAGAAATATATCAGAGGAATAGAATAGACGTCCCAGAAATAAACCCTCATATGCACGATTCATTGATTTACAATGAAGGTCCAAATTTAGCCAATAGGGGAAGAACAGTCTTTTGAACAAACAGTGTTTAGAAAATTGTATACATGCATACATAAGAAAAAATCTCTCCATTTTCCTATACCACGTAGAGAAATTAATTCAAAATAGATGAGGGGCCCAAACTTAAGGGCTAATACTATAATAAAACTCTTAGAAGAAAACTTTAAGGACAATTTTTGTAACATTATATTTCACAAACTTTATAAAAAATTTTTTTTAACGTTTTTATTTTTGAGACAGAGAGAGACAAAGCATGAACGGGGGAGGGTCAGAGAGAGGGAGACACAGAATCTGAAACAGGCTCCAGGCTCTGAGCTGTCAGCACAGAGCCCGACGCGGGGCTTGAACTGATGGACCGCAAGATCATGACCTGAGCCAAAGTCGGCCGCTTAACCGACTGAGCCACCCAGGCGCCCCTTCACAAACTTTATAGATCTGACACCAAAAGCTCAGGAAACAAAATAAAATATAGATAAATTAGACATTATAAAAATTAAGAAATTATGTGTATCAAATGATACTATCAAGAAAGGAAAGAGATAACCTTCAAAATGGGGATCAGTTGCTAATCATGTATATGAGAATGGATTAATATGCAAAATACATTTGCAAATATCTTTTCCCATTCCGTTGGTTGCCTTTTAGTTTTGTTGGTTGTTTCCTTTGCTGTGCAGAAGCTTTTTATCTTCATAAGGTCCCAGTAATTCACTTTTGCTTTTAATTCCCTTGCCTTTGGGGATGTGCCGAGTAAGAGATTGCTACGGCTGAGGTCAGAGAGGTCTTTTCCTGCTTTCTCCTCTAAGGTTTTGATGGTTTCCTGTCTCACATTCAGGTCCTTTATCCATTTTGAGTTTATTTTTGTGAATGGTGTGAGAAAGTGGTCTAGTTTCAACCTTCTGCATGTTGCTGTCCAGTTCTCCCAGCACCATTTGTTAAAGGACTGTCTTTTTTCCATTGGATGTTCTTTCCTGCTTTGTCAAAAATGAGTTGGCCATACGTTTGTGGGTCTAGTTCTGGGGTTTCTATTCGATTCCATTGGTCTATGTGTCTGTTTTTATGCCAATACCATGCTGTCTTGATGATGACAGCTTTGTAGTAGAGGCTAAAGTCTGGGATTGTGATGCCTCCTGCTTTGGTCTTCTTCTTCAAAATTACTTTGGCTATTCGGGGCCTTTTGTGGTTCCATATGAATTTTAGGATTGCTTGTTCTAGTTTCAAGAAGAATGCTGGTGCAATTTTGATTGGGATTGCATTGAATGTGTAGATAGCTTTGGGTAGTATTGACATTTTGACAATATTTATTCTTCCAATCCATGAGCAGGGAATGTCTTTCCATTTCTTTATATCTTCTTCAATTACCTGCATAAGCTTTCTATAGTTTTCAGCATACAGATCTTTTACATCTTTGGTTAGATTTATTCCTAGGTATTTTATGCTTCTTGGTGCAATTGTGAATGGGATCAGTTTCTTTATTTGTCTTTCTGTTGCTTCATTGTTAGTGTATAAGAATGCAACTGATTTCTGTACATTGATTTTGTATCCGGCAACTTTGCTGAATTCATGTATCAGTTCTAGCAGACTTTTGGTGGAGTCTATCGGATTTTCCATCTATAATATCATGTCATCTGCAAAAAGCGAAAGCTTGACTTCATCTTTGCCAATTTGGATGCCTTTGATTTCCTTTTGTTGTCTGATTGCTGATGCTAGAACTTCCAGCACTATATTAAACAACAGCGGTGAGAGTGGGCATCCCTGTCGTGTTCCTGATCTCAGGGAAAAAGCTCTCAGTTTTTCCCCATTGAGGATGATGTTAGCTGTGGGCTTTTCATAAATGGCTTTTATGATCTTTAAGTATGTTCCTTCTATCCCGACTTTCTCAAGGGTTTTTATTAAGAAAGGGTGCTGGATTTTGTCACAGGCCTTTTCTGCATCGATTGACAGGATCATATGGTTCTTCTCTTTTTTTTTGTTAATGTGATGTATCACGTTGATCGATTTGCGGATGTTGAACCAGCCCTGCATCCCAGGAATGAATCCCACTTGATCATGGTGAATAATTCTTTTTATATGCTGTTGAATTCGATTTGCTAGTATCTTATTGAGAATTTTTGCATCCATATTCATCAGGGATATTGGCCTGTAGTTCTCTTTTTTTACTGGGTCTCTGGTTTAGGAATCAAAGTAATACTGGCTTCATAGAATGAGTCTGGAAGTTTTCCTTCCCTTTCTATTTCTTGGAATAGCTTGAGAAGGATAGGTATTATCTCTGCTTTAAACGTCTGGTAGAACTCCCCTGGGAAGCGATCTGGTCCTGGCCTCTTATCTGTTGGGAGATTTTTGATAACCGATTCAATTCTTCACTGGTTATGGGTCTGTTCAAGCTTTCTATTTCCTCCTGATAGAGTTTTGGAAGAGTGTGGGTGTTTAGGAATTTGTCCATTTCTTCCAGGTTGCCCAATTTGTTGGCATATAATTTTTCATAGTATTCCCTGGTAATTGCTTCTATCTCTGAGAGATTGGTTGTAATAATTCCATTTTCATTCATGATTTTATCTATTTGGGTCATCTCCCTTTTCTTTTTGAGAAGCCTGGCTAGAAGTTTGTCAATTTTGTTTATTTTTTCAGAAAACCAACTCTTGGTTTTGTTGATCTGCTCTACACATTTTTTAGATTCTATATTGTTTATTTCTGCTCTGATCTTTATTATTTCTCTCTTCTGCTGGGTTTAGGCTGCCTTTGCTGTTCTGCTTCTATTTCCTTTAGGTGTGCTGTTAGATTTTGTATTTGGGATTTTTCTTGTTTCTTGAAATAGGCCTGGATTGCGATGTATTTTCCTCTCAGGACTGCCTTCGCTGCATCCCAAAGCGTTTGGATTGTTGTGTTTTCATTTTCGTTTGTTTCCATATATTTTTTAATTTCTTCTCTAATTGCCTGGTTGACCCATTCATTCTTTAATAGGGTGTTCTTTAACCTCCATGCTTTTGGAGGTTTTCCAGACTTTTTTCCCGTGGTTGATTTCAAGCTTCATAGCATTGTGGTCTGAAAGTATGCATGGTACAATTTCAATTATTGTATACTTATGAAGGGCTGTTTTGTGACCCAGTATATGATCTATCTTGGAGAATGTTCCATATGCACTCGAGAAGAAAGTATATTCTGTTGCTTTGGGATGCAGAGTTCTAAATATATCTGTCAAGTCCATCTGATCCAATGTATCATTCAGGGCCCTTGTTTCTTCTTTGACCGTGTGTCTAGATGATCTATCCATTTCTGTAAGTGGAGTGTTAAAGTCCCCTGCAATTACCACATTCTTGTCAATAAGGTTGCTTATGTTTATGAATAATTGTTTTATATATTTGGGGGCTCCAGTGTTCGGCGCATAGACATTTATCATTGTTAGCTCTTCCTGATGGATAGACCCTGTAATTATTATATAATGCCCTTCTTCATTTCTTGTTACAGCCTTTAATTTAAAGTCTAGTTTGTCTGATATAAGTATGGCTACTCCAGCTTTCTTTTGACTTCCAGTAGCATGATAAATAGTTCTCCATCCCCTCACTCTCAATCTGAAGGTGTCCTCAGATCTAAAATGAGTCTCTTGTAGACAGCAAATAGATGGGTCTTGTTTTTTTATCCATTCTGATACCCTATGTCTTTCGGTTGGCGCATTTAATCCATTTACATTCAGTGTTATTAGAGAAAGATACGGGTTTAGAGTCATTGTGATGTCTGTATGTTTTATGCTTGTAGCAATGTCTCTGGTACTTTGTCTCACAGGATCCCCCTTAGGATCTCTTGTAGGGCTGGTTTAGTGGTGACAAATTCCTTCAGTTTTTGTTTGTTTGGGAAGACCTTTATCTCTCCTTCTATTCTAAATGACAGACTTGCTGGATAAAGGGTTCTCAGCTGCATATTTTTTCTCTTTAGCACACTGAAGATATCGTGCCAATCCTTTCTGGCCTGCCAAGTTTCAAAAGAGAGATCAGTCACGGGTCTTATAGGTCTCCCTTTATATGTGAGGGCACGTTTATCCCTTGTTGCTTTCAGAATTTTCTCTTTATCCTTGTATTTTGCCAGTTTCACTATGATATGTCGTGCAGAAGATCGATTCAGTTACGTCTGAAGGGAGTTCTCCGTGCCCCTTGGATTTCAATGCCTTTTTCCTTCCCCAGTTCAGGGAAGTTCTCAGCTATAATTTCTTCAAGTACCCCTTCAGCACCTTTCCCTCTCTCTTCTTCCTCTGGGATACCAATTATGCGTATATTATTTCTTTTTAGTGTATCACTTAGTTCTCTAATTTTCCCCTCATACTCCTGGATTTTTTTATCTCTCTTTCTTTCAGCTTCCTCTTTTTCCATAACTTTATCTTCTAGTTCACCTACTCTCTCCTCTGCCTCCTCAATCTGAGCCGTGGTCATTTCCATTTTATTTTGCTAGAGTCAAAGGTCTCTAGCAACAATGATTACCCAATCAAGAAAAAGCCATTAAACCAGTAGGAAATTTCATGGCATTTTTACTCACTCATGGTCCGTTCCCTACCTGGCATTTCTGTGGTTTGAGGAAAGCAGCAGCCTAGTGCTGAGTTCTGTTCTGTGAAGTGGAGAGACCAGGGAGTGCATAATTTGCAACTATCTAACCTGTCTGGAGACTTGCCGAGGAATCGGTTTCTGTGTCATCTAACTTAACAGTAATGCAGCTAAAAGTGGCACAGTTGAGATCTCAAGTTAGGCAAAGCTTCAGGAGGCAAAGGGAACAGCAGGTAAAAGTGGCACAGTTGAGATCTCAAGTTAGGCAAAGCTTCAGGAGGCAAAGGGAACAGCACATTCACAGACTAATACAAGTGAACTGCTAAGGCCACAAGAGAAACAAGATTGAGATTCTGAGAGAATTTAAAATTAGCCATGTATATTGAGGAATCAGAGAACAGGGAAAGCACATGTCCAGCAAATATTTGTGAACATAGGTTTCTATTCAGGCTGACCCAAAAGCATAGGACAAGCCCTGATAATTAGTGAAGATATTCCCCTCCATGAATCCAGTCTATCAATTTTCAACAAAAGACCACAAGTTATACAAATAAAAAGGAAAAATGACCCATTCAAAGGAACAAAATAAATCCCCAGTAACCATGCTTGATGAAAGACAGACATAAGACTTACTAGACAAAGACTTTAAAACAACATTCTTAAATGTGCTCAAAGAATTAAAGTTAAACAGAGACAACACTATGAAAAATCCAGAAAATTACATATGAACAAAATTAGAATATCCAAAAAGAGATATAATTATTTAAAAGAATCAAATTCTATATCAGGGAAATAAAGTAATTGAAATGAAAAAGTAAATAGAGTGGTTCAACAGAAAATTTGAACAGAAAGAGCATGTTACTCGAAATCATCAATTTTATGAAGCCAAAAGAATAAAGAAAAGTAAACAGAGTCAAAGAGATTTTTTGGACATGATCAAATGGAATATATATATATATATATATATATATATATATATATATATTCCCAGAAGGAGAAGAGATACAAAAAAGGGCAAAGAGATTATTTGAAGAAATAATGGCCAAGACCTTGCCAAATTTGAGGAAAGGCATTGACCTACAAATCCAAGACGTTCTATCAACTCTATGTAAGATCAACTTAGAGAGTCACACTGAGACACATGATAATTAAAGTGTCAAAAGTGAGAGAGGAAAAGAGAATCTTGAAAGCAACAGAAGAAAGGTGATTCACCATGTACAAGAGAGCCTCTGTGAGATTATCAATGGATTTCTCAGCAGAAATATTGCAGCCCAGAAGGCAGTGGAATGATACATTTAAAGTACTAAAAGAAAAAAAAAGCTATCAACAGAGAATTCCATATCCATAAAAATTATTTTTCAAAATTGAATGAGAAACATACATTCACAGATAATAGCTAAAGAAGCTCATTACCGCTAGACCCGTCCTACAAAAAAATGCTTATGGGAGCCATTTGGCTTGAAATGAGAGGTTGATAGTCAGTAACTCACAGCTATATAAAAAGTTCTCCAGGGGCGCCTGGGTGGCGCAGTCGGTTAAGCGTCCGACTTCAGCCAGGTCACGATCTCGCGGTCCGTGAGTTCGAGCCCCGCGTCAGGCTCTGGGCCGATGGCTCGGAGCCTGGAGCCTGTTTCCGATTCTGTGTCTCCCTCTCTCTCTGCCCCTCCCCCGTTCATGCTCTGTCTCTCTCTGTCCCAAAAATAAATAAAAAACGTTGAAAAAAAAATTAAAAAAAATAAAAATAAAAATAAAAAAATAAAAAAATAATTAAAAAAAAGTTCTCCAGTAATGACAAATACGTGGACAGATATAAAAAACAAATATTAGTGTAATTTTAATTTATAACACCACTTTTTATTTTTCTATAGGATTTAAAAGACAAGTATAAAAAATAATTATAAATATACATAATGCATATTTATATGTATATTATGTACATAATATGTATAACATAACATAATATGTATAACATAACATAACATAACATAATGTGGGGTAGGAAGTTACAAAGGATTAGAGTGTTAGTATATAATTTAAGTTTAGATTTAAAATAGATTGCCATAGCTTTAGAATGTTATATGCAATCCCCATTTTAACCACAAAAAATACCTATGGGATATACTCAAAAAGAAATGAGAAGGTATCAAAAATTTTCACTATAAAAAAAAACAAACTAGATGCAAACAAAGTCAATATGGAAGAAAATGAGGCATACAAAGGCCATACAAGGAGACAAAACAAATAAAACTATAGTAATAGTAAATCCTTTCCTATCAGTAATTTTTTTAAATGTTAAATGTCCATCAGCAGTATAATGGATAAATAAATCAAGTGTATTATTGTGGAATTCTATTGTATGTTGATTTAAACATAGGGAATTATATTGTTTCTATGTTTCTGGCAATGCTGATATCATTCTAAAGTCCTAGGGTTTTGAATGATCCAGGGGCCAACATGGTAGAGAAGTAGGGGGATACATATTTCCTGTGTCTCTCAAAGAAAGAATGCTGAAGCCAAAGGACTTTGAACCCCAGAGTCTGGGAGGAAAAGAGACTGAATCTACCAGGAAGAAAATGAGACAACTTGAGAAAAGATAGGTGGGTGATTGCGAGCTAAGGGAGATAAAACAGGCTGTGTAGGCACAGAGGGGAGGGATCCCCTTCTGCAGAGAGAGAAAGTGTGGCTAGGGAAGTGTAGGACTATATCTGGACAGGAGAAAGACTTCAGACTGTGACTGAGAGGGATCCTATCTGTGGGGCTTTCTTCGGACTGGGGCCAGCTCCCTGTTCATGCACCTGGGGAGGAGGGGAGGCAGCCCTGTGTTCAATGGTAGATCAGGGTCGCAGTCCGCAACAGAAGAAAGTGACCCTCTCTCTGGAGTGCTGCGGGACAGAACAAAGCCTGCCTGCATTCACCACCCTGCGGGTTCGGTACAGTCTGTAGTCCCCCTCCCTGGAGTGATGTGGGAAAATACAAAGCCTGCCCGCATCTGCCTGTGTCCACCACCCCCGGGGCTCGGTGGCGAGGCTGGTGGCACAGTCTGCAGTAGGAAACAGTGGTCCTCCCTGAAGTGCAGTGGCATAGACAAAGCCAGCAGGGACCAAATATCAGGCCACACTGAGAGGCGCTTCCTAGGTGCCAGAGCTCATGGAGGAGGACTTTGAATCCTAGCCAAGTGCAGAGTCAGGGGAGTTGGCAGAGAGAGAAGGACCACCTTGTTTGTGCCCAGGTCACTGTGAAAACTACCCAAACAGTCCACCAGGTCCGGGTCCATGGAGAAGAGACTGGGGAACTGCCATTTCCACCCACCACCACCACCAAGGTGGGCCTCAGGGATCATTCCCAGGACCCATAGTGGAGGTGGGTCCAGACTACACCAAACCATGCCTCTCCTACACTGGGTAACTATGTATCCACTGGAACTGAACAGACCCTATTTAACCAGATGGACAGCTCCTCTAGATCTGTGCTGCAGCATTGCTGGATTAACACTAGGTCAACTCTGGATATATAGATATATTCTACCCCCCCCCCCTCATTTCTCCTCCTTATCTCTTCCCTCCTTAGACTGGTTACTCTGGTTATTGGTTTCTCTAAACAAACACACTTAATCCATTATCTTGATATATGTTCTACACCTCCTTCTTTACATTCCTTTCCCTCTCTCTCTCTGGAATAATCAAGCCATATAGTTTCTCTGACTGGGTAACTTTATCTTCATTTCATTTTCCCCACCTCCTTCTTTATTTTCCTTTCTCTCTTTATGGATTAAGCCTTTTAGTCTCTCTGCCTAATAAGTGTTTATTTTATCTTTAACCCTGCTCGGGTCATTTCTCTCTTTGTATGTGATCTTCCATCAGCACTGCCTCCACCCTGTTCTTTACTTGTAGTTGGTGTTTTTGGTTTTTTGCTTTTAGTTTTTAGCTTTTTGTTTTCATTTATTTGGGTTTTTTGTTTTATTTCTTTGTGTGTTTTTGTCTCTTGTTTGTCTGCCTGTTTGTTTGCCTTTAAAGGGCCACTCTAAGGAAAAAATCAAATCACACCTGGTGGAGTGTCCAAAATATCACTATGAGTAGGGTAATTAAATAACCAAAGACACGAAAACAGAGAGCAAGTAACAATCTCTAAAAAAAATTACTCCTGACGGGTCAGGATATGGACAATGTACGACGCCCTTTTAATATAGCAGTGTTTGCAGGTGCAGAGCACACAACAAACTTTTAAAACACATAAGGGACAGAAAGCTAGCCAAAATGATGCAACAGAAGAATTCCCCTCAAAAGAAATTCCAGGAAGAAGTGAGAGCTAAAGAATTGATCAAAACGTATATAAGCAGTATAACTGAACAAGAATTTAGAATAACAGTCATAAGATTAATTGCTGGGCTTGAAAAAGGTATAGAAGACAGCAGAGAATCTATTACTGCAGAGATCAGAGATCAAGGAACTAAAAAAATAGTCATGATGAATTAAAAAATGCTATAAATGAGGTGAAAAATAAAATGGAGGTGGCCACACCATGGATTGAAGAGGCAGAGGGGAGAATAGGTGAATTAGAAGATAAAAGTATGGAAAAAGATAAAACTGAGAAAAAGAGATATAAAAAATTTTTGATCACAAGGGGAGAATTAGAGAACTAAGTGATTCAATGAAACAAAACAATATCTGTATCATAGTAGTTCCATAATAAGAAGAGAGAGAAAAGTGCTGAAAGTGTACTTGAACAAATCATAGCTGAGAATTTCACCAATCTGGGAAGGAAACAGACATTGAAATTAAGGCGGCGCAGAGAACTCCCTTCAGATGCAACTTAAATTGATCTGCATAATACATCATAGTGAAACTGGCAAAATACAAGGATAAAGAGAGAATTTTCAAAGCAGCTAGGGACAAATGGGACTCAATATACAAGGGTGGACACATAAGGGTAGTAGCAGACTTATCTACTGGAATTTGGCAGGCCAGAAAGGAATGACAGGAAATTTTCAATGTGATGAACAGGTAAAATATGCAGCCAAGAATCCTTTATCCAGCAAATTTGTCATTCATAATAGAAGGGGAGATAAAGGTTTTCCCAAACAAACAAAAACTGAAGGAATTCATCACCACTAAGCCATCCCTATAAGAGATCCTAAGGGGGATTCTGTGAGTGAAATGTTGCAAGGACCACAAAGTACCAGAGACATCACTACAAGCATGAAACCTACAGATAACACAATGACTCTAAACCCATATCTTTCTATAATAACACTGAATGTAAATGTACTAAATGCTGAAACCAAAAGACAGGGTATCTGGATCATATTGTTATCTGGATGGATAAAAAAACAACACCCATCTATTTGCTGTCTACAAGAGACAACTTTAAACCTGAAGGAGGACACCTTCAGATTGAAAGTGAGGGGATGGAGAACTATTTATCTTGCTCCTGGAAGTCAAGGGAAATCTGGAGTCGCCATACATATATTGGACAAACTAGACTTTAAATTAAAGGCATAAGATAAAGAAGGATATTATGAAATAATTACAGAGTCTATCCATCAGGAAGAGCTAACAATTATAAATATCTATGAACCAAATTCGAGAGCACTCAAATAAATAAAATTTTAATCATAAATATTAGCAACCTTATTGATAAGAATGTTAAAGAATGTCGTATTTGCGGGGGACTTTAATACTCCACTTACAACAAAGGATAGATCATCTAGACAGAGAATCAGTAAAGAAACAAGGGCCCTGAATGATACAATGGACCATAAGGACTTGACAGATATATTTAGAACTCTGAATCTTAAAGCAACAGAATATACTTTCTTCTCGAGTGCACATGGAACATTCTCCAAGATAGATCACATACTGGGTCACAAAACAGCCCTCAATAAGTATAAAATAATTGAGATCATACCAGATTTGAGATAGTACCATGCACATTTATAGATCACAATGCTATGAAACTTGAAATCGACCACAGGAAAAAGTCTGGAAAACTTCCAAAGCATGGAAGTTAAAGAACATCCTACTAAAGAATGAATGGGTCAACCACGCAAAGAGAGAAGAAATTTTAAAAAGGTATGGAAACAAACTAAATGAAAATACAACAATCCAAAAGCTTTGGGTTGCAGCAAAGGCAGTCCTGAGAGGAAAATACATTGCAATCCATACCTATCTCAAGAAACAAGAAAAATCCCAAATATAAAATTTAACAGCGCACCTAAAGGAACTAGAAACAGAACAGCAAAGATACCCCAAACCCAGCAGAAGAAGGGAAATAATAAAGATCAGAGCAGAAATAAAAATATAGAATCCAAAAACAAAACAAACAACAACAAACACACACACACACAGAAAACAGTAGAGCAGATCAATGAAACCAAGAGTTGGTTTTTTTTTTGAAAAAATAAACAAAATTGATAAACCTCTAGCCAGTCTTCTCAAAAACAAAGAGAGAGGACCCATATAGATATAATCATAAGTGAAAAGGGATTCATTACAACCAATCCCTCAGAAATACAAGCAATTATCAGGGAATACTATGAAAAATTACATGCCAGAAAAATGGACAACCTGGAAGAAATGGACAAATTCCTAAACACCCACACACTACTGAAACTCAAACGGGAAGAAATAGACAATCTGAACAGACAAAATATTAGTGGAGAAATTGAATCAGTTATCAAAATCTCCCAACAATTAAGAGTCCTGAACCAGATGGCTTACCTGGGGAATTCTACCAGACATAGAATTAAAGCAGAGATAATACCTATCCCTCTCAAGCTGTTCCAAAAAATAGAAATGGAAGGAAACTTCTGGACTCATTCTATGAAGCCAGCATTATTTTGATTCCCAAACCAGACAGAGACACAGCAAAAGAACAGAAATACAGGCCAACATCCCTGATGAATATGGATGCAAAAATTCTCAACAAGATACTAGCAAATTGAATTCAACAGCATATAAAAAGAATTATTCACCGTGATCAAGTGGGATTCATTCCTGGGCTGCAGGGCTGGTTCAACATTTGCAAATCAAGCAATGTGATACATCACATTAATAAAAGAAAAGAAAAGAACCATATCATCCTGTCAATTGATGCAGAAAAAGCATTTGTCAAAATTCAGCATCCTTTCTTATTAAAACCCCCCAAGAAAGTTAGGATTGAAGGAACATACTTAAACATCAAAAAAGCCATTTATGAAAAGCCCACAGCTTAGATCATCCTCAATGGGAAAAACTGAGATCTTTCTCCCTGAGATCAGAAAAATGACAGGGATGTCCACTGTCACCGCTGTTGTTTAATATAGTGTTGGAAGTCCTAGCACCAGCAATCAGAAAACAAAATGAAATCAAAGGCATCAAAATTGGCAAAGATGAATTCACTTTTGCAGATGACATGATATTCTATATGGAAAACCGAAATGATTGCACCCCAAAACTGCTAGACCTGATCCATGAGTTCAGCAAAGTCGCAGGATACAAAATTAATGTACAGAAATTGGTTACATTTTTATACACCAATAATGAAGCAACAGAAAGAGAAAGAAACTGATCCCATTCACAATTGCACCAAGAAGCATAAAATACCTAGGAATAAACCTAACCAAAGATGTAAAAGAGCTGTATGCTGAAAACTACTGAAACCTTATGAAGGAAATTGAAGAAGATACAAAGAAATGGAAAAGCATTCCATGCCCATGGATTGGAAGAGTAAATATTGCTAAAATGTCAATACTACCAAAAGCAATATACACATTCAATTCAATCCCAATAAAAATTGCACCAGCATTCTTCTCAAAGCTAGAACAAGAAATACTAAAATTTGTATGGAACCACACTGAATAGCCAAAGTAATATTGAAGAAGAAAACCAAAGTGAGAGGCATCACAATCCCAGACTTTAGCCTCTACTAGAAAGCTGTCATCATCTAGACAGCATGGTACTGGCACAAAAACAGACACATACACCAATGGAATAGAATAGAGACCCCAGAATTGGACCCACAAATCTATGGCCAACTAATCTTTGACAAAACAGGAAAGAGTATCCAATGGAAAAAAAGACACTCTCTTTAACAAATGGTGCTGTGGGAAATGGACAGAAACACGCAGAAGAATGAAACTAGACCACTTTCTTACACAATTTACAAAAATAAACTCAAAATGTATGAAGGACCTGAATGTGAAACAGGAAGCCATCAAAACCCTAGAGGAGAAAGCAGGAAAAAACCTCTCTGACCTCAGTCTCAGCAATTTGTTACTTGAGGCATCTCCAAAGGCAAGGGAATTAAAAGCAAAAATGAACTATTGGGACCTCATGAAGATAAAAAAGCTTCTGTGCTGCAAAGGAAACAATCAACAAAACTAAAAGGGAACCGATGGAATAGGGAAAGGGATTTGCAAATGACATATCGTATAAAGGGCTAGTACCCAAAATGTATAAAGAACTCACCAAGATCCACACCCGAAAAATAAATAATCCAGGGAAGAAATGGGCAGAAGACATGAATAGACACTTTTCTAAAGAAGACATCCAGATGACCAACAGACACATGAAAAGATGCTCAATGTCACTCCTCATTAGGGAAATACAAATCAAAACCACAGTGAGATACCACCTCGCACCAGTCAGAGTGGCTAAAATGAACAAATCAAGGGACTATAGATGCTGGAGAGGATGTGGAGAAACAGGAACCCTCTTGCACTGTTGGTGGGAATGCCAACTGGTGCAGACACTCTGGAAAACAGTGTGCAGGTTCCTCAAAAAATTAAAAATAGATCTACGCTATAACGTAGCAATAGCACTGCTAAGAATTTATGCAAGGGATACAGAGTGCTGATGCATAGGGGCACTTTTACCCCAATGTTTATAGCAGCACTTTCAACAATAGCCAAATTATGGAAAGAGCCTAAATGTCCATCAACTGACGAATGGATAAAGAAGATGTGGCTTACATATACAATGGAATACTACTTGGCAATGAGAAAGAATGAAATGTGCCCTTTTGTAGCAACGTGGGTGGAACTGGAGGGTGTTATGCTAAGTGAAATAAGTCATACAGAGAAAGATAGATAACATATGTTTTCACTCATATGTGGATCCCAAGAAACTTAACAGAAGACCATGGGGGAGGGGAAGGGGAAAAAATTACAGAGAGGGAGGCAGGCAAACCATAAGAGACTCAAATACTGAGAACAAACTGAGGGGTGATGGGAGGTGGGAGGGGAGAGAAAAGTTGGTGATGGGCATGGAGAAAGGCACCTGTTGGAATGAACACTGGGTGTTGTATGGGAACTTATCTAACAAAAAATTATATTTTGTACAAAAATTAAACTCCTAGAGTTTAAAAAACCTTCCAGAAAAAAGAAATAAAAAAGAACAAGAGAAGACATGTGTGATAACTATCTATATCTATGTGTGTGTATGTGTGTGTTTATGTGTATATATTAATGTCCAGCCATTATATCTATATCTATATCTATACATCTATATCTATACATATATACCTATACATCTATATCTATACATCTATATCTATATCTATATCTATATCTATATCTATATCTATATCTATCTATATCTATGCATAGCCCTAAAACTATCAAGATTTTAGTACTGGTAATAAAAACCTTTGAAGCTACTAGACAATCCCTCTCCATGTTGTTCACTAAGGTGTAGTAAATTAAATATGGCTATAAATCCTTTCCTATGGCTCCTTGTGAGAGGTAAAGTCTAATTACTTTCTTTTTGAATCTTTGATAGTTTTAGTGATTTGTTTAACATATGCAATATGGTGAAAGTGAAATTTGGAGACATTCAAGGCTAGGGCATAAGACAGCCTGCAGCTCTCACCTGTCTCTTAGAACATTTACTCTAAGTGAATGTAGACACCATGAAAACGCTGGATGACTCTAAGGTAGTCAGGCTAAAGAGGCCATGTGTAGGTTTTCCAGTCAATAATCCATCTGAGTACAATTTCCCACCATCCCTGCATAAGTACCAGGACATGTGAAGGAAATTATTAATGATCCCAGACCTGACCATCCACCAGCTAAGTCCCACTGAGTGACCTCAATATATGCCACAAGTAGCAGAAGAATCACCAAATGAACTCTGGTAAATTCTAGATTCATAACCAGTGAGATACAATAAATGGATATTACTGTAAGCCACTAAGTATTACAGTGATTACATATATATTTGGCTTTTGAAAGCAGCAACATTGGCATTTGGTTTGGAATTGGTGGCAAACAGAAGCTAGAAGGTCTTCAAGAAGACTACTAGCAAAAGATGGAGGAGGAGGAAGAAAATTCCACTGGAGACAGAATGCAAGGGAACCCTTTTTATATAGTGGCAATATTTGAAAATATTTTCGAGGAGTGTTCCGGAAGATGGCGGCGTAGGAGGACGCTGGGCTCACCGCGCGTCCTGCTAATCACATAGATTCCACCTACACCTGCCTAAAGAACCCAGAAAACCGCCAGAGGATTAGCAGAACGGAGTCTCCGGAGCCAAGCGCAGACGAGAGGCCCACGGAAGAGGGTAGGAAGGGCGGCGAGGCAGTGCGCGCTCCACGGACTGGCGGGAGGGAGCCGGGGCGGAGTGGCGGCTCGCCAGCCAAGCAGAGCCCCCGAGTCGGGCTGGCAAAAGCGGAGGGGCCGGACGGACTGTGTTCTGACAGCAAGCGCGACTTAGCGTCTGGGAGGTCATAAGTTAACAGCTCTGCTCAGAAAGCGGGAAGGCTGGAGGACAAAGGGAGGGAGAGCTGCTGAGCCCCTGGACGGACGGCAGAGCTCAGCTTGGCGGGGAACAAAGGCGCTCGCCAGCGCCATCTCCCCCGCCCATCCCCCAGCCAAAATCCCAAAGAGAACCAGTTCCTGCCAGGGAACTTGCTCGCTCCGCGCAAACACCCAACTCTGTGCTTCTGCGGAGCCAAACCTCTGGCAGCGGATCTGACTCCCTCCCGCTGCCACAGGGCCCCTCCTGAAGTGGATCAACTAAGGAGAAGCTAGCTAAGCCTGCCCCTCCCGCCCCCGTGCACCTTGCCTACCCACCCCAGCTAATACGCCAGATCCCCAGCACCACAAGCCTGGCAGTGTGCAAGTAGCCCAGATGGGCCACGCCACCCCACAGTGAATCCCGCCCCTAGGAGAGGGGAAGAGAAGGCACTCACCAGTCTGACTGTGGCCCCAGCGGTGGGCTGGGGGCAGACATCAGGTCGGACTGCGGCCCCGCCCACCAACTCCAGTTATACACCACAGCACTGGGGAAGTGCCCTACAGGTCCTCACCGCTCCAGGGACTATCCAAAATGACCAAACGGAAGAATTCCCCTCAGAAGAATCTCCAGGAAATAACAACAGCTAATGAACTGATCAAAAAGGATTTAAATAATATAACAGAAAGTGAATTTAGAATAATAGTCATAAAATTAATCGCTGGGCTTGAAAACAGTATACAGGACAGCAGAGAATCTCTTGCTACAGAGATCAAGGGACTAAGGAACAGTCACGAGGAACTGAAAAACGCTTTAAACGAAATGCAAAACAAAATGGAAACCACGACGGCTCGGATTGAAGAGGCAGAGGAGAGAATAGGTGAACTAGAAGATAAAGTTATGGAGAAAGAGGAAGCTGAAAGAAAGAGAGATAAAAAAATCCAGGAGTATGAGGGGAAAATTAGAGAACTAAGTGATACACTAAAAAGAAATAATATACGCATAATTGGTATCCCAGAGGAGGAAGAGAGAGGGAAAGGTGCTGAAGGGGTACTTGAAGAAATTATAGCTGAGAACTTCCCTGAACTGGGGAAGGAAAAAGGCATTGAAATCCAAGAGGCACAGAGAACTCCCTTCAGACGTAAATTGAATCGATCTTCTGCACGACATATCATAGTGAAACTGGCAAAATACAAGGATAAAGAGAAAATTCTGAAAGCAGCAAGGGATAAACGTGCCATCACATATAAAGGGAGACCTATAAGACTCGTGACTGATCTCTCCTTTGAAACTTGGCAGGCCAGAAAGGATTGGCACGATATCTTCAGTGTGCTAAACAGAAAAAATATGCAGCCAAGAATCCTTTATCCAGCAAGTCTGTCATTTAGAATAGAAGGAGAGATAAAGGTCTTCCCAAACAAACAAAAACTGAAGGAATTTGTCACCACGAAACCAGCCCTACAAGAGATCCTAAGGGGGATCCTGTGAGACAAAGTACCAGAGACATCACTACAAGCATAAAACATACAGACATCACAATGACTCTAAACCCGTATCTTTCTATAATAACACTGAATGTAAATGGATTAAATGCGCCAACCAAAAGACATAGGGTATCAGAATGGATAAAAAAACAAGACCCATCTATTTGCTGTCTACAAGAGACTCATTTGAGATCTGAGGACACCTTTAGATTGAGAGTGAGGGGATGGAGAACTATTTATCATGCTACTGGAAGCCAAAAGAAAGCTGGAGTAGCCATACTTATATCAGACAAACTAGACTTTAAATTAAAGGCTGTAACAAGAGATGAAGAAGGGCATTATATAATAATTACAGGGTCTATCCATCAGGAAGAGCTAACAATTATAAATGTCTATGCGCCAAATACCGGAGCCCCCAGATATATAAAACAGTTACTCAGAAACATAAGCAACCTTATTGATAAGAATGTGGTCATTGCAGGGGACTTTAACACCCCACTTACAGAAATGGATAGATCATCTAGACACACAGTCAATAAAGAAACAAGGGCCCTGAATGATACATTGGATCAGATGGACTTGACAGATATATTTAGAACTCTGCATCCCAAAGCAACAGAATATACTTTCTTCTCGAGTGCACATGGAACATTCTCCAAGATAGATCATATACTGGGTCACAAAACAGCCCTTCATAAGTTTACAAGAATTGAAATTATACCATGCATACTTTCAGACCACAATGCTATGAAGCTTGAAATCAACCACAGGAAAAAGTCTGGAAAACCTCCAAAAGCATGGAGGTTAAAGAACACCCTACTAACGAATGAGTGGGTCAACCAGGCAATTAGAGAAGAAATTAAAAAATACATGGAAACAAACGAAAATGAAAATACAACAATCCAAACGCTTTGGGACGCAGCGAAGGCAGTCCTGAGAGGAAAATACATTGCAATCCAGGCCTATCTCAAGAAACAAGAAAAATCCCAAATACAAAATCTAACAGCACACCTAAAGGAAATAGAAGCAGAACAGCAAAGGCAGCCTAAACCCAGCAGAAGAAGAGAAATCATAAAGATCAGAGCAGAAATAAACAATATAGAATCTAAAAAAACTGTAGAGCAGATCAACGAAACCAAGAGTTGGTTTTTTGAAAAAATAAACAAAATTGACAAACCTCTAGCCAGGCTTCTCAAAAAGAAAAGGGAGATGACCCAAATAGATAAAATCATGAATGAAAATGGAATTATTACAACCAATCCCTCAGAGATACAAACAATTATCAGGGAATACTATGAAAAATTATATGCCAACAAATTGGACAACCTTGAAGAAATGGACAAATTCCTAAACACCCACACTCTTCCAAAACTCAATCAGGAGGAAATAGAAAGCTTGAACAGACCCATAACCAGCGAAGAAATTGAATTGGTTATCAAAATTCTCCCAACAAATAAGAGTCCAGGACCAGATGGCTTCCCAGGGGAGTTCTACCAGACGTTTAAAGCAGAGATAATACCTATCCTTCTCAAGCTATTCCAAGAAATAGAAAGGGAAGGAAAACTTCCAGACTCATTCTATGAAGCCAGTATTACTTTGATTCCTAAACCAGACAGAGACCCAGTAAACAAAGAGAACTACAGGCCAATATCCCTGATGAATATGGATGCAAAAATTCTCAATAAGATACTAGCAAATCGAATTCAACAGCATATAAAAAGAATTATTCACCATGATCAAGTGGGATTCATTCCTGGGATGCAGGGCTGGTTCAACATTCGCAAATTGATCAACGTGATACATCACATTAACAAAAAAAAAGAGAAGAACCATATGATCCTGTCAATCGATGCAGAAAAGGCCTTTGACAAAATCCAGCACCCTTTCTTAATAAAAACCCTTGAGAAAGTCGAGATGGAAGGAACATACTTAAAGATCATAAAAGCCATTTATGAAAAGCCCACAGCTAACATCATCCTCAATGGGGAAAAACTGAGAGCTTTTTCCCTGAGATCAGGAACACGACAGGGATGCCCACTCTCACCGCTGTTGTTTAATATAGTGCTGGAAGTTCTAGCATCAGCAATCAGACAACAAAAGGAAATCAAAGGCATCCAAATTGGCAAAGATGAAGTCAAGCTTTCACTTTTTGCAGATGACATGATATTATACATGGAAAATCCGATAGACTCCACCAAAAGTCTGCTAGAACTGATACATGAATTCAGCAAAGTTGCCGGATACAAAATCAATGTACAGAAATCAGTTGCATTCTTATACACTAACAATGAAGCAACAGAAAGACAAATAAAGAAACTGATCCCATTCACAATTGCACCAAGAAGCATAAAATACCTAGGAATAAATCTAACCAAAGATGTAAAAGATCTGTATGCTGAAAACTATAGAAAGCTTATGCAGGTAATTGAAGAAGATATAAAGAAATGGAAAGACATTCCCTGCTCATGGGTTGGAAGAATAAATATTGTCAAAATGTCAATACTACCCAAAGCTATCTACACATTCAATGCAATCCCAATCAAAATTGCACCAGCATTCTTCTTGAAACTAGAACAAGCAATCCTAAAATTCATATAGAACCACAAAAGGCCCCGAATAGCCAAAGTAATTTTGAAGAAGAAGACCAAAGCAGGAGGCATCACAATCCCAGACTTTAGCCTCTACTACAAAGCTGTCATCATCAAGACAGCATGGTATTGGCATAAAAACAGACACATAGACCAATGGAATCGAATAGAAACCCCAGAACTAGACCCACAAACGTATGGCCAACTCATTTTTGACAAAGCAGGAAAGAACATCCAATGGAAAAAAGACAGTCTCTTTAACAAATGGTGCTGGGAGAACTGGACAGCAACATGCAGAAGGTTGAAACTAAACCACTTTCTCACACCATTCACAAAAATAAACTCAAAATGGATAAAGGACCTGAATGTGAGACAGGAAACCATCAAAACCTTAGAGGAGAAAGCAGGAAAAGACCTCTCTGACCTCAGCCGTAGCAATCTCTTACTCGGCACATCCCCAAAGGCAAGGGAATTAAAAGCAAAAGTGAATTACTGGGACCTTATGAAGATAAAAAGCTTCTGCACAGCAAAGGAAACAACCAACAAAACTAAAAGGCAACCAACGGAATGGGAAAAGATATTTGCAAATGACACATCGGACAAAGGGCTAGTATCCAAAATCTATAAAGAGCTCATCAAACTCCACACCCGAAAAACAAATAACCCAGTGAAGAAATGGGCAGAAAACATGAATAGACACTTCTCTAAAGAAGACATCCGGATGGCCAACAGGCACATGAAAAGATGTTCAACGTCGCTCCTCATCAGGGAAATACAAATCAAAACCACACTCAGATACCACCTCACGCCAGTCAGAGTGGCCAAAATGAACAAATCAGGAGACTATAGATGCTGGAGAGGATGTGGAGAGACGGGAACCCTCTTGCACTGTTGGTGGGAATGCAAATTGGTGCAGCCGCTCTGGAAAGCAGTGTGGAGGTTCCTCAGAAAATTAAAAATAAACCTACCCTATGACCCAGCAATAGCACTGCTAGGAATTTATCCAAGGGATACAGGAGTACTGATGCATAGGGGCACTTGTACCCCAATGTTTATAGCAGCACTCTCCACAATAGCCAAATTATGGAAAGAGCCTAAATGTCCATCAACTGATGAATGGATAAAGAAATTGTGGTTTATATACACAATGGAATACTACGTGGCAATGAGAAAAAATGAAATATGGCCTTTTGTAGCAACGTGGATGGAACTGGAGAGTGTGATGCTAAGTGAAATAAGCCATACAGAGAAAGACAGATACCATATGGTTTCACTCTTATGTGGATCCTGAGAAACGTAACAGAAACCCATGGGGGAGGGGAAGGGAAAAAAAAAAAAAAAGAGGTTAGAGTGGGAGAGAGCCAAAGCATAAGAGACTGTTAAAAACTGAGAACAAACTGAGGGTTGATGGGGGGTGGGAGGGAGGGCAGGGTGGGTGATGGGTATTGATGAGGGCACCTTTTGGGATGAGCACAGGGTGTTGTATGGAAACCAATTTGACAGTAAATTTCATATATTAAAAAATAAATAAATAAATAAATAAAAAGAAAATATTTTCACCTGTAGTAATGTGGAATGAAGAATATGAACTTAATAAACTGGTGGATTTTGCAAAGATTTCCAGGTAGAATGCAGAAGTGACAATTGGTTTCTCATAGCATCGTATAACAAGATATAGATGAAGAAAAAATGTAACAAAAAGTTCTCAAGCAAAATTTAGAGATAAGTGTAAAGGATCAAGGACTTGCTGAGGTCTACAATAGGACTTTCTCATTTCCAGCCTCCATAGAATAAAAGGGTTCAAAGAATAAACAATAACTTCAAGGAATGAATCATCTCAAAGGTGTGTCTATAAGCCCTTTTTCTTTTTTTAAATTTTTTTGACGTTTATTCATTATTGAGAAACAGAGAGAGACAGAGCATGAGCATGGAAGTGGCTGAGAGACAGGGGGACACAGAATCTGAAGCAGGCTCCAGGCTCTGAGCTGTCAGCACAGAGCCCGACGTGGGACTCTGAGAAACCACGAGGTCATGACCTGAACTGAAGTCGGACGCCCAACCGACTGAGCCACCCAGGCCCCCTATAAACCCTTTTTCTAAGATATCCAAAATATTTGAGTATGTCTTATAGGTGCTCGCAACTAGAGAAGAATGTTTCCAAGAGTGTCAAGACTGTTCACTTATGTAACACTGTCTCTCAGTCCAAGCCAGGAAGAGATTATCTTAAAGAAATTTGTGAGTATAACTTCTGCTGGTTGACAATAATATACTTATATGAAATAAAATCACAGAAGCCCACAAAGTTTTTAAGAGGATTGTATTAATAAGTGCACCTTCAATTTGCACTAAAAAGAACACAGGCTATTTAAAATAGAGTCTTCTGGGGGCGCCTGGGTGGCGCAGTTGGTTAAGCGTCCGACTTCAGCCAGGTCACGATCTCGCGGTCCGTGAGTTCGAGCCCCGCGTCGGGCTCTGGGCTGACGGCTCTGGGCTGACGGCTCGGAGCCTGGAGCCTGTTTCCGATTCTGTGTCTCCCTCTCTCTCTGCCCCTCCCCCGTTCATGCTCTGCCTCTCTCTGTCCCAAAAATAAATAAAAAACGTTGAAAAAAAAAATTTAAAATAGAGTCTTCTGGGTCCATAACTTTCCATAAGCAGGAAGCAACCTGAGAAAGTTTTCCAGCTGCAAAGACAGATCATTTCTTATATAGGGAAAACTTATTCAGAGAGCTGGAAAAATATCTAAGAGGGAAGAGTCAAAAACCACATATAGTTATTTCTGGGGAGAATTGTGTTATAATTAAGGAATTAGAAGCATGTGCCTAACTGGATTTTAGAATTGCTGTGACCTTTACATTCTCTCCCTTTCTAAACTGAACTATTGTGGTTATCCTATATCTACCCCACCATTGCCTCTTGGGTGCAAAGGAGACAGATAACTTGTCCTTTTAGTACTTAGGTCTTTGGGAGGAACTGTAAATGATAAAGTATATTCAAGAGCCTTACCTTCTCCTTGATCTGACTTGGGAAATGATATCTGGATTTAGATACTGATGTTCAGGCATCACTATCAAGGTGACAGATATAAGTGAAGCCATTGGGATCATTAATAATTGCCTATCTCCCATCCAAGAACCACTAAATAACCTCAGTCAATGCCACAAGGAATAGAGGAATCACCCAGTTGAACCACGCATAAACTTGTACCCCACAAAATTATGTTAGAATAAATGGATTGTTGGCCACTCTGACTGGCGTGAGGTGATATCTGAGTGTGGTTTTAATTTGTATTTCCCTGATAAGGAGCGACGTTGAACATCTTTTCATGTGCCTGTTGGCCGTCTGGATGTCTTCTTTAGAGAAGTGTCTATTCATGTTTTCTGCCCATTTCTTCGCTGGGTTATTTGTTTTTCGGGTGTGGAGTTTGGTGAGCTCTTTATAGATTTTGGATACTAGCCCTTTGTCCAATATGTCATTTGCAAATATCTTTTCCCATTCCGTTGGTTGCCTTTTAGTTTTGTTGGTTGTTTCCTTTGCTGTGCAGAAGCTTTTTATCTTCATAATGTCCCAGTAATTCACTTTTGCTTTTAATTCCCTTGCCTTTGGGGATGTGTCGAGTAAGACATTGCTATGGCTGAGGTCAGAGAGATCTTTTCCTGCTTTCTCCTCTAGGGTTTTGATGGTTTCCTGTCTCACATTCAGATCCTTGATCCATTTTGAGATTATTTTTGTGAATGGTGTGAGAAAGTGGTCTAGTTTCAACTTTCTGCATGTTGCTGTCCAGTTCTCCCAGTACCATTTGTTAAACAGACTGTCTTTTTTACATTGGATGTTCTTTCCTGCTTTGTCAAAGATGAGTTGGCCATACGTTTGTGGGTCTAGTTCTGGGGTTTCTATTCTATTCCATTGGTCTATGTGTCTGTTTTTGTGCCAATACCAGGCTGTCTTGATGATGACAGCTTTGTAGTAGAGGCTAAAGTCTGGGATTGTGATGCCTCCTGCTTTGGTCTTCTTCAAAATTACTTTGGCTATTCGGGGTCTTTTGTGGTTCCATATGAATTTTAGGATTGCTTCTTCTAGTTTCGAGAAGAATGCTGGTGCAATTTTGATTGGGATTGCATTGAATGTGTAGATAGCTTTGGGTAGTATTGACATTTTGACAATATTTATTCTTCCAACCCATGAGCAGGGAATGTCTTTCCATTTCTTTATATCTTCTTCAATTACCTGCATAAGCTTTCTATAGTTTTCAGCATACAGATCTTTTACATCTTTGGTTAGATTTATTCCTAGGTATTTTATGCTTCTTGGTGCAATTGTGAATGGGATCAGTTTCTTTATTTGTCTTTCTGTTGCTTCATTGTTAGTGTATAAGAATGCAACTGATTTCTGTACATTGATTTTGTATCCTGCAACTTTGCTGAATTCATGTATCAGTTCTAGCAGACTTTTGGTGGAGTCTATCGGATTTTCCATGTATAATATCATGTCATCTGCAAAAAGCGAAAGCTTGACTTCATCTTTGCTAATTTTGATGCCTTTGATTTCCTTTTGTTGTCTGATTGTTGATGCTAGAACTTCCAACACTATGTTATACAACAGCGGTGAGAGTGGGCATCCCTGTCATGTTCCTGATGTCAGGGAAAAAGCTCTCAGTTTTTCCCTGTTGAGGATGATGTTAGCTGTGGGCTTTTCATAAATGGCTTTTATGATGTTTAAGTATGTTCCTTCTATCCCGACTTTCTCAAGAGTTTTTATTAAGAAAGGGTGCTAGTGGGAGAGAGCCAAAGCATAAGAGACTCTTAAAAACTGAGAACAAACTGAGGGTTGATGGGGGGTGGGAGGGAGGGGAGGGTAGGTGATGGGTATTGAGGAGGGCACCTTTTGGGATGAGCACTGGGTGTTGTATGGAAACCAATTTGACAGTAAATTTCATATATTAAAAAATAAAAATAAATAAATAAATAAATAAATAAATAAAAATAAATAAATAAATAAATAAATAAATAAATAAATAAATAAAAAGGGTGCTAAATTTTGTCAAAGGCCTTTTCTGCATCGATTGACAGGATCATATGGTTCTTCTCTTTTTTTTTTTTTTTTGTTAATGTGATGTATCACGTTGATTGATTTGCAAATGTTGAACCAGCCCTGCATCCCAGGAATGAATCCCACTTGATCATGGTGAATAATTCTTTTTATATGCTGTTGAATTCGATTTGCTAGTATCTTATTGAGAATTTTTGCATCCATATTCATCAGGTATATTGGCCTGTAGTTCTCTTTGTTTACTGGGTCTCTGTCTGGTTTAGGAATCAAAGTAATACTGGCTTCATAGAATGAGTCTGGAAGTTTTCCTTCCCTTTCTATTTCTTGGAATAGCTTGAGAAGGATAGGTATTATCTCTGCTTTAAACGTCTGGTAGAACTTCCCTGGGAAGCCATCTGGTCCTGGACTCTTATCTGTTGGGAGATTTTTGATAACCGATTCAATTCTTCACTGGTTATGGGTCTGTTTAAGCTTTCTATTTCCTCCTGATTGAGTTTTGGAAGAGTGTGGGTGTTTAGGAATTTGTCCATTTCTTCCAGGTTGCCCAATTTGTTGGCATATAATTTTTCATAGTATTCCCTGATAATTGTTTGTATCTCTGAGGGATTGGTTGTAATAATTCCATTTTCATTCATGATTTTATCTATTTGGGTCATCTCCCTTTTCTTTTTGAGAAGCCTGGCTAGAGGTTTGTCAATTTTGTTTATTTTTTCAAAAAACCAACTCTTGGTTTCGTTGATCTGCTCTACCGTTTTTTAGATTCTATATTGTTTATTTCTGCTCTGATCTTTATGATTTCTCTTCTTCTGCTGGGTTTAGGCTGCCTTTGCCGTTCTGCTTCTATTTCCTTTAGGTATGCTGTTAGATTTTGTATTTGGGATTTTTCTTGTTTCTTGAGATAGGCCTGGATTGCAATGTATTTTCCTCTCAGTATTGCCTTCGCTGCATCCCAAAGTTTTTGGATTGTTGTATTTTCATTTTCGTTTGTTTCCATATATTTTTTAATTTCTTCTCTAATTGCCTGGTTGACCCACTCATTCGTTAGTAGGGTGTTCTTTAACCTCCATGCTTTTGGAGGTTTTCCAGACTTTTTCCTGTGGTTGAGTTCAAGCTTCATAGCATTGTGGTCTGAAAGTATGCATGGTATAATTTCAATTCTTGTAAACTTATGAAGGGCTGTTTTGTGACCCAGTATATGATCTATCTTGGAGAATGTTCCATGTGCACTCGAGAAGAAAGTATATTCTGTTGCTTTGGGATGCAGAGTTCTAAATATATCTGTCAAGTCCATCTGATCCAATGTATCATTCAGGGCCCTTGTTTCTTTATTGACTGTGTGTCTAGATGATCTATCCATTTCTGTAAGTGGGGCGTTAAAGTCCCCTGTAATTACCACATTCTTATCATTAAGGTTGCTTATTTTTATGAGTAATTGTTTTATATATCTGGGGGCTCTGGTATTCGGCGCATAGACATTTATAATTGTTAGCTCTTCCTGATGGATAGACCCTGTAATTATTATATAATGCCCTTCTTCATCTCTTGTTACAGTCTTTAATTTAAAGTCTAGTTTGTCTGATATAAGTATGGCTACTCCAGCTTTCTTTTGACTTCCAGTAGCATGATAAATAGTTCTCCATCCTCTCACTCTCAATCTGAAGGTGTCCTCAGATCTAAAATGAGTCTCTTGTAGACAGCAAATAGATGGGTCTTGTTTTTTTATCCATTCTGATACCCTATGTCTTTTGGTTGGCGCATTTAATCCATTTACATTCAGTGTTATTAGAGAAAGATACGGGTTTAGAGTCATTGTGATGTCTGTATGTTTTATGCTTGTAGTGATGTGTCTGGTACTTTGTCTCACAGGATCCCCCTTAGGATCTCTTGTAGGGCTGGTTTCGTGGTGACAAATTCCTTCAGTTTTTGTTTGGGAAGACCTTTATCTCTCCTTCTATTCTAAATGACAGACTTGCTGGATAAAGGGTTCTCGGCTGCATATTTTTTCTCTTTAGCACACTGAAGATATCGTGCCAATCCTTTCTGGCCTGCCAAGTTTCAAAAGAGAGATCAGTCACGGGTCTTATAGGTCTCCCTTTATATGTGAGGGCACGTTTATCCCTTGCTGCTTTCAGAATTTTCTCTTTATCCTTGTATTTTGCCAGTTTCACTATGATATGTCGTGCAGAAGATCGATTCAAGTTACGTCTGAAGTGAGTTCTCTGTACCTCTTGGATTTCAATGCCTTTTTCCTTCCCCAGTTCAGGGAAGTTCTCAGCTATAATTTCTTCAAGTACCCCTTCAGCACCTTTCTCTCTCTCTTCCTCCTCTGGAATACCAATTATGAGTATATTATTTCTTTTTAGTGTATCATTCAGTTCTCTAATTTTCCCCTCATACTCTTGGATTTTTTTTATCTCTCTTTCTCTCAGCTTCCTCTTTTTCCATAACTTTATCTTCTAGTTCATCTATTCTCTCCTCTGCCTGTTCAATCCGAGCTGTCATCATTTCCATTTTGTTTTGCATTTTGTTTAAAGCGCTTTTCAGCTCCTCGTGATTGTTCCTTAGTCCCTTGATGTCTGTAGCAAGAGATTCTCTGCTGTCTTCTATACTGTTTTCAAGCCCAGCGATTAATTTTATGACTATTATTCTAAATTTACTTTCTGTTATATTATTTAAATCCTTTTTGATCAGTTCATTAGCTGTTATTATTTCCTGGAGATTATTTTGAGGGGAATTCTTCCGTTTGGTCATTTTGGATATTCCCTGGAGTTGTGAGGACCTGCAGGCACTTCCCCTGTGCTGTGGTGTGTAACTGGAGTTGGTGGGCAGGACCGCAGTCCAACCTGATGTCTGCCCCCAGCCCACCGCTGGGGCCACAGTCAGACTGGTGTGTGCCTTCTCTTCCCCTCTCCTAGGGGCGGGATTCATCATGGGGTGGCGTGGCCATCTGGGCTACTTGCACACTGCCAGGCTTGTGGTGCTGGGGATCTGGCGTATTAGCTGGGATGGGTAGGCAAGGTGCACAGGGGCAGGAGGGGCAGGCTTAGCTCGCTTCTCCTTAGGTGATCCACTTCAGGAGGGGACCTGTGGCAGCGGGAGGGAGTCAGATCTGCTGCTGGAGGGGTGGCTCCGCAGAAGCACAGAGTTGGGTGTTTGCTCGGAGGGAGCAATTTCCCTGGCAGGATCTGGTTCCCTTTGGGATTTTGGCTGGGGGATGGGCAGGGGAGATGGCGCTGGCGAGCGCCTTTGTTCCCCGCCAAATTGAGCTCTGTCGTCAGGGGGCTCAGTAGCTCTCCCTCCCTTTGTCCTCCAGCCTTCCCGCTTTCTGAGCAGAGCTGTTAACCTCTGACCTCCCAGATGCTAAGTCGCGCTTGCTGTCGGAACACAGTCTGTCAGGCCCCTCCACTTTTGCCAGCCAGACTCAGGGTGCTCTGCTTGGCCGGCGGGCCGCCCCTCTGCCCTGGCTCCCTCCTGCCAGTCCGTGCAGCACGCACTGCCTCTCCGCTCTTCCTACCCTCTTCCGTGGGCCTCTTGTCTGCGCTTGGCTCCAGAGACTCCTTTCTGCTAGTCTTCTGGTGGTTTTCTGGGTTATTTAGGCAGGTGTAGGTGGAATCTAAGTGATCAGCAGGACGCATGGTGAGCCCAGCGTCCTCCTACACTGCCATCTTCTGCACTCCTCAACTGTTGTTTAAAAAAAAAATTAAGTTTATTTATTAATTTTGAGAGAGGGAGAGAGAGAGAGGCAGAGAGAAAATCCCAAGCAGACTCCACGCTGTCAGTGCAGAACCCAATGCTGGGCTCCAACTCACAAACCATGAGATCATCACCCTAGCCAAAATCAAGAGTTGGACACTTAAGCGACTGAGCCACCCAGCTGCCCCTAGATCCAACTGTTCTTTTATAAACTAGTGACCTTTGCATTATCATACATCTCCTGGCTAAAATTTTAAACAGAAGCTAAAAGATTCTGCTTTTACCTGTCTGTCTGTTTATGTATGTCTATGTATGCCTGTTTTAGATGTGTAGTATGGTTCTACCTCCAATGGTATTTTTTTAATATTTTTTTTAGAGAGAGAGAGAGGGCACACATGAGTGGGAGAGGGACAGAGAAAGAGGGAGAGAGAGAATCTCACACAGGGTCCACACTCAACATTGAGCCCAATACAGGGCTTGCCACAGGGCTTGATCTTGTGACCCTGAGATAATGATGGGAGATGTAATCAATAGTCAGATGCTCAACCACTATACCACTCAGGTGTCCCCTCAAAAATTAATTAATCTGAACTCTTTTGGATTGGGTTAAAGACAAACATGGACTACATAAATTAAGTTTACTCTCAGAAAAACTTAAAAATCTAAATTATTTTTAAGTCATATAATTTAGGGTAACCTTTTATAAATAAAAGCTAGTTTAAGTTTGTTGGCTTAATTAAAACAGGTAGGTCTTTAGAGTTATCAGTATTAAGCATAGCACTTTTATTCCACCTAGGGTTACAAAAAGTTAAATAAGCTCATGTCATCTCTGCTACAAAATTTGATAGCAAAAAAGACAATTAAAAATTATGGTTAGGGGCTCCTGGGTGGCTCAGTTGGTTAAGCATCCAACTTTGGTTCAGGTCATGATCTCACAGTTTGTGAGTTCTTGCCCCATGTCAGGCTCTATGCTGACAGCTTTCTCAGAGCCTGGAGCCTGCTCTGGATTCTGTCTCCCTTTCTCTCTTCCCCTGCCCTGCTCACACTCTGCCTCTGTCTCTCTCAAAAATAAATAAACATTATTTTTTTTAAATAATGGTTAGTTGTTTAAGATCTCATGAACTTTTCGTGAGTATTCTAAACATAATTGTTAAGAACAAATAAATTAAGTAGAAGTAAGATAAGAGTTTATAAATAAACTTTTCAACAATAATTATGTTTGATGGTATATCTACTTAAAAACTGTTTCCAAACATCTTTTTGGTAACTTGAAATTTTAAAATTATACTGAGATAAGTTGAAAGGGGGAAATTCATTGGATATCTAGATCAATTTCAAATAAGATAAAACATTGAACATTAATTACAGTATATAGGTTTATCCACTTTGGGTTTCTTTTAAAGAGAAATTAAAGATATGTGGGTCTGTTAGTAAACATGGTTATGCCACCCAGAAAAATTTACCACAAGGAAGAATATACTTCTAGAAATTATAAAATGTATTTATAAGTATGCCAATCCATAGACTGCTAGTTTTACACGCAGTCCACAATTAGTTACTTTTTAGTTTTCACTAGGAATTAAGGATTCTAAGGGTTAAGAATTCTAATTAACATATATAATTAAACTTAATTAGAAATAATAGGGGTGAAGAGGGGTTCCTGCATGGTTCAGTCGGTTAAGTCTCCAATTCTTGGTTTTGGCTCAGGTCATGATCTCACAGTTCATGCATTTGAACCCCATATCGGGCTGTCTGCTGTCAGCACAGAGTCTGCTTCAGATCCTCTGTCCCCCTCTGTCTCTGATCATCCTGTGGTCTCTCTCTCAAAAATATATAAACATAAACAAAATTAAAAAAAACAAATAAATTCAATGTCATTATCAAAGATACATGGTACAAAATTATAATTTTGGGACCAATAAAGGGACAATGTTTTCTTGGACCTTTGGATTGACTTTGATAATAGATTATGAAAGTTCCTTTACCTTTTAATCTGCTTTGACAGCAAGGATTTCATGCCTTACAAAAATAATTACTGCGCTTCGCATTGACTATATCAGGTCCTCGATTACTTAAGAAAACCCAGTTTCTTAATATTAAGAAAGCTAAATTTTGTTCACAACTTTATAATCTTTTGTATTTGGCTTAACCTCTTCTGTGGTCACTTTGGTTAAAAAGATACTTAGATATAATTTTATAATGATATGTGCTTTTATGTACTCAAATGTTCAAACCTTTTGATATTTTGACAACTTTTTGAAAATCAAATCCTAAAATGGAGTCCTTTTGATCTCAAAGTAACTTAGAGATTTCCCAGAGGGCTCCTAGAAAATCTCAAAAGACTTAACTCTCACCTGTTAAAATGTTAAACTATCAGGTTTATTTGATATGTTAAATTATGTGTGAAACATAATCAAGTAAAAAGTAATGTTTAAGTTTATATTTATATGGATACATGTTATTAATGTAAATGTTCTAGAAATCGTGTGAAATCTCTAGATCTGATATGCCCTAGTATAATGTTAGCAGTTGTAATTCCAGTATTCATAAAATGTTGTGTGTCACAGAAATAACTAAATTTCCTTGTCAGTCCCATTTTAATGAATTCTCATTAACACCTGGGCATTTTACACTCTTTGTTATTTACAAAGTTATTTTGTTGTGACGCTTTTTGGCAAAAGTGAGATTCATGGAAAGGACCCTACCAAGTGTTCTTCACTAATGACAATCTACCAAATTACATGGTATCAAAGCTTGGATGCATATTTCACAACTTAAGTAGGTTCCACCTGGTATGTTGTCTTGTACAAAAGCTGGAGACCTCAAAATCAAATTAACAAGGAAGAGATATAGCTGACATCAAGCTAGACTGCTTCCCCCCAATACATTGGATCAGGAACATTTCTTTCCATCCCTCCTTCCCTCTCTGACCATATTTTTCTTAGCATTTATATCACGAAAGTTTTTATGGTTCTTTTGTTCACCTTTGCCTTGCCTGGAAAGATAATGCCAATGTTCACATATGTCAGACCATTGCAAAGGGGGATAATCCAACCTCCAAATTAACTATTTTATTTGCCATGATGCTGATGACCTTAGAGTTCTGCCCATCACGAACTTCTCTCTTATTTTCAATGCCTCAGTTTCTCTGGAAAAAACTCATCCCTTTCTTTTTATCAGACTTCCTAACACTGGGGGGTTCCTTTCCCTATTTCTGATTAACAGTCCCAAACATGGAACCTTGCATCCAAACTCTGTAGAAAGGGACACAAGGCAAGGGTAACCAGAATAAAACCACCTGTGAAGTCTACATACCATTAAAATTGACTGGCTTTCATGGCCATCATCTTTCCAGGCCTGAGCCAAACTCAAAGGATAATTATCAGGAAGCATTAATAATTCAAAATTTGCTTCCTTTGATAAATCACTACTCTCCTGGGTATAAATAAATGCAAAAAGAGGCTGTGATCAGGAATCTCTACTTAACCTTTGGAGCAATTGCATAGCCCACCACTCAATCAATAGGTGCCCCTCTAAAACCCTAATCTCTGGCCAAAGTCGTTCATTAAATAGCCTTAGGTTATCTTGTAGTAGCTGAACAAGGAGATATCTGTCATAGCCAACACCACTTGCTGCATTTGGATTGACATTTGTGTGGATGTTGAAACTCAGTCACACAGGATGAGCACTGGGTGTTGTATGGAAACCAATTTGACAATAAATTGTATTTAATATAAAAAAAATAAAATCTTTGGGAAAAAAAGAAACATAGTCACACAAAATCTGAGAACAAGCCCATTGGTTACAAGTCTAATCTAACTCCTCTGGGAATTGTGATTTATTCAACTGGTTACCAATGGATTGGGTTCATGGTTAAGATCTATACTCAATTTTATCTTTCTATCCTATTTTTCATTATAGTTCGTGTTGTTTTTAAAAGTACTTAGTTGTTGTCTATCCAGCCTTTGTAAAACCAACAGACCTGATTGACTGACGTTTACCCTTCACAAAGCCTCCCTGCTTTCACTCTACTTTTACCTAATCTAAAGAGTTGCTCAAATGTGGTCTTTGGTTGGTACAAGCCCTGAATGCTTCTCTCACCTTGAAGAAAGATATCCAATCATGGAATGGTGAAGAAAAATAAACAACATGAGTAAGCAGTCAAAAGGCAAGGTCCATGCAGAAAAAACACGTAGAAATATATTGAGTGATCAGCATCCCATAATAGAGACTTGATCAAAAGGGAGGGATATAAAACCAGGCTAAAATGGAGTCATTTATATCAGGGACACACCATAAACAGTCAACACAGGTGTGTAAAATAAACGTAACCTAATCTTACAGGAGTTTACAGTTTTTCTCAGTAATCAGCAGAGGACATGAGCCAATCCCCCAAAACCAAGTCTGTCCATGCCCTCTCTGGACTTCCTTGTTTCCTCTGACTCAGCTGACCTGATCCAAATAAGAAAGAAGACCAACAGGCAACCAACCAGCTGAAAAATATAAATAACTTCCACAATTACCCCTTAAAAATCTCCTAGTCTGTAAACAACTTGGAATTCATTGCTTCAATAGCCTTGAGTTTCCTAGCTTGCAGATCAAAAACCTTGCAATAAATTCACCTTTCTGTTTTGTTTTATTCAGCATGCAGTTTGTTTTTGACAGTTCAAAGCACATAGACAATAAAAGAAGGAAGACTCTGACTTGAATCCAAGCGATATGACTCTAAAAATTAAGCACCTTAGGTTTGAATTCAGGCCCCTCTGGTTCAAAACACAATATTGAAATATTACACTGAGTATGCAAGGGAAGTTTTGAGATTCAGGGGTATGAAGACCCCACCACAGGTGTTTCCTCAACTGTTTGTCTAATGACAATATCACATCAAGGGAGAAAGAGTCCTCCTCAAGCCTGTGGCTTTGACTTCTGATTCAGAGGGATTGACGAGGTCTCATCTGTGTACCCTGGTGATGACTTTATGGTAGAGCCACCTGACTTATTAAATCAACAACTTTTTCCCTAGTAGCCACCCCAGATGAATACACTGTACTTGGGTTGATCTCTATTATAGTCAATAGACCCTTGGGCCCAGGCTTGATAAATGCTCCTACTCTGACCCTTAAAAAGATAATAAATAAGGAACTGTGTCTGGCTGCAGACCCAGTCTGCATATCCAGCCCTGAATTGCATGAGGGCTCAGCTTCTGTTTGCAGCTAGGGGTTAATGGATCCTATGAGGAAATGGGTACCTCCTCATGGAATACAAGAAGCAGTTTCTCCCTAAGCCTGTGAATTCCAGACTATACAGGAGTCCTCACTGGAACTTGGTCTTTTAGGTCTCTATCAAGTTCTCATTTCTACCTTTCTTCTTGCTATTATCCCTGCTGTCTCTCACCTCTTCTGCATCATGGGAGGAAATTGACTAGGGATCTGTTATTACATTCTTCCCATATTTGTCACTTTTCTTTCCTGCCATCCCATTGGTTCTCAGACTGTCCCTGCTGGGATCATAGCTTTTCTCTTGCATTGCCACCCTGAATGGTCATATCTCCAGTGCCCAAAAAAAGACACTTTACCAAGGACTCTGAGAACACAGATTATATGCAGAAGAAGGTGAGAACATTGAAATTAGTCACTAAATCTAGTCAAACCCCTGGAGTCAAGTCTTCATCTCCTGCAGGGGAAAAAAAAAAACAAAACAGCATCTATTTATTGCCACCTCCAATCCACTAAGCATTGTTGCAACAGCAATCTTTGTAAGCCATTACTTCATATCCCTAGACAAAAAAACCTCTAAAAATAATAAGTAAGAAATTATTGAAGTATTTATTATTTGCTAAGCATCTGTACTATCTAATTTAAAGGTCACATAATTTTGTGAGGTAGGCCTCTCCATTCTTGCCTCTCCATTTATACTTAAGGAAAACTGAGAATCAGATTGGTTAAATAACTTACATAGTGCCACAAATTTAAAAAATGGTAGAGGTGGGTGAATCCAGCCACTTTGAGCCTTTGCCTTTGATCACAACTGTATACAACTTTCAAGTTTGTGTTTGTAAACATTAACATGGAAAGCAACACATGATATTTAATCAAGTTATAACCCAGCCATCTCAGTCAGTGGAGCATGAGAGTCTTAATCAAGATATGTAATATATAGGGGCGCCTGAGTGGCTCAGTAGGTTAAGCATCCGACTTCAGCTTAGGTCACCATCTCGCGGTCCGTGAGTTCAAGCCCCGCATCGGGCTCTGGGCTGATGGCTCAGAGCCTGGAGCCTGCTTCCAATTCTGTGTCTCCCTCTCTCTCTGCCCCTCACCCATTCATGCTCTGTCTCTCTCTGTCTCAAAAATAAGTAAATGTTTTAAAAAATTTAAAAAAAGATATGTAATATATATATGTATATATCTATACATATATATGTATAGATATATGTATATATCTGTATATATACATACATATATAGCTTTAATTTATCCATATATGCACCACACAGACACACACAGGAGTGTACGTGTGTGTGTATGTGCATCCATGCACGTGTACCCATGCCTGTGTGTAAGGCAATTTGTAAAATTATATGAATATACAAATAGGCAGAGAGGTGAAGATATGTGCTTATGTCATTCTTATAGCTCATTGTAAATCTCTTATGAAGAGGGACTGCATTCCTTTTCAGTGGTTATACATCATATCTCATATCTCATTAAGGATTATAATTATATCTGCTTCAGTAACATCCCCATATCACTGGGACCAGAGGGAAAATTTATGTGATTGGTCAAGCGGCAATCATCTGCCCAGCTGGGGAAACGCATAGGCTTGAGTTAGCCCTACTACTCCACTTATAGTAGAGAATGGAGATTCTCTAAAAATAGCAAGAAGGCACTTTCATCTCTTATTTGAAATACTTCTGTTTTTCCTTTAAACATCCCTTCCACAAACCACCTGTCCTAGTGGAGAGCCTCTAGACTCCCACCCCAATCCTTATTGCCAACTTTCATGTTGCTAACTAAATGTCTTTGTTTATGCTGTTCCTTTGGCTGATTTCTTTTTCACTGTCCTCCACCTATTCAAATTATACTGGTACTTTAAAGCATAACTCAACTCCACCTCCCTATGGGATCTTATGATCATTCAATTATTTGCTTATTCAAAAATAATTATTAAATGCCTTTAAATTCTAGGTGTTATTTCAGGCTGAGGGGCAGGAATGGAAGGGGGCCCCACATAACTCAGTTTCTTCTCTTATTGAGTGTATATTCTGGTGGAAATTGTCTATGAACAAGTGAACAAATATATTAAAAAGGAAATTTTACTTTGGGACAAGTACCATAAAGGGAAATAAACATGAGGTTAAAACAGTTATTGTTCAAGCAATGCTCTTTACAGAGGAGGGGATATTTGAGCTGAAACTTAAAAGATAAGAATGAACCAAATATGTGATGAGCAGCAGGAGGAGAAGGCTCCAAATAGAGAGAACGACATTTTCAAAGTCCCAGAGTTATGTGCTTGACTTTTGAGGAACAGCAAGACTGGCATAGTTGGAGTCATGGTTGGAGACAGAGGTGAGAATGAGAACAGAGTCAGTAGGAGGTCAAACCATGTAGGGCCTGTGGGTCACGTCCAGGATTTGGATGCTATTCTAAGTGCAATAAAATGTATCAAAGGGTATCAGGCAGGGGTAGGACATAATCTGATGTGTATCGCTGAAGGTTTACTCCAGCCATCTTATAGAGAATGACTTGTAAGGAGCAAAAGTAGGATCAGGGATTAATAGTGATCAAGCTACTGAAGAAACACAAGGTAAAGATAACTGTTTTCATTAGAGTTATGGCATCCCCAAAAGAATCCTACATCATCATATTATATTATCCTTTTTGTGTGTTGCTGGAATCTATTCACTAATTTTTTGAGGGGTTTTACTTCCACGTTGACCAAGGGTATTTTTATTTTGCTTTTCTTGTGAAATATTTGTCAACTTTTGGTTTAGAGTTACGCTGGCCTCATAAAATGAGTTAGAAAGCATTCTCTCCTCTGTTTTTTGGATAGAATTTGTATAATATATTTTTTAATTTTTTTAATTTATTTCTGAGACAGAGAGAGACAGAGCATGAGTGGGGGAGGGGCAGACAGAGAAGGAGACACAGAATCTGAAGCAGGTTCCAGGCTCTGAGCTGTCAGCACAGAGCCCAACACAGGGCTTGAACTCACAAACCGTGAGACCATGACCTGAGCCAAGGTCGGTCGCTCAAGTGACTGAGCCACCCAGGTGTCCCGAGTGTGTATAATATTGATATTGTTTCTTCCTTAAGTTTTTGATAGAGTTAACCAATAAAATCATCTGAGCCTGAAATTTAGCTTATGAGAAGACATTTTATTAAAATTTTAATTTCTTCCCAGATAGATTATTTAGCTTTTTCCTTCTTAAAACTGTTTTGAAAGTGACTACTTTTTCACTAAATTTGTTCTTTTAATGTAAGTTAGCAAAGTTATTACAAAAACACTTTTCTTATATACCTTATTATCATTTTATATCTGTAAGGTCATGTAGTGATATCCCTACTTTTTGTTGATAATCTGTAATTTCTTTTTTTTTCTTAATCATTCTTACCAAGAGGTTTTCAAATGTATTATTCTTTTCAAAGAATTAACTTTTTTAATGAGGTGAAATTCACATAACATCAATTAACTATTTTAAAGTATAGAATTCAGTGGCATTTAGTGTATTCAGTGTTGTATAACCACACTTCTTTCTGGGTTCAAAACTTTCAAAATACCAGAAGAACACCCTATACCCACTGAGTAATCACACTTCATTCTTTATTCACAGGTCATTCACACATTTTTCCCCAATTCCCAAGTGACCATTAATCTACTTTCAATCTCTAAGGTCTTTTCCAATATGGATATTTCATCTAGAAGAGTTCATACAGGGGTGCCTGGCTGGCTTAGCCTGTGGAGCATGTGACTCTTGATCTCAGGGTTGTGAGTCCAAGCCTCACATTGGGTGTAAAGATTACTTAAACATAAAATATTTTATTTAAATGAGGTCATACATTATGTGACCTTTTGTATCTGACTTCTTTAACTTAGTATGTTGTTTCCAAGGTTTGTATTACTCTGCTCAGGCTGTCATAACAAAATACCAATGACTGGTGACCTAAACAACAGAAATTCATTTTCTCACCGTTCTGGAGGCCAGAAATCCAAGATCAAAGGGCCAGTATGGTTGGTTTTTGGTGAAGATTCCCTTTGGGGATTTAAGGCAGAAACCTCCCACTATGCCTTCATATAACTTTTTTAGTACTCATAGAAAGAAAAGGATGGAGGGTGACCTTTCTGGTGTCTGTATGAGGACACTAATCCTATCAAAGTGACTAGTGTCCACCCCGCATAAGGTTAAATGACTTCTCTTAATCTTAATTATTTCCTTAGCAGCTACTTCTCAAAAATACAGGCCTACTGAGCATTCAGGATTCTACACTGGATTTTGGGAGGACACATTTAATCTGTAACAATATCCACTCATGTGATAGCAAGTATTAACGTGTTATTTTCATGAATTTGATACTACATCTATGAATCCATTGCCAAATCTGGGGTCATGAAGATTGACCCCCATGTCTTCTTGTAATAGTTTGAGTCTGTGTTCTTATATGTTTGTCTTTTACCCATTTCAAGTTAGTTTTTATATAGGAATGAGGTAGAAGTCAAATTTTCTGTTTTTGTGTATAGTTATCCAGTTTTCCTAGCATGAAGAGACTATTCTTCCTCAATGAATGATCCTGCACCGTTGTCAAAAAACAATTAGCCAAAGATGTTTAGATTTCTGGACTCTAACGTACGTTCATTGATATCTATATAAACCCTATGCCATTACCACACTGCTTTGATGGCTGCAGCATTGTAGTAAATTCTGAAATTGAGACATATGTTTCATCCAAATTTATCTATTTCAGTCTTGTTTTGTCTATTCAGGGATCTTTGTAATTCCATATTAATTTGAATATTGACTTTTCAATTTTCAAAGAATTAACTTATGAACTTGTAAGTTTTATCTTTTTTTGCTCTTAAATAAAACATTAAAAAATAAAAAAAAAGAGGCAAAGAAATAACCAGAAATCAATGAAATTTGGTTCAGAATATTTTATAATTTCCCTTGTGATTATTATTAATTATTTGATCCATGGTTTATATCAACACAGACTACATAATTTTCACATATTTGTAGATAGATACTGCTTTGATGCCTAATTAAATTCAAATATAGTTAAAGAATATATTCTACAATATTTTAATTTTTTAAAGTTTATTGATACTGATTTTGTGGTCTGGCATTGGTTAAACATACATGATTTCCTAATGAGTCCTTTAAAGTAATTTTTATTCCTCAGTTGGTTGCAGTGTTCTATAAATATTGATTATTTCAAATTAATTTCAAATTAATCTAATTTATTTCAAATAATTTCAAATTAATTATTTCAAATGCTAAAACATACAGCTATGCCTATGAACGTTTTAAATTCCTTTTTAAAATCTATGAGGTTTCTCTTCATTTACTTTGAAGTTATGGGGGGAAGCCTTAGGCAAAAAAAAAGAGATGATTCTGAATTCAAAGTGGGACTCTGTAAGTGTGCAGGAGGCTGTCCACCACAGAATTTGACCAAAAGGATGTGAAATTACATTTGAATAGTCTTGAATCCAAATACTAATACCTTTCATATTCTTATTTTATATTGGGCTTTTTTTCCTTTTTGTATAAGAAAATGTGAATGAGTCTGTAGAGTGAAACGTCTCCTGGTAGTACTACATGTGGTAAAAACAACACAAAACAAAACAAAAACAAAAACATCTGTGTATGCCTGTCACCCATCAGATCAGAGTCAGGGTCTTGGAAATTGGGGGAGGTCACGGTATTAACCTGATTTTCATTTGAGAGCTTGAGGAACGAAATGGATGCATGCTCCCCGTGACCCATTGTAGAACATTCTGGCCTCTCCCCCTGGGTTTTCTGTATCTCAGTGAAATTCTGCTTTATCCTCTTGAGCTCAAGTTTCTCATGGAGGCAGAAGAAACACAGGACTTCCTCATGCTATTTATATTTCCAATCTTCAGGATAAAGAAGGTAGGAAAATAAGGAAGGAGAGATGGATGGAGAAATGTTAAAACAAAAAAGGGGGGCAGGGGAGTAAAATCCACCACGATAACTGGAAAACTCTGTTCCCATTCATCCCTAATTCCCACAATCTCAGCAAAAGCTGTTCTTTTTTTTAAAGTCTTTTTGTATTCTTTTTTTTAAATATATTAAATTTATTGTCAAATTGGTTTCCATACAACACCCAGTGCTCCTCCCAAAAGATGCCCTCTTCAATGCCCATCACCTACCCTTCCCTCCCTCCCACCCCCCCCATCAACCCTCAGTTTGTTCTCAGTTTTTAAGAGTCTCTTACGAGCAAAAGCTGTTCTTAATAGCACTTCTGAATTGCCAACCTAAATGGAATCCCCATCCAGTCCAGCATTTCCTTAGATTAGCCTTCTCCAGTATTTTCAGATTATCTCCTTTTAATAACCTATCATCAAACCCTCTGTAATTTCCTGCACACACACACACACACACACACAGAAAGAGAGAGAGAAGAAAAAAAAGGTGAAGAAGGAAGGGAAGAAGGAAGGAAAAATAGAGAAACACGAAGTCCTATACTCAAAGAGAATATTGTTTCTGGCAAATGCCCGTATATGCCTAGGGCTTCTGCACATTTTGTGTGTGTGCATGTGTGTATGTGGGTGTGTATACAACAGTCTTGCTATATCTATCATTAACTGAAAAATTTCTATAGTCCTGCACTGGACATTTCCCATATGTCTATTGCAGTAGAGTGGGTATATACTAATTGATAATAATATAACAAAAGCAATAATAATGATTGCTGCTGCTGACTTCTCCATATTTCTGTGATCCAACAATAGCATCTGCTATTTCTGGAAAGAACACAGGTGAGGGAGAAGATATATTTTCAAACCAATTTACCAGAGTTCCACTTATGATTTTCCATAATAAGACACACATTAAATTGTTTAACAATTATGAAAGAACACTAGTTAATGAGGAAGTTTAGTTATATATTTTTAGTGATGTCCAGTAAAAATTTCAGTTTTGTTTCTAATGAGAGATATTTAATTTCTAGACAAATAATTAAGGGTATTTTTGCATTGACTTATGATTTTATCTTCTATCAAAGTTCTTCAAGGAATAGGTACATAAATGTGTATATCTGCTATCTTGAACTTATTTCCAGTAGGAGTCTTACTATTACTTTGATACTTTAGTGTTAATTTGTCCTGATGTATCCTTTGATCACTGTGATTACTTAAGTCATTGAAAGGATCGGGCAAAACAAATTACTAATCTGAAACTTCAGTGTTTTTTTTTTTCTAGAAAGCTTTGGGATTTATAAAACTCTGCTTGCTTTCAGGGAGATTGTTCTTCCTGGCCAGGTGTAGAATACCATTGGGAGGGTGGGGTGTTTTCCTTCCCATATTCTACCCAAGACTGGGAACAGTCTGTGTTTTCTTTCCTGTTTTGACACCTGGTCCTCCAGTCACCCCAGTTGACTAGACAGCCCTCACCCCCAGGTATTCAGTCCTTGACTAACAGTATATTCTGAGTTCCTAAAGGGGAAGAGAGGCTTCTATTCCATGCTGACACTGAGCAGGAACTGCTGACACTGTTGACACTGGGCAGGGGCACTAGGGGGCAGGTCCTATGCACCAAATTTACTTTTGGTCTGAAAAATTTACACAGACACTGTTTATTTGTTTGCCCTTTCTTTCACTTGGTCATATAATGATGCTCTGCTTGCTCATGTCTGTGCTGCTCTGTGGGGAGAGGGTAAATCAACTCCTTTCTTGCTTTTTCTACTTTCCTTTACTTCAAGCTGGGTGAGAAGTTTGAAGCAAGGTATGCTGTGCAGGCTTTCCTTATTTCTGACATGCTACTCATCAGAAGGGTAGAAGCTTTAGATTTAGACTAGAGGGAGGGGTTGATTTCTGGACCCCACTTGGCCGTGAGCATAAAATGCATGTTTGGCCATATGATCTTTACCAAGTTCTTAATTAAGTGTTAGTTGATTATTTCAGTCATTAATAGTGTTACTTTGAGCTTAGAGATGAGTCACCAGACAGGATCTATGCATTTCTGAGTCATAACTATAATACAGCCTACAATACAACAAAGAGGGTCATGCCTACACCATAATACCTAACGTACTGTAGTAGGAGTTGGTAGGTAAAACACAAGATGCCCAGTTAAAGTTGAACTTCATATAAATATTTTAAGTATAATTTAATCTCAAATATTTAATGGAGCATATATGTACAAAAAAAACATTTGTTGCCTATCTGAAATTCAAGTTTAGCTGAAAACCCTGCTTTTTGATTTATTTGTTTGCTTTGTTTCTTTTTCAAAATCTTGCAACAATAAATGGCTGCAAGTTCATTCAACATAAACTCCAGTGCCAAATTGCCTGCATTTCAAGTCCCTGCTATGACTTCCAAGATCCATAGCGATCTTGGATAATTTTATTTCAATGAATTCTTCCTTAGTTTCCACAACTGTAAGAGAAACATAATAATATTACCTATATCATGTGTTTAATGTGAGGATTATGTGAATCAACATACATAAAGTGCTTAGAACAGTGCCTGGCATATAGTAAGTAGCTCACAAACACTAGCTGATCTTTAACCTGTGCTCAGTTCAAATTCCCAGGTCTTTTCAGAAGTTCTTTTATAAAGTTTTCCTACTTTCCACATTGTGTGACTGATATATTTCTATGCAAAATAAAAAATTTTTAAGTTCACTGTATACGAATTTAGATGTGTGTATATGCATGAATATGTATGCATGTACCCATCCCTCTTCTCTTCTTTTTTGCTTGTCACTCACTCCTTTGCTTGTCTCATTCAGTGTCCTTCCTTAGCAGACCAGCGGGCACTGACAAAGGGGACAAATTTTGGGATTAGTTAAGGAGGTCTGGGGATGATAATGGAAAGTCCTTTGCAGATAGCAGCAGATATGAAGGCCAGAGGATGGATTATATAAAAACTGCCCAGAATGGAAACAGGGAACTGATGACCAACAAGCCCTAGAGAGGTAAGGAAAAACAGCAAGTCCCTGAACTTGAGCTTGTCTGTGCTTTCGTAGACTGACCAATTAGAGCCGGAGTTATGGATAGCCAAGCCAGGGCAGAGGCAGGTTGTGCTGGAAAAAGTGCTTTCTAAACCATCATTGAAGTTCTGATTAAATTATTGGAACTGGCATTCCAGAAGGTAGGGCACCAGCAGCCTTCTCTAGATGAAATTTCCCAAATGTATATGAATCCACCTTTTACATGATCATTCTGCCTGCCATTCTCCATCTCCTTTACTAGGAACTCAAAAATATAATTGTTGAAGTTCTTGTGAAATACAGATCTGCATCTAAGCAGGACTCCAACCTCTCCAGAAATCCCACCTCAGTACACAAAAACTCCCAGGGACTGTGAGACCTCACAACCACTTGGAAAATAACCAGCCTCTAAAACTAACTTTGCTTTTATATGTCATGTCCATTCCTTCTCCTGTCTTCACTCTCACATCCCCTCTGATATCAGCTGTGAGACCAGCCTGAGCTCTTCTCCTGGGGCAGAATGGACAGCTGCAAAGCCAAGAAAATAGTAAAGCCTGTGACCCCCTCTCAGCCCCCATCTCCTTGCCTGGTGTGTTCAACATCCTTCCTCACCTTTTCTGTTCCTAAGGAGTGACTTTCCTGGCACTAACAGAGAAGGAGAATCAGGTTCAGGGTATGCATTGTGTCCCACAGGAAAAAGCACTCACCATCGGAAGCATCTTTCTCTCACACATTCTCAGAGGTTGACTCTAGTCTCTAACCTGTCTCTGTCAGTTCTGAAGGCAAGGCTGTGCCTTTCTGTGTTTGGTATGGCAAGTATTGTTTTAGAAGCATTTAGTATTTTATATTAGCATTTAGCAGTATTGGTATGGTTTAGAGGCTGAAAAATGAGATACTGAAAGAAACGTATCACCCAAGTACCAGTGCATTTTGGTCTTTACCAACAAAAAGAAGCAGAGATCAAGGGCAATTACATGTATAATTAGTGCTTAAAATTTTCTTTGCTTCACTTTATCTGAATATGTTAGGTCAATTACCTGATTTATTACCTATATTATTCACTCATTGTATCAGTAAAAAGTCCATGGACTTTGGCACTATTTTCAAAATTGGCTTAGCAAATGTTTATTATCATAATTCTATCCTTGTGTTAATTAATATACATTATATTCATATAGCATAATAACTATATGTTATCATTATTGTAATTTCATCAGTATCATACTTATAGCCATTATTGTTATTCATTAGTGTCATATGAAAAATTATTTGAAAGAAAAGAAGAAGCAAGTACTTGAAAATGGTTTCACTTGAAGATATTAAAAGAATAAGTTATTGAAAGTTTTTTTTTCTAAATTCTGGCAATCTGGGAAATAATCACAAGCATGTCTTTTAAAATTCTTTAAGTGACTAAGAAAAAAACACATATTTTAAAATTGGCTTATTTGCACAAAAAGAAGCTTTGGGAAAATTAAGATATTCTAGCAAATGGAAGGAAATTACTGTAGAATGGGAAACCTAGGCCAAAGGGAGAATCTGTGTCTCCTGATTTTGTATCACCTGGGGCCCCCTGCCCTAATTTATGATTCATGAATATCTTCCTCAGAAGACTCCTGCATGATTGTTGAAAGATTTGCTTCTCTTTGACCAGGGTCACTGAGTATATATTTCTCTTAGCACCATGTAATGAAGAATTTTTGTGAATGGTAGCACCTCTAGTTCAATTGCCCATTTGTGCTCATTTGTTCTGGCATGCGACACGTCACATACCTCCTAAATGTTAGCACAAGGATTAAAATCAAGCCTGGGTTTCCCCACCACACCCTGCTCTCTTCCCTCTCCAGTTGTGATCTTGGCTCAGGGCCAGTGTCCCATAGCACCCTTTATCTGGTTGATGCAGGCCTTTATCCCCACCATGGGGTCCACAGGATTCTGCAGGAGTCTCTTGAGTCAGTGGAAGACTGAGTCAGAGTTTTCCCACTGCAACACTTCCATGCTCTGTCATCATGTGTGGACTGCCCCAGGAATAGGGTGACCTTGAGTGAGATGGGGCAACCTTGCAGTAGCTGACTACCAGAACTATTTGCAGTCTGTACTCCTCATTCTACTGTTGAAATAAATTTGTAGGACTAAGATGGAGCTTCTCTTGCCTGGGGCCATGTCAGCAAATCAAAACTTAAATAACTTTTGTGTCCATGTAAATGCTCCATTTGACCAGGAAGGTAGTATACCCTCAGCCAGTCCCCAAATGCCCTGACCAACTCTGAGTTCTGTACTTACTTTCTTGTCTCTAATTCTTTATCCTATAAACACTTCCTGCATTCCATCCCATTTTGCAGTTCTCTGGACTCTTGGGAACTTCTTTTCCAAGTATTTAATAAAGTTTGTTTGTATCACCTAAATTGTCTTCTTTAATAATTTTTAATACTACACAGCAAGCACTTCTTTGAAGGGGGATTTGGAAAGTTCATCTGTGTTTCTACCACAGTTCATACCTTTTACTATTGAGACCCACTTCACATATGTTTGGGGAGCAGCTCTTCCACAATTATGGTGGACTTCCCTTTCTAGCCTTCTAGAAAGGCTAGTAGGGTAATTCTATGGTTCAAGGGTGTTTTCCCTACCCATCAATAGTTTCAATTGGTCAAGAGATTACCTAGCTGGTCACCTGGGATCCTGCCCACATCATGTAATGTCAGACCTTCCTTCTCCTGATGTTTAGAACCCATTATCTCTGGCAGCACACTGACTCCTTTCTTGCCTGATGATCCCTGGACAAGAGGATCTCAACATTTCCAGGAAGCAGCTATAGCTCATAATTCACAGGAAGTGTTGCTGTGTTTCTGAAGAAAACATATCCTCATTGGAAACCATGGCCTCAACACCTACAGAGTACAGTGGGAAAAACAAGCACAAAATCCTCCACTGGGTCATTGTAAATGAGGGTAAGTGGGGCCATTCTTCTTTCTACCTATTGTTCCGATAGCTATGTTTTCTTCTTCTTGGCAACATTGTACCAAATAAAGGTCTCTGATTAAATGCACCTGGAGGATAGTATCTGATCATCAGAGAGCCTTGACTCTAAGCTGCCATTTTGGATATGCCTTTAGAAGGCTGTTTTGGCAGTCTCTCCAGCCAGTAGTTTTTGAGTGGTGTGGCATGCGATACAGTGAGCTCTATGCTGTAAAGTGAGCCACCTTACCTGACATGACATTATGTGAGACCTCAGACCTGTGGATCAGACACTTCAGGAGTCCTCAGGCAGTGTAGCACCACTGCTGGCAGGAAATGTGATATCATATTTATAATGTTGTCTGTTCCTGTGAGAACAAACCATCTTACCTTGTAATGAGAAGGGAATACAAGTTTGTGATATTGGGTGACAACTGCTTAACATAATACCCCTTTGACCAGGGATGCCTTAGCAAGGTCCTTATACTTGCCTCTCCCCAGGTCCTTCCCTCCTTAATTGACACCCTAGATATACCATGTGTTAAGTTGATAAGTGACCCTTAAGGCATGCTATGATAAACTAAGAAAAACAAGTTCCTTTTTGGTGTCATCTTTAAAGGATCCATTAGGATTCAAATTCGACCAACTGGGTAAGACTCCTAGGAAATGTCGCTCCTCCCTACTTAACACATAGATAACTTTTATTTCTGCAATTCTGTTCCTTACAAGTTATTCCACCAACAAGCTTTGCCTCTTCTCCTCTGGGATAAGTGTTAATAAACTTTGATCTCATGGCTGATGTTATAAATATAGCCATCTGATAAATTCCCAGGTGAGGGATTGTGAAAAGGAGCTTTGGAGTGGTCATTGGAAACATGCATATAAAGTGAAAGGGGTCTAATGTGGTCGACTTGCCACCAGGTGGCTGTTGATTTCCTCAGGGAATGTTGCCACATTATGGGTGCACCACTGGTCTTTGTTAACGCCATTAGGACATCCAACAGAGACAGAAGCTCAGGAGTTTAGAGTGGCAGTTCATGCTGCTGGATCCTTGCATAGCCTCTGTCTCTGGTTCTGTGGCCCTTTCATTGTTATACCCATTTCCATTGGGTGCCTGATGACAGAGTCTGGTGACGTGAACTGGGTAAATCATTTATCTAGTTGCTAGTTTACTGTCTCTTCCATGGCAGCTACTTTCTCATGAGCCTTAATATATGATGGAGAAATATTTGCACTTCTTGTATACTCCAATATGTGCATTCTTATGCCTCTATCACCTCTGTCTCAGACCCTGATCTTCCATTATTTTTCTTTCTATGTCTCAGATCAGCAAGATAGGTCCTTTGCCATTGCTTCCACGTATGCATGTATGATGTATCATGTATAATTTATATAGGCCACAATTTCTCCATGCCACTTTTTTTCTACAAAAAGTGAACCATCATGACCATCGCCCAATGTTTTTTATTGTGAAGCTCTCCCCTTGTCATTGTTTTCAAAGGCCACCTTTATGTAAAGCTATTATGCAGCTGCTATTCATTTTTGGCATGTATTCATATACTAAGCGAATCCATTTGTGAACCAAAATTTTAGACTTTTTCCTCTTTCTTCACCTATTCAGACATGATCCCTCCACAAAACAAAACAAAAAAAATGAGCTGAGGGAGTACTGGCTCCCTCTCATGGAGGTCTGAGATACTTGTTATATAGTTTGTTTATATCCTATGGTTATGCTCCTGCTTAATTCTTGGATGTTAGACTTCTACCTCTCAATGGATCAGGCGGCACCTGTTCGTTTCTAATAGCATAGTAGATTTAATGGTACTCAACTCATGTTGGCAGTTTTGGATGCATGGTCACTTGAATGGGGTCACTTGCATGCTCACCCGACCATGGGTTCAAGTGATCTGTCCCTATCATGGTCAAGCAGCATGCCAGAAGTCCATTTTCAACATTTGTGCCTTTCACCACGAATGACATGGTAGATAGCAGCTTTTCCCACTTCCATACCTCCAACATCAGTGGTTCTGTTGGATAATATGCCCAGAGAGCAGAGCTGCTTCAGCTACAGCATGTACATACTGCAAAAGGCTTTTCTGCTCTAGGCCCCAGTAAAGCCAGCAGTCTTTTTCACTCCTGGTGTGTGAGCCAAAGCAGTATCCCTAGGTGTTAAATGTGATGCTTTCTGAACTCAAAGAAGTCAATCAAATTCTATGCTTTCTTCTTCAAGACAATGAGTACAAGATTCGATAATGTGTATTTTGTGTGGAAGGGATGGCCATGGGACCCCTGAATTTTTGTATAAGACTCTTGAATATTTGCAGCATTTATCTCCAAGTCTCTGAATTGTGCGTGTCTTACCAAGGTCTCTAGTGTGTCAGCTGCTTTTACCCATGTGGTCCAACGTACATATCACATTAATGTAATCGAACACTGAGATGTTCTAAGGGGTGACCAGATGGTCTGGATCTTCTTGGACTATATGATGACAAAGGACAGGAGAGTTAACATAGATCTTATGGAAAACTATAAATGTATATTGCTATTCATCATATGTGAATATGAACTGTGTCTGATTCTCTTTTTATTAGAAAGAGAAAATAACCTAAAATAAAACAAAACAAAAAATCATTTGCCAAATCATTGATGTCATGCCACGTACCTAAAGCCTCATTAATATGTTCTAGCAAAGGTAGCACATCTGACCCCTTTCAAATGAGAAAATTACCTGTTTGAGTTTGTGATAATTTACAGTCATGTTTCTGGATTCATTCTGTTTCTAACAGGTACCATAGCATTATGTGGGAATATTAAAAAGACCACCACTTTCATCCTTTAGATCGTTAAGAATGACACTAATCTCTGCAATCCTCACACCAGGATGTGAAATTTGTTTGGTTTGTTTGTTTTTGCTTTGCTTTGCATTTTTTAAATCTATCTTCCCAAAGAGAGAGGAGTTTCAGAGGTTTCCACTTGGCTTATCAACATGATGGCTCTTACTATATCCAATGTGGAGATTACACTAATGCCAAGAATATCCACACCAATTATCCATTTGAGTATAGCAGAAATGTCTATCACATGGGTTTGTATGGCCAGTAGACCCACTCTAAGCCATAACTTGACAAGACTTTGTTATTATCAGGAACCACTCTATTATTATGCTTCAAATTTCCCAGTATTTGTGGCAACTAGATTCTGTGTCCAACAGTCCTAAAAATGCTGGGTCCTTTTCCTCAGTGCACAGATACATAAGTAAATTAATAAATATCCATTTGGGGAAGGACTGGAGTAGTCAGGTGTTTTTCAGTGTTTCAGGGGCCTTCCCTCTGGGAAATTAGCCACCTCTTCTGTCAGTGCGTTCAGATCTGAAAACTGATTCAGGTCAGGAACCTGGGCAAAGGATCACAATATATTATTGAAGTAACTGTCCTCAGCCTCCCAGTCATTCATCCTTAACTCATTCGCTGGTATGAACTGATTATTACCCTTGTCAGCTGCCTATCTATTTGACCTCTAGGGATGCCAGGCTCTATTAATCATTTCTACAACTGTTTATGAATCAGGCCCCCTTGGCTGTCATTCTCATTTTGCCAGTCATGATAATAATTGCAATGCCATAGCTTCTGACCACATGGCCTCTATTATTTTAGGGTCATGTTATTCCAATTCTATTATAGAATCACCTTTTTACAGAGGAGAAATACCAGTAAAATTTCAGTGGTTCTAATATTCCTATGAACAGTGTACCTTGATAAACGGTGGGGCCTCTGAAATTCTCTTGGGAAATAATTTCCATTGGCTCTTCCAACCATACACAGTATATCTACTCCAACATTTCCATTTCTCTAAGGCTTTTAACCTTTTTCCCCACTGTCTTCTAGGGAAATTTTGGTCATCACTTTCCCATGTTTCTAGGTGCTATCCTTGCAGCAAGTTCACACTAACTTCTGGGGTCTTTGCTAGGATGTTAAACCCCAAGTCAATATACTTTCCCTATCAAGTTAAATGCTCCAGCCCCTTGTCAAAACACTCTTGGAAATCAGTCCCATGTGCTCTCCCCAGTTTTGTCTGGTACATAATGGTTAGGATATGGAGAATTGAAGAGTAGAGGCCCTTACCTCTATTTTCTGACTGAGCATATCCTCAATTTTATTATGCCGTGAGTAAATTATGAGGAGGGTGGCACATGATTTCTGCATCCAATTCCAGTAAGGGTCAGTACTAGCTCTCAAATGAGAGACACAGGCCATGTGTATAGGCACAAATGGTTTAGAGAAACTAGTCAAAATCTTGCTTAGATTAGTCAAAATCTTTGGGTCATATGTCCATATATTCCCAACTCAGGCATTAATATCCATGATTTTCCCCATCAGAGTGCTGGCCTCAACATAACAGACCTCACTTGCTTGGCTGTTTAGTCATATTTGAAGTTTATACATTCTATTAAGTCCTGGGTATGGTCCTTGGTAGGAACCACTTTTCAGGAGTTGACAGATTTTTTTTTTTGCCTGCAGTCAGGCCCTCTGGATGTCACTCTTTATTTTACATTTTCAGTTAACCCAGATGTTCATAATATCTCTCAAGTGCATCTCTCAAGTGCATTCACTTTGAAATGGCCATACAATCTCTCCATGCAAAATACTACTATTTTCTCCATTTGTTGTATACCTGAAATTAAAACAAAAACAAAAACTAAAAAACGAAAAAAAATCTCTTCCACTGGTACACAACCCTGGTCTCACCTCCTGTGAATATTTTAACATATGGACTACCACCTGGTGTCAGAGACTAATTGTCATCTGCCTGCCACCACCTCATTGCCAACAGGACTGTGAGTGATCCAGCTCCAAAGTCCCTTCTCTTACCTTCTCAGGACATACCAAGTACCAACTGTAACTGTTAAGTTTCTCCAAAAGCAGAATCTGAGACATGCTTGGGGTATAAGATGGTTATCAGGGGTCAGTACTTGTGAAAGGAGAGAGGAGAAAGCAGGATTGGACAGGGGAAAACATTGAATTGTGACATGGCTCAGCAGACTCTTGCACAATCCAATTGGAAGCTCTGGAATGAATACTGATGATCAGAGTTGTCTTATATTGTGCCAAAATTGTTGGACCTTTATGTCTCTATATCACTCAGTCATTGGATGTGGACTACTGCAGAAAAGTGTATAATCTGGAGCCAGGTGGGCTTCTGCTGAGGCAGACCCAAAGGAACAGAAATCTGGAGATTGTCTACTGACCTCACTATTCATAACTGAGAAATAATGGTTCCCGAAGGGAGATATGGTCAGTGTATGCCCATGTCTACCATACACTACCAAAGGTTAAAGATAATGTACATGTATAAACAACCCAGCAGATTATAGGCATCTGATAAATATTATATAATACTCCTTCTTAATTTTATTTATTTTTAAATATTTATTTCTTTATTTGTGTGTATGAGAGAAACAGAGCTCACAAACAGGGGAGGGGCAGAGATAGAGGGAGAGAGAATTTCAAGAAGCTCCATGCTGTCAGCCCCGATGCAGGGCTCAAATTCACGAACCTTGAGATCGTGACCTGAGCTGAAACCAAGAGTCAGTTGCTTAACCAACTGAGCCACCCAGGTGCCCCTATTCTCATTTAATTTTATAAGGACATTCTTTTGAAAAATAGAGTAGGTAATTGTGTTTATAATGACAAGGATTAGAGAAAGATATCCTGCCTTTATAGGGATCCCAAGGATGAATTCTGCAATCAGAATCATACAACTGATATAGACTAATCCTGACTAATGGGACATTATTTTCCAAGTTACAAAAGAAGATCCTAGGGTCCATGGTAAAGTGACTTGTCCACATATTGGAAAGTGATAGAGTCCAAATTTGACATCAGGTTTTGTTCTCTGTTGCTCTCTCAAACAACAAAATTCCAATGCAAGTGTTTGTTTTTATGTGTGCTGTAGCACATTTTTTTTTAAATTTACTGTCAAATTGGTTTCCATACAACACCCAGTGCTCATCCCAAAAGGTGCCCTCCTCAATACCCATCACCCACCCTGCCCTCCCTCCCACCCCCCATCAACCCTCAGTTTGTTCTCAGTTTTTAACAGTCTCTTATGCTTTGGCTCTCTCCCACTCTAACCTCTTTTTTTTTTTCCTTCCCCTCCCCCATGGGTTTCTGTTACGTTTCTCAGGATCCACATAAGAGTGAAACCATATGGTATCTGTCTTTCTCTGTATGGCTTATTTCACTTAGCATCACACTCTCCAGTTCCATCCATGTTGCTACAAAAGGCCATATTTCATTCTTTCTCATTGCCAAGTAGTATTCCACTGTGTATATAAACCACAATTTCTTTATCCATTCATCAGTTGATGGACATTTAGACTCTTTCCATAATTTGGCTATTGTTGAAAGTGCTGCTATAAACATTGGGGTGCAAGTGCTCCTATGCATCAGCGATCCCGTATCCCTTGGGAAAATTCCTAACAGTGCTATTTCTGTGTCATAGGGTAGATCAATTTTTAATTTTTTGAGGAACCTCCACACTGTTGTCCAGAGTGGCTGTACCAGTTTGCATTCTCACCAACAGTGCAAGAGGGTTCCCATCTCCACATCCTTTCTAGGAACTATAGTCTCCTGATTTGTTCATTTTAGCCAAGCTGACTGGCATGAGGTGATATCTCAGGATGGGTCTTGATTTGTATTTCCCTGATGAGGAGTGACGTTGAGCATCTTTTCATGTGCCTGTTTGCCATCTGGATGTCTTCTTTAGAAATTGTCTATTCATATCTTCTGCCCATTTCTTCACTGGATTATTTGTATTTCGGGTGTGGAGCTTGGTGTGTTCTTTATACATTTTGGATACTAGCCCTTTATATGATATGTCATTTGCAAATCCCTTTCCCTATTCTATCAGTTCCCCTTTAGTTTTGTTGATTGTTTGCAGTGAAGAAGCTTTTTATATTTATGAGATCCCAATAGTTCATTTTTGCTTTTAATTCCTTTGCCTTTGGAGATGTGTCAAGTAAGAAATTGCTGCAGCTGAGGTCAGAGGTTTTTTCCTGCTTTCTTCTCTAGGGATTGGATGGTTTCCTGTCTCACATTCAGGTCCTTCACCCATTTTGAGTTTATTTTTGTGAATGGTGTAAGAAAGTGGTCTAGTTTCAACCTTCTGCATTTTGCTATCCAGTTCTCCCAGGACCATTTATTAAACAGACTGTCTTTTATCCATTGAATACTCTTTCCTGCTTTGTCAAAGATTAGTTGGCCATACTTTTGTGGCTCCAATTCTGGTGTCTCTGTTCGATTCCATCGGTTTTTGTGTCTGTTTTTATGCCAATACCATGCTGCCTTGATTACAGCTTTCTGGTAGAGACTAAAGTCTGGGATAGTGATGCCTCCTGCTTTGGTCCTCTTCTTCAAAATTACTTTGGCTATTCGGGGTATTTTGCAGTTCCATACAAATTTTAGCATTGTTTTAGATTCGGGAAGAATGCTGGTGCAATTTTGATTGGGATTGCATTGGATGTGTAGATTGCTTTGGGTAGTATTGGCATTTTGACAATATTTATTCTTCCAACCCATGAGCACATAATGTTTTTCCATTTCTTTGTATCTTATTCAATTACCTTCATAAGCTTTCTATAGTTTTCAGCATACAGATCTTTTGCATCTTTGGTTAGGTTTATTCCTAGGTATTTTATGCTTCTTGGTGCAATTGTGAATGGGATCAGTTTCTTTATTTGTCTTTCTGTTGCTTCATTGTTAGTGTATAAGAATGCAACTGATTTCTGTACATTGATTTTGTATCCTGCAACTTTGCTGAATTCATGTATCAGTTCTAGCAGACTTTTGGTGGAGTCTTTCAGGTTTTCCATGTATATTGTCATGTCATCTGCAAACTGTGAAAGCTTGACTTCATCTTTGCCAATTTTGATGCCTTTGATTTCCTTTTGTTGTCTGATTGCTGATGCTAGAACTTCCAACCCTATCTTAAACAACAATGGTGAGTGTGGACATTGCTGTCGTGTTCCTGATCTCAGAGGGAAAGCTATGTTTTTCCCCATTGAGGGTGATATTAGCTGTGACCTTTTCAAAAATGGCTTTTATGATGTTTAAGGATGTTCCTTCAGTCCCAACTTTCTTGAGGGTTTTTATTAAGAAAGGATGCTGTATTTTGTCAAATGCTTTTTCTGCATCTATTAACAGGATCATATGGTTCTTATATTTTCTTTTATTAATGTGATGTATCACATTCATGATTTGTGAACATAGAACCATCCCTCCAACCCAGGAATGAATCCCACTTGATCATGGTGAATAATTCTTTTTATATACTGTTGAATTCATTTTGCTAGTATCTTGTTGACAATTTTTTGCATCAGCTCTTCCTGATCGATAGACTCTGTAATTATTTCATAATGTCCTTCTTTATCTTCTGCCTTTAATTTAAAGTCTAGTTTGTCTGATACATGTATGGTGACTCCAGATTTCCTTTGACTTCCAGGAGCAAGATAAATAGTTCTCCAACCCCTCATTTTCAATCTGAAGGTGTCCTCCCTCAGGTCTAAAAGTAGTCTCTTGTAGATAGCAAGTAGATGGGTGTTGTTTTTTTATCCATCCCGATAACAATATGATCCAGATACCCTATGTCTTTTGGTTCAAGCATTTAGTCCATTTACATTCAGTGTTATTATAGAAAGATATGGGTTTAGAGTCATTGTGTTATCTGTAGGTTTCATGCTTGTAGTGATATCTCTAGTACATTGTGGTCTTTGCAACGTTTCACTCACAGAATCCCCCTTAGGATCTCTTATAGGGATGGCTTAGTGGTGATGAATTTCTTCACTTTTTGTTTGGGAAGACCTTTATCTCTCCTTCTATTCTGAATGACAGACTTTCTGGGTAAAGGATTCTTGGCTGCATATTTTACCTGTTCATCACATTGAAGATTTCCTGCCATTCCTTCCTGGTCTGCCAGGTTTCAGCACTTGGCAAGGTCTACTACTACCCTATGTGTCTACCTTTGTATGTTAGGGCCTGTTTATCCTTAGCTGCTTTCAGACTTCTCTCTTTACCCGTGTATTTTGCCAGTTTCACTATAATATGTCATGCAAAAGATCGATTCAAGTTACGTGTGAAGGGAGTTCTCTGTGCCTCTTGGATTTCAATGCTTGTTTCCTTCACCAGATCATGGAAGTTCTCAGTTATGATTTGTTTAAGTACACCTTCAGCCCCTTTCTCTCCCTCATCTTCATCTGGAATTCCTATGATATGGATATTGTTCCATTTGATTGCATCACTTATTTCTCTAATTCTCCCCTCATACTCCTGGATTTTTTTTATCTCTCTTTTTCTCAGCTTCCTCTTTTTCCATAATTTTATATTCTTTTTTTTAACTTTTATTTATTTTTGAGACAGAGAGAGACAGAGCATGAATGGGAGAGGATCAGAGAGAGGGAGACACAGAATCTGAAACAGGTGCTAGGCTCTGAGCTGTCAGCACAGAGCCCGACGCGGGGCTTGAACTCACGGACCGCAAGATCATGACCTGAGCCAAAGTCGGCCGCTTAACCGACTGAGCCACCCAGGCACCCCTTATATTCTAATTCACGTATTCTCTCCTCTGCTTCCTCAATCCTCACTGCAGCCACCCTCATTTTATTTTGCACCTCATTTATAGCATTTTTTAATTCCTCATGACTATTTTTAGTCCCTCAATCTCTGGAGCAATAGATTCTTTGGTGTGCTGTATGCTCTTTTCCCACCCAGCGATTAATTTTATGACTATTATTCTAAATTCTCATTCTATTATATTGGTTAAATCTGTTTTGATCAATTAGCTGTCGCTACTTCCTGGAATTTCTTTTGAGGAGAATTCTTCCATTTAATCATTTTGACTAGTTTTCTGTCCCTTATGCATTTTAAAAGCTTGTGTGCTCTGCACCTGTAAGCACTGCTATATTAAAGGAGGGTTGTACACTGTCCGTGGCCTGGCCCTTCAGGAGGTGTTTTTTCAAGGATTGTTACTTGCTCTCTGTTGTTGTGACTTTGGTTATTTTATTACCCTACTCATAATATTTTGTACCCTCCACCAGGTGTGCTCTGATTTGTTCCTTGGAGTAGCCCTGTAAAGGAAAACAGAGAAACAGGAGACAAAAACACGCAAACACACAAATAACACAAACAAACAAATAAACAAAAACAAAAACCTAAAGACTAAAAACAAAAAGCCCCAAAACACTGACTACAAGTAAAGAGGGTGGAGGTGGTGCTAATGGAAGAGCACATACAGAGAAAGAAATGACAGGAGCAGGGTGGGGGTGGGGTAAATAAACATTGATTAGGCAGATAGTAAAAGGCTTAATCCGGAGACAGAGAAAGGAAAATAAAGAAGGAGGCAGGGAAAATGAAAGGAAGATAAAGTTACCCAGACAGAGAAACTATATGGCTTGATTATTCAAGAGAGAAGGGAGTGTAGATAAGGAGGTATATCAAGAAAATGGATTAAATATGTCTGTTTAGACATTCTAATAACCAGAGTAACCAGCCTAGGGGAGGGAAGAAATAAGGAAGCGAAATGGGGGGGGGATATATCTACATATCCAGAATTGACCTAGAGTTAATCTAGACAATGCTGCATGGCTTGTGGGGAGTAGCTGACAGCAGGGTCTGTGCTGCTCTGGTGAATATGCAGTTACCCAGTGCAAAGGGGCGTGGTTTGGCATAATCTGAACCCACCTCCATTATGGGCCTGATAGTGATCCCTGAGGCCCTGCCTTGGTGGTGGTGGAGCAGGGGGGAAATGGTGATTCCCAGTCTCTTCTCCATGGAGCTGGACCAGTGGACTCAGTTTGAGTCATCCTTGCTGTGCCCTGGGCACAGATGGGGTGGTCCTTCTCTCTCCACCAACTCCCCTAACCCTGTGCTTGGCTAGGATTCAACTTTCCACTCCGGGCACTCTGGCCCTGGGGAAGTGCCTTTGAGTGTGTTGATACGTGGTCCCAGCTGGCTTTGTCTGTGCCACAGCACTTCAGGGAGGACCGCCTTCTCCTAATGCGAACTGAGCCACTGCCATCCCTGTGAGCCCCCAGGGTGGTGGACACAGTCAGGCTTTGTCTTTTCCCACAGCACTCAAGGGAGATGGCAGCCTTTTCCTCCTGCGGACTTCACCCTCAGCCCAACCACTGCACCCGGGGGGTGGGGGTGGGGGGTGGCGGATTCAGGCAGGTCCTATACTATCATGCAGTCCTCTAGGGAAGGAGGGAGCCACTTTCTCCAGCTGCGGACTGAGCCCCTGACACACAACCACACCCAGGCCTGGCTACCCTCCTCCAGTCCAAAAAAAGCCCTGTGGTTAGAGATCGGATCCCTCTCAGTCTCAGTCCGAGGTCTTTCTCCTGTCCAGATACAGCCCAACACTTCCCTAGCCACTCTTTCTCTTCCCTTTGTCTCTCCCTTGAAGGGGGCCCCTCCCCTCTGTGCCCATGCAGCCTTTTTTTTAATCTCCTCCAGTTTTCAGTTACCCACCTATCTTTTCTCCAGCTTTCCATTTTCTTCCTAGTAGATTCAGTCTCTTTTCCTCCTAAGCTCTGGTGTTCAAAGTCCTTTGGCTTCTACACTTCTTTGTTTGAGAGACACCCTTAAATATTTTGGATATTAACTTCTTATCAGAAGAGACACCAAAGACTTTAAACGAAAAGCAAGAAATATATGTATATATGTGTATATATGTATATGTATATATATATATATATATATATATATATACACACACATACATACATACATACATATATACATGTATACATATATACATATGTATGTATATATATACATATACATATATACACTTCATTTTTATTACATTATCTGCTTATCAAAATATATTATTAAAACTAAATAAGCAAATGACAATTGGGAAAATATGTAGATAGATACAGATATAGATATAGATATAGACATAGATATAGATATAGATATATGTAGACATAAAATATGAAGAGTCATTCTTTTTTATAATTCAACAATTATTGCATTAAAAAATAAGTGAAAATGGGAACAAAATTCAAACAAACTTTTCACAGAAGAAGACATATGAATAAGCAATAAGCACATGAAATCATATTCAGCATTATTATTTATCAGGGTAATGCAAATTAAAACCACAATGAGTTAACATTTCCAACCAACTAAAATCACTAAAATATTTTTTTTTTAGTGCTAACAATATCATACCCTGTGAAGCATGTGAATTTACTAGAGCTTTCATACATAGCTGAGGGATTTAAATGAAATATTTACTTTGGCAAATTCTTTGACAGATTTTTTTAATGTTTATTTATTTTTGAGTCAGAGAAAGAGTGCATGAGTGGGGGGAGGGGAAAAGAGAGGGGAACAGAGGATCCAAAGTGGACTTTGTAATGACAGAAGCAAGCCCATTGTGGGGCTTGAACTCCAAAACCTTGAGATCATGACCTGAGTCAGATACTCATATGACTGAGCCACCCAGGTACCACGACAGATTTTTTTTTTTAATAAGGTACATATCTTACCAATTTCACGCATAGCTATTTACCAAAAAAAGGTTAAAAGGTGGGTCTACGAATGAATTGTGCAAGAATACTTATACCAGCCTTATTCATAACAGTTGAAAACTGAAAACAACTCAAATATTCATCGACTGAAGAGTAAATAACCAAACTTTGGAATATCCATATATTGGGATACTACTTAGCAATAATAATAATGAAGTAACATGGTTGAATATCAGAAACATTATTCTGAGCGAGATAAGCCAGCCACGAAAGAATACATGCTATGTGATTTCAGTTATATGAAGTTGAAGAACAATCAAATCTAATCTATGGTGATGAAACTCAAGAGTATAGGTATCTTATTAGGAAGGGAAGAGTTACATAAAAGAAAATATTATTTATCATGTTTTTTCAGTAGTTTTATGAGTATATATAATCAACAAAATTAATCTAACTAAGCAGTTAGGATAAATTAATGACTTTAATAAATAAACAATGTGGTGTTAAATAAGAAACATTATCTAATGTTGGCTGTTCAATTTTTTCTGACCAAGATGAAATGGCAACCTGAAAAATCACCATTGGCACAGCTATACTGTTTCATTTTATGGTACTTCCTGAGATACTGTTTGGTGACAGGTAACAGACATGATCTAAATCACTCTTTCAAACTCTTCAGACACAATCGGTTATCATCTCACAAAGTAATGAATCTGCCATACTGGAGAATCCCAGAAGGTATTGAAAGAATCAACCTCTTGAATTTTGTTTCTAATCTTACCCTTTCTTACTCTTGAAATACTTCAAATTCTAGCAGCTTTCCTCATAAGCGTCAGGCACAGAGATTTAGCATGAAATAAAAATACAAGTACCATCACTAGCTCTGTTATACAGCCAGAGATATGAAGTTAAATAGTGAAAGCACAAGAAAGAGAAGGAAGATTGAGAGGATGCAACAGGAGGAGATATAAAGGAAGTGAACAAGTAGGAAAAAGGAGAAGGGAAAGAAAAGGGTAGAGAAAAAGGGAAATAGAAGTTATTTACTTCTGATAAGAAAAAGAAAGGCTCAGGCCATGGTGAAAATTTATATTTTCAAACAACGTTTTTAATCCAGGAAGTGCCATAAATTGGATAGTAACAGAAGATGTCTCAGTATCCCCAAAATAAGCACATTGGACAACTCCCCTACTCTACAAACACTAAACCCTTGTTTTACAATAAAGCAACTCCTCTCAGGATTAACACTTTTTATTTTTTGAGACACATCTTGTGCATACTTAATGATCCTGGAATCTGTAATATATTTTTCCTCATGAAAGCTTCTTTAGAGCATCAGGGACCATCTGTTTCTTGTTACTTCCTTAGAATTTCAATTCTTTTTTTTTTCAGTATATGAAATTTATTGTGAAATTGGTTTCCATACAACACCCAGTGCTCATCCCAAAAGGTGCCCTCCTCAATACCCATCACACACCCTCCCCTCCCTCCCACCTCCCATCAACCCTCAGTTTGTTCTCACTTTTTTAAGAGTCTCATATGCTTTGGCTCTCTCCCACTCTAACCTCCTTTTCTTTTTCTCTTCTCCTCCCCCATGGGTTTCTGTTAAGTTTCTCAGGATCCACATAAGAGTGAAACCATATGGTATCTGTCTTTCTCTGTATGGCTTATTTCACTTAGCATCACACTCTCCAGTTCCATCCACATTGCTACAAAGGGCCATATTTCGTTCTTTCTCATTGCCATGTAGTATTCCATTGTGTATATAAACCACAATTTCTTTATCCATTTATCAGTTGATGGACATTTAGGCTCTTTCCATAATTTGGCTATTGTTGAGAGTGCTGCTATAAACATTGGGGTACAAGTGTCCCTATGCATCAGTACTCCTGTATCCCTTGGGTAAATGCCTAGCAGTGCTATTGCTGGGTCATAGAGTAGGTCTATTTCTAATTTTCTGAGAAACCTCCACACTGCTTTCCAGAGTGGCTGCACCAGTTTGCATTCCCACCAACAGTGCAAGAGGGTTCCCCTTTCTCCACATCCTCTCCAGCATCTATAGTCTCCTGATTTGTTCATTTTGGCCACTCTGACTGGCGTGAGGTGATAGCTGAGTGTGGTTTTGATTTGTATTTCCCTGATGAGGAGCGACGTTGAGCATCTTTTCATGTGCCTGTTGGGCATCCGGATGTCTTCTTTAGAGAAGTGTCTATTCATGTTTTCTGCCCATTTCTTCACTGGGTTATTTGTTTTTCAGGTGTGGAGTTTGGTGATTCTTTATAGATTTTGAATACTAGCCTTTTTTCTGATTTGTCATTTGCAAATATCTTTTCCCATTCCGTTGGTTGCCTTTTAGTTTTGTTGGTTGTTTCCTTTGCTGTGCAGAAGCTTTTTATCTTCATAAGGTCCCAGTAGTTCACTTTTGCTTTTAATTCCCTTGCCTTTGGGGATGTGTCAAGTAAGAGATTGCTATGGCTGAGGTCAGAGAGGTCTTTTCCTGGTTTCTCCTCTAGGGTTTTCATGGTTTTCTGTTTCACATTCAGGTCCTTTATCCATTTTCAGTTTATTTTTGTGAATGGTATGAGAAAGTGGTCTAGTTTCAACCTTCTGCATGTTTCTGTCCAGTCCTCCCAGCACAATTTGTTAAAGAGACTGTCTTTTTTCCATGGATGTTCTTTCCTGCTTTGTCAAAGATGAGTTGGCCATACGTTTTGGGTCTACCTCTGGTGTTCCTATTCTATTCCATTGGTCTATGTGTCTGTTTTTGTGCCAATACCATGCTGTCTTGATGATTGCAGCTTTGTAGTAGAGGCTAAAGTCTGGGATTGTGATGCCTCCTGCTTTGGTCTTCTTCAAAATTACTTTGGCTATTCGGGGCCTTTTGTGGTTCCATATGAATTTTAGGATGGCTTCTTCTAGTTTCGAGAAGAATGCTGGTGCAATTTTGATTGGGATTGCATTGAATGTGTAGATAGCTTTGGGTAGTATTGACATTTTGACAATATTTATTCTTCCAACCCATGAGCAGGGAATGTCTTTCCATTTCTTTATATCTTCTTCAATTTCGTTCATAAGCTTTCTATAGTTTTCAGCATACAGATCTTTTACATCTTTGGTTAGATTTATTCCTAGGTATTTTATGCTTCTTGGTGCAATTGTGAATGGGATCAGTTTCTTTATTTGTCTTTCTGTTGCTTCATTGTTAGTGTATAAGATTGCAACGGATTTCTATACATTGATTTTTTATCCTGCAACTTTGCTGAATTCATATATCAGTTCTAGCAGACTTTGGTGGAGTCTATCTGATTTTCCAAATATAATATCATGTCATCTGCAAAAAGCGAAAGCTTGACTTCATCTTTGCCAATTTTGATGCCTTTGATTTCCTTTTGTTGTCTGATTGCTGATGCTAGAACTTCCAACACTATGTTATACAACAGCGGTGAGAGTGGGCATCCCTGTCATGTTCCTGATCTCCGGGAAAAAGTTCTGTTTTTCCCCATTGAGGATGATGTTCGCTGTGGGCTTTTCATAAATGGCTTTTATGATCTTTAAGTATGTTCCTTCTATCCCGACTTTCTCAAGGGTTTTTATTAGGGAAGGGTGCTGGATTTTGTCAAAGGCCTTTTCTGCATCGATTGATAGGATCGTATGGTTCTTCTCTTTTTTTTTTTTTTATTAATGTGATGTATCACGTTGATTGATTTGCGAATGTTGAACCAGCCCTGCATCCCAGGAATGAATCCCACTTGATCATGGTGAATAATTCTCTTTATATGCTGTTGAATTGGATTTGCTAGTATCTTATTGAGAATTTTTGCATCCATATTCATCAGGGATATTGGCCTGTAGTTATCTTTTTTTACTGGGTCTCTGTCTGGTTTAGGAATCAAGGTAATACTGACTTCATAGAATGAGTCTGGAAGTTTTTCTTCCCTTTCTATTTCTTGGAATAGCTTAAGAAGGATAGGTATTATCTCTGCTTTAATCGTCTGATAGAACTCCCCTGGGAAGCCATCTGGTCCTGGCCTCTTATCTGTTGGGAGATTTTTGATAACCGATTCAATTTCTTCGCTGGTTATGGGTCTGTTCAAGCTTTCTATTTCCTCCTGATTGAGTTTTGGAAGAGTGTGGGTGTTTAGAAATTTGTCCATTTCTTCCAGGTTGTCCAATTTGTTGGCATATAATTTTTCATAGTATTCCCTGGTAATTGCTTCTATCTCTGAGGGATTGGATGTAGTAATTCCATTTTCATTCATGATTTTATCTATTTGGATCATCTCCCTTTTCTTTTTGAGAAGCCTGGCTAGAAGTTTGTCAATTTTGTTTATTTTTTCAGAAAACCAACTCTTGGTTTTGTTGATCTGCTCTACGGATTTTTTAGATTCTATATTGTTTATTTCTGCTCTGATCTTTATGATTTCTCTTCTTCTGCTGGGTTTAGGCTGCCTTTGCTTTTCTGCTTCTATTTCCTTTAGGTGTGCTGTTAGATTTTGTATTTGGGATTTTTCTTGTTTCTTGAGATAGGCCTGGATTGCGATGTATTTTCCTCTCAGGACTGCCTTCGCTGCATCCCAAAGCGTTTGGATTGTTGTATTTTCATTTTTGTTTGTTTCCATATATTTTTTTAATTTCTTCTCTAATTGCCTGGTTGACCCACTCATTCGTTAGTAGGGTATTCTTTAACCTCCATGCTTTTAGAGGTTTTCCAGACTCTTTTCCCGTGGTTGATTTCAAGCTTCATAGCATTGTGGTCTGAAAGTATGCATGGTATGATGTCAATTCTTGTATACTTATGAAGGGCTGTTTTGTACCCAGTATGTGATCTATCTTGGAGAATGTTCCATGTGCACTTGAGAAGAAAGTATATTCTGTTGCTTTGGGATGCAGAGTTCTAAATATATCTGTCAAGTCCATCTTATCCAATGTATCATTCAGGGCCCTTGTTTCTTCTTTGACCATGTGTCTAGATGATCTATCCATTTCTGTAAGTGGAGTGTTAAAGTGCCCTGCAATTACCACATTCTTGTCAATAAGGTTGCTTATGTTTATGAGTAACTGTTTTATATATTTGGGGGCTCCGGTATTCGGCGCATAGACATTTATAATTGTTAGCTCTTCCTGATGGATAGCCCCTGTAATTATTATATAATGCCCTTCTCCATCTCTTGTTACAGCCTTTAATTTAAAGTCTAGTATGTCTGATATAAGTATGGCTACTCCAGCTTTCTTTTGACTTCCTGTAGCATGATAAATATTTCTCCATCCCCTCCTTCTCAATCTGAAGGTGTGCTCAGGTCTAAAATGAGTCTCTTGTAGACAGCAAATAGATGGGTCTTGTTTTTTTTTATCCATTCTGATACCTTATGTCTTTCGGTTGGCGCATTTAATCCATTTACATTCAGTGTTATTAGAGAAAGATACGGGTTTAGAGTCATTGTGATGTCTATGTTTTATGCTTGTAGCGATGTCTCTGGTACTTTGTCTCACAGGATCCCCCTTAGGATCTCTTGTAGGGCTGGTTTCGTGGTGACAAATTCCTTCAGTTTTTGTTTGTTTGGGAAGACCTTTATCTCTCCTTCTATTCTAAATGACAGACTTGCTGGATAAAGGATTCTCGGCTGCATATTTTTTCTGTTCAACACATTGAAGATCTCGTGCCAATCCTTTCTGGCCTGCCAAGTTTCAAAAAAGAGATCAGTCCTGAGTCTTATAGGTCTCCCTTATATGTTAGGGCACGTTTATCCCTTTTTGCTTTCAGAATTTTCTTTTTATCCTTGTATTTTGCCAGTTTCACTATGATATGTCGTGCAGAAGATTGATTCAAGTTACGTCTGAAGGGAGTTCTCTGTGCCTCTTGGATTTCAATGCCTTTTTTCTTGCCCCGTTTAGGGAAGTTCTCAGCTATTATTTCTTCAAGTACACCTTCAGCACCTTTCCCTCTCTCTTCCTCCTCTGGAATACCAATTATGCGTATATTATTTCTTTTTAGTGTATCACTTAGTTCTCTAATTTTCCCCTCATACTCCTTGATTTTTTTATCTCTCTTTTTCTCAGCTTCTTCTTTTTCCATAATTTTATCTTCTAGTTCACCTATTTTCTCCTCTGCCTCTTCAATCCGAGCCCTGGTCGTTTCCATTTTATTTTGCATCTCATTTAAAGCATTTTTCGTCTCCTCGTGACTGTTCCTTAGTCCCTTGATCTCTGTAGCAAGAGATTCTCTGCTGTTCTCTATACTGTTTTCAAGCCCAGCGATTAATTTTATGACTATTATTCTAAATTTTCCTTCTGTTATATTATTGAAATCCTTTTTGATCAGTTCATTAGCTATTGTTATTTCCTAGAGATTGTTTTGAGGGGAATTCTTACGTTTCATCATTTTGTATAGTCCCTGGAGTGGTGCGGACCTGCAGGGCACTTCCCCTGTTCTGTGGTGTATACCTGGAGTTGGTGGGTGGGGCTGCAGTTAGACCTGATGTCTGCCCCCAGCCCACCACTGGGGCCATAGTCATACTGGTGTGTACCTTCTCTTCCCCTCTCCTAGTGGTGGGATTCACTGTGGGGTGGCGTGGCCCATCTGGGCTACTTGCACACTGCCAGGCTTGTGGTGCTGGGGATCTGGCATATTAGCTGGGGTGGGTAGGCAAGGTGCACGGGGGCAGGAGGGGCAGGCTCAGCTCACTCCTCCTTTGGTGATCCATTCCAGGAGGGGCCCTGTGGCAGTAGGAGGGAGTCAGACCCGCTGCCGGAGGGGTGGTTCCACAGAAGCACAGCGTTGAGTGTTTGCGCAGAGCACCAAATTTCCCTGGCAGGAACTGGTTCCCTTTGGGATTTTGGCTGGGAGATGGGCGAGGGAGATGGCGCTGGCGAGCGCCTTTGTTCCCCGCCAAACTGAGCTCTGTCATCCCGGGGCTCAGCAACTCTCCCTCCCGTTGTCCTCCAGCCTTCCCACTTTCTGAGCAAAGCTGTTAACTTATGACCTCCCAGATGCTAAGTCTCACTTGCTGTCGGAACACAGTCCCTCCAGCCCCTCTGCTTTTGCAAGCCAAACTCGGGGTGCAGAGCAGACTTGGCCGGCAGGCCGCCCCTCTGCCCTGGCTCCCTCCCACCAGTCCGTGCAGCCTGCACTGCCTCTCCACCCTTCCTACCCTCTTCCGTGGGACTCTTGTCTGTGCTTGGCTCCGGAGATTCCGTTCTGCTAGTCTTCTGGTGGTTTTCTGGGTTATTTAGGCAGGTGTAGGTGGAATCTAAGTGATCAGCAGGATGCGTGGTGAGCCCAGCGTCCTCCTACACTGCCATCTTCTCTACCTCCTAGAATTTCAATTCGTGTAGATATATTTATTAAGAATAGAGAAACTTGGGGCGCCTGGGTGGCGCAGTCGGTTAAGCGTCCGACTTCAGCCAGGTCACGATCTCGCGGTCCGTGAGTTCGAGCCCCGCGTCAGGCTCTGGGCTGATGGCTCGGAGCCTGGAGCCTGTTTCCGATTCTGTGTCTCCCTCTCTCTCTGCCCCTCCCCCGTTCATGCTCTGTCTCTCTCTGTCCCAAAAATAAATTAAAAATGTTGAAAAAAATTTAAAAAAAAAAAAAAAAAAAAAAGAATAGAGAAACTCTCCCTAGTTTGGTTTTCAATTGAATGTGAAATATATTTCATAGAAGGCTGACTGATTCATCCAAAACATTTTTGTTACTGACTTTTTCTAAACATTTAATGACACAAAATATTCCATGACATAGCACTGTTTGAAGATCCCTCCTACCCCATTTCTAAATACCTGGAAAGTGAAACATGATTGATGGCCATTGCATGTACCTGGGCCACTGGAATATAAGTAAAGGCACCCTAACCCCAATTTCAGCACTTCTTTTTTTTTTAACTTTATGTTTATTTGTTTTTAAGATAGAGAGAGAGAAAGAACGCACAAGCAGGAGAGGGGCAGAGAGAGAGGGAAACACAGAATCTGAGGCAGGCTCCAGGCTCTGAGCTGTCAGCACAGAGCCCAACACGGGGCTTGAGCTCATGAACTGCGAGATCATGACTGGCGCCAAAGTCAGACACTTAACGGACTGAGCCACCCAGGCGCCCCCCAATTTTAGCACTTCTGGAAGAGCCTGGGAAAACTGGTCTTAGAGAAGAAACATGTCTTCTTGCCCTTATACATTTTTTTATGAATTCAGACACCATTAAGTCAAGCTTTTGAAAGTCTCAGAAGAGGAAGCAAACAGGCAAGTCATGAGAGGATTTGGAGAAACAACAGAGTTCAGATCCTAGGAAGGGTTACCTTCTCATTTCCCAACTGTGGCTTCAAGATTCCATTGAGGAACTATCCTCAAGGAACACTTTCTCTTTATCATAACCAGCAGCATAGAGGTGATCTGGGGTGTACAAAGTACATGAACAGTGAATACAGAAAGCTATAATTGTAGATCTAGCCTCTTACCTCTTACCTTGTTTTCTTGCTGAAAGGAACTATCTAAGGCAGGATAAATAGCCTCAGTATCTTCGTGTAGCTGCCTTAAACAAATTTTTTTTCTTTTTTTAGGTTTCTAGACAAAGTACATTTTTTTAATGTCATAAAATTTTATATGAAAGTACGTAGATTGCTGACATATTTGATGATTAAAACCTTTTAAGGAAAATTCCATTTTACCTTTATTCTTTCACAAAACTCAAAGCACAAAAATTACCTGAAACCAATACTACACTGTATGCCAACTAAATTGAATTTAAATAAATATTTTTAAAAAAGATAAAACATAAAATCCCTCAAATAAATTCTTACATCTAAATTATTCAGTTCCCCATAGTTATCCTCTGCACATTTCTCCTTCTGAGATATTAAGCTCCTTATCAGAATGATCTTTTCCAGTTGGTGTACAATACAAGCTGATTTTGTTCCTAAAGTGAAGAACGATTGGGAGGAAAGTTTTTTGGAAATCAATTCTTAGCAGTTTATTTGCAATATTTGGGATTGGTTCTCAGGGTAGTTAAAAAGACCTAAGATAAAAAGAAAAATTGGCCAATATCATAGCTATGTTGATAGTAACCAAAATAGGACCAACTTTCCAAAACAACTGAATGATTCTCTGGGTGTAATGCCATGCATCACAGAGTTCCTGTTTTACAAATTCCATCTTCTCACTGAGGATGAGTGTCATTCTGGGCACAATAAAGTTGGAAATGAAATTAAGGAAATCTGGCCAGAGAAGTTTCTGTCTCTCTTTCCCTAAGCACCTTCACCCTCCCCAACTGGCCATGATGATTTGGGAAGCTCACCATCTGAGAGGCACTTTAACCACTTCCACCATTTTTTATGGTTCATCTCTTTTCAAAAATGGCCTTTATCGAAAGATTTTTTCCTGGGACTTCTGGATTCATATATTTATCATCAAAATTCAAGCAAAATAATAATTCCCTCATAAGATAATTTGGCATGCTCATAAACTCACCCCCAACTCAGTCTACCATTCCCAGGAGGGAGCAGAGGATTACTTTGTCTCATGTGTTTTATCATGTCAGTTTGAACACATGTTCTTCTTAATTTGATCTGGTGGTAAAAGTCAGATAAGGAGCAGGAAAGAGGGTATGAAACCAATTACTACCTTAGGAATTGTGGCTAGAGGATGAGGGAGAACCACAAAAATGAAGAGGTTATAAATAGACTTGGAAACTTCCTAAGACTGTAATGTGTGAGATATAGGCTGCTATAAAAAGGATGCATATGAAAATTGCTTTGGATAGTTGAATATCCCTACTTGAGTTGTAATAATTTGAGGGTGGGAGAAATTTGGTTACCTTTACACTTGTATTGTAAGATAATTTCTCATTGTCCACTTGACAGTACTGGACAGCAACTACCAGGCCTGCTTGTCCAGGGCCACTGGGCAAAGATAGACCTGATAGATCTAGAGAAGATATAGAGAAGAAAAGTACTCACTTCTGTAGGAAGGAGGTGGACAAAATAAACCTGGTTGTATAAAAAGAGGAATCTGAGTAAAAATGAGAATTATGTATTGGCAGTTTTAATCATTTCCTTGTTTTTCCTTTAATATCTGAAGATTTTTCTGTCTAATCGTGAATCCATTCTTTTCAAACTGATTATCACCACATTATAAGAGGCATTTTCTCCATTATTCTCACTCTTGCCTTTTTCTTCTTGTCTCACACCAAGTTTCCTATAGTTTGTACAGATTTTGTCTTCTATTTTTTCTCCAATTTCTTTTTTAGATTTAGCTATCTCTCCTTTCCTTCACCTCCTTGTAGTTTGATCCCTCATCTCAAGCAGGAAATCCAAACTATAGAAGAGTTCCACTCCCCCCAAGAAAAATGACCAAGGAAGTGTAGGTAGGATGTTATGTCTGGTCATTGTTTCTAGGGCTTTCTGCTAGCTCCTGACTCAACTCTAGGATTGAAATTGCTTTTGCACTGCACTTTTTACTAACTGTGTTTAATCTGCTGTAAAATTGTATTCATGGTTGTAGTCAATGTTATTGTAGCTGTTTAACAATGTGCATTTTTTTTTGCTTTACAAAGGACCTTGACAGTCTCTATGCAAATTAGTGCCTTGTCTAATGCCGTTAAGCATGTTTTGTGGAAAGGTGACAACTGGAATCATGGATAAACTAGTAAACTCCATCTGAAGGCTGAGGAGCCCAGGGTAAGGAAACAGAGACTCTACCTGTTATGCGTGGAACAGACGTTGCCTACAGATATATAATCTTTAACCTATAGCCTAGTGTTTCAAATAGAAGTAAGCATATTTTATGGGGTGCCTGTGTGACTCAGTTGGTTAAGCATCTAACCTCAGATCAGATCATGATCTCACAGTTTGGGAATTTGAGCCCCACTTTGGGCTCTCTGCTGTCAGTGTGGAGCCCACTTCAGATCTTATATCCCCCCACTTCTGCTTCTGCCCAAATTGTGCGTGCTCTCTCTCTCTCTCAAAAATAAGCATTAAAAAAAGATGATTCCAATATTTTTTTTTAAAAGAAGTAAACAGATTTTATTAAACCCTGTTGAACTTGTGTCCCTATTATCATCTGGGGCTGTCAAACTCTACCCTGAACTAGAACTGTATTCGCTTAGGAAAGATTTTTATTAATTGGTTAGTAATGACAGCCATGTTTCAGATAGAGGGCATAGAATACATTGGGGAGTCACAAAAAAATATTTAACTCATGATGTTGTGGGGAAGATGGGTAAGGAAATACATTGTTGAGCAATAGTGTCAAACACTGTGTGTTTTGTTACTTTTAATCCTGGCAATTCTGTGAAGTTAGATGTCACAGGTTGGGTTCCTTTGGAAGGTAACTCTGATTTGGAGTTTATAAGGCAGAATAGTGATTTCGAAGTGTCTTTGGAACAATACTGCAAGAAGAAGGGACAAGAAGAACAGGCCTTTACACTCCCATATCTATCAGTTATTGAATGTGGGCCAATGAGACAGGATGTGACCCGGGAGGAACCCAGAGCTGACAAGATCCCTGCATGACTGATTGAGAAAGGCTGTTGCCAAAACTACTTCCAATACTTGGGCAGCCCAAGGGATTTGAGTGGTGTTTCACAGTGTCCACCACATAAGATAAATTTATCATCATCCTAGAGACAAATAAAGAGAAATAAAGAAGAATTAAATGATTGTCCATAGTCACATAATAATAATACTTATTAATATAATATATCATATATTATTATAAATATTACATTATAATAATTATGTTATACATTTTAAATACAAATGTAATATTTATAATAATATATAACATAATTATTTTACTATCATAACATTTATAGTAATATAAATAATAACTGTTGTTGCTACCATTACTATTATTCAAGATCTTTTCTGAACACTTCACATGTGTTCTTCTTTAAGTGTTACAATAACCATGTGGAATAAGTATTATTCTAGTCCCCATTTTAACAGATGAAGAAACTAAGACACAGAAACATAACTTGCCCAAGGTAGCCCAGGCAGATCTAGGGTGCAAAACCATTAAGTATGACTCCAGAGACCATGTTACTAACCACTGCACCACAGTAAGGCTATATGATTTTGAACTTAGAACTTTTTGATAATAAATACCTTCTATTCCCATTATGCTAAGCTAGAATTACTTGAACAGGTGCTAGGACTAGAGAAAGAAAAAAAAATATTTTTTTTTTCAAGCTGAAACTCAAGCAGAGCACTCCTGAAATCACATTTCCTCAGCTTCACCACCTAGGAATAAAAAAATCATCTGAGTGCTTTAAGTCAGAGGTTTATTAATTTTTCTGAGCTCTGAACCCATGCAAGCATGTTTCTAGCCTTCCTTGGAGCTCTGAAGAAGGGGCATATCTGGAGTATTTGTTTATACACCTCCATCTCCCTTCCCCTAAGAGACACAACAATGAGGTGGTTGCCAGAATTTTATCTTAATGTTGGTCGTGCTATGTGGGACTTAGATCTTTCTTAACCCAATATTTATCTGGAAAATCCACTTGCTTCTTTGACTAGGATCCTATCAGCAGCTAGTCAGTATTCTAGTAGCCTCTCCCCTCTTCTGTGGCAAAATCTACATTTTCTTATCTTTTAGACCTTTTATATGAATCTTTCTTATAAGCCTTCCCTTCCCCTCCTTTATTCTTAATGAACCAGTCTCTTGAACCAGAAATTACAGTGCCTATATTCTCCATGCCCTGATGAAAGCCCTTGTTCTCACGAGTCAGTCTCCCGTCTATTTCAAAACATGTAGAAGTACTTTAATCAAAGTCTGAAAGCTACCATGTTTCTTCCCTCTATGTTTCACTCTACCAATGTATATTAAGCATCTGATAAGTGACATGATAAATCCCTGAACTCCAGAAGGCCATAAATTACAGGGGAATACAGTACACAAATAATCACAAATGAAATGTCCTTGATAGACCAGAGTTGAGCTCCAGGTAAGTCCAGATAGTGAAGGTCATGGATACCTTGAGTGAATATGCCCATGCTTTATGTACAAGGACATGAGTTGATTCTTGGGAAAATTAGTAGTTGATACATGTACAAAGTACTTTATTTTTATCACAAGATAGACTCAAGCAAATCCAGATATATATGAGGGTCTGGGGATACTGTGATGTAAGCCCCATACGGGAGGAAGGAGCCTGCCCAGATTTAGGAACATGGCCTGAGGGTTAAAGAGAAGTGATGGTTTTCAGTGGAGAATTCCATTTAATTACTGTCATGGCCTAGATACCCTTACAGGGTTTGTGCACGGTCAGAAAAATGACTGTGGGTGAATTGGAAGAGCTGCCTCAGTAAATTTTGACATTTCAGTCCATAAGCATCCCTACCCTAGGATCACCCCTTACAAATTAGCAGAAGGATACAAAGGCAGAGCTGGCCCATTCTAATTTGGACATGAATGTGACCTCATTAGTCTACCACTTGGTGCTTCCAGAATAGAAAAGCCCTGCCTTCCCTTTGTTCTTCACCAATTCTACTGCCACCACATCTGTATACTTAGAAACATGGTTAGAAATGGTTAAATGGTTAATTTTATATTGTACATTTTTAACCATAATAAAAATTTAGAAAGTTAAAAGGATAAGCCTAGACACAGACCTTACATATGACACAAAAATTAACTTAAACCTATTATAGAAATCAATATAAAATGCAAAGCTATACAACTTCTAGAAGAAAATGAGGTGAAAATCTACATGATATTAATTTGGTAATGAAAATTATATACAACACTAAAATATGATACATGAAAGAAAAAAATGATAATCTGAACTTGTTAAAATTAAAAACTTTTACTCAATGAATGGTAAGGTTAAGAGAATAAAAAGACAAACCCCAAATTGGGACACATGTTTGCAGAATACATATTTAATGAAGGGCTTCTATCCAAAATATATAAAGAAGTCTTAAAACTCAAGTATAAGAAAACAAACAGCACAATTTTAAAATAAGCAAAATATCTACATAGATACTTAACCAAAGAAAACATACATATATCAAAAAGTATATAAGAAAGATGTCCAACATCATTTGTCATGAAATTGTAAATTAAGCAACAATATGATAGCACTACAAACTACTATAAGAAGCCTTTTAAAATCTGAAACACCAATTGCTGTCAAGGATATAAAGCAACAGGCACTCTCATTATTTGCTGATGAGAATGTGAAGTGGTATAACCACTTTGGAAGACAGTTTGTTTCCTTCAAAGCTAAACATAGCCCTACCATAAGATCCAATAATCATCTCTTAGGTATTTGGCTAATTTGAAAAATTATGTCCACACAGAACCTGCACACAAATGTTTACAGATTTATTCATAATTGTCAAAAACTGAAAGCAACCACAATACCCTTCAAGAAGTGAATGAATTTTAAAAACTATGGAATGTCTGTTGAGGAACATGATCAAAAAGACGTGACCACCAATTGACCCATGAGCTGGACCCAGGCACTTGGAGACTGCTCACTCCCTACCCTGTCCTTGGAATGTGAGTTCTACTTGCTTTTCCCACTCCCAAAGGTTGCTCCAAGGAAATAGTCTTGAGATGGCGATGTGATGTTGAAAATACCTGCATGGTATACATGGCTGAGTCTAGTCAGGGCCTCTTCATAAGCCTTTAAGATTTAGAGAGCAATTGAGGGGATCCATTCATCTTGTTGCTACCCAATGCAAGCCTTTACATAACTTCTATTTCTTCTTATTAAAATTACCACCTACAAACTTGGACGGATACAAACTTGGACGGACCTGCCTCCTTCTTTGGTCTCTTCCTGTCCTCTGTGTATGGGTCTCATATTTTACCAAGAAAGGGTAAACCTTCTATACAAGAGAGGGTTGTGAACCTACAAATATCCATACAGTGGAATAGTATGGAGTGATAAATAGGAATGAGCTATTAAGACACAAAGGCATGGATGAATTTCAAATGAATTACTAAATGAGAGAAACCAGTCTGAAAAGGCTACATACTGTATACATAACTGTATGCCATTCTGAAAAAGGTAAAATTACAGAGTAGAGTCAGTAAACAGATCAGTGATTTCCAGGGGTTCAGGGAGGGAACGGGTTGAATACAGAAAGCACTGGAGATCTTTAGGGCAGTGAAATTGTTCAGATACTGAAGTGGTAGGTACATAACGTTACACATTTGTCAAAACGCATAGAACATTATAGTACCTTAATGCATGCAAATTTAAAAGATCATTTAGGAGGTTGGGCAATCACAGGATTTGTAGACTGTGGCAAAAGAATCTAACCATATTACAAACATTTGAAATAACCTAAAGGAAGGAGATTGGGAGATCGGAAGTGCCAACTTTTGAAATGGATAGGGTCTATAAAACTAAAGTATGTAAGTACTATACACTGGCTGGTAAAGTTGTTTTCCATGAGGGTATGAGTTAACACCCATAACACATATGGTGATAGAAACCATCATATATATGCATACTGAAATTGAACAATTAAGTAAATGGAGGGTGGATAGTGAGAGCCAAGTTTCTCAAAGATAATGAAAGGTTACAGACAAGCAAGAGGAGAAGCCTAGGATGATATATTTGGTACTGGATTAGAGTTAGAGACATCAGTATGAAGGTATATTTAGCTTAATATAGATGTAGATGAATGTGTGTGTGTGTGTGTGTGTGTGTGTGTGTGTGTGTGGTGTGCGCGCATGGGTTAATACGCACACATAAATTTATTGCCCTGATTATTGAGAGGGCATAGAAGCAATAACATCCCAGTAGTAACAAGCACACTTAGCAACCAAATTTTAGTTTTTGTTTTTTTTTTTTAATTTTTTTAACGTTTATTTATTTTTGAGACAGAGAGAGAGACAGAGCACGAACGGGGGAGGGGCAGAGAGAGAGAGGGAGACACAGAATCGGAAGCAGGCTCCAGGGTCTGAGCCATCAGCCTAGAGCCCGACACGGGGCTCGAACTCATGGACTCACAGACCGTGAGATCGTGACCTGAGCTGCAGTCGGCCGCTTAACCGACTGAGCCACCCAGGCGCCCCCAAATTTTAGTTTTTAATACCATTCTCCAATAAAAGGAGCCAGGTCTCCTCAGAGAAATGGTTGATGTTCAAAACACGCATACACACATACACACAACACACACACACTAGGGGTATATGAAATGGATACCATAGCCAACAGAAAAAATAATTTTACAAAATAAACTAGGAAGTATTGAATTATAATCCAAAATAGAAAATAAATACCTATGAGCCATGAATAGGTGAAGCACTGGGGACTTTTTGGAGCAGTGAAATTATCTGTACAATACTAAAGTGGTAAATCCATAATACCATGCTTTTGTCAAAGCCCCAGAACTTTTATAGCACTTTAATGTATGCAAATTATTAAATAAATAAATAAATAAATCAGTAGGAGAGGAGACTAATCTCCCAAGCAGAACTCTAAGTACTTTATGCAGATATTCTGTCTTCAAAGAGGACATAACTCCCTAGTCTTTAAGTGTGATATTTGTATAACATTATTATATCAGTATGGGTTTATTAGTTGTAACAAATGTATCATACTAATGATATAAGATGTCAATAAAAGGAGAAACAGAGTGTGTCGTATTTAGAAAATCTCTGTAATGTCTTTGCAACTTTAATATGAATCTAAATCTATTCAAAAACTAAAAATGTCTTTGGAAAATAGAAAATAAAATATGTAATTGCCCCTAATACTATTAGGCAATAAAGAATATCAAACTACCAATACATGCCACAACACAGTTCAACCTCAAAAATATAGCACTAAATGAAAGAAGCAAACATAGAAGCCACATTGTATTATTCTTTTTATATTAAATATCCAGATAAGGCAAAATGATAGAAGAAAAAGTTGGATTAATGATTAATCTTACCTGGACCAAAATAAATAAATTTTCCAAATCAAGTCCCCAGTGTGCTTAGTATTCCCCTTCAAAACAGAACGCAGAGAGGGGCAGGACTACCAATCTTGCTATGACTGAGATTTTCACTCTGTCTAGGAGTCCAGGAGCCCAAGTGTCAAATCACCAGCATCACACTTCCCCAATATTTCCAATGGCTTTCTCAACAGCCCTAAGGCTTGAGACTTTGGAGAAGCCTCTCAGCCTCAGAAGGGCCAGCCAGCTCTGCAGACTGACACAGTGCCCTCCTCCTGTCTTCTCTCAAATATGCCACCGACACCTCTGTGCTGAGCAACATATTGATTAGCTTCCTTCCAAACAACCAAGGGCATTTGAGAGGTGATGATGCATTATAAACACACACCAAGAAAACCACAGAAAAGCAAGGTAGGGACTGCAATGAAAATAGAAATTGGTTATTGACTTTACATTTTCATTAATTTAGTCATTTAGGTAACACAGAGCATGAGGAAGCAGCATAGAACAATGTAAAGCCTGCTGAACCAGTGGGAGTCAGAAACTTTGGCTTCTAGTCAATGACTACTCAATCCCCTGGGATTCAATGCCCATGTCTGCATATGATAAGGTTGCATGGCATATGGTGGAGACTTTGGGGTCCCAGCTCTGCCACCTACTAGGATTCAGAAATTGGCAAGTCATTAACATCCCTGAGTTCCAGGCTCCTCATCTGTAAAGAGGGACTAACATCACTTACCTTGACTTATGGGGTAATTATGAGCATTAGAAATGGTGTCAAAGGCCTACCAAGGCTCAGTGCATAGCAGCTGCACACAGAGAGGAAGCATCTTCAGCCCTGCCAGTTCTAATATCAACATCTGATGGTCCCAGTGATATACACTGGGAAGAACAGACATGGAATGCCACACCTGTGATTGCTGCAGGGACTGGAGATAATAGGGGGCAGGACCAAGTGAGAACCACTCTACTCAGGACTCAGATGATAAAATCAATAGCAATAATTAATAATAATAATAACACTATGTGCCAGACCCTGCACAAAATTATTGGGATTTATTAACTCACTTCACTATCACAATACACTTCTGCATTGTTATCTTATGTTGATTTGTTTATAACCTGGAAGCAAACACTGAGACCAAATTTAGAGTGAAAGATGTTTATTAGGGACCAGTGCCTGTGAAAGTGGGGGAGGTGGACCAGGAAAAGGAAGAATTCTGGCTACAATGATGCCCTAACAAAGATTTTCCAACGCTATGGAGAGTGTAGGGGTGAGCATTGCCTGTAGAGTTATCCCATACTGGCTGAGATGAGAAAGCTTCATACCCTGCATGATTTAGGCTTTCCATGGGCATCCCAAGCAAAGCTGTGACTAAGGTGAAGGAGCTCTCTGCAGGTCAGAGGAAGACTAAAGGAAAACTGTATGCTATGTCGCGACCGGCACGACAAACAGCGAGGTCAGGGTCCTGAGGGTAGGGGAATGCAAGAAAAAAGAGAGAAGAGAAAGTTTGGGAACAGGAGGATCCCCTGGGCTGATGGCCCAAGTGATGGCTTTATTGTTGCTGTACACAATCTTTTATATCCAGACTCTTATGGGTCAGGCCATTCTAAGAATAAACAGGTTTCACATAATCGCTGCCAACCAAAACATTTAGTTCTGTGTTTCTTGTGCGTTTTTAGACGGGTCATAACAAGACCTTGTTGATAAGATTGCTAGCAAAACACAATTCCCATGTTTGTTTCTATCTGACTCGGGGTAGAAAAAGGGAGGTAGCATTACTGCCAACACCTGCAGACCACAGGCTTCAGGAATTAACTTTCTCAGCCTTGACAAGGCTTTCGTATGCCCTTGAAAGTGGGTTATGGGAGGGGGAATCACCGGGTTGGCTGAGTCAACAGGGAACATTGCTCGACCCGGTCTAAGCCTGGCACCAGGGCCCGGCCCCCCACAAACTGCAGTCCATGGGGTTTGGAGCAATAGAGAGCTAGATTTCCCAGGGTGGGATGTAGGTAGCATTGTACATGTACTAATGGAAATATAGAACAACTCACCAAAGAGCACAGTTATAATCAGTGGCTGTGGGTGGAATTGCTAAACTATATTGCTTCTTGACTGATATTTGCACTGTGCTTTGTGATTTGTAAACTACTGTCACCTCCATATATCACTTGATGACCCCTGCAATGCTACTGGAACTGTTGACTCTATATTTCAAATGAGGAAATTGAGGATCAGAGACTTTATATTGTCTTGTACAGTGTCACACAGAAAGTGACAGAGGCAGGATTTGAACCCAGTTCTCTATGTACCTGTCTTCAAAGTTGGGCTCTCTCCTCTGTGTCATATTGCCTTTTGCAGGTTGCTTTGAGGTCCCAGTAGTCAGTATTGGGCTGCAGTCATAAAGTCCCCTTTCTCACACAGAGGTGAGTGTGGATGTCAGTCCCAGGTGCATCTGGGATGAGGAAAGACACATCTGCCCCCCCCCCCCAAGAATGTGCTCTGCTGGGAGAAAGGTCCTCCATAAATGGGGAGGAGGGAACATGAGATTGATGGTCTGACCTTGGTAGATGGCTTTGTTCCTGTTCCTTACAAAACGCCATTTACAGACCCAGACATTTCTCTGCTTGAGTAAAGACACTCGCAGAACAATGCAAATAAGGTGGCAGTATCACTGACATGGAAATAATAGCAATATTATCTTAATGATTATGAAATAAAATACAGTCACTTGAGGGAATTTACCCTGAACTCATGTTCATTGGCTTTGCAGGTAAGACTCTCACCTTTCTGGCTGTCATGCTGGTGGGCCTTCTCCCCAAAGGATGAGGCTGCAGAGACTTTTCTTAATACCCATCTAGGAGTTGCCCAGGGCAGAGGCTTTGTCCCACAGCCCACTGCTCATTGCTACTGGAATTTCAGTCTGCTCCCTGAAATGAGGCCAACCACAATAGGGGCCTCTGTACCTATGACACCCTCTGGCTCTCAGACCATCAGCTGTGATCATTTCCTTTGTGGTTATTTCCTCAGTCACCTGGAAGAAGGGCTGCATTACAATTGCCTATGTTCCACAGTTTGGTCATCTCTGAAGCCTGCTCATTTCTCAAGAGCTAAAACTGAAAATTCTAAACAAGCCTTTAAACCTTTTCACAATCTGGATACAACAAATAGTTTTAGATTCATCTCGAGCCACTCAGCACCCCCATCTGTAATGGGAGTCTTTTCCCCAAACACAGCATGGACTTTAGTGGACTTTCAAAATTCTGTACCTGTCTTTCAGGTTTGTCGCCAAAGAAAATGCACACATAGCAAACAGCATACAAAAAAAATGCTTAACATCATTTGTCATTAGGGAATTGCAAATTAAGCAATAGTGTGATAGCATTACAAGTTAATACAATGGATTTAAAAAACTGAATACCAATTGTTGGCAAGACCTGTTCTCCAGTCCAGTGACCCAAGTCAATAGCTCCTTCCCCATATGCTGTACTGACCTCCCCCCAAGTTAAAATTATAACTTTGTCTTGAAGGGCATGGACAGTTTACTGTCCTTCTCCTCTTGACCTGTGGTTCTCCAGAGCCCAGAGGCTGGCTTGAGTCTGCCCTATGTTCTTCAACCCTCACACAGACTCTCCCACTCACCCTCATTGACCCTCCTACATACTGTCTTAGACCCTGCCACACATCCTACCACAAAAATTTCAGCATGCCTACCCACAGACCCTAATGCATACTCTCCCACACATCCTCCCACACACCCTCATACACACCCTCCCACACATCCTCTTACTGACCCTCCACAGACCCTCATATACACCTTCACAGAGACCCACACACACCCTCACAAACCTTCACAAACCATTTATTGAACAACTATTGACCTGAGCCGGACACCTGTCTCTCCTTACTTCTAAGCCTTGCCATCTCCTCTCTGACCTTCAAAGTCTTCAAAAATGATATGCAGAACCCGTGTGCAGGGTAGAGGCTGAGGCCAATATCTTATTATGGCAAAGATGCTGCCATACCCAGGATCACTACTGCATAGAGTAGAGCTTAACATCCACAAGTTTCTGACATGAGTGCCTGGCCTGCTCCTGCCCCTCTCCTGCAACACAAACACACATTCTCACATGCACACACACATACTAACATACACACACTCACACAGTGATTTCACATGCACACATACACTTGTATGAATTCATACATATGCACGCAGTCTCTCATACACATGTGCTCATACATACTAATATACACATTCACACATGCTCATACACATATGATTTTACACTACACATGTATGAATTCAACATATGCACACACACTACTTCAAATACACATGCACTCACACACACTCTTATTCTCTCTTATCCTTGGTAATCTTTTAAATGAATTACGAACACTTCACCCAGTTTTGTAGTTCCAGGAATTGTCATTTCTGAATCTCCTCCTTTATTTTTTTGACATAAAATTACATATATTTAAAGTGAACAACATGGTGATTTGACATACATACACATGTGAAATTATTATCTTAATCAAGTAAACTAACATGTCCATCATCTCACATGGTTAATACTTTGTTTTTGTGATGACAACACATAACATTTTCTCTCTTAGCCAAGTTCAAATATGCAATATACCATCATTAACTGTAGTTATCATGATGGCATTACTTCCTCAGAACTTACTCACCTTGTAACTGAAGGTTTGTACATTTTGACCTAATCTCCCCACTTCTCGCATCTCCCAGTACCTGGCACCTGGCATTGCATTCTATTTCTGTAAGATCAGCTTTTCTTTCTTTTTTTCAGACTCCACACATCAGTGATGCCATACAGTATTTGTCTTTTTCTTTTTACGTTATCTCACTTAGCATAATGTCCTCCACTTTCATGTTGTCACAAATGGCAAGATGAATGTGCTCTTTTATTTTTATTTTTTTAGTATTTTACATTTTTATTGTTGAAGTATAGTTGATATGCAATGTTATATTAGTTTCATGTGTAAAACCTACTGATTTGACAATTATATATATTACTCAATGCTCACCAGGTTAAGTGTAGTTACCACCTGCTCCCATACAATATTATTACAATAGTATTGACTATATTCCCTATGCTGTACTTTTTATTGCTGTGACTTATTTATTTTATAACTGGAAGTTTGCTTCACTTAATCCTTTATACCTACTTCACCCATTCTCTTAGACCCTCACTTCCAGCAATCACCAGTTTGTTCTCTGCATTTATGAGTTCTCTCTGATTTTTTTAAGTTTATTTTATTTGGAGAGAGAGCAGGCGAGAGGCAGAAAGAGAGAGGTAGAGAGAGAATCAAAAGTAGGCTCCATGCTGTCATCACAGAGCCCAACATGGGTCTTAATTTCATGAACCGTGAGATCATGACCTGAGCCAGAATGGAGTTGGACACTTAACTAATTGAGCTACCCAGGTGCCTCAATTTTGCCTCTGATTTTGTTTGTTCATTCGTTTTTTTTTTTAATTCCACATATAAGTGAAATTATATGGTATGTGTCTTTTCTATTTGATTTATTTCACCTATCATTGTATCCTTTAGGCCCAACCATATTGTCCTTTAAATTCTGTTCAAGAGGCCTTTCCCCAGGTTAAACTCTCAAAGGCAAAGACAGCTGGCCCAGTGATTAAAATGGAAAGAAAATATCAGTGCCTCCTTGAAAGTAAGTTTGGTTGTTTCCTGTCCACCAAGTTCACAGGTGGTTCAAGCCTTTCCCATAAAATGGGGAAGATCAAAATTGGGCCCTCCTCCCACTTAACACATGAATCCAGGGCCTGAGCCCTCTGTTCCTGTCTCAGAGTCCCCCAAGGACCCTCTACTTCCTCATCATCCTTGTCTCCAGCATAGAGTATAGGCATTCCTGCAGGCTGCAGCATCATCATAAAGTCCAGAAATCTTTTAGGTATGAGATGGCAGTGCTAAAAGAACACTTACCCCTGAGTTTATTCAGGGGAGAGAGTTGAGAGGTGAGAGGGGAGTGTGCATGATTATCTGAAAGTGGGGTGTAGTTTCTATGTTCCTTTAATCATTCTCCCTGCCCCCTCTGGAGTTGGGAGTATTTCCTGCCTGTCCTCCTATGAGGCAGCTGAATGTCTCCTGGGAGACCCAAAGAGGTGACCTAGATTAATAGTAAAGTCCTGTCACCTGCCCCCCTCCATGGTCTGTTTCTGCATCTGTGAAATGTGAGATGGAGGGTGCAGATTTAGAGTCCTTTCATGCTGACGTTGGCATGGTCAGTCTTTGGTATAAGAAGTTACCTAGTCTAGTTGGGGTTTAAGGAAAAGATACATAAGGAAAATGCATCTTACACAAAGCCTGATGTAGAGATAGCACCTGTGAGGCTGATGGATAGGCCACAAAGGCATAGAAAAACACCAACCGATAGCAACTCTGTCTCCAGACAGCACCCCTGAGCAATTTTAAATAACTTCAGGAGGCTTGGCCTCTCCATCATGCGTCCTTAATAAAGGCCCTTCCCCAGTCCCACCCTTGGTTTCATCATCTTACAGATGATCAAGTTGACCAGGGACATCCCAAGTCCCTTCTGTTCTATGGTTGTGTGGTGTGATGACATGGGGTCCCAGCTGCCACTGTCACTCCCACTGTCCCCTGCACTGGAAGCTCCACCTCTGCCACTTGCCTGTCCTTCAGGACCTTCTTCTTACCCAACTTCCTGGAAATCATTGCCTGTCCACTCCTTCTCAAGGTGCTTGCCCCTCTATGTGGGTGCTTTACTTTTCAAGGTCTGCACATTTCACCCAGCCTCTGTTCTGAGCTACTTTGCTTTGAGATCTTAGTATGTCAGGTGTGTCTGCAGCTGGAAAGCAGATGATATCTCTTCTATGTTCCCAGCATAATTTAGAGGGTATATAATTAGGGAACTGTGATAAGTTTATATAATTTACAAATGTTTTTGGGAATTTAGTAAACCAAGAGAATCCCAGCATAGTATTAGACTATTCTAGTTATATGGTACTCAAATTATGACTTTTGCTTGATGAGATTGTCAGAGTGGGGCAGAGTAAGTCAAAGAGGATTGCAATAAATACCAGGGATCCAAACTAAAAGATGTCACCGGCTCCTGCCTCCTGTTTTCCCCAAAATACAAGTTAAAACTAATTTCTAACAGAACCATACACTATGTATCAAGAGCCTGGAAAAAATACAAAAGCAATGCAGCAAGACACTAGACTTCCTAAGCTTCTCTTTGCTTCCCTCACCCCTATTGTTAGAACAGACAGATTGGATGTCATCACTCTTCCAGAATCAGGGATCATCTTTCTTCTTCTTGTCCATCAGAGTCTATCAGACATACCTGATGCATTGAGCATAAGAGCAACCATGCTCACAGGACTATCCTGATGTTCCAGAGAGGGAAAGAAAAGCCCAGAGCCTCACTTGTCCATGTAGAGTGGGGAGCTGTGGCAGTTTGAAGAGGTTGGCCACCCTCTCCTACATCTTTCTTAGATCCCCCTATTCAAAGTCACTCTCCACCTTCCTTGGACATTTGATGTCCCTATGTTAGTGACTAACATTTTTATAAGAGAAGCTGAGGAGCAGAGAAGTGAGAGAGAAAGGAAAGAGTTAGGAGGAAAGAGAGGCTGACACTCAGAGAGGAAAGGGATGGGAGAAAGCATAGAGTCTTCTGAGTTCCCTACATAGGGACCGAGCATAAGCTGAAACTTTGTGGTACCAAAAGGAAAGTTCCAGGAAACCTTCCTTTTGAGACAGTCCTCTTCTGAAAGAACTGCCAGGTAAGGCATGGAACATGAGCCTTTCTTAAGCTTAAGAGGCATAGAGAGATGGGAGAGAAACCTCACATAAAAATAGGGTGTGAAAATTCCTAATGGGAGAAGCATAGTTCTTTTCTGAGTGCTAGACCCAGAACCTCCTTGAACAACCCTGAACACTGATGAGTCTGCTCTGGATATCAGAATCCAAGCCCTGGAGTAACAGAGAACACAGGCAACAGAATCATTCATCGCCACTGAGGACCTACTCAGAGATAGGAGCCACCTGAGAGGCTCTGATCACACAAGAAATGATAAGGATTTGAGAGGGGACCAAGATGGGGGAACAACATGGAAGCTTTTTTTGTGTGTCTGTCATCACTGAAAAGCAGCCTAGATCAACACCAAGCCATCTTACACACCCAGAAACCTGATCTGAGGATTAACACAACAAATGCACAACCTGAATCACAGAACTCTGCAGGTATGTGGCACAGACAGGTGAATCAGGGAAGAGAAAAGCAATGGAGGGCAGTGAGCTGTTTATGCTTGCAGAGAGAGGATGGAGATAGGTAAAGAGTACGGGAAAAGCACCCCCCCCCCAAACAACTGGAAAGAAAGTGGAAAAGTGGGAACAGCTTCAGGGACTGAACAAAAAAAGGTGGGGGAGAAAGGAGAAAGGAGAGGGTTTAAATTCCATCAAGACTATAAACAGGGGGAGAGCAGAGTCTGAGGCTCTGCAGCTCAAAACCTGGTGGTGCTCTGGTGGAAAGAGCAAACCCCCAAGAGCAGAGAACAAGGTCTGAGGGGTCCACAGGCCACATGGGGAGTGGCAGTTCCCCTGCAGGGAGGACATTTGGTAGAGGCTGTGCAGCCACCCCACAGGCAAAGGTCCCAGCGGACCCCAGTGAACAACCACATTTATTGGTGCTGGAAAAAGGATGTTAAGGGGAAAGCCTGGTGCTAGATGTGTGCTGTGATTTTCTATAAACCCTGAAATGTTGCTACTACAAGATCACACAAAAATTTTTCTGGAGTGGGCTGGCACCCAGCTGCAGACTCTGGGCACCAGTGCAGCACAGTCTCATAAACATTCCTGGGGATGGGCAGGCATCTGGCCATTGCTCAGCAAGACCCTCCCCCAGAGTATCGGATAGGGTCAAAGTCACAGTTGCTCAGAATGGAGGGGCTGGAGGGAGGGGCCAAAATGCAAGAGATGTAGGGAGATCCAAAGTTCCCTCATTTCTCAAAGAAAGTCATGCTGAGGCCAAAAGACTTTGAACCCCAAGAGTCTGGGAGGAAAAGAAGCAGGGTTGCTTCCAGGGACCCACTGGGAAAACCTGATGGGCCATAGGTGGGGTGTTTCAGGGAACAGACAGCCTGCCCACAGTGGAGGTGGGACCTGCCTACACCAAACCAAGCCCCTCGGCTCCTGGTAACTGCATATCTACTGGAGTGGGATTGATTGATGCTGATGAACCAGATGGTTCCTCCTCCAGACCAGTGCTGTTGCATCATCTGGTTTAATTCTTGGACAATTATTATTATATAGATATATTCTTCCTTTTCTTCTTCATATCTCTTCCCTCCGCTAGTCTGGTTACTCGTTAAGCAGACATATTTAATCTATTCTCTTGATACATGTTCTACATCCCTTCCTTATTTTCCTTTCTCTCTTGCTGGATTAAGCCATATATTTTCTCACTCTGGGCAATTTTATCTTCTCTTCTTTTTTCCCACCTCCTTCTTTATTTACCTCACTCTCTGGATTAAGCCATATAGTTTCTTTGATCCATTTTGTCTTCTCTTCTTTTTTCCCTGCACTCTCCTTTATTTTCATTTCTCTCTCTCTGGATTAAGCTATATAGCTTCTCTGAATGGACAACTTTATCTTCTTTTCTTTTTCCCTGACTACTTCTTTATTTTCCTTTCTTAGTCTCTGGATTAAGCCTATATTTTCTCTGCCTGGTCAATTTTTATTTTTTTTCTTTTTTCCTACTCCTGTCATTTCTTTCTTTGTATGGGATAAGGCCTCTTCCATCAGCACCACTCCCACCCTGTGTTTACTTATAGCTGGTCCTTCTGTTTTTTTTGTTTTTGTTTTTGTTTTGTGTGTGTGTGTGTGTGTGTGTTTGTGTTTTTGTGCTGTGTGTTTTTTTTTCTGTCTGTTTTTTGTTTGTTTTTCTCTTTGTTTTCCTTTCTGGGCTACTTCAATGAACAAATCAATGCACACCTGGTAGAGGGTCCAAAACATCACTACAAGTAGAGAGATAAAGTAACCAAACACAACAACAGAGAGCAAGTAACACTCTCCCAAAAACACATCTTGAAGGGCCAGGCCCTGGACAGTCCTCTTTAATATAGCATTGGTCTCAGGAAAAAGGCACATAACAAGCTTTTAAAACACATAAAGTACAGAAAACTAGCCAAGATGATGAAATGGAAGAATTCCCTCAAAAGAAATTCCAGGACCAAATGACAGCTAAAGAATTGCTCAAAACAGATATAAACAATATAACTGAACAAGAATTTAGAATAATTGTCATAAGATTAATCGCTTGGCTTGAAAAAAGCATAGAAGACAGCAGAGAATCTATTGCTACAGAGATCAAAGAACTTAAAAATAGCCATGATGAATTTAAAAGTACTGTAAATGAGGTGCAAAATAAACTAGAGGCAGTGACAGTGAAAACTGAAGAGGCAGAGGAGAGAATAGGTGAAATAGAAGATAAAATTATGACAAAAGATAAAACTGAGAAAAAGAGATTTAAAAAATCTGGAGGCAAGAATTACAGAACTGATTCAATGAAAAGAACAATATCTGTATCATAGGAGTTCCAGAAGAAAAAGAGAGAGAAAGGGGCCGAAGGTGTACTTGAACAAACCATAGCTGAGAATTTACCCAATCTGGGGAAGGAAACAGACATTGAAATTCAGGAGGCACAGAGAACTCCCTTCAGACATAACTTAAATGGATCTTTTGCACGACATATCATAGTGAAGCTGGCAAAATACAAGGATAAAGAGAGAATTTTGAAAGCAGCTAGGGATAAACGGGACTTAACCTACAAGGGTAGACACATAAGGGTAGTAGCAGACCTATCTATTGAAACTTGGCAGGCCAGAAAAGAATGGCAGGAAATTTTTAATGTGATGAACAGAAAAAATATGCAGCCAAGAACCCTTTATACAGAAAACTTGTCATTCACAATAGAAGGGGAGATAAAGATTTTCCCAAACAAACAAAATCTGAAGGAATTCATCACCATTAAACCAACCCTATAAGAGAGCCTAAGGGAAACTCTGTGAGTGAAATGTTGCAAGGACCACAAAGCACCAGAGACATCACTCTAAGCATGAAACCTAGAGATTACACAATGACTCAAAACCCATATCTTTCAATAATACCACTGAATGTAAATGGACTAAATGCTCCAATCAAAAGACATAGAGTATCAGAATGGATTAAGAAAAACAAGACCCATCTATTTGCTGTCTGCAAAAGACCCATTTTAGACCTGAGAACACCTTCAGATTGAAAGTGATGGGATGTAGAACCATCTATCATGCTAATGGAAGTCAAAAGAAAGCTGGAGTAGCCATACTTATATCAGACAAACTAGATTTTAAACTAAATGCTATAAAAAAGATGAAGAGGATTATATATTAATTACGGAGTCATCGATCAAGAAGAACTAACAATTATAATTGTCAATGTACCAAATTTAGGAGCACCCAAAATATAAAACAATGAATTACAAAGCTGAGCAATCTTATTGGTAAGAATGTGATAATTGCAGGGGATTTCAATACTCCAGTTACAACAATGGACAGATCATCTAGACATACAATCAATAAAGAAACAATGACCCTGAATGATACACTTGGCCAGATGGACTTGACAGACATATTTAGAACTTTTCATCCAAAAGCAGCAGAATATACATTCTTCTAAAGTGAACATAGAAAATTCTCCAAGATAGATCACATACTGGGTTACAAACAGCCCTCAATAAACATAAAAGAATTGAGATCATACCATGCACACTTTCAGATCACAATGCTATGAAACTTGAAATCAGCCACAGGATGAAGTTTGGAAAACCTCCAAATGCATGAAGGTTAAAGAACATCTTACTAAAGAATAAATGGGTCAACCAGACAATTAAAGAAAAAATAAAAAATACATGGAAACAAATGAAATGAAAAGACAACAACAAATCCAACCCAAACCAAATCCAATCCAACCCTTTGGGATATAGCAAAGGCAGTCCTAAGAAGAAAATACATTGCAATCCAGGCCTATCTCAAGAAACAAGAAAAATCCCAAATAGAAAATCTAACAGCACACCTAAAGGAACTACAAGCAAAACAACAAAAAAAGCCCAAACCTAGCAGAAGAGAAATAATGAAGATCAGAGCAGAAATAAACAATATAGAATCAAAACAAAACAAAACAAAACAAAACAGTAAAACAGATAAATGGAGTGTTGGTTTTTTTGAAAAAATAAACAAAATTGATAAACCCCTAGCCAGACATGTCAAAAAGAAAAGAGATAAATAGATAATCTCTCTCTCTTTCTCTCTCCATATGATATATAATATATATATATCATATATATTATATATATAATATATATCACATATATATCACATATATATCATATACATATCATATATATGATATATATATGATATATATATATATGATATATATATGATATATATATATGATATATACACATGAAATGAAATGGAGTTACTACAACCAACCCCTCAGAAATACAAGCAATTGTCAGAGAATACTATCAAAAATTATATGCCAACAAACTGGACCACCTGGAAGAAATGGACAAATTCCTAGACACCCACACAAATGAGAAGAAATCGAAAATTTGAACAGACCCATAACGAGTGAAGAAATTGAATCATTTATCAAAAATCTCCCAACAAATAAGAGTCCTGGACCAGATGGCTTCCCTGGGGAGTTCTACCAGACATTTAAAGCACAGATAATACCTATCCTTCTCAAGCTGTTCCAAAAAAAAAAAAAAAAATAGAAATGGAAGGAAAACTTCCAGACTCATTCTTTGAAGCCGCACTACCTTGATTCCCAAATCAGACAGAGACCCCATAAAAAAGGGGAATTACAGGCCAATATCCCTGAAGAACATGGATGCAAAACTTCTCAAAAAGATACTAACAAATCAAATTCAACAGCGTATAAAATGAATTATTCACCATGATCAATGGGATTCATTCCTGGACTACAGGGCTGTTTCAACATTCACAAGTCAATCAGTGTGATACATCACATTAATAAAAGAAAGGATAAGAACCATATGATCCTGTCAATCGATGCAGAAAAAGCATTTGACAAAATTCAGCATCCTTTCTTAGTAAACACCCAAGAAAGTTGGAACAGAAGGAACATACTTAAACATCATAAAAGCCATTTATGAAAAGCTCACAGTTCATATCATCCTCAATGGGGGAATACTGAGAGCTTTCCCCCTGAGATCAGGAACACAACAGGGATGCCCACTCTCACCGCTGCTGTTTAACATAGTGTTGGAAGTCCTAGCATCAGCAATCAGACAACCAAAGGGAAAAAAAGGCATCAAAATTGACAAAGATGAAGTAAAACTTACAGTTTTTGCAGTCGACATGATTGTCTACATGGAAAACCTGAAAGACTCCAAGGAAAGACTGCTAAAACTGATATATGAATTGAGCAAAGTCGCAGGGAACAAAATCAATGTACAGAAATTGGTTGCTTTTTTTATAGACCAATAATGAAGCAACAGAAAGCAAATTAAAGAGATTGATCCCATTTACAATTGTACCAAGAACCATAAAATACCTAGGGATGAACCTAACCACTGATGTAAAAGATCTGTATGCTGAAATTTATAGAAAGCTTATGAAGGAAATTGAAGAAGACACAAAGAAATGGAAAAACATTCCATGCTCGTGGATTGGAAGAATAAATATTGCTAAAATGTCAATACTACCCAAAGCAATCTATACATTCAATGTAATCCCAATCAAAATTGCACCAGCACTCTTCTCCAAGCTAGAACAAATAATCCAAAATTTGTATGGAACCACAAAAGACACAAAATAGCCAAAGTAATATTGAAGAAGAAAACCAAAGCAGGAGACTCTACTACAAAGTTATAGTTATAATCCTCAAGACAGTATGTTACTGGCACAAAAACAGACACATAGGGCAAACCACAAGAGATTCTTAAATACAGAGAAGAAACTGAATGGGGAATGGGGAGAAGGAAAATGGGTGATGGGCATTGAGAAGAGCACGTGTTGGTATGAGCACTGGGTGTTGTATGTAAGCCAATTTGACAATAAGTTATATTTAAAAAAGAAGAAAAGAAATGATAAGGATTCATTTCCAGTAACTGATCCCAAAGAAATAGAGATACATGGATGCACTGTTGATGAGTGTATAAATTGGTACAGCCACTTAGTAAAAATAATTATTAGTATCTACTAAAGATGAACATATACAAACCTTCCATACAGATATGCATGGAACTGGAGGAAATGTCTGAGATACATGGATAGTTTTTTTTTTTTGCAATTTTTCTCCTCATTACTTTCTTATCTCAAGATCTTGTCTTGAGACCAGTTCCTGTCTTAGGTATATCACCAACTTATATTCTCCAAAACAGGTAATAAAAGGTTTGTGGAAACATCATCCATAAGAACTCCCAAATGAAAATTTATCAAATGTCCATCAATAAAAATGAATAAATAAAGTATAATATAGTCACAACTACAAAAACACATAACAATTTTGGAAAAACCTCACAAACAATGTTGAATAAAGAAATTCAGATCCAAGAGAATACATAGTGTGTGATCCATTTATAGGAACTTACAACACAGGCAAAACTGATTGCTCTTTTTGAAAGTCAATGTAGGGTTTAACCTTGGATGCAAGCTGTAATAATGAATAAGAGAGGAGCTTTTAAGATCCTGGTCATGTTCTGTTTTCCTCAGCTGAGTACTAGTTAAAAGTGTTCAAACTTGTGGATAAAGAGAGAAACGAAGCCATCAAACAGTTAAACAACTTTCTCAAGTTCACACAAAGGCTCATCAGCTGGACTGGACCAAAGAACCTGATCTGCTGACCTTTGGTTCAGTGCCCTGGTCTCTCCAGCCTCACTCTTCTTAAGAAAAAGTCTAGCACTTTGTTGTCCAGTATGGTAGCCACTAGGCACACATTGCTATTTAAATTAAGATTAATTTAATCTAATTTAATTTAATTTAAAATTATGTTTTCCAGTCACCTTAGCCACTTTTTGAGTGCCGACTACTCATGAGGATAATAGATACTGTATTAAACAACACAGATTTAGAGTATCTGCATTATCACAGGAAGTTCTGGTGGACAGAACTAGTCTGGAAGGTCCAATGAGAAAATTAGGATCAACAGAATCCCTCATGGCACTAAAACTTATCCTAAGCATATCCCTAACCACATAGCTGATGGTCTGGTGGAGGAGAAAGCCCAAACAGTGAATATTTCCTAGGGCTGGTTCTTAGAAAGCAGGAAGAGCATGCCACTAGTGTCTCAGCTCACCTTCCTCTGCTCCCTCCTCTCTCCTGAGGCTTAGTGCTCACCCTCATCCTAGATCACTCGTTGTATTTCTGATCCAAAAGGGTTCACGCTTCAGACTTCAGCTTAGTGAAGTTTCTCTCCATTAAAGACATTTCCAGTACCAGAAATGGCTCTTAAAAATGGATCAGATCTTCTCCAGCCAGACTAAACCTCAGATATCTGGGCTCCCAACCTTTCTGATTCACATAAGGCCCAGGGCAAAGAGAGGTCCCCCCCTTACCCCCTCATGATTCCACATAGTCCCTTCTGAGGTGCACTGATGTCTCAACCAGAGCATTCTCTAGGGAGGTTTCTGAGTTACAGAGCTGCCAGGATTACACCTGTAGTAACCTCTCACCCAATAAGGGAGATTTATTCAACTCTACAGTTGTAATAAACTTCTCTGAGCTTTTTGCACATATTTCAGTCCCCATGAGAGCTGAGGAAGAGCTGTGAGCTCTCCTGAAGGAGTAGTTAGGGGATAGGCCTGAGCATATCACAGGAAAAAAAGGGCCCAAGCACCTCAGAGAAGAGGTTCCAGGCCAGGACACAGAGCTCTGCCCACCATGCTGAGAGAAATCTTAAATAGGAAGCATATAATCTAGCTCAGAGCAGTCACCTCTCTGTCCATAAGCCCGGGGAGGACATGGTGTGGAAAGTTCCCCAACGCTGAACATTCCCAAAATCTCTCTCTTCGGATGAGACTCTCTAGCTTTGCTTTGTCAGCTGATTGCTTTTTTATTCCTTATGAAGCCATCTGAAATTAAACATTCTTAGGAAAATACTGGCAGGGATTGCAAAGGGCTTCAGGTTTTGGTTATTCTAGCACTTGATCCTCATTTCCCACTGCTAAAAAATACCAAACTAAAAGAACATGTGAAATAACCTTTAAGGGAACAATTGAGAAGTGTGTGCCTGTGTAAGCTTTACCCCATACACTCCAATTACAGAGCTAACTCTTGCCTGTAGCTCTGTCATGGGAGTCACTCCAGTGCTGCTGAGTTGACGGTGTCTCCCCTATTCACTTGGGAGAGTATTTACAGGTTTCTCCTTGAATGTTCCTTGAATACTCATTTAGCCTTCAGCAGAAGCCTATGCTGGGTGACTATCAGCAAACTTGGGCTTCTTGTTCACTTTTGCCTTTCCTTTCTCCATGAATATGGGGGAAAGTGGAGAGCACAGTTGATTTCTCAATTTCTTATCCAAACCTCCATCAGAGTAAATTCCTACTTCAGTATCTGTAATCATGATTCATGGACAACTGCTCACTATTTACCTGAGTTGCAGGTGAGGAGAGGTGAAGCTGAGGAAGGATTATAGGTTGGGATCAGGGGTAGAGACTATGGCAGAGGCCCGTTTTCCAAGGCAGATAGATGATTCCACGGCTCAGCCAGGCCAGAGAGAGAAGGAAAGGTATAGTTACTGGAGATGACTTTCATTCGCAGAGACAAAAAGCTTCAAAACTCTGGAATTGGGGGTGCAGATATTTGCTCAGGAACCCCTTTCTCCCTCCCAGCTAAGATCCTGGTTGCCAATGTTGGGCTAAAAATCTTCCTTTACTTTCCTGTCTCCTTGTCATGTGGTCTTCCTCTAGCAAGAGCCTCAGGGTAGAGATGGATTTTTCCCATTTGAAAAATATAAGCACAGGATGTATCAAAGGCCATGGAGCAAACCTGTAGCAGAACCCAGCCCCAGCCTTCTTGTCTCAGAATCACATCAGCCCTCTTCCCCTAGCTTCATTTATTCATCCTATAATCTAACTTGGAAGCTAGATATGAAAGAGTCTACATTACATGGGACATGGAGCACTTCTCTAAACCCTGTTCTGTACTATTCTACATCAGGATGGTTGACTATGTTTTCTTCTCCCCAGACCAATATTACTCATTGAGGGGCATAGGCTGGGGGTGTATGTGGCATAAGGTGATGAGGGCTGAAGGTGAGCTTGTTCAATGAGCCCGTGTCTTGGGGTATATTCCCACAGCCATATGCTCCCACAGAGAATGCAAGGGTCTACTTCAATAGATTATAAGCAAGTAAATGAGATAATCTGCACATCACCAAAAACTCAAAAATGTTAGGGACTGTTATTGTTTCTGTCATTGTTATTGTTACATTTCTTGTCTTCTCCAGCTCCACTCTTCTTCCTGCTCTGTCCTGGATCCTGCACCTTGGGTTTCCCAGTGGGAAGAAGATGACAGGACATACATAACCAAGTGTCCTGATTGCCCTCCCAGCCTCAGGACCAGAGGAAGCAGATCAGGACCTTCCCCAGGTCTTCCCCAGATTCTCAATCTTGAGGTTGGGCCAAGGCCATCCTATACTCACAGAAGTGACTTAGTTCACCTTAAGACAACTATGAGGTATGTGAATTGTTTTGTAAGAAGGACTGAATTGGATCCAAGTCACCTATAAATAAACAGTAACCCCAAGCCATCTATGGAAACACTCTCTACCAAACATAATAGAGTTTTCAAGATAAAAACCAAAAGACACAAAAGAAAAAAAAAACATCTTTATGGGATACCTTAGTGTATTTCAAATATCTTACTCTCTTCCCCTTCCTGTCTTCATGAGAATGAGGCATAACAGTGATGATAATAGATCTGTGGTATTTTTGTAGACTATGGTTACTCTGGATATTTGAAGAAATGGTGGATATAATAATGCTGTTTTTATATAGGAATAAGCTGAAGTCAGGAGAGGAGGCACACCTGGATTGGTGAGACCTCAGCACTGAGCACTTTATCACACCATGTTTCCATGGGCTCCTATGTGACTCATTCTTACAGCCACACCAACTGTTCCCTCCAACAGATTCACAGGTGGGCAGGGGTGAGGATTGAATGCCATTATTGGAGAGGTCATTGGAGCACGGGGATCTGTAGGCATCATTCCTGCCCACCACCAGCCACTCCTCTGGGCCTTCTGGATGGACCCTCCTTTCACTGCTTTCCTCCCATTCACTTTGCTTCGGGCTACCATCACCTGCAGCTTCTCACCCTGGTCCACAGGGAAATAACCGCATTGTTCTCTTCCTTCTATTTAAAGAAGTAAGCAAACCTCTTATGTGGTTTTGTAATGTTGTAATACTTTCAACATTGATGAGAAGAAAACGTATGCCAAAAAAAAAAAAAAAAAGCAAAGGAGGACCAAAAGCTGTTCCTGGTGTCCTTGGCCTGCCCTTCATTTCTCACGACTCTTCGTGATCATTCTCCCAGAGAAAGATATCCCACCCAGATCCCAGGCCATACAGACCCCTTCTCTCCATCCTCCATGTGGATCCAGAGGACCCGCAGAGTCAAAGAAAAAGTGGGAAGGTGAGTTCCCAGGCATGGGCAGGGCTTGTCCCAGTGAGGTGTGGGCATACCAGGGGACAGCCACACGATATCTGAGAAAAAGCCAGGTTGTCCAGGTAGAGCTGGAATTGTTTTTGGTAACACTGCTTGCAGGAAATGGCTGAAGTGTGTTGGAAAATCTGCAGTCCATCAGTCACAGGGAATCTGGCCTGGGTGTTTTAGCCCATTTTCCTCATACCAGGCACCTCTGGCATATTGAGAAACTATCACCAAAGTTTCTGTTTGAAAGAGTCATGAGGCCTCCAATTTTACAGTGTCTCATTTTAACTCTTTGCCTCTTCATCAATTGAATATTTTTAAATCTTGAAACCTGCTGACAGCCTAGCACTTTGGGGGTTACTAAGCATAAGTAAGTGGGGAAAGCACCAGGAAAGCAGTTAGGAGAACTGGATGTTAATTCCAAGACACTCACCAGCATTTACCACCTGCTGTGTGACCTCAAGCAAGTCCCCTTTTTTCTCTGGGTTCCATATTCTTTCCTATAAAGTGAGGGAGTGGCCTGAACATTCTGTGACTGCAGTACTCCATGTTGTTCCTTTACTCATAGAGTTGATAATCTGACCATACCCTGAAGCTTAACTCCCAAGTGTTCAACTACTATTTTGGGGTGACTTTCATTTTTTAAAACCTGATGCTACTTTTAACCCCCAAACATTGTTTTCTATTCTTGGATCATTGTCTTCAAACACCAGGCCCAAGGGAGGATTGGAAGAGGCTGCTCTGTGCTTCCTCAGGTTCTCATGACCTCAGGATAAAATAACAGCCTTCAGGCCCCATTGATGTTTTGCAAAGTGTGGTCATGGCTATCTGTTATCAGAATGAGCACCAAAAGCAAATGATCACTACGGGCCCACTTCTCTTTTGGCATTTTGGAAGAGATGCAGGTCTATCTGGACAAAATGAAAGATTGATGTTTTCCCCACAGCACCTGAGGTAGCTGTGTTCCTTCTCACAGCTAACTATGAGCACCTGCTATTTGCAGAGTTCAACGAGTTCTAGAAACACCAGCTAATGAGGTCCCCAAGCGGCCTAGCCAGACTCAGCACTGATCATTCCTCTCTGACTCACCACCTGCAGGTTGATGGGGATGAGAACAAGAGGTTTTAGGCCCCATCTCCAGGACAGGTTGGAGGTGGGGTTAGACTCTTGTCTACACTCTAAATACCCATCTGAGTGTGTCCAGGGATGAACAGAGTCTCTGCCCTGGTAACCACTAAAATATTTGCTCTCAATACTGCCAATCTTAGACCAGCCTCCAACTGAGGCAGTTACCAAGCCCTGCATAAAAAACAAAAAAACAAAAAAACAAAAAAACAAAACAAAAAAAAAAACCTCTGGGTCTCAAGGGTAAATAAGGATGCTACACAGTTATTATCATCATTGCTCTGTCTCTGGCTAGAAGCGGGCAGGGTATAGAAGTAGAACAGCAGGCAAAACGTAGAGTACTATGGTGGTTAAGAGTATTGTGTTTAGGGTCCATCAGTCCTGGGTTCAAATCTTGCCTTGGTCACCTCCTAGCTACCTAATTCAAGGTAAGTCACCCAAGGTCACTATATCTTGAATTCCTCCATTATAAAATGAAGGTAATGGCTCCTATTTAAGGAAACATTGTGGTGCAAAATGAGGTAATATATGCAAAGCATCTCAGATAGTGTCTGGCACAAATTGGGTACTCAAAACTGGTTATTATGATTATTATCATCCTCTCAAGGGGCAGATGTGATACTAATGTGGGCATGTGCGACTCTGAAATGAAAAAAAAACTGAAAGAGATGTAGAGCAAAGAAATGAAGGGCTGTCTGAATTGAGTTGCAGGAGATCCACAGAGACCTCTGCCCTCAGGTTATGGGAAAAGGGGTACATTTATACCATGGGAGATTAAAACCATCTCTGCCAGACTCCTGGGTCACTCCTTAAGGAAGTGAATAGAAGCAGGATTTGGACATGGAGAACATCTCTGCAATGCATGGATTTCCCCCCTGATATTATTATATTACATTCCCTTCTCAAGAAGATATTATCCTGAGATCCTCCTCAGAGGCTCTTTCTGTCTGTATTTTTGGATCCTCAGGGCTGAGCCAGTAGGCTTCTATCTGGGGACTGAAGTAATGCACAACTGCATCTTACTCACATGCAAGGATTATCAGTAATGCCTCCCCAGGAGCTGCAGGCTCCAGGTGGTGAGCACAGCACCCTAGTGCTGTGGAAAACAGTGTAGAGCATTGCAGCAGTGTCTCAGCAGTAAACAGCACTCTGGTGGCCTTCCCAGAAACAGCTCAGCCTCCTGAGGACAAGTCCACATGCTTGTAGATATGTGGAGAGCCTATCAGAAGTTCTTTCTTAGACCTGTAAGCCCAGGGACCTAGTGAAGCTTCTTCCGCAAGGGTAAGAGACAGGAAGGCAGTAACAAGGTATCCATGTCTGCCCCCAGTCTACATAAGACATCTCACTTGCAGAGTCTCGGCTGGACTCTTATCCCTATACAGAAGGAGCTGTAGTGCAGGAGGCATACTCCTACAGCCTGGGTCAGAATCCTCTTAATAGCTGGGCTCAGACATACTGGAATAGGTAAGCTCAGTCTGGGCAGGAAGCCCTGACCCATGGTCATCAGCTTCCCATGCTTGAAGGTCCCATGGACACCACATGTCAGAGGCCTACCAAGACTTGGTAGCCAACCCTGAGTCTTTGAGCCAGTATCAGAGAGAAAAGCTCTCATCTTTCCAGAGCACCCCTACCCAGCTACATACAGAGTCATAATAGAGACCATGAGGCCCCACAGAGACAAGACATGCAGAGATACCAAGACATGGAGGCAGGAACCTACAAAGACAACAACAGCTGCACAACCTCACAGTGGCATGCAGAGCCACAGTGACACCAAAAGGGCACCTCTCCCTCTACTTCCTTCTTGTGTTTGTTGGCTATGGTTGTCATACAAAATACCACAGGCTGGAGGCAGAATTTTTCTTATAATTCTAGAGTCTAGAAGTTCAAGGTCAAGGTGTCAGAATGTTTGGTTTATTGTGAGGGCTCTCTTCCTGACTCGCAGATGGTGCTTTCTACCTGTGTCCTCACATGGGAAAGACAGAGATACAGAAACAGAGACAGAGAGAGATCGGTGTCCCTTCCTCTTCTTATAAGGACACAATCCTATCAGATTAGAGCCAAACACTTAAGACCTCATTTAACGTCATTCACTTCTTCATAGACCTTATATTCAGATGGTCACATTGGGCTTAGGGCTTCAACATGTGAATTTGGGGGAATACATTTCAGTACATGACACTGGTCTTCTTAGGTCACATGGAAGTGCAAAGAGCAGAAGCCCTAGACAGATTGGACTCCAGTGCTGCTACTTACTGGCTCTGTGATCATGGGTAATGCACCAGGCCTCAATTTTCTGCAAGATGGGTTAGTACAATTTTGGTGAAGGGTAGAGAAGACGACCAGTGTATGGTACCTTCTAGATAGTAAGCACTCGGGGCGCCTGGGTGGCGTAGTCGGTTGAGCGTCCGACTTCAGCCAGGTCACGATCTCTCGGTCCGTGAGTTCGAGCCCCGCGTCAGGCTCTGGGCTGATGGCTCGGAGCCTGGAGCCTGCTTCCGATTCTGTGTCTCCCTCTCTCTCTACCCCTCCCCTGTTCATGCTCTGTCTCTCTCTGTCCCAAAAATAAATAAAAAAACGTTGAAAAAAAAAATTAAAAAAAAAATAGATAGTAAGCACTCAACAATATTTGTTTCTTACTCCTTATTGTGGCATTTCCCTGGGCTTTGGAGGGAGGAGATGGAGGTAAAGGTGGTTATAATGATGTGGAAGAGAAATTTCGTCTGGGTTTTCTACAGTCCTAAGAGGGGAATCTCCCAGGAGAGTCACAGTATAGAGAGAAAGACAGCTTTCCATGCCCTCCCCTCTCTCACATAGGGGCATAGACACATGACCCTAATAATACTGAACATAATTGGGGTTTGGCACTGTGAAGCTACCATCCATGGTTACTGGATAGGACAGATGTGGAGGTATTTCACTTATTCAAGTATCAGCCTCTCTTTTCCCACCTTGACATCCTCCCTCTTCAGCAGAGTAACCCACACTCCAGAGTCCAGTGGTACCAAGTCACCATTTTCCTGGTTCCTCAGCTCCTTTCCTACCTGACTAGCAGAGCAGCCCCTTGTCAAGGAGTATTCATTGCTTCTCTCTTCCTCAGAGTAATGGATGTAGCGAGCAGCCCAGAGTATCCCACATGCAGGAAGCTGAGTGCCCCATGGCCTTCTCCCATTCAGCTCTGAGCAGCAAGTACTGGCCTGTGGCCCTCATTACAGCTCAGAAATCTGTGTCTTATCCCATAGCCTTTACTGGGGAGAAGTGCTATGGCCCTCAGAGAACTCCAGTTTCCAGAAGTATAGCCATGGCCAAGCTTAACTAAAGCACTCCCCGCCTCACCTCAGGCAGATCCCACTCACCTACCCTGGGTGGGCTTCTGTGAATGCCATGCTGCCTCTGTAACCTCTAACCTTCACTTATTTCAGGGTCCCTTTCCCAATACTTTGCCATCAGGGGGCAAATCAGTCAAGAAATAAGAAATAAGTATTTCTTCCTTTCAACAACTTCACTGTCTGGAGACTGGTGCACATGTTTTAATGAATCTATGACTCAAACATGAAGCAAATACCAGAAAAAGTACAACCCAATTATTCTAGTTTCAAGCCCCTATACCAAGCTTTCCCCAGCTCCTCCCCAGCCTTAAGCGGACCATTTATGTAGCTTACCTATGGGAATGAAGTGTGTACTCGGACCCTGCGTTCACCTCACTAGCTGCAGTCTGACAGTATCCTTGAGGTCCTCGTCCATGTTGTGCAAGTTGGGAAGGTGGGGAAACACCCAAAAACTAGGCTCTGTGCTACTTCTTGCCTTTCTTCCTGAGGTGGCTCCCTGGCTCTGAACACAGGGCTGGAGTGGTGAATGAGTATGAGTAAAGAATGAATTAATGTGTGTCTGCAAGAGTGTTAGTGAGAACATGAGAGTGAATGAATGAATGAATGAGTGAGCATGTGAGGGTGTGTGTGTGTGTGTGTGTGTGTGTGTGTGTGAGAGAGAGAGAGAGAGAGAGAGAGAATGGGCAGCATCATGAGTGGAGGGTATGCAACATGAGAGAAGAGTCTCAGTCTCTCTCATTTACAGTAGTATCCTTGGCATCTAGAATACAGAAGGTGCTAATAAATGTGTTGAATAACTAAATGAATTAATGAGCAGTGCAGTAGGTATTGTCAGGATACCCATTTTTCAGATGAGCACACTGAGCCCAGAGGGGTTGGTAAGTGGCAGAGCTGTCGCTCAGACTAAGAATTCTAATTCCCAGTCCAGTGCTCTTTTGCCTCTATAATAAAAATGATCATGTGTAGCGGGCACCAGGCCCCATCTCTTCACTCCATGTGGTCTTCTGGCCTCTGCCTGTATTTTCAGAGGCTGGGCAGGTGCAGGTGCAGGTGGGGGAGGAGAGCACACATATTAGGGAAGGAGATAAAGGGCTCCCAGGCTGTCACCTTGGGGAGACTCAAAACTGTAAAATCGCTTTGTAAGGTTTATGATTGTCCCTTGCACACAGTATTTTGGGAGATCAGGGAAGTGAAGAGCTGAGAAACAGAAAAGACAGGAGAAGTTGAACTGAACCCATTGGTGTTAGGTAAAAGAATAGGAACAGAAAAGAAGGGAACTAAAGAAAGGGGAATCCCCCTCTTTAATAACTACTCAGGATCTCATTAAAAACATTACTCACAAAGAAAATGTCTCTCATAGACTCTACTAGAATAGGGATTCTTAATGTGAATTCTGAGTCCATGGGTAGACTTTAGGGGCCTGTGGTTGCCCTGGAATGGCATTGGCAGCATTTTTTATATGCAGTTGTCCTGGAGAGAGAGTTTGAAGCTGTCATCTGATTCTCAAAGGTATTTGCAACCAAAAAAAAAAAAAAAAAAGGTTAATGATTATTCTATTCTGGCAAATACCCACTTAGACCGTAGTACAGCCCCCAGGCTGGTCAAGAGGAGGAGTGAAGTGCTTGTCCTGGAGGGAGTAGGCCATGGCCATGGCCTATGAGCTGTCCCTGGCATGGTGGACAGAGTTTTGGAGCCTGGGTTCCTGGGTTACAGGGCCCATATGTGGCCAGAGAAAACCCAGCCTCTCTGGATCTTGGTTTCCCAATCTCTGAAAGGAGGACCTGACCCCATTTCCTGCCCCAAGCTATAGTCTGTCTTACCTCCTGCAGGGACAGCTGGAAGGCTGCTTTGGACCTGGACAAACCTCCTGGTCAGCATCCCTCAGTTCCCACCTCCCAAAAGTGGTCTGTTCTGGCCACCTACCTGACTGGGGACATGGGCCTGTAGGAGAAGAGAGATTTCCCATGGCTGCCACTTTTCTTCTCTTCAGTTGAAACCAGACCCAGCACGTCTCATCAGGACTTCTGCTCCCAATATCCTTTTTTTCTATAGATGCCCTTGATCTCCAGGATTTAAAGTCACCTCATCACTATCCTCTTCTCAAACAACATTCTGTTTCCCTGAGACAGCCTAGAGGTCCTCCCCGACTCAAATCTATCATATAAGAGGGTCCCAGGACCACTAAATCTATATTTGTGTTTCTCTTTCAGGGTAAAACAGTAGAGAATTTAATATCCTCATGCTGCAGGAAACAGCATCCCCCACAGCTGGGCGACAGAACCCCACACAGCTCCACACTGTGACACTGGAGCTTAGAGATCCTCTCAAGCACTGGGGTTGGTGAAGGGACACCTAAGGCCCTGGATCTCCTCACAATTAAACAGAGAGCAAGTTTTTGGATCTGGTCTCTAATGCCAGCTTTCAGGGTGTGAAAAATAGAGCATCAAGATGTGAAGCACACCTGTTCTATGATAAATATTAGTAAATTGGAATAACATCGTCCCTAGATAAAACTTTTTTTTTAAAAAAACGAGGTATCATAAAATGAAGCAAAATGTAAAGTTCTACATTCAGTAAGATAATTATTCATCTTATGAACTATTAAAATTAGAATTTAGTTTCCTTATTAGAGTAAAGTGAAAAATCACATTCAGTCTCTCCTTAGAGTTAGCAGTCTCTGGGAGCATATCTAGAACCCATATTTGAGTAATTTGACACATGGACAGCTTTCGTAAACATTTTTCTCTGGTGTTCCAATGAGGTCTTTAAACTCTAGGCTTCCAGTCTACCAGAATTGATGTATCAGGCTATTTTATTGGCTTTTCCAATCAAGTCTTGCAGTGCTCTCCACTTCTGTTTGCATGAGCAGTGCTGGCTTTCTGCTCCACAAGGTTTTCAGCCAAAAATAAAACATTTGCTTCTGCCCACCCCCCCAAACTCCACTTCACATATAAACCTTGAATAAACTGTGAATCAGGAGAGGGTTTCCTTCTCAAAAGGGAGGCCATTCCTTGTCCATAAGTTTAAAAAAAAAAAAACATGGTATCACATAGGATAAATTTGCAAATTCAAGTTCAATTCAAACCTGCTTTGAAATGGTGTGTGCATTTTTTTCCATATTTAACTTAAATAAAGCACAGGGTTCCAAAGCAGTACTAAACCACACATGTTTCCTGTCTGTAATCCACCCTGCTGTCCTCCAACACCCTTTGTCTCTGGCACACAGAGCAATATTTAGGCTTACTGACCACCTATCCTTTGACTAAACCTCTTTTGAGTACCGGGACTTTGACATGTATTAGCTCCATGACATTTGAGGTGAGCGGGCTATGGGGGACAGAGTCATAGGACCATCTGTAGAGATACTGTGGCAGTGACCGTGAAGGAATCTTGGGTGTGGCATTGCAGCAGGAGGGAATTAGATGACAAAAGTACTTCCCAGTTTGGGTGTATTAGGGTCTTCTGTCGAGATTTATAAAATTAGATTCTTGGCTCCAACCCAAGATATGCTGATTCAGTAATCTTGTGCTGAGAAACAGTATCTGCAGTTAACAAAATGTTCATAAGTGATTTTACCACATAGCACAGAATGAAAACTGCTGAATGAGATCATGGGGATAATTGTCTTGAAGAATGTGAGCCAATGAGTTATATTTCCACAAAGGGATGGGGTGGGTGACATGGGGTGGGAGGTGTTGTTTAAGAGTACGAATTTGTCCTAGTTCATACTCAGTGTTATTGGGAGCAGGGCTGAACCTGAGACACCCAAAGTGTGAATCACCTACTTCAGCTTATGTCATTTCACATCAAAATCATATTGTCATAGAATCCTGAGGTTTCAGATATCTTAGAGATCATCTGGGTAACTTCTCTCCATTAAGTTCACAAATGTCACCTCTAATATCTCCTTCACTTCATCTTCCACTCTTTACTGGAATTGTCTAAATGAACTATTTGATCATCAGTAAATTGTGCCTCTCTGTGAAAAAAAAAATGTGGACTCTGCAGAATCAACAGTCTTCACCTTGCCATGTAAACCAGAATCTACCAGTCTCAGTACATTTTACTAGCCTCAATCCTCTACATCAGAGCTGGTTGTTGTTCCTGTGAGCACATTACCTTCTGGAACAGACTTTACTTTGACTCTATTTCCCCCTCCTTTGTGTGAGGGGTGTAACCTCCAGCTCCTCTCTCAACACTGATGGGTGCAAGACCCATCCCATTTCAATGAGGAAATCATCTCAGGAAGTAAGGTGTTGGGATTCACCTGAGTCTTGGGACAGGGTTTCAGAGTGCAGTCGTGTAACAATTGGGAGGAGGCTTCTTGATTTACAAACCCTTCAAAAATCTTCCAGAAAGCTAATGGTTTCCATAAAAACACTTTGGAAACCTCAGTAATAAACTCCCATCCAGAGGCTCAGCTCCCAAGAAAAGATTATTCAGTAGGACAGAGGGGATTAATACTAGTAAAGGGCTCACTATCTTACTGGGACCAAGCCTGTCAGGATGAGCCCCACAGGTGAGTAGAATGGCCTTTCTCTAACCCAAAAAGGACCATAGGTTAGAGATCTATTTGTGCAGAACCCAGTTTCAACCTGCATTTTTCTCAGCCATTTGAGCCCAAATAATTTCTTTTTGAGTAAGCAGTATGCATAGCCTTTCCTTAAGGTGAACTGAGATGTTTGTAAGCTGCTAAATTATTCTGCTTCTCCCGTTCTCCTGCTTCCATTGCTTCTGGAATCCATGGGCAGTAGGTGACCATTTGTCCTTCTTCCTGTCTCTAGATAAATTACTTTTTATCTTATATGGATGTTCTCCAAAGGAGGAAACTTTACAAGCTGCCTTGATAATTTCCCTCAGGGATACTTTTTTTTTTTAATCAGCCCTTTTTTAAGATGTATTTTTAAATAATCTAGCTTAATTATATATTGTTTAAATTAAAACTTGTATTTCTCCCCTTAAGTTTCATCCTCCAAAAAGTCTGAAAACAGGAGCTGAGCATCTGCTTCTACATGGACCCCTTGCAATCATCTTCAACACACCCAACGGCATCAGTCTCCTCTCTTCTCAACTCCCACACAGGCCACTGTCAAAGAACATTAAATTTCATAGAACTGCTCTCCCTGCTGAACAGGCAACTACCTGGGGATGGAATCCTGTGATTACAGTCACACACATGCCTATGCACACACACATATGCACATATGCACATATGCACATATGCACACACACATATGCACACATATGTTCTTCAGGAAGAAAGGAATGTGAGTAGAACAGAGTACAGTGACTGCACCTGTCAGACCCCATGGCACAGCTTCTGTGGCTGGTCTCTGAGCTAGGTACTGCTCTGAGGGATCATGCTACCTTGAGAAGGCTGACCCTTCGTGATAGGTCAGGATGTGTGGATGCTTTCAGGTTTCTGATTAAAATAAACTTCTTCATCTGGTTTCAGGATTGCTGCTCTCAGACACCAAGAATGGAGTACTTAGTTGCCTCCTGTCCTGGGAACCTATGAACACCCAGGGCTTCCCTTAGCCCAGGTTAACTCATTCACGAAAAAAAAATCCAAGAAAAGGACAATGAAATGAAAGCTAATGTCAGAATCAGGAGGAAGTGTCATTGTCACCATAAAAAGATGGACTGCTCTTGGTTTCTCATTCAACACTCATGGCATAGCTGAGTGACTTTGATATTAACTCTTTCATTCATGACTTCTCTTTTCCCATGACAACTTCCCCCATCCATGAACAAGACTCATCATTAAAACTGGGTTTATTTAAACAACGATGCTATAACATTACAAACATAATCTTATATCCTAAAACAATTCGTGCAACTTGGTGATGCTTTAGCATTACTTCTACTCTCCCAAAGAGTCTCCCCCAAACCTTTCTTGGCTTCTGAATGTCCCCACCCAACCCCTTATCTGACCCTACCAGAACAAGTCTTGCCTTCTCTAAGAGGTATCTCTGACTATCTCTCACCCAGATTCCAGAGTTTGCCCTCTGGTGCAACACGCCTCAAATCTAGGCTCAACTGTGTAAAATCCTGAGGGGGGTTTGTGGGCCCAGCTTAGAGCCTTCCACATAGCAATAACTCTGTCAATGTGGGATGAGATTCATGCCAACCCTGATAGGCTGAGGGAACTAGAAGGCTGACTCTGTCCTCCTCTCTAGGAGGAGGACAGACATGATGGAGCAGCTGCACTTACCTCAGGATGCCAGTCCTTCTTGCTCAGTCACTGCCTGATCCCCTGCTCCAGTGCATAGGAGGTTGTTCTAGCAAATCTCCTCTCCCCTAGGGCTCTCCTGCAATGCTCAGCCTGCTTTATCAGAAGAAAGGAAATGCTTTGTGTAAGGGCTCAGCACCCATATGGCTCAGCACCAAGTGATCCTGACCACAACCTGAGCAGACAGCATGTGCTTCTTTTCCTCCTTGCCAGGGAAGCATTACCACCTGATAGAAATGCCCAGAAGAGACTCCTAGGACCTGTTAATGAGATTCTAACAGAAGTTACAGGTCACCTGGACACCACCGGCTCCTCTTCACTTCTCTTCTTCCTCCCCGTCTCCCTCCTCCTCTACCCTCTCTTTCCTTTCCCCCCTCTCCCCCTTCTCCTCTTCCTTTCCCTCCTCCTCACTCTTCCTCTTCACCTCTCCTCTCCCTCTCTCTTTCCTCTCCCCCTGCTCTTCCTCCTCTATCTCTCTCCTCCCTCTCCCCCTTTCTCCTATCCCTCTCTCTCCCTCTTCTCTCTTTCCTTGTCTCCTCCTCCCTCCTTTCCTTCTCCTTCCCCCCTCCCTCTCTCCTTACCCCTACTCCTTCCTCTTTCCTCCTTCTCCTCTCTCTCTCTCCTCCTCCTCTCCTCTTTCTCCCTCTTCTTTTTCTTCTATTTTTCTCCCTTCCCTTTCATTCCCCTCTTCCACTTTCTCTTTCCTTCTCTCTCCCTTTTACTTTCCCTCATCCTCTCTTCCTCCCTTCCTTCCCCTTCTTCCTTCTCTCTATTCCTTCCTCTCCCACTCCCTCTCTTTTTTCCTCATTCTTTTCCCCTCCCTTTTCCCCCTTTCTCCTTCCCCCTCTCTCCGGTCTCTTCTTTTCCACCTCTAAAATTCTCTTTCCCTCCCCTTTCCTCTCTGTCCTCCACACCTTTCCCAACCTACTTCTATATCTCTTTATCAGAAGCAGTTCCCTGTGAAACCTGTGCTGCATTATCCTCAGTGCTTTCTAATCCTTGGAAAAGAAGATACTGAGGTTGACAATTAGGGTTTGCTCAGAAACCATCTATCAACCAGGATATTTCTTTCATCCCAGAGGAGATGGATCAGTCTCCTCCTCCTCAGCTGGGAGAGGCCACCTTCTCTAAGGGGCAGTTCAGAGCCTTACATGTGGGAGATGTTCTCAGCACCTGCCTACTCCTCTGACCTCTACCCAGGGCAGGGTTACTGGTGGAGGCACACAAAGCTAGACTCAAAAGGAGGGTCAGCAGAATCCAAAATCATGACACTATGTGAGAATATGTACTTGGGTTCCAAGGCTTGATGTGTCACACCTTTGTGTGTGTTGGGGGGAAGATAATGCAAGGGATGGGTCATGGTCATGTTGGAACCAAGTAACTGATTCCTTTTAAAGTGCTAGGAGACTCATCACATTTACACAACTACATGCTCACATAGCTATGAGAATTACAGAAAATCAATTAAGCCATTTTTTAGGCAAATAGAGTCCCTCTGAGATTTTTTTTGTATAGAAATAATATTTTTTTTATTTTTTAATATGAAATTTATTGTCAAATTGGTTTCCATACAACACCCAGTGCTCATCCCAACAGGTGCCCTCCTCAATGCCCATCACCCACCTTCCCCTCCTTCCCACCCCCCATCAACCCTCAGTTTATTCTCAAGAAGTATTTACAATAGAAAAGTAAAGATCTCCTGAGCCAGGAGATAGCAAGTGTTGAGTGCCCACAAGCAGATCTTTAGGGTTAAAAGGCCTGGGAATTCTTGGGTAAGCATAGGGGAGGAGCCATACTAGGCTTTTGTCACAGTGTGAGACAGGTGACCAGGCCCCCTAGGAGCTCCAGCCCTGGCTAGAATTCTAACCATGGGTATTTTTTAGCATCCAGGGATAAATCAGGTTGTTCTGCCCATCACTGAAGTTTGTTTTTCATCAAGGATGGTGAGATGCCATAAAACATACAGTAACTTCAGTAACTTGGAGCAATAGACTTAATGAACCAAATGGCTCCCAAAGATGCAGAATGAGAACTGCCTTCTTTTTATTAAGTTTTGGGGTTTGCCAAGAGATATTTGATTTCAATTAAAGGAAGGGAAGGAGGGTGGAAGAGAGATGGGGAAAAAGGAAAGGAAGAAAAGAAAGAAGGAAGGCAGAGAAGGAAGAAAGAAAACCATCAAAACAGTGTCTTCTTTAGAAACTCTAAGACCCTGGTTTGAGCAGCACTAGGGATTAAGCCCAAGTCCCCACACCTTGCAGTTCCATCTTGTATAGGGAAAAGGATGAGTACAGCCCATGTCTGCAGGAATTCTTATTTTCCAGGTTGCTTGTGGTTTGTGTAAAACAGACCTCGAAGGGAGCTCACACTGCAATGGGCTCCCCAGTGTTCACATGTCTACCCATGCAGGAAGCCCCAGCCTGGCATCATAATCACATAAACCAAGCAATACTCTAAGCCACTGTCACTATATTTTGCCCCTAGACACATGATAGTCTGTTAGTCATTGCCATGAATCCCTATCAGTCAAAACATATTGATCAATGCTTAACTTTTCTATGCACTAAGGTAATTTTGTCCACTTTTCTTCTAGAAGTTAATTTCTGGCTTCTTCCATCCCATTCCAGAATCCCACAATCCTCATTGATGTTAGAAAACACAGTATTATTTCATAGTCGTTCACCATAATACTAGTCTTCAGAGTTTCTCCTTCACCCATCTTCTCAAACATTCCAATGCCCGTCTGACCACTGCATTCTTTCTTGCTTTAGTAAAAATAATTTCCTCCTGTCCCTTCAAGGAAACATGGTTAGAAAATGTATTCCAAGGACTTACAAGGTAAATGTATTCTAGCTTATTTAAATTCGTGAGATTTCTGAACCCTTCCTCAATGCTATACCAAGGAAGCTCCAACATCTTCACCTTATTTAATATTGACCATTGTTATAATTAAGCTTCAAGGATCTTCTGAAACACCATTTGAGAATACCTCACAATTGTTTCCCAACTTGATACTTGTACATAATAACCAAATCCTGCAATTCATTTGGCATTTTAGGTAATTGCCTCTCATGGAAAGAACTATACCTTTCTTTCAACTTAGGAAATAAATGAAGAGAAATAGTTTCAACTTTACATACACTTAAATGCCACATACCTATTATTTCCTTTTGCAAGGTTTCAAATGCCACAATAAATGTCAGCCAATACCACCTTTTTATATTTATCACCACACACATATAAATCAAACACTATCACATTCATATCCCAGACTCACAACTTCTAACTTTACCGCATGCCAATACAAACGTCAATTTTTAGGCCAATGTATAACAGAAATTATCACCACCCCACTCATTAGCAGCAGTGTGGTTCCTAAAATGTAATCCTGAGGATTTTATTATATATGCCATTGTCAAATTTAAGCACTCTAGATTATGTGGTACTGAGGACTTTGGATTCTGGGTATATAGAGTAGAAGTATTTTTCCCTATTATTCCTGTTAAATATAACTAAAAACCCTGTACATTACGTTTTTTTTAAATAAGGAGACACTAACAGGTGGAGAGAAAATGGCAGACAAGTTAGAAAGCTTGGAATCTGAAGAATAACACCACATTGAGTTCTCTGAATTGTCTTTTTGTCTCATATTCCAGATTTGGAGAGAAAGACAGCAACCCAGAAACAACAAGAATAGACCAAAAAAAAAAAAAAAAAGATGTGCCAACAAAAGCCTACTATCTCTAGCCAAATGACCACAAAAGGGATGGCAGAGAAGACAGAAAAATTTCAGACAATAACCACTCTAATTCACTCAAACATCACAAAAAAATATCTGTAGTCCCAAGTTACCCAATGTCAGGAAAAGCTGAATTGAGAGTCTTGACTTCCACTGTTACAACACTATACTGAGGCATCCCACACTTCCTACCTACCCCTACAGGGCTGTGGCAGAAAAGACTAAGAAGCAGAGATTTTATCTCTGTCAGGTATCAGTTACCATATAGGAGACATGGACTTCCACTTCTACCCAGCAATAATGAAGTGCTACTTCCCCCTCCCTGCTGAGTGGTATCAGGAGAGAACTCATAGAAAACAAGACTTTCACCACTGCCTATGATAAAGAAGTCCCCCCTGATGTCAGTGGAGGACATCTGAGGAGTGGTAATGAGGCCATCCTGTCTCTCTCAACCAGGTTGATATCAGTGGAAGACCATAGGAACCAGAATCCCAACTCTTACCCAGGAACGACAAGAGCACCTCCTTACCTTATCAACTGAGACCAAGTGGTAACCTGAATTTCAGGTGGAAGCAATGAACAAGTAAAAATAGAAGGTTTAAATAAGATACAGAGTCTCATTCCATGATATTCAAAATATCTAGGTTCAAATTAAAAATCATTTGTCATGCCAAGAAACAAGAAAATGCCAACTTGAATGAAAAAATAGTTTACAGCTGCCAACACTGAGATAACAGAGGTGTTAGAATTACCTAACAAAGATTTTAAAGCCGTTTTCGTTAAAATACTTCAATAGGTAGTAATGAAAACCCTTGAAACAAATAAAAAATTAGAAAACCTCAGCAAAGAAATAGAAGATAAGAAAAAAATAGTTTAGAACTGAAAAACACAATAAAGGACATTTAAAAATTCAATGAATTCAATCAACATCAGAATGGAGGGAACACAGAAAAGGATCAGTGAATTTGAGTTTAACAACAGAAATTACCCAGTTTACATAATAGGAAAAATAGATTGAGGGGGGAAATGAACAGAGATTCAGGGAATTGTGGGAATTGCCAGAAGACATACTTTAAAAGCATGAACAAGAAAATTATCTGAACAGAAAGGAAATAATATAAGAGGAAGTCTTGGAGCATATGGAAAGGAAAAAGACACAGTAACAGCAGAAATATGGGTATAGTACCTTTAGAACTACTCTTAGCTGAGTTTTCCAAATTGTGTTTGGAATTTTAGGCAAAAATTATAACACCACATGTCATTTCTAAACTTATGTAGAGGAAATGCTGAAGATAATTACATTTTAAATGGGGAAGGGGAAGGGATGTAAACTGTGGTAGGGGTTTTACACTTCACTAAAACTGGAGCAAAGTTTTTGCATACTGAATAAAGTTAGTGTTCATTCAAACTTCACGTTTAGGGATTAAAATGTTAATTGTAATCTCCAGGGTAAGCACTAAGAAATTAACTTAAAAAAAAGTAAAATTAAGGACAGAATAAAAATGTTACACTAGAAAATATTTTTAACACAAAATCATGATTTAGTGGAAAAATAAAGAAGCAAGAATGACATTGTAAAAGCAAGAAAGAGTTATAAAAAACAAATAGCAAAATGAAGGAGTGAGTCTTATCTTAGTAGTAATTACACAAAAACAAATGGATTAAAAACTCTAATTTAAGAATGTACTTTTAAAAACAAGATCCAGCTATATGCTACATCCAAGAGACACATTTAAGATTCAAAGACAGAAATAAATTGAAAGTAGATGGACAGAAAAGATATATTACACAAGCATAATGAAAAATGAGTGCTTGGGTGGCTCAGTCAGTTAAGCATCCAAGTCTTGATTTCAGCTCAGGTTACGGTCTCATGGTTTGTGAGATCAAGCCCTTCATCAGGCTTTGTTCTGACAGCACGGTGCCTGCTTGGGATTCTCTCTCTCTCTCTCTCTCTCTCTCTCTCTTTCTCTCTCTGCCCTTCCCCTGCACATTCTCTCTGTCTCTTTCTCTCTCTCTAAAAATAAATAATTAAACTTTAAGAAAAATGAGCTGAAGTAGCTATCATAATATCAGACAAATCATATTTTAACACAAATATTGTCAATGTAACTCTTCATCAGGGAAATACAAATCAAAACCACATTCAGATACCACCTCATGCCAGTCAGAGTGGCTAAAATGAACAAATAAGGAGATTATAGATACAGGAAAGGATGTGGAAAAATGGGAACCCTCTTGCACTGTTGGTGGGAATGCAAACTGGTGCAGCCACTCTGGAAAACAGTATGAAGATTTCTCAAAAAATTAAAAATAGATCTACCTTATGACCCAGCAATAGCACTGCTAGGAATTTTCCCAAGGGATACAGGAGTGCTGATGCATAGGGGCACTTGTACCCCAATGTTTATAGCATCACTTTCAACAATAGCCAAATTATGGAAAGAGTCTAAATGTCCATCAACTGATGAATGGATAAAGAAATTGTGGTTTATATACACAATGGAATACTGCTTGGCAATGCGAAAGAATGAAATATGGCCTTTTGTAGTAACGTGGATGGCACTGGAGAGTGTTCTGCTAAGTGAAATAAGTCATACAGAGAATGACAGATACCATGTGTTTTCACTCTTATGTGGATCCTGAGAAACTTAACAGAAGTTTATGGGGGAGGGTAAGGGAAAAAAGTTAGAGAGGGAGGGAGCCAAAGTATAAGAGACTCTTAAAAACTGAGAACAAACTGAGGCTTGACGGGGGGGTGGGAGGGAGGGGAGGATGGGTGATGGGCATTGAGGAGGGCACCTATTGGGATGAGCACTGGGTGTTGTATGGAAACCAATTTGACAATAAGTTTCATGTTAAAAAATTGTTATTACAGATAAAAAATGGGCATTTTATAATGATAAAAGGGGTGAACATCAATAAGATAAAACAATTATGAGCATACATTCATCAAACAAGAAAGCTCCAAAAATATGCGAAGCAAAAACTTACAGAATTGAAAATAGAAAAGACAGTTGGACAATAATAGTCAGATATTTCAATACCTTATGTTCAAAGTGGTATTAAACAACAAGACAAAAGATCAACAAAAAGACATAACTATAAACCAACTAGACACAATATACATATATAGAACACTCCATCCAACAATAGCAGAATATATATTCTCCTCAACTACACATGTAACTTATAGACCATAAGTTAGGTGACAAAACAAGTGCCAATACATTTAAGAGTATTTAAATCACACAAAGTATATTCTCTATCTATAATAGGATTAAATCAGAAATTTTTAAAAAATCAAGAAATTTAAGGGATTCACAAATATACGAAAATTTAGCAAAGCATTTCTAAATAGTCAATATATCGAAGAATATATCCCATAAAAATTAGAAAATATTGTGGGATAGAAACAAAACCACAACACCAAAACATACAAAACATGAGATGTAGCAAAAACAGCACTTATAGCTACAAACACCTATATTAAAAAATAAGAAAAATCTGAAATAAAAAAAACCTATCACTTTAAGAAACTAGAAGAAAAGCAAACTAAACCCAGCAATTAGAAGGAAGGAAACAATCATGATTGTGGTGGGAGAAAATGAATAAGGAGAAAATAAATAGAAAAAGAAAAATCAACAAAACAGAAGGTTCATTTTTTTGATCAGTAAAATTGACAAATCTTTAGCTAGACTGAGCAAGAAAAACAAAGTCAAATTATTAAAAGCAGTAAAGAAAAATAAGACATTACTACCAATTTTACAGAAATAAAAATATTATAAGAGAATATTATGAATAATTATATGCCAACAAATTAGATAAATTTAGAGGAAATAGAGAAATTCCTGGAAAGACACAACCTGGAAAACCTGACTCAATAAGAAACATAAAATCTGAATAGATCTATAATTAGTAGACATATTGAGTTAGTAATTTAAAAAAAATTACAGAACTTCACAAATAAAATTCAAGGTCAGATGACCTCACTGGTAAATTTTACCAGACACTTAAGAAATAACTCCACACCTTCACAAATTGTTCTGAAATATAGAAGAGGAAAGAACACAGTTCAGCTCATTATATGAACCAGTACTACCTTGATACCAAAACTAGACAAAGAAACCACAAGAATAGAGCTTCATTACCAATATCTTTTATGAATGTAGATGCAAAAATTCTTAATAAAATACTGACAAACAGAACCCAGCAACTTAGATTCTCACAACATAATCTAATAAAGTACATCATTGAAAAACTCAGCTTTTAAATGCCTAATAGTAAAGGACAAAAATCGTTCTTCCTACTATTAGGAATAGGACAAGAATATCTTCACTTTCCATTATAGAAAATCCTAAGTAATCCTCTAAAATGTTATTGCATCTCTCTCTCTCTCTTTCTCTCTCTCTCTCTCCCTCTGCCTCTCCCCAACTCTCTCTTTCTCTCCCAAAATAAATAAATTCTTTAAGAAGAAAAATAAAATTCTATTACAACTAATAAATGATTTCAGTAAAATTTCAGTATAAGAAATCAACATATAAAAATGAGTTGCATTTCTTTATCCTAACAATGAACAACTGAAAATGAAATTAAGAAAACAATTCAATATACAAAGCACCAGAAAATTGGGAATACAATTTAAGAATTAAAGTTTAGAATAAAAAGTACAAGACTTGCCCTCCAAAACTATAAAAATCATCAAAATAAATTAGAATACCTAAATAAATGGGAAGACACCTGTGTTTACGGATTGGAAGATGCAGTATTGTTAAGATGGCAATATTCCCCAAATTGATCTATTGCTACCAAATTCTGAGGTGTCTATGTTGTAGAAATAGGAAAGCAGATCTTAAATTCCATATAGAAAATAAAGAGACCTAGAGTAGTCAAAACAATCTTGAAAAAGAAAAACAAACTTAGAGGACTCATAAATCCCAATTTGAAACTTATTAAAAACTATGGTAATCAAGATTGTGTAGTATTGGTATTAAGATAGACATATAGATCAATGGAATAGAATTGGAAGTTTATACATAAGCATTTATGCAATAAGTGTAATAAACCATGCATTTATGGATAATTGATTTTTTAAGTTTATTTATTTATTTTGAGAGAGAGAAAGAGAACGAGCAGGGGAGGCGCAGAGAGAGAGGGAGAGAGAGAATCTCAAGCAGGCTCCATGTTGATAGTGTGGAGCCTGACATGGGGCCCAAATTCCCTAGCCACGAAATCATGACCCGAGCCCAAATCAAGAGTCTGAGGCTTAACCAACTGATCCACCCAGGCGTCCCTGGACAATTCATTTTCAGCAAGAATTTCAAGATAATTTAATCAAGAAAGAAGAGTCTTGGGGCGCCTGGGTGGCGCAGTCGGTTAAGCGTCCGACTTCAGCCAGGTCACGATCTCGCGGTCCGTGAGTTCGAGCCCCGCATCAGACTCTGGGCTGATGGCTCGGAGGCTGGAGCCTGTTTCCGATTCTGTGTCTCCCTCTCTCTCTGCCCCTCCCCCGTTCATGCTCTGTCTCTCTCTGTCCAAAAATAAATAAAAAACGTTGAAAAAAAATTTAAAAAAAAAAAAAAAGAAAAGAAAGAAGAGTCTTTTCAGCAAATGGTGCTAATACAACTAGATATCCACATATGAAAGAATGATGTTAGACTCTTACTTTGCACCATGTACAAAAACGAACTCAAAGTATAAAACAAAACCAACTAAATATAAAGTTAAAACTAAAATAATCTCTTAGAGGAAAACATACAGTTAATCTTTGGGAAGTTGGAGTAAGTAATTATTGCACAAAGCACTATCAATAAAGGGATTTCTTTAAAATTCTCAGAAAACTAAGGATAGAGGTAACTTCTTCAGCTTTATAAAGAATATCTGAATGAGCTCCAGCAAACATTGTACTCAATGATGAACAAGTAAATGCTCTCCCTCTGTCCTGTGGTACAAGACAAAAATGTCCATTCCACAACTTTTATTCAACACAATATTAGAAGTTTTAGCGTGCACGATAAGGCAAAGGCATGCCAATTAGAAAGGAATAAAGTGCAGGTGATATGATTGTCAAAGGAGAATATCACTAGGAATCCACAAAACAAGTACAGAATTAATAAGTAAGTTCATGAGGTCACAGCGTATAAGATTAACCTATAATAAATCATATATGTATATACTAGCAATTAATACATAGATACAAAAATTAAAATTATAATACCATTTATAATTATTGAAAAAAATATGAACTACTTAGGAATAAATCTAACAAAACATATAAAGGACTTGTATGCTGAAAACTATAAAATCCTAATGGAAGAAATAGGACAAGTTCTAAATAAATGGAGACACACCATGTTCCTGAGTTACAAGGGTTAGAAGACAACATAGTAAAGGTGTCAATTCTTCCCTGAATTGGTATACAGTTTTAAGGCAATTCTTATCAAAATTCTAGCAAGTTTTTTTTCTATAAACACAAGAAAATTATTCTAAAATTTACATGGAAAGAGAAAAGAACTAGAAAAGCTAAAATAACTTTGAAAAAGAAGAAAGTAGGAGAAATCACTCTACCATATTCCAAGACATATTATACAACTATAGTGATCAAGATTCCATGGTGTTGATAGAAGAATAGACACATAGATTAAGAAGCATAAAAGAGAGCCCAGAAATAGACCCACAAATATGTCCACTGGATTTTTACCAAGATCTAGAAGTAATACAATGAGAGAAGAATGGCTTTTTTAACAAATGGTGCTAGAGCAATTGGACAGCTATCTATGGGAAAAAAGATATAAAAATCAAAAAATAACATTGACCTAAACCTTATATTTTGTACAAAAATCAACTCCAAATGGATCACTGACTTACATATAAAATATAAATCTATGAATCTTTTTAAAAATAGGAGAAAAATTGGGGGTTAAGGCCAAACTTGATATTAAATGTATGATCTATAAAAGGAAAAAATTGATAAGTTGGACTTCATCAAAATTAAAAGATTTTGCTCTGCAAAGGCTCTATCAGAAGGATAAAAAGATAAGCTCATAAATGTGAGAAATATTTGCAAACTGCATAAAAAATAAAGGACTAGTATTTTGAATATATAAAGAACTCTCAAACTGAAAAATAACAAACCAATTGGAAAGTGGGCAGAAGATATGAATAGAGATTTCACTGAGAAGAATATACAGATTATAAATAAGAACATGAAAAGATATTCAACTTCTATTAAGGATTAGTCATTAGGGAAATATAAAGTAAAAGCACAGTAAGATATACACCTATTAAAATGCCTAAAATTAAAAAAAAAGTTAAAATACCAAATGCTGGTGAGATTGCAGAGAAACTGGATTACTCATATAATGGTGGGACTAAAACCCAATATAGCCACACTATACTGTATCATACAACCCAGGAATTGCATCCCTGGGCATTTGTTCCAGAGCGTTGAAAATTTACATTCACACAAAAACCTTCACACAAATGTCCATAGAAACTTTATTCATAATAACCCAAACTGGAAACAGTCTAGATGTCCTTCAATAGATTAATGGTTAAACACACAATGGGCACTTCCATACAATGGGAATGTACCCAGCAAGCTATTGATGTGGGTGACTCTCCAGACAATTATGCCAAGTAAAAAACATCAATCCCAATAAGTTGCATACTGTTTAATTCCATTTATATGACATTCTTGAAATGATAAAATTATAGAAATGGGGAACAGATTAGTAATTGCCAAAGGAAAGGGAAGAAGGTCAGGAAGAAAGTTAGTGTACCTATACAAAGGCAATGTAAAGTATTCTTGGGATGATGGCATTGCTCTGTGCCTTGGTTGTACAAAAAAAATCAATATCTTGGTTGTGATATGCACTATAGTTTTGCATGATGTTATAATTGGGGAAAACAGAGTAAAGGGTACAAGGATCTCCCTGCATTATTTCTTTCAATTACTTATGAATCTATAATTATCTCAGAATGAAAAGTCCAGTTAAAAACAAAAAGACTTATGTGGTACCACTTCATTGGCGTAGGCACCCCTGAGAGGCAGGATGGAATAAGAGGAGGGGGAGCAAATATTAGGCTTATGTTATCAAGTCAGAGGTCATATGAACTACTGCAGCTCAGGACTACTACATCCCAGGACCAAGAGCCAATTTGTCCACTCTTTTGCTTCTCTTTCTCCCATTGTTCCTTAATCCCACGGGGACCTAACTTCTTAGCACTTTTGGACTTGTGACATCCAAACCTAAAGCCTATGTTTATGTACCTTATGCCCCCAACTAGGCTAAAACATAAACACCTTGAACTGTTTGTGTTCTTAATTACAGAAGAAGAGAGCTTCTGGGGAAGATGGAGGTGTAGGAGGACACTGGGATCACCGCATCCTGTGGATCACTTAGATTCCACCCACACCTCCCTAAATAACCCAGAAAACCACCAGACGACTAGCAGAACAGATTCTCTGGAGCCAAGTGTAGACAAGAGGCCCACAGAAGAGGGTAGGAAGGGCAGAGAGGCGGTGCATGCTACATGGACTGGCGGGAGGGAGCCAGGGCAGAGGGGCAGCCAGCCGGCAAAGCAAAGCAGAGCCCCCGAGTCTGGCTTGAAAAAGTGGAGGGGCCATTGGAGGGTGTTCTGACAGCAAGCAGGACGTAACATCTGGAAGGTTATAAGTTAACAGCTCTGCTCGGAGAACGGGAGGGCTAGAGGACACCAGGAGGGAGAGTTGTTGAGCCCCAGATGACAGAGCTCAGCTTGGTGGGGAACGAAGGCGCTTCCCAGCGCCATCTCCCTCACCCATCCCCCAGCCAAAATCCCAAAGGGAATCCCAAAAGGAATCCCAAGTTCCTGTCAGGGAACTTGCTTGCATGGCACAAACACCCAACACCGTTCTTCTGCGGATCCATCCTTCTGGCAGGTCTGACTCCCTCCTGGTGCCACAGGGCCCCTCACAAAGCGGATCTCCAAAGGAAAAGCAAGCTGAGCCCGCCCTTCCTGGCCCTATGCACCTTGCTGATCCACCCCAGCTAATATGCCAGATCCCCAGCACCACAAGCCTGGCAGTGTGCAAGTACCCCAGACAGGGGCCACACACCCACAGTGAATCCCACCCATAGAAGAGGGGAAGAGAAGGTACACACCAGTCTGACTGTGGCCCCAGCGGTGGGCAGGGGGCAGATATCAGGTCTGACTGCGGCCCTGCCCACCAATGCAAATTATTCAAGAGAGCACAGGGGAAGTGCCCTGCAGTTCCACACCACTCCAGGGATTTACAAAATGATGAAACGGAAGAATTCCCCTCAAAAGAAACTCCAGGAAGAAGTGACAGCTAACGAACTGATCAAATACGATATAAACAATACAACAGAAAGTGAATTTAAAATAATACTCATAAAATTAATCACTGACCTTGAAAACAGTATAGGGGACAGCAGAGAATCTATTGCTACAGAGATCAAGGGACTAAGGAACAGTCAGGAGGGCTAAAAAATGCTATAAATGAGCTGCAAAATAAAATGGAGGAGACCACAGCTTGGATTGAAGAGGCAGAGGAGAAAATAGGTGAACTAGAAGATAAAATTATAGAAAAAGAGGAAGCTGAGAAAAAGAGAGATAAAAAAATCCAGGAGTATGAGGGGAAAACTAGAGACCTAAATGACGCACTAAAGAGAAATAATCTATGCATAATTGGTATTCCAGAGGAGGAAGAGAGAGGGAAAGGTGCTGAAGGTGTACTTGAAGCAACAATAGCTGAGAACTTCCGTGATCTGGGTAAGGAAAAAGGCATTGAAATCCAAGAGGCACAGAGAACTCCCTTCAGACGTAACTTGAATCGATTTTCTGCATGACATATCATAGTGAAACTGGCAAAATAAAAGGATAAAGAGAAAATTTTGAAAGCAGCTAGAGATAAACATGCTCTAACATATAAAGGGAGACCTATAAGACTTGTGACCGTTCTCTCTACTGAAATTTGGCAGGACAGAAAGGAATGGCAGGAGACCTTCAAAGTGATGAACTGAAAAAATATGCAGCTGAGAATCCTTTATCCAGCAAATCTGTCATTTAGAATAGAAGGAGAGATAAAGGTCTTCCCAAACAACAAAAACTGAAGGAATTTATCACCACTAAACCATCCCTACAAGAGATCCTAAGGGGGATCCTGTGAGACAAAGTACCAGAGACATCGCTACAAGCATGAAACCTACAGACATCACAATGACTCTAAACCCATATCTTTCTATAATAACACTGAATGTAAATGCACTAAATGCACCAACCGAAAGACATAGGGTATCAGAATGGATAAAAAACAAGACCCATCTATTTGCTGTCTACAAGAGACTCATTTTAGACCTGAGCACACCTTCAGATTGAGAAGGAGGGGATGGAGAACTATTTATCATGCTACTGGAAGTCAAAAGAAAGCTGGAGTAGCCATACTTATATCAGACAAACTAGACTTTAAATTAAAGGTTGTAACAAGAGATGAAGAAGGGCATTATATAATAATTACAGGGTCTATCCATCAAGAAGAACTCACAATTATAAATGTCTATGCGCCAAATACGGGAGCCCCCAAATATATAAAACAATTACTCACAAACATAAGCAACCTTATTGATAAGAATGTGGTAATTGCAGGGGACTTTAATACTCCACTTACAAAAATGGATAGATCATCTAGACACACGGTCAATAAAGAAACAAGGGCCCTGAATGATACATTGGATCAGATGGACTTGACAGATATATTTAGAACTCTGCATCCCAAAGCAACAGAATATACTTTCTTCTCAAGTGCACATGGAACATTCTCCAAGATAGATCACATACTGGGTACAAAACAGCCCTTCATAAGTATACAAGAATTGACATCATACCATGCATACTTTCAGACTACAATGCTATGAAACTTGAAATCAACCACAGAAAAAAGTCTGGAAAACCGCCAAAAGCATGGAGGTTAAAGATCACCCTACTAAAGAATGAATGGGTCAACCAGGAGATTAGAGTCAAAATTTAAAAATACATGGAAAGAAACAAAAATGAAAATACAACAATCCAAACGCTTTGGGATGTAGCGAAGGCAGTCCTGAGAGGAAAATTGTAATCCAGGCCTATCTCAAGAAACAAGAAAAATCCCAAATACAAAATCTAACAGCACACCTAAAGGAAAGAGAAGCAGAGCAGCAAAAACACCCCAAACCCAGCAGAAGAAGAGAAAACGTAAAGATCAGAGCAGAAATTAACAATATAGAATCTAAAAAATAAATAAATAAAACTGTAGAGCAGATCAAAGAAACCAAGAGTTGTTTTTTTGAAAAAAAGTAAACAAAATAGATAAACCTCTAGCCAGGCTTCTCAAAAAGAAAAGGGAGATGAGCCAAATAGATAAAATCATGAATGAAAATGGAATTATTACAACCAAACCCTCAGAAATACAAGCAATTATCAGGGAATACTATGAAAAATTATGTGCCAACAAACTGGACAACCTGGAAGAAATGGACAAATTCCTAAACACCCACACTCTTCCAAAACTCAAACAGGAGGAAATAGAAAGCTTGAACAGACCCGTAACCAGTGAAGAAATTGAATCAGTTATCAAAAATCTCCCAACAAATAAGAGTCCAGGACCAGATGGCTTCCCTGGGGAATTCTACCAGACATTTAGAGCAGAGATAATACCTTTCCTTCTCAAGCTATTCCAAAAAATATAAAGGGAAGGAAAACTTCCAGACTCATTCTATGAAGCCAGTATTACTTTGATGCTTAAACCAGACAGAGACCTAGTAAAAAAAGAGAACTATAGGCCAATATCCCTGATGAATATGGATGCAAAAATTTTCAACAAGATACTAGGAAATCTAATTCAACACCATATAAAAAGAATTATTCACCATGATCAAGTGGGATTCATTCCTGGGATGCAGAGCTGGTTCAACATTCACAAATCAATCAACGCGATACATCACATTAATAAAAGAAAAGATAAGAAACATATGATCCTGTCAATCGATGCAGAAAAAGCATTTGACAAAATTCAGCATCCTTTCTTAATAAAAACGCTTCAGAAAGTCGGGATAGAAGGAACATACTTAAACATCATAAAAGCCATTTATGAAAAGCCCACAGCTAACATCATCCTCAATGGGGAAAAACTGAGAGCTTTTTCCCTGAGATCAGGAACATGACAGGGATGTCCATTCTCACCGTTCTTGTTTAACATAGTGTTGGCAGTGCTAGCATCAGCAATCAGACAACAAAAGGAAATCAAAGGCATCAAAAGTGCCAAAGATGTAGTCAAGCTTTCACTTTTTGCAGATGACATGACATTATACATGGAAAATCCGATAGACTCCACCAAAAGTCTGCTAGAACTGATACATGAATTCAGCAAAGTCGCAGGATACAAAATCATTGTACAGAAATCAGTTGCATTCTTATACACTAACAATGAAGCAACAGAAAGACAAATAAAGAAACTGATCCCATTCACAATTGCACCAAGAAGCATAAAATACCTAGGAATAAATCTAACCAAAGATGTAAAAGATCTGTTTGCTGAAAACTATAGAAAGCTTATGAAGGAAATTGAAAAAGATATAAAGAAATGGAAAAACATCCCGTGCTCATGGGTTGGAAGAATAAATATTGTCGAAATGTCAATACTACCCAAAGCTATCTACACATTCAATGCAATCCCAATCAAAATTGCACCAGCATTCTTCTCAAAACTAGCACAAGCAATCCTAAAATTCATATGGAACCACAAAAGACCCCGAATAGCCAAAGTAATTTTGAAGAAGACCAAAGCAGGAGGCATCACAATCCCAGACTTTAGCCTCTACTGCAAAGCTGTCATCATCAAGACAACATGGTATTGGCACAAAAACAGACACATAGACCAGTGGAATAGAATTGAAACCCCAGAACTAGACCCACAAAAGTATGGCCAACTAATCTCTGACAAAGCAGGAAAGAATATCCAATGGAAAAAAGACAGTCTCTTTAACAAATGGTGCTGGGAGAACTGGACAGAAACCTACAGAAGAATAAAACTAGACCACTTTCTTACACCATTCACAAAAATAAGCTCAAAATGGGTAAAGGAACTGAATTTGAGACAGGAAATCATCAAAACCCTAGAGGAGAAATCAGGAAAAGACCTCTCTGACCTCAGCTGCAGCAATTTCTTACTTCACACATCCCCAAAGTCAAGGGAATTAAAAACAAAAATGAAATATTGGGACCTCATGAAGATAAAAAGCTTCTGCACAGCAAAGGAAACAATCAACATAACTAAAAGGCAACCAACGTAATGAGAAAAGATATTTGCAAATGACATATCAGACAAAGGGCTAGTATCCAAAATCTATAAAGACCTCACCAAACTCCACACCCGAAAAACAAATAACCCAGTGAAGAAATGGGCAGAAAACATGAATAGACACTTCTCTAAAGAAGACATCCGGATGGCCAACAGGCACATGAAAAGATGCTCAACGTCGCTCCTTATCAGGGAAATATAAATCAAAACCACACTCAGATATCACCTCACGCCAGTCAGAGTGGCCAAAATGAACAAATCAGGAGACTATAGATGCTGGAGAGGATGTGGAGAAACGGGAACCCTCGTGCACTGTTGATGGGAATGCAAATTGGTACAGCCGCTCTGGAAAGCAGTGTGGAGGTTCCTCAGAAAATTAAAAATAGACCTACCCTATGACCCAGCAATAGCACTGCTAAGAATTTACCCAAGGGATACAGGAGTACTGATGCATAGGGGCACTTGTACCCCAATGTTTATAGCAGCACTCTCCACAATAGCCAAATTATGGAAAGAGCCTAAATGTCCATCGACTGCTGAATGGATAAAGAAATTGTGGTTTATATACACAATGGAGTACTACGTGGCATTGAGAAAGAATGAAATATGGCCCTTTGCAGCAACGTGAATGGAACTGGAGAGTGTTATGCTAAGTTAAATAAGCCATATAGAGAAAGATACCATATGTTTTCACTCTTATGTGGATGCTGAGAAACTTACAGAAAACAATGGGGGAGGGGAAGGAAAAAAAAAAAGAAATTAGAGTGGGAGAGAGCCAAAGGGTAAAAGACTCTTAAAAACTGAGAACAAACTGAGGGTTGATGGGGGGTGGGAGGGAGGGGAGGGTAGGTGATGGGTATTGAAGAGGGCATCTTTTGGGACGAGCACTGGGTGTTGTATGGAAACCAATTTGACAATAAATTTCATATATTAAAATAAATAAATACATAATAAATAAATAAATAAATAAATAAATAAATACAGAAAATAAAATTACAGAAGATAAACAACTAGAAGGTGAGGAACCATACTTGTATTATTGTGTCCCCACACCTGGCACCAAATATATAAAGGGAGTTGTAATTAAATGCTAGAAGCCTATGAGTCATCACTGCATCTATTATTCCATATCATACTGAAAGCAACTTGATGTTGTTTCTTCTAATTTTGTAGAAATGCAACGTGGCCAGGATCATACCCCTTGGAACATCCTGAGTGTAGAGATCCTGCAGTGTATGATAGGTATTCTCCATCCCTCTCCTTTTCTCTCGCATACACACACACACACACACACACACACACACACACAAACTGCTCAATAGTATTATGAGTTTTAAGTGCTAACACCTTTACCAAATTATACAAACTTTTTATAACTGTCCTATGATCTAACAGATTGCTTGTATTTCTGAGGTTTTTAGCCAGAGGATCATCTTCACAGAATGAAAAAGCTCTGGGGAAAAGATAGGCTGCCAGAGTGGGGTGATGAAATAGGGTTTTAGAAAAAGTCTGGAAGATAGGAAAGAGATGGTCTCCTGGATGCTGGAATGAGGTGGGGATGAGGTGTCTCACAGAAGGACCTGTGCAGGGGGAAGGAATGTGGGGGTCATTTAGGGAAAGGGATAGGAAAAATTTGCAGTATGAGACCCATCTAATACAAGGCCACACCCATCTCTGTGAAGCGCTGGCTTCAGAACAGTCCTTTTAAAAAGACAGCTCCATTTCTGTTTTCATTTTCATTTTTAGGCTTGGTAAATTTCATGTGATGAGAGGCGAACCATAAAACCCTCTTATATTAGCTCATTATCATCATCACTCTTAGTTTAGCCTTATTCTCTATAAATAATATTCATTACACAGAGGCCTCTTGGTAAACATGCATTCTCCTTCCCTACCCCCTCAAGCCCATCCCTCACCTCCACTGTCTCTGTCAGCACTATTTCTCCCCTATGTCTGTGCCCTGAAGCCTAGGAGATGAGAATGAATCTCTCAGGGAAACAGCCTCAGGAGGGAATCCCATTTTCAGGAGGTGCCTCCTTCCCAGCTTTTGTCTTCTGCAGTCCCAGATTTCCACATGTCGCCATGGTCCTCCATGTCCCCTGAGCCAGCCTGACCCAGTAGCAGCAGCTCACTGAACTGCCAGGGTTCCTCTATGCAGACAGTCCTCCCTGTTGAATCAGAGTAGCAACAGGTGGGAGAGGACCTGGGCTGGACGCACGCTTCTGATGCTTCGGTGGTCCTGGTGGACTGCAGCGTTCCTGCAAGGATGGGACTGATATCACAGGACCTTCACATTCCCGTTCACAAGCTTGGGACTTGCTACTCATGGGAGTTGGTCATCCAGAATATTTAGGATTGTTAGCACTGGACTGAAAGCCTTGTTTCTACAGGATGTTGTAGTTTGTTTAGCTTCATGCATCATCCTTAATTAGAACTGATAGCCTTAAACACACAGTAAAATAAAAAGTTGATCAGTGACGGCTAATCATTTGGAGAAACAACAGATGCCCTTATAATGAAGATATATTTCATGGTACTTTTTAAAAGCACATTTAACTAACTGAATAATGCATATAATGATCATGTTGATATTTTTAAATGTTTTTAAGAATTTATAATAATTTTTTTCCTCTGAGATTGCCAAGGAGATTTACCTAATTGGTGATGAAGTTAAAACAGGACCGGGTGCGGGCTTTTTACACACCCACCACTGGTAGCTCCAGATGGTTCTGACAGAAGCCACAGAAACAAACCCTGGATGGTGACACATATACATATGACAGATAATGGGTGACCTGGTGGTGAGAGAGAACCAGCTATTGTCTAACTCCTGGAGGACAGAACACAATGCTTTTGACACAGAAAGAGTTCCTCTGAGATCCCAAGGTTTCCTGCACTCAGGAGTCGAGGGGCAAGATCCTATTAGTCTGAGGCTCAGCTGGTCAGGGAGGTGTATAACCAGGACCTGTCTGGTAATGGAGAGGGGGCCAGTGAACAGGAGAGGGCATCCCATAATGTCAGCTTCAGGCTCTGATGTAGTGGCTGGACCTGCCCACATGTCATGAACAACTAGAGAGCAAGGCAACATAAAGTAAACGACCCTTTGTTTGCAGACACTACAAAAGAAGATAAGATTACTGAGCAGTGTCCATATCTACCAAGCTGTAATCTGCCGGGGTGGCCTGGAAGGCTGGATATTCCATCCAGGACATCTGATGGGGACCAGGTGATTTTATAGATGAAAACCATATGGCATAACTTTCCAAAATCTCAAAACTTCTTTAAATCAAAATTCTTACCATTGTCTACAAGACCTGATATTGCCTGGCCTACTAGTCCTCTTTATTCAGCCTCTTTGCTGAGACAGTGGCAGACAGCATGCCTAGCCTCACACTTGTGGTGGAATCTGGATCCACAGAAGTCATATTCAGCTCCTTTGGGCTCCTTTGTTTCATTCCTCACCAGAGTTGTAGAAAGCTGGTGAAATACTCTTGGCATCAAAATCTGCAGATTCTTGAATGAAGATATTAAGTTGGCTCAGATTTCCATACTAGGCCAATTTATCAAACTTGCATAGCTAAGAACTCTTAATTTCATGTAAAACTGCTTCTTGACAGTTAAAGATACATTTTTAGTTGAGTATCTTGAAGCTATGATTCACAAAGATGTGAAGGTGGAAGAAGGTGGCAGCTTGGCCCAAATCTGTATTCTATACACCAAAGACTGCCAGCCCTGCCTCCTTCATACAGCAGCACTCTGTTTATAGGCTCACAAGTGTTTAGCTCACCCAGCCATCTGAGGTTTATCTAAACCAGGAGAAACCAGAGGCTTGGAGAGGAGAAAAGAATGTATCATGAAGGCTCAAGCTAGGATGTTCATGTCACAATTTCCAGTTTTGAGAAGACTCTGAGGGTCAGAATGGTTGGGTCACCATACATAGATCATGTATGTCTAGTACATGGTTGAGTGGGTCAAGGGCTGGTGCAGAGGCCTGAGTGGTGGGTGACAGATATGGTGGGACTGGTGGGTCAAGAGTGTATGGGAGCCAGTGCCCTCTGATTCCTAGATCTGGAAAACCACTCCCCAGAGTGGATGAAACTATGCCACAATTGGGGGATACTGGAAAAGTCATGTCAGTAGGAGCTTTGCTTACTTTTATACCTATTTAATTACATAAATTTTCAAAACTGCATGAAAGTAGAAAAAATAGTAAACAGTCCACTTAACCCATATGTACCCATCTTCCAGCTCAAGGTATCTACTTGTGTCCATCCTATTTCATCTACCTGCACCCCTACCTACTTTTCCCCTGCTGATTTTAAAGCAAAACCCAGGAATTATACTAATTTTATCTGGATAAAAAACCTTCATTATTTATTTATGATAATAAACATGTTTAGCCCATGAATGTAATTCTACAAAAAAAAATCTCATCTAAAAAAATTCTAACAATTGTTTAATATCAAAAAATATTTGATTATATTCAAATTCCTTGATTTTCTTTAAAAAAAGAAACATTCTTATAGTGAGTACATTTAATCAGGATCTGTATAAGGTGTAAATATTGCAGTTGTTGGCTTTAAATCTGTTACACTTAACCTTTTTCTCTCTTCCCATGCCAATTTTTTGTTGAAACTGGGTCATTTGCTCCTATAGAATTTCTCAAATTGTATATTTGGCTAAACGGTATGTTTAACCTAAATGTAATTTGGATGCTTAAATACAGAGGCTTGATTAGCTTCCGACTTGTTGTGCAGGAATATTTCATAATGGTACTTCATTCTTGTTGCATGGTATCTAATTTTGTCAAACTAATGCATGTAGTTGGAGATTTTCAGATGACAGCAAAATCCAGGTAATTGTAATAATGATAACATTGATAACAGTATAGTAATAACAATGTGATGATCTACTCAATATTTACCTTGTGCCTGGCACTTCAGTAAAATCTGTGCATACATGTTTTTATTCCAGTCCATCTTTATTTTACAGAGGAGGAAGTGGATGAACATAGGAACTTAATAATTGATTGCTCACAACACACAGCTGGTATCTGACAAAGCTGGAATTGAGCCTACATCAGTCTCAACCCAAAGCCTGGGTTCTCTAACCCCCTGTGGGGTTGAGTGACTTGGATGCAAGAAGGCATTCCACATGGTGACTTTGGGGAACAGAAAGGAGAGGGAGGTTTCATTAAGTGACCCAGAGAGAGCACCCCACAGCCTGGGTCCCTGAAAGAGACAACCAGAAAAACTGTCTATGAACTGTCTAGGAAAGGTGTTCTACAAGCAGGAGCTATTTAGGTGAACAAGTGTGTGTGTGTGTGTGTGTGTGTGTGTGTGTGTGTGTGTCTGTGTCTGTGTCTGTGTGTGTGTTGGGTATGGGTGATGCTAACTTTGTCCCTGTTCTATTTTATGATAGGTACACATGGAATATGGTAGTATTGTTAAGCCAAGCTAGGATCAATTGATGAAGCTGTATTAGCTGCCACAGTGGGAAAGATCAGGCTTTCTAGTGATCAAGGAGGCTAAGAAACATAATCAGAGCCTCAAAATGATTGTAGCTCTCTTCTAGAAAAAGTGTTGCTGTTGGACCTGAATTTCTGTCTAGCCTTTAACACTTAACCTTAAAATGGTTGTTTAAATTCCATGGACCTCAATTTTCTCACCTTTACAATAAAAAAAAAAAAAACCCTTCAGAATCCACTCAATAAATAGGCATTGTATATCTCTTTTTTTTTAAATTTTTAATGTTTATTTATTTTTGAGAGACAGACAGCACATGCAAGGGAGGGGCAGAGAGAGAGAGGAAGACACAGAATCTGAAGCAGGCTCCAAGCTCTGAGCTGTCAGAACAGAGCCTGATGTGGGGTTCCAACACATGAATAGTGAGATCATGACCTGAGCTGAAGTTAGATGGTTCACCCACTGAGCCACCCAGGCACCCCAGGATGGTATATTTCTTATGGACTGAGAACCTGTACCGAAAACTGGAGGTAAAAAGTCATGAAAGTCAGTCATGGTCCCTGTGCTCAAGAAACACAGAGATGGGGTTCGGGGGCACCTGGGTGGCTCAGCCAGTTAAGCATCAAACTTTGGCTCAGGTCATGATCTCACAGTTCGTGGGTTTGAGCCCCACATTGGGCTCACTGCTCTCAGCGCACAGCTGAGATCCACTTTGGATCCTCTATCTTCCTCTCTCTCTGTCTCTGTCTCTCTCTGTCTCTCTCTCTCAAAAATAAACAAGCATTAAGGAACACAGATGAGGGGGATTTTGTAGAAGCTTAAATAAGATAATACCCATGAAACTTTTTATAAACTACTGCTGAATACCAAACAGGCATCTTACTAGTGGCCTGGAGTGACTGTGCCACTGGATGCAAGGTAGAGTTTACTTCAGAAGGTGCAAAAAAAGTTTAAGAGGATCCCTGTCCTCAAGGAAACTAGATTACTAGAAAGGAAATAAGTCACATATATAGATGGCAACAGTATATGGCCAGAAAATGAAAGTGTCATAAGCAAATTATAAACAAAGCATCATGCTTCCAGAAGAGTAGAATACTGCGTTCAACATGGAGCGGTGATGTATTAAAAGTTTTCACCTTTTAATTGGGTCTAGGAGACTAAAGAAATTTCAACAGAGGGAACCTGGAAAGATGAATTCTTAGATAAGACAATCTTCTGTCATTCAAGGATTGAGCCCAAGAAATGTGCCAGCTTCCCTGGCAAAAACACTGAGGAAAGAATCTGTGAGGAACCCACCAGCTGGATTAATATGCACTAAGCCAATTGTTGCTCCTTAGGCTAAACTTTCACATATATCTCCAATGTAAATTGTTCTCTGACACCACAAATCCTACCTCAAATTGACAGACAGTGCAAAAAGGAGACAAGGAGACTCCAGGTGATAGGGGTTCCCTGGAGAACATTTCTTCCTGCACATTCAAAGATACCTTTTTAGGGAAGAAAGCCAGCAGTACCTTGGGAGTGATGTTTCCAGAAAGTTGTCTGGTCATGTCAATGGCTGGAGAACATCCTTTTAACGGAACAGCCTGATAACATTTTCCATTCTCCTTCCCAGGCTTGTGGATCTGCTCCAATGCCAGAGGAGAAATGACAGGCTTTTAGGGATGATATAAATGAAGCTACACTATTACCATGGGCCTTTCAAAGTTATAGAAAGCTTTAACCTCCATCACCTCATCAAGTATCATAATTAACTTTGAGTCCATATTATAGATGTAGAAACTGACATTCAAGACATTATGGGATTTGTTCAAGGTCATAGTATGGGGAAAAATTGACGTACTTCTGATTTAAGCCCTGATTTTTTGAGCTATGTGTTCTGAGGAGAGGGAACTGTAGACTAGGCAAGTTTCCAAACCCAGACTCCATTTTCCCTTCCCCACATTTAACTTAGCAGGCAAACAGGAAGGCTTAGTTTCTCTCTATCAGATTGTAAACTGTCACCGTGCTCCAGTGACATGTCATAGAGCTGAGGGACTTGCACCATGACAGAGTAATGCTTGGAGTCCTGCCAAGGACCACTGTGCAGAACCAAAGTCTTCCTGGACAGATAAGTCTTTGAGAGGTTCTGAGAGTGGCTTGAGGACACATGGCTGGTAAGTGTTGGGGCCAGGGCTTCTCATCACAGGTTAGTGCTTTCTCTACATGACATCCAAGACGTCTTCTGAGTAATCATATGAATTCTTAGCTGTGATTCTCAGCTGTCTATGTAGTATTTGCAGTGTGAATAATGTAACTTTCTCTGGAGATTTTCAGGAGGAAGACTGAGCTCCCTTCGTTTGTGTGCATTACCTCATAGCCACACTTGGTCTCCTCCCCTACATAAAAACAATCTTTCATCATTGTGTCCCAGTGGAAATATAAAACAGTCTCATGTGTCTGTGCCAAAGCACAACTTGTGGGGACCAGGGAAGCATTTCCCATAGGATCACATAATGAGGGCTGTGGGGAGCGCTCAGTGGATTCCCGCAGAGCACAGGGAGCTGGGGTCCAAGCCCTGACATCCAGGTGCTGCAGTCTGAAGCACCCTCTTGCACCCTGCCCTCTCCATTATAGCACCCTCTCTCTTCCTTCTCCCCTTGCAGACACACAGATTTCATACCTGGAGCACAGGGGTGGGGCCTACCATCAGCATCACCTATGAGGCTTCCCTGGAATGTCCTTCCCTCCAACCTGTACCACCTGTGACCCCTCTAACCTTGTGAGTTGACTCTATCCATGTTGCTTAGAGGCCCAAATATTCCCATGATGTCAGAGACCAATGACCCATTTTGTAAATGTGGAAGGTGAGATCCAGAGACAATAAAGAGAAAAGAATAAGGCACCTGGTAAATTAGCAGCACAACAGGGTGGGACTCTGGGCTTCTGGGCCTCATTCTGATGTTCTTCCCACTTGTGCACACTGTTTGCATAGGGAGGAGAGTAAGGATGGAACAAGATCTGAGACCTGGGTCAGGTGACATTTCTCCTCCAAGGTCTCTGGCCCCACCTTCCTCTTGAAGTATAATAATGATGGTTCACATTTGCTGAGCATTTGCTATGTATCAGACACCTGGTTAAATATTTAATATGCTGGATATCATTTTATTCCTCACCAATAGTTCTATGAAATAGGTGTGATCATTACCTCCTACAGAATAGGTAGTTAAGACTTAGAGAGCTTAAGTCATTTGCCTCAGGTCACTCAGGCAATAAAAGTCAAGATTATCAGGCTGCAGAGCTCAAGCCCCAGTGCACAGTATTGGTCTGCCTCTCACTCCAGCTATGTTGAGCCATGCTGTGCTGAGAGTTGTCTCTATCCCTTGACACAAATAATGTCTTGGTGGGGGTGCTAGTCTTGGAAAGCAGCATCACTCTTCTTTCAAGAGGTCCCTTTTTTTTAAACCTTTCTTGACTCTTGCCACCATCAAGCATGCCCCCTGCACAATTTAATCTGTCTCAGTGCCCCTGCCACCTTTTCACCTGCTCTAGATCATGCTGATTTCTCCACGTGGATTTTTTCAACAGTTGCCCTTTAGCCTTGGTTCCTTCCATGTAAAGATCCCTCTGTCACTGCTGACATTGGTTGCAGTATAACCTATAATAAATTAGGAAGAGAGGAATCTCACCACAGCAATGGCTGCTCTCTCCTGAAGCTCAGAGCATGGAAGGAGCCAGTCCTCCTTATAGCAACCTATGGGTACAGCAGCTGAAACTGTCCAAATAAATGGGCTTCAAGAAAGTTTGTCCCCGGTGTGGACTAAAAAGCTTAGAGGGAGAAGGGGCTCATGAATCATGCAAACTCAAGATTGGACCTAATAGTGATTTGATTTGTGTTTATAAAATTTTTATTTTTACTTGAGTCAGATATAATCTGAGTTCACCCTACCCCTGAGATTCTAGATGAAATTGGCCTAAACCCCTACCTCTGGGAGAGTCTAATGTTCTGCTGCCCTCCTGAGACTGGGAATTCCCAGAGTCTTGGGTTTCTCCTATCAACCCTGATGACAATTTCTGTTTCTGTTTCCCACCAAATCGTCATAACTTTTTGCATGTTGTAGCAATTCCTATATTAACTGCAGTGCCAACTTCAACATGGTCCCCATCCTAATTATCTGATTTCCACCCACAAAACTACCATTCACATAAGCAGCTAAGCACTCTATCTGGGATCCCCAGATAGAGATACCCACTCTATCTTGGATACCCTCCTGCCCAACAAGGACCTAGGCTACTCCAAAGGTAGCCTACATGGATGCAGTTGTACTTAAGAGAGTCTACTGACCTTCCCAGGACACAGGCCTGGCTGCTGGAGCTAGAGTGGAGAAATTTTACTGTAGGCATTGAAGGTGCTGACAACCAATGGGCACAGCCAAGCCAAAGTCTTCTAGGGAAACCTAGGATGCAACCCAGACACCAGATGCAACACCTAAACAGAGGGCAGGTCACAGAGCTAGCAATCAGGAATCTGGAAGAGAAAGGAGCAGGGCAAGAGCATGGCAGGAAGAATGAGAATCTGGAGGCATTTTCAGGACAATTGTCATAAACCACAGCAAGAATCACTTTAGTCAGTGAAGTATTTCCAAATGTAGTGATTAGTGTGCTTAAAATCTATAGAGGTCAACAAGGCTCTTTTTATTTTTTAATTTAATTTTATTTATTTTTTGTGCTTTCAAATGATTTTCTTTTTTTCTTTTTTCTTTTTTTAATATATGAAATTTATTGTCAAATTTGTTTCCATACAACACCCACTGCTCATCCCAAAAGATGCCCTCTTCAATGCCCATCACCTACCCTTCCCTCCCTCCCACCCCTCATCAACCCTCAGTTTGTTCTCAGTTTTTAAGAGTCTCTTATGCTTTGGATCTCTCCCACTCTAACCTCTTTTTTTTTTTTCTTTTTAGTTGTAGAAAGTGTGTGGTGCAGCAATTTATCCTTCATCTTAGAAGGGGGTATACCATCACATTTAGACCTAGACCCTAAGGTTTATAGAAATTAATGCATTTCCAGGGCGCCTGGGTGGCTCAGTCAGTTAAGTGTCCGACTTCAGCTCAGGTCATGATCTCACAGTTCATGAGTTTGAGCCCTGCGTCGGGCTCTGTGCTCACAGGTCAGAGCCTGGAGCCTGCTTTGGATTCTGTGTCTTCCTCTCTCGCTGCTCCTCCCCTGCTCATGCTCTGTCTCTCTCTGTCTCAAAAATAAATAAAAACATCTTTTTTTTAATTTAATTAAAAAAAATTAATGCATTGCCATGATTTTTATCTCCAATTTTTTGGTATGCCTGCATCTTACTAAGGCATATATATACTTGCCAGTTATTTCTGTCCAATTCTAATTAGCACAATGTTCTCTGGTTGACCATCTTGATGATCCATAGAATGTCAAGGTCATTCAGATTCCCTTGGGCTATATTATGATAAGAGATCAAGAAAGTTAGCAAAGCTGAGAGACATGAATACAAGTACACTTCTGTCCTGGCTATGTAAAGACAAACTGCCTCAGGTTCTTTCTTATTATGAGATTTGGCCAAAAAAAATGTATTAACCAAATAAATAGCTGTGTGTCAGGGATCAGAGTAATGGTCATGATGTAATGGTAAGGGTCCAGTCAAGACAGCAGCCATTCTAATAATATGAACAGGGATAAGTTAATATAAAGAACTAGTTAAATGGTAAAATGTGATTAACTACTGAAAAAGGTAGGCGGAAAAATCTCTAAGGAATACAGGCATAACAAATGTACGGAGTAGCTTACTACCAAAGAAGGAAGAAGGTTCACCCACAGAGCTAAAAGCCAGACCTCATGGCTGTGGTCTGCTGGGTGGATGGGAAGTCCTCCAGAGTGCTGGTGGGCCAGAACTAGTCAACAGGAAGCTGTCCTCTGGAGTGCCAGAGAAACTCACTGGAGCACCACTGGTGCCCCTGCAAGCCTCCAGCAGCCAACCATTCTGTGGTAGGAAAAAGGCACACACACTAGAATCAGGAATAGAGGTCCCAGTATTTGCTATGCCTTGTAGCTTCCCTCCAGAGCCTACTATTGATAAAGCATAACATTGCACCCACTAGCAAAGGAGTAATGTTTACAGGGTCCATCTCCCATATCATAAAGCAGGGCAAAGAAGGATGGATTCAAAGGTGAGAGACAATAAAATGAAAATTGGGACACTGTATTTATCTGCTCCACTAATTTTACCATATCCAGAATTGTAACTGTGACTAGGGCTTCCCCATAGTTAAACTCATGGTAGCACTCCATCAACTGCTATTGTCCAATTGCTGCTTCCTGAGGCAAGGAAGTGGACTCCAATAGGGATGTAACCAAATGCACAGCTCATCTGAATGATGCAAGGACAGACCAGAGCAGATTCTTTGGTTTCAGACAGCATTCCTTTAGGCCTTCTCTGATTTCAACCATTCCTTAAAGACAATACCATGCAAGTCCAGATTCACCTCCTGGTGGAAGTGTCCCCCTTCAAGCAATAAATATCATCTCATTCCACTTTCTTCTTCATTCTCCCTTCTCCTCCCATAGTCTCTTGTTACCACAGGCAATCTGTTACACTTGGGCATTGAGATTCTGTTATGTGATACTACCCATCTTTTGCCCTGGATTACTGGCCCAAGCGCAAGACTACTGTAGAAGTGCTGGGGAGTTAACATCTCTGGAAACAATTCTTAAATAATATGAGATGAGACTCTAACTAAATGTTCATCTTCATTATTTACAAGTTAAAGATTCTAGGATGCATTCTATTTCAAGGGCCCAGCAAAATTTATTCCTTTTTTATCTCATATAGGTTATCTCAATAATATATATTTACACTGACTTTTCCTCACTATCTTTCCTAGTCTCACTTCTTCCTCACTTCTGCTTCCTGAGATCACTTCTCAAAGAAACTACCTGCACTCAACAACTTGTCTTAGGCTCTGATTTCAAAGGAAACCACATAACATACCCTTTATGCTAGGGGTTCCTACTATACCACTTACCATCATTGATATGATTCAATTGTTCTCAAACAAGCAATGTGTTGATAGCTAAAACCTACTCCATGGTATCACTGCCCCAGCATCCATTTTTTTGGTCAGGCAGCCTGAAGGGACCCTAAACTGACACAAACCCCTCATGCAAGTGCACACCCTAGACAGAAGTCCATAGAATCAAATGCAAGTGTAAATTCCCAGTATGATTTCCTAGTAGCCCTTGTGATCAACAGTCTTCCATGCCTCCTACTGACTTCACCTGTGCACTTAGATATGAAACCCCATGGAACTCACCAAACCCTGCTCTTTTGGTTTGAATTGACCAATCTAGCCTTAAACCAGGAGTTAAAGCATTCCATGCATAGATCCTAATAAAGACATGTACCCCAGGTCCTACCACTCATTTTGTTTGCACTCTGCCTTGATCTCTCCATGTGGTCTCTTGAGGCAAATTATGTACTTCCCCCAGGACCTGTGAGTAATAAACTTCTCTATTTCAACTTCTCTTGTAATCTATTGTTGAACTGTGACTTACCATCACCACCCTATGCTCCACAATTAACCAAGTCATAACATAATCCAATTCCAAAATCACACTCTGATAGTGAGCTTTCTAGAACCATTCCTGGTGTGATTCATTTAGCCTATTTTCTGTAGGGGGGAAAAGCCTAATATAAGAACTTAAACTTATGCTTTATTTTAAAAAATGTATTCTTAGTGTGATATTGAAACAAATTATAGATGTAGATAAAAAGGAAAAGTAATTCAGAGTTATGTGATATTATACTGGTCTTTGCTTCATAATGAGCCATAGAGAAACAACAACATTCTACATATTCATGTGTTTGTTTACATAGGATTTTTTCACATAGACTACAGGAAAAAGCACACTGAAGTAGTCCATGGGAGAGTAGGGTGAAAATTTACCTTCCTGCCTCCATGTTATATCTTGGTGTCCATTTTTCCAGTTTACTTCATGGAGAACTAACTCCACCTCTATTGAATCTTGCCATCCAGCCCTTTGGCAGATGCTTGGACAGCCAGGTCCTAATTATGGCATGGTAACTCATCCAAATCTGAATGTAATCAAAGGAGTCACACACTCAGCAAGTGACCAATAGGCATGGCTTCATAGTAACAGCCACTGGAAAGCTTCACAATCCAGGACAAAATATATCCATCAGGACCACACCACAGAATCTCAAGGCCTCAAGTGTAAGTAGTAGGCTTTGGTAGCAGCTGAGACATAGAAAAAGTCCATGGGACAGAGAGACTGGAAAGGCTGAGAAATATGAGGAAGCACCTAAGAAGTGTCTAATATGGTTTCTGTAGGCTGGAGTAAGTCAGGGAGTTTCTGTTATGTGGAATAAAACATCCAGGACTTTGACTAGCAGCCAGGGCAGGGGGGAGAGGGTGACGGTAGTGGTAAAATATTATTCAAAGTATAATGATAGTTGGATGGTAAGAGATTGTGAAGAGGAATTGAAAAGTATTCTCACTCAGGGATGTATCCAGCTCATCTTCGCATGACAATGTCCAATATGAGAAATTACCCAGACATCTACAGGGTTCCACCTACTCCAGCATATATGTGGCAAGCAGGAAGCTAACATGATGAGTATTTAATGGGACCTGTGCCTGCCTTTTAGCATGCATAGATTTATGTAAATATAGTTCTCACATCCAGAGTTAAGACTTGAGAAAGTCTAAATTTGTAAACAATTTTGCATCTGAAGCTTCCGTTAAATGCCTGAGCATGAAGACTCAATTTAAGTAGTCAGCACATTTGTAGACAGGAGTCACAAATCAGTTACACTAGATGAAGCTGTGAATAGGGGCTGATCCTGGCCACAGAACTAAATCAGAGGGATCTGTTCTGGGTGAAGCAGGAAAAAAAAGGGAAATTATTTCTCTGGATTTTCTGAGGCAGATACACTGAGTCCAGGTTACCATCACTTCTGATCAAGGAGATGAGAAAACAGCAGAGGCTGCTCAGAAAAGACAAAGGAGAGTACTGGCCATGTTGAATAAATGTATTACAAGTAACCCATCTTATCCCCAATAGAGTAAGTAATAAATATTTTTCTGAGTAATGAACAGGGAAGCATCATGTCAACCTCTAGGACATGAACTTCATGTGATCCGATTAAAGGGTAAGGCCACAATTACATCAAATTCCCATCAATGCAGAGAATGATGAGCTATAAAAGTCACATGTGCATGCATGTTTTTGCCTGTCCAGCCACAGGTACACATGAATATCCCAGGCTTGCTGTAGGAATTTGTCTTTTCTCTCAATTTTGACACTATATCCCCTTAGTAATTAACTCCTACTGACCCCACATACAAAATGGCTGTTGATGCATCAATTCATTTCCCTTCATTGTGCTTTTATGTGAAGTCAGTCTTCACTGTTGAAAGACTGGAGCATAGCCCTAACTGCAGAAGTTGGGGAGAGAGACCTGAGAGAAGGCTCAGGAAATGACTTCCCACCTTGCCTCCTCTATGAACCCTTTCCTAAAGCAGTCTCACCATGTAAAATTGGCCACTACATTCTGTTCACATGTATTCACTCTTGTGCATTCCTTTATAGTGCACTTCTTTGTATTCTTCACTATGTTTCTGGATTAATCTTAGAGGTGACAGCTGATTTCTCTCTCTATCCCTAGCTCCATGTTCAGTATCTTGTGAGAAACTTTGTAAATATTGGCTGAATTGAAGAAAAAATGAGGTTATGATTCAATTTGAATAAATTACTCTGATTGAAGCACCAATGAATAGTTAGGAATAGGTCAATTGTTTTTTTTTTTCGAAATAAGATAGGAAATTATTTTTTCTGTTGACATGTCAATAAGAAAAAACCAGGTTATCAAAGAAGCATGTTATCTCTCCTTGATATTTACACAAAAGAGTTCAAAACTAATGGCCACATAAAAATTTACACATGGATGTTTATAGCACCTTTATTCATAACTGCCAAAACTTAGAAGAAACCAATATGTCCTTCAGTAGGTGAATGGAGAAGTAACTCTGGTACTTCCACATAATAGAAAATTATCCAGAACCAAAAAGATATGAGCTATCAAGCCATAAAAAAGACTTGGAAGAAACTTAAATGCATATTAATAAGCAAAAGAAGTCTTATTACTAAGTGAAAGAGTCTATAAACTGTATGATTCCAATTATATGGCATTCTGGAAAAGGCATTTAGAAGTAACATTTATAAGGGTGCCTGGGTGACTCAGTCAGTTAAGTGACCAACTTTTGATTTTGGCTCAGGTCGTGACCTTACAGTTGTGACACTGAGCATGGCTATTGGGCTCCATACTGAGCGTGGAGCCTGCTTGGGATTCTGTCTCTCCCTCTCTATCTGCCCTTCCCCCCTCATGTTCTCTCTCTCTCTCTCTCTCTCTCTCTCTCTCTCTCTCTCTCAAAATAAATAAATAAATAAACCAGAAAAAAGTAACATTTATTGAGTACTGACTATATTCAAAGGCTTTGCATAGGGCTTTACATATATGGTGAAGTTAGGTATCACCACTCCTGTTTTGCAGATAAAGAAACCAAGGTTTAGAAAGGTTAAGTAACTTACCCAAGGTTATAAATCAGTATGCAGCAGTATTTTGACACAAAATTTCCTTCTCTGAGCCGTCCCATCTTTCTATCTTTCAGAGCACATTTCTCTCCAGAGGACATTGCATGGGGCTGCCCAAACACCAGACCTCCTGCTAGCAGCACTGCATTAGCTAAAGAGATCCCCAGAGGGATCAGTCATGGAGTTCTGAGAACATTCTTTCCAGGCTGTATGTGCTAGGCTTGGTAAGCCACAGTGTATTCACCTCATTTCATAAATGGAAAACACAGGATTCTCCATCATAAAATACTACATGTCCATTCGCATACACAGATTGCTTCCTGATTAATATATTTGTTTATTGTCTGGCCTTCTAGAAAGTGAATGTCACAATTTTCTGTCTTGTTCTTTATTGTATCTTCAGTGTATATACCCACTAATTAATGTAGCCTACTAATGAATGAATAAAATGAACAAGTGAGTGGAAAAATACATGGATATATTGTCTTACTACTTACACTGTAAAGGCAGCCAAATATTATTAACCTCATATTATAGACAAGAAAAAAGAATCCACGGAGGTTATGTGACTTGCCTAGATCACAGTTTATGTTGTTTGGTCTCCTGAAAAGACCCAGCTCATTTGGCACCTGGCCTGTGAGACCCTTGCCCAGCCTCTGCCAGAGAAGCAGTGGAGAGAGCCACAGCAGAGAAGAACTTCACTGAGGCCTTAAACATTTCAGATCCAAACAGAGTGTGGAAACACAAGCACCACTAGACTCACTGGGAAGAAAATAAATAATAAAATGGAAAAGAAAATGTAAGGAAAAAGAAACACAGGAGAGGAAAATAAAAATCAGTCTTACAAATTATGAAATGAAATGAACCTAATCTAGGAGGTTCTGGTGTTTTGTAGAACAAAGATACAATGGCTTTGCAACAAATTGGCAGCTCAGACACAACTTTCTGACCTCAGGACGCCCATGGAAACCACAGCCTATAGGCTGTGAGCCTATCGGCAGTCAATGGAGAAATTGGTTGCAGACCTGCCCTGCCCCAGGCTGCTGCTTCTTGCCAGCCTGGTGGCTCTCATCAGCAACCTCCATAGATATCTGCATAATGTAAACAGTCTCCTCTCTTTTGCTTCTAAAGAATGAAACTCAAGAGATCACGATGATATTTTCATCTTCTTTGTGTGACTCAGGAATTTTAAACCAGTTCCCTGATCATTCTGGGTTTTTCTGCATGAGCAAAAGGTGGCTGAGGAAGAGTCAAGGGCAGAGATAGTGCCAGTAGTGCAACTTCCTGACAGCGCTCCTGTGCTGCTGTCCTGGGAAGAGTAGACCCACTGGACATAACCCTCCCCTGATGGGCTCCCAGAAAACTGTCTCTGAAGTGCTTGGGTGTAAGGGCATTTAAACCTTCCTTCCAAAAAGCCCCCCAGAAAGCAGGAACACTTTTGTTTCTTCCCCAAGAGATGTTATTCCATCCTGCTCAGGGGGATGAGTGTGCATATGTGTGCACACACATGTAGACACTCCCCAGTGCACATTCTTACAAGCAGATAGCTTCAGGGAGAACATACCAGAGGAAGCATATTGAGGTCTACCAGTTGTCAGCCATCAGGAATAAATCACCCAGAAGAGCCACCTGGCTGTGCACATTCATGTCAAGTCCTGTTACATGAGCAGCACAAGGTTAGCCAATGCAGGTAGGAAACAGCCAAAATGGCCTCAGTGTGAGTGAATCAAAGCTGCCTGGTGTAGACAGAACACCGTCTCCTTATGAGACATAAGGGTCCTGGCTGTTACGCCTCCTTCCCTATGACCACTCAAAACTTCTTTGGATCTCAGTTTCTTGGTCTGTTGGATGAGAGGGATAAAACTTTCACTGCAGAGTTCAAAAGTTTTGTTATGTATGTATGTGAAGATCAAATAAGATAATAAATCAGAAAACATTTTGAGAAAGCATAAAGTAATAAGTTAAAAGTGTCATGAGGGATATACAGACCTTGGTCCAGGGGTTTCTGGTCTGAGGATGATGTTGGAAGAAAAAGAGTGATAATGCTTTGAATGTGCAAATGGGCAAGGTTCTAGAGGTTCAGGACAGAACCCTGGGGCGGGGGTTGGGGGAGGGGCAAGTTGTTAACACAACTCAAAGAACCTTGAGCTTCTATGCAAGGAAGGCATTGGCAGTTCTACATTATTTCTGGAAGTGGTAGGAGGAAAATAACTGAAATATCTGTGAGTGGGGTTTGGTTTAAAATTAGAAAAAAAAAAATTCCAGGAAGCAATGATAGCAGAGGTAATACTGCAGAAGGTTGACCAAAGAGCTAGAGTAACCATCTTATATAAGAGATGCTGGGGCCTCTGAGAAATGGACAGAATGTGGAAGACCTCAGAAATCATGTATTTCCAAGATGCAATAAAACAAAAGCTAATATTCACTGCTTACTAAGTGGCAGGCACCATGTACAGTCTTTACAAGTACTACATAATTAAATCCTATCTCAACCCTATCATTATCCCATTTTAAAGATGGGGCTTAAAAAAAGCTGAGTAACTCTTTAGAGTCAGGTGTGTAGACTGTTTTCCAAGTTCTCAGATTGGTAGGCCCCTTGAGGACAATGTAGCCAACAACTTCTATGGGAGCACAAGGAGAGAAAAGGAAACTCAGTCAATAATTGGCATCAGAGACTAGTGCCCCCAGATGACACTGATATTCTTGACAGTGTAGCTGCCAATATTTCTTCACCAAGATAAATGTGTTTCAGGCAAGCATCCTATCTCTTTGGGTCAGTGATGGACAGCTCACTAATGCACCTAGCAGAGTGCTTAACACATAACAACACGTAGCAAAATTATGTGAAAGAATAGTGGAGGTCTCTCATCTTATTTATTTTATTGTAGTAAAAGCACTTAACACGAGATCTACCCTCGTAGCAAAATTTTAAATGCTCAATATAATAGTGTTAACTACAGGCACTGCGTTGTCCAGCAGGTCTCTAGAATTTATTCATCTTGCATAACTGTAACTTTATAAGTGCCGCCGCCCTCATCCCCTGGAAATACCATTCTACTCTCTGTTTCTATAAGTGTGACTTATTTATTTATTTATTTATTTTTAAGTTTATTTATTTATTTTAAGAGAGAGAGTACACACATGCGAGCAAGGGAGGGGCAGAGGGAGAGGGAAACAGAGAGAATCCCAAGTAAGCTCTGTGCTGTAAGCTGGAGCCCCACATGGGACTTGATTTCATGACTCTGAGATCATGACCTGAGCCGAAGTCAAGAGTCAGGTGCTTAGCTGACTGAACCACCCAGGCACGCCCCACATTTTCTTTATCCATTTATCCACTGATGAACACTTATGTTGTTTCCATATCTTGGCTTCTATGAAAAATATAGCAATGAGCATGGAAGTGAAAATACCCCTTTGAGATTGTAATTTCAGTTCTCTTAAATATGCAGAAGTGGGATCATAGGGTAGTTCCATTTTTAGTTTTTGAGAAAACTCCATACTACTTTCCATAGTAATTGCATCATTCTACATTCCCACCAACAGTGCACAGGGTTTCAATTTCTACATCTTCATCCACATTTGTTAAATTTAGGGTTGTTTGTTAATAGCCATCCTAACAGATGTAAGATGATATTGGGGTTTTAATTTGTATTATCCTGAGGATGAGTGACTTTGAGTGTCTTTTCATGTGCTTGTTTGCCATTTGTACATCTTCTTTGGAGAAATATCTGTTGAAGGCTTTTACCATTTTTTAATTGGGTTGTTTTTTGCTAGAAGATTTGAAAGTGAGAACCAGAGAGGATGAATGATTTGCTCAGGGTCACACAGCTTTGTGGGCATACTGCCATCCACATCATACTGACTCTGGACTCTGTCAGTTTGCCAGGCCCAACCTGCCAGACTCTTGTGATTAAAAGGAAAAAAGCAAACTATTCTCAGTCCTTCTCTCACTCAGTGGCAGAGCTTTGGAAGCCACTTCTCCAAAAAAATAAAATAATAAAATAAAATAAAATAAGATAAAATAAAATAAAATAAAATAGCTAGTGGGTAGAGAGATTTCATTAAAATATGTTTACCTTGTAACACCTCCTGCAGTCCAAATGCTAGAAACACTTTGCTAAGCAGCTGTGAGACAGAGGCACACATAAAATTAGTCACAGAATCTTTCTCAGGTATCTGTCAGTTTTCTATGAGGATATGGAGTTGCTGGAGAGGTTGGGGGCACAAAAGAAAAGAGATAGGTGTGGACTTGGGGAATCTGCTTGGCTATATAAACAACCTTGTTAGTCCAGAAGTACCATGGTTTTAGCACTGAAAATTCTGCATCCTGGGAAACCCATTTGTGGAGTGCAAAGGTCCTGGTTTTAGGGAATGGATACAGAAGTTTAAGGAAAATATACAAAACTCATATAGCAGTTCCCCAAAACAGGGGCTAGGAGTAATACTGGTTTGAGTGTGACACAGATTAGCTGCCTTACAGAGTCACTGTTATCCTATTAATGCTGGCAACCATGACTTGCAGCTCCCACCAAAGTTGTGTAAGCATCCTGCATGCTTTAGAACAATGTGGCTTACATGTGCAATTATTGTGTAATGGTGATCAGTAACCTCATCTGTGACATTGCTTGTGGAGTAATTGTTATATATCATGCCAGAATGTGTGAATATTTTGACCATGTTTCCTGAGAGTTAAGATCATGAAAATGAGAACAGTTACAATACTAATGTCAGTATGATCCAGACATTACCAAAAAAGAGTTTTATTTTAATGACAGATGGACAGACACACACAACTGAATTTGGCAGGTAAATACTTGAAGCAGAGCACTCTGCACAACATACAGAAAATGACTGGGGACTTGGCATGACGAAGGGGATGAGAAAGTGCATACAGAAACTGAATGTCACAAGTCTCACAAGTACAGGCTCAGACAGGCAAGTACTTCTAAATTAATTAAAAGTTTTCATCTCCTGGGGTGCCTGGGTGACTCAGTCTGTTAATCGTCTGACTTTGTTTCTGCTCAAGTCATGATCTCATGATTCGTGAGATCAAGTCCCACAACAAGCTCCACACTGACAGCACAGAGCCTTTTTGGGATTCTCTCTCTCTCTCTCTCTCTCTCTCTCTCTCAAAACCAATAAATAAACATTTAAAAAAGTTTTCATCTCCCAGAAAGATACCAAATCTCAGTTGTAAATAGTAATGCCTGAATTAGCTTGGACTTACAGCATGAATGAAGATGCATTATTGTTTTCTTGTATTGTTCTCTTAATTGCTCTTTGAGACCAAGTGAAGTTATATTTCTTCATTTATAAGTTGCAACTACAATGACCAATGGGAGAACAAAAAGAAAATCTTGATAGATGTGTCAATCCTTGCAATTTAGAGCTGTTTCTGTCACATCTTACCAACAATCATGTTTTGTACAGTGTATCAAGTGATGTGTAGAATCACATCAACAACAACAAAAAATGGTCCTCAAACTCTTAGGTATTTTGCTTTGGGTAAAAGAAATAGTTTCAAATCATCTCAATTTCTATGAATATTTTAATGAAACCAAGAAGATATTTGACTGTACAAACATAAATTAGACTTTGCTCATATATCTTCATATTCAACACACTGTAAATGTGAATTTTGGCAAATTCGGTTCATTCTGTAAACTTACCAAAGAAAATGAAAAACGGCATACCTGTTAACTGTTCTGCACACTTTGTACACAACACTACTTCAGTGGTGTGCAGTTTGCTTCCCTATGAGATTGGGTCACTTTTCAGTTCCTCATTAATGGGCAGAAGCACTTATAAAAATTTCTTACTTGATGAAGTTAGAAATCTTTTTCTCAGTCATAGGCTTACCATATTCCTGACATTGTTTTAGAAGTGTTGGCCTGCCATCAGCTCATATTTTTCAACTATGAACCAGAATGACCTTGTCTAACTTCAAAATACACTAGGGATGAGAATGGGAAAACAAAGATTACAGTAAAATAAAAAAAAATTATGCTATTTCTCTGCACTGTGAAGAGGCCATAGGAATGAAGAAGATGAGCAGATTTTACCTAAGCTGTTGGGTGTTATGTGTGGGTTTCAACAAAAATTCAAAATGGTTCAATTTTTATTGTAAGACCACTTTTTTACTCAAAATAATGTCACTAGAAAACAGCAGCCAAGTTAACCAGAATTTTCTCAATTTCTTCAGTAAAACTGTAACTTGTTTTGAATCCAACTTTGATTTCACAAGTTTTACTCTGTGCTATAAAATAATTTCCTCTGAAAAAGAAAGATTTAACTTTTGATGGAATGCAGTGTGCCTTAAAATGTTTTAAAATGGATACCACAGATATGGATAGTCTATGATAAATTTAGGATGTAGACAACCTAACTGACAAAAACAAGCATGCAGGTCCAAAGTGTATAGACATTTTCTGAGAGTTAGAAACTAATTCCTACAAGTGTAAAACATGCTCTTTATGGAGTTTAAAATCCTAAGAACATACACTTGTATGCTTTTGTTGAGAGGATATTTAGCTTGATGTCATCACATTGGACTAGCACCTTGATAAGAGTAGACCTGAAGGTCAAAATGAATTTTGTGTTTGACTGTATTTATGCTTACCACTTCGTTAAATAAAAAAAAAATGTCCTATAGGCTGCAGGAAGTCCAGAAAAGTACTATAACATGAAATAGAATGAGTAAAGTATCCTACTGCATCATGGGAAGGAAATAAAAAAACACAACATTGCTTTAAATATTAAATATTACCTATATTTAATATTTGCTTAATTAGTTCTGTTGTATTTGTCCACTTTTTGGAAGTCCTCATACTGGGGAAGGAAGATGGTGGCAGAGTAGGACACTAGGCTCTCCTTGTCCCACAAATAATAATAAAGATAACTATCAAATAATTCTAAATATCCTTGAAAATGACCTGAAGACTGGCAGAGCAAACTACAAACTAAAGGTAAAGAAGAGGTCACATTGGAGAAGGTACGAAATGCAAAGATAAGGTTTGGAAGATTATAGCTGTTGCAATGGGGAGGGAGCTATGATTGAGGAGAAAGACTAGAGACAGACTAGCACAAAAGAGATCCCACACAGGAAGATAAAACACCTCACCACAATGGGCTTAGAAAGCAAGAAGGGCCAAACTTTGAGAGTTCTTATAACTAACAAGGCTTAAAGTCTGGAGTTTTATTGTGTGTTTGTTTTGTTTTGTTTATTTCTTTAATGTTTATTTATTTATTTTGAGAGAGAGAGAGAGAGAGAGAGAGAGAGAGAGAATCTCAAGTGCAGAGAATCTGCACTGTCAGCACCAAGATTGATGCAGGGCTCAATTTCACAAACCATGAGATCATGACCTGAGCAGAAATCAAGAGTTGGCCACTCAACCAAGAGTTGGCCACTCAACCGACTGAGTCACCGGGGTGCCCATTTAATCCTGGAGTTTTAAAGGTCAAGGTGCTTGGCTCTAGGAAAGTCTAGAGGCATTGGGGCTGCTTTTAGAGAAAGGTAGGACAAAGAGCTTATGAACACAGAACATGAAAACAGTGATCTGAAGAATGCCTGGAGCACACAGTGGGGAGGTTATGTGCTTTTCTTGGAGTGTGACCCAGAGAATAAGCATTCACAGAGCGGCCCCTCTGGGAGCAAAGGAGCTGGCCAGCACCATTTCCCTCCCCAACCCCTCAGCATAAACACAGACCCGCCTTCAGGAACCAGGGCAACACTTACACTCACTACCTAACTTTCTTTTTTTTTAATGTTTTTTTAAATTTATTTTTGAAGCAGAGAGAGACAGAGCATGAGCAGGGAAGGGGCAGAGAGAGAGAAAGAGGGAGACACAGAACCTGAAGCAGGCTCCAGGCTCTGAGCTGTCAGCGCAGAGCCCGATGCAGGGCTTGAACTCACAGACTGTGAGATCATGACCTGAGCTGAAGTCAGATGCTCAACTGACTGAGCCACCCAGGAGCCCCTAACATTCTTATACCAAGCACCACCCTCTTATGTGCTCTGGTGGAACCACTCTTCCCAGTCACACTTGCCTCAGTCCTAGCACAGTGGCCTCCTTCCCCCAGAAGACCAGGCCAAACTCCTGCAACACTACCTCTCCCAACCTGGGAGTTCTTCATAAGGCCATTACACTCGAGAAGAGTAGAAGTCGCTCTTCCCTAACACAGAGAAGCAGGCACAGAGACTTAGATAAAATGAGAAGACAAACAATTTGACCCAAATGAAAGAACAGGACAAGGCCATGGCCAGAGATCTAAATGAAACATAAAAGTAACATACCTGATAGAGAATTTAAAGTAACAATCATAAAATACTCACTGGACTTAAGAAAAGAGTGAAAGACATTAGTGAGACCCTTAACATAGAAATGAGGAAAACATAGCTGAGATAAAGGGCACAATAAATGAAATGAAAAACACACTTGACAGAATGAGCAGCAGGCTGGAAAAAGCAGAGGAACAAATTAACAACCTACAAAACAGTGTAACGGAAATCAAATCATGTTGAACAAAAGAGAAAAAAAAGAACTATGCAAAATGAGAACAGTCTTAGGGAATTCAGTGACTCCATTAAATAACATTCCTATTTTATGAGTCCCAGAAGAGGAAGAAAGAGAAAAGGTGCAGAAAGTTTATTTGAAGGAATAATTGCTGAAAACAGCTCTAATCTGGGGAAAGAAACATATCCAGATTCATGATGCACAGAGAACCCCTAACAAAATCAATAAAAGCATATTCACACCAAGACACATTATAATAAAAATGACAAAATATACTGATAAAGAAAAAAATTTAAAACAGAAATACAAAATAAGACAGTTATATACAATGGAAACTATATAAGGCTATGAGGGATGTTTTCAGTAGAAACATTCCAAGCCAGAAGGGAGTGGCATGATATATTCAAAGTGCTAAGTGTGAAAAATCTGCAGCCAAGAATACTCTATCCAGCAAAGCTATCATTCACAATAAGAGAGATAAAGAATTTCCCAGACAAACAAAAACTAAAGGAGTTTATGATCACTAAAACAACCCTTCAAGAAATATTAAAGAGGACACTTTGAGTGGAAAGGAAAGAACAAAAGTGACAGCCTGAGGGCAGAAACCACAAATATTGTAAAATATCAGGAAAGTAACTCACAAAAAAAGGATGTAAAACATGACACCAAAAACATGAGGTGGTGTAAAGAATGGGTTCAGAGAGTTCCGGAAGATGGCGGCGTAGGAGGACGCTGGGCTCACCGCGCGTCCTGCTGATCACTTAGATTCCACCTACACCTGCCTAAAGAACCCAGAAAACCGCCAGAGGATTAGCAGAACGGAGTCTCCGGAGCCAAGCGCAGACGAGAGGCCCACGGAAGAGGGTAGGAAGGGCGGCGAGGCGGTGCGCGCTCCACGGACTGGCGGGAGGGAGCCGGGGCGGAGGGGCAGCTCGCCGGCCAAGCAGAGCCCCCGAGTCGGGCTGGCAAAAGCGGAGGGGCCGGACAGACTGTGTTCCGACAGCAAGCGCGACTTAGCGTCTGGGAGGTCATAAGTTAACAGCTCTGCTCAGAAAGCGGGAAGGCTGGAGGACAAAGGGAGGGAGAGCTGCTGAGCCCCCGGACGGACGGCAGAGCTCAGCTTGGCGGGGAACAAAGGCGCTCGCCAGCGCCATCTCCCCCGCCCATCCCCCCGCCAAAATCCCAAAGAGAACCAGTTCCTGCCAGGGAACTTGCTCGCTCTGCGCAAACACCCAACTCTGTGCTTCTGCGGAGCCAAACCTCCGGCAGTGGATCTGACTCCCTCCCACTGCCACAGGGCCCCTCCTGAAGTGGATCACCTAAGGAGAAGCGAGATAAGCCTGCCCCTCCCGCCCCCGTGCACCTTGCCTACCCACCCCAGCTAATACGCCAGATCCCCAGCACCACAAGCCTGGCAGTGTGCAAGTAGCCCAGACGGGCCACGCCACCCCACAGTGAATCCCGCCCCTAGGAGAGGGGAAGAGAAGGCACACACCAGTCTGACTGTGGCCCCAGCGGTGGGCTGGGGGCAGACATCAGGTCGGACTGCGGCCCCGCCCACCAACTCCAGTTATACACCACAGCACGGGGGAAGTGCAATGCAGGTCCTCACCGCTCCAGGGACTATCCAAAATGACCAAACGGAAGAATTCCCCTCAGAAGAATCTCCAGGAAATAACAACAGCTAATGAACTGATCAAAAAGGATTTAAATAATAGAACAGAAAGTGAATTTAGAATAATAGTCATAAAATTAATCGCTGGGCTTGAAAACAGTATACAGGACAGCAGAGAATCTCTTGCTACAGAGATCAAGGGACTAAGGAACAGTCACGAGGAGCTGAAAAACGCTTTAAACGAAATGCAAAACAAAATGGAAACCACGACGGCTCAGATTGAAGAGGCAGAGGAGAGAATAGGTGAACTAGAAGATAAAGTTATGGAGAAAGAGGAAGCTGAGAGAAAGAGAGATAAAAAAATCCAGGAGTATGAGGGGAAAATTAGAGAACTAAGTGATGCACTAAAGAGAAATAATATACGCATAATTGGTATCCCGGAGGAGGAAGAGAGAGGGAAAGGTGCTGAAGGGGTACTTGAAGAAATTATAGCTGAGAACTTCCCTGAACTGGGGAAGGAAAAAGGCATTGAAATCCAAGAGGCACAGAGAACTCCCTTCAGACGTAACTTGAATCGATCTTCTGCACGACATATCATAGTGAAACTGGCAAAATACAAGGATAAAGAGAAAATTCTGAAAGCAGCAAGGGATAAACGTGCCCTCACATATAAAGGGAGACCTATAAGACTCGTGACTGATCTCTCCTTTGAAACTTGGCAGGCCAGAAAGGCTTGGCACGATATCTTCAGTGTGCTAAACAGAAAAAATATGCAGCCGAGAATCCTTTATCCAGCAAGTCTGTCATTTAGAATAGAAGGAGAGATAAAGGTCTTCCCAAACAAACAAAAACTGAAGGAATTTGTCACCACGAAACCAGCCCTACAAGAGATCCTAAGGGGGATCCTGTGAGACAAAGTACCAGAGACATCACTACAAGCATAAAACATACAGACATCACAATGACTCTAAACCCGTATCTTTCTATAATAACACTGAATGTAAATGGATTAAATGCGCCAACCAAAAGACATAGGGTATCAGAATGGATAAAAAAACAAGACCCATCTATTTGCTGTCTACAAGAGACTCATTTGAGATCTGAGGACACCTTTAGATTGAGAGTGAGGGGATGGAGAACTATTTATCATGCTACTGGAAGCCAAAAGAAAGCTGGAGTAGCCATACTTATATCAGACAAACTAGACTTTAAATTAAAGGCTGTAACAAGAAATGAAGAAGGGCATTATATAATAATTACAGGGTCTATCCATCAGGAAGAGCTAACAATTATAAATGTCTATGCGCCAAATACCGGAGCCCCCAGATATATAAAACAGTTACTCATAAACATAAGCAACCTTATTGATAAGAATGTGGTCATTGCAGGGGACTTTAACACCCCACTTACAGAAATGGATAGATCATCTAGACACACAGTCAATAAAGAAACAAGGGCCCTGAATGATACATTGGATCAGATGGACTTGACAGATATATTTAGAACTCTGCATCCCAAAGCAACAGAATATACTTTCTTCTCGAGTGCACATGGAACATTCTCCAAGATAGATCATATACTGGGTCACAAAACAGCCCTTCATAAGTTTACAAGAATTGAAATTATACCATGCATACTTTCAGACCACAATGCTATGAAGCTTGAAATCAACCACAGGAAAAAGTCTGGAAAACCTCCAAAAGCATGGAGGTTAAAGAACACCCTACTAACGAATGAGTGGGTCAACCAGGCAATTAGAGAAGAAATTAAAAAATACATGGAAACAAACGAAAATGAAAATACAACAATCCAAACGCTTTGGGACGCAGCGAAGGCAGTCCTGGGAGGAAAATACATTGCAATCCAGGCCTATCTCAAGAAACAAGAAAAATCCCAAATACAAAATCTAACAGCACACCTAAAGGAAATAGAAGCAGAACAGCAAAGGCAGCCTAAACCCAGCAGAAGAAGAGAAATCATAAAGATCAGAGCAGAAATAAACAATATAGAATCTAAAAAAACTGTAGAGCAGATCAACGAAACCAAGAGTTGGTTTTTTGAAAAAATAAACAAAATTGACAAACCTCTAGCCAGGCTTCTCAAAAAGAAAAGGGAGATGACCCAAATAGATAAAATCATGAATGAAAATGGAAATATTACAACCAATCCCTCAGAGATACAAACAATTATCAGGGAATACTATGAAAAATTATATGCCAACAAATTGGACAACCTGGAAGAAATGGACAAATTCCTAAACACCCACACTCTTCCAAAACTCAATCAGGAGGAAATAGAAAGCTTGAACAGACCCATAACCAGCGAAGAAATTGAATTGGTTATCAAAATTCTCCCAACAAATAAGAGTCCAGGACCAGATGGCTTCCCAGGGGAGTTCTACCAGACGTTTAAAGCAGAGATAATACCTATCCTTCTCAAGCTATTCCAAGAAATAGAAAGGGAAGGAAAACTTCCAGACTCATTCTATGAAGCCAGTATTACTTTGATTCCTAAACCAGACAGAGACCCAGTAAAAAAAGAGAACTACAGGCCAATATCCCTGATGAATATGGATGCAAAAATTCTCAATAAGATACTAGCAAATCGAATTCAACAGCATATAAAAAGAATTATTCACCATGATCAAGTGGGATTCATTCCTGGGATGCAGGGCTGGTTCAACATTCGCAAATCGATCAACGTGATACATCACATTAACAAAAAAAAAGAGAAGAACCATATGATCCTGTCAATCGATGCAGAAAAGGCCTTTGACAAAATCCAGCACCCTTTCTTTTTTTTTTTTTTTTAATTTTTTTTTCAACGTTTTTTTTTTTTTTAATTTTTTTTTTCAACGTTTTTTATTTATTTTTGGGACAGAGAGAGACAGAGCATGAACGGGGGAGGGGCAGAGAGAGAGAGGGAGACACAGAATCGGAAATAGGCTCCAGGCTCTGAGCCATCAGCCCAGAGCCTGACGCGGGGCTCGAACTCACGGACCGTGAGATCGTGACCTGGCTGAAGTCGGACGCTTAACCGACTGCACCACCCAGGCGCCCCATCCAGCACCCTTTCTTAATAAAAACCCTTGAGAAAGTCGGGATAGAAGGAACATACTTAAAGATCATAAAAGCCATTTATGAAAAGCCCACAGCTAACATCATCCTCAACAGGGAAAAACTGAGAGCTTTTTCCCTGACATCAGGAACACGACAGGGATGCCCACTCTCACCGCTGTTGTTTAATATAGTGCTGGAAGTTCTAGCATCAGCAATCAGACAACAAAAGGAAATCAAAGGCATCCAAATTGGCAAAGATGAAGTCAAGCTTTCGCTTTTTGCAGATGACATGATATTATACATGGAAAATCCGATAGACTCCACCAAAAGTCTGCTAGAACTGATACATGAATTCAGCAAAGTTGCAGGATACAAAATCAATGTACAGAAATCAGTTGCATTCTTATACACTAACAATGAAGCAACAGAAAGACAAATAAAGAAACTGATCCCATTCACAATTGCACCAAGAAGCATAAAATACCTAGGAATAAATCTAACCAAAGATGTAAAAGATCTGTATGCTGAAAACTATAGAAAGCTTATGCAGGTAATTGAAGAAGATATAAAGAAATGGAAAGACATTCCCTGCTCATGGATTGGAAGAATAAATATTGTCAAAATGTCAATACTACCCAAAGCTATCTACACATTCAATGCAATCCCAATCAAAATTGCACCAGCATTCTTCTCGAAACTAGAACAAGCAATCCTAAAATTCATATGGAACCACAAAAGGCCCCGAATAGCCAAAGTAATTTTGAAGAAGAAGACCAAAGCAGGAGGCATCACAATCCCAGACTTTAGCCTCTACTACAAAGCTGTCATCATCAAGACAGCATGGTATTGGCATAAAAACAGACACATAGACCAATGGAATCGAATAGAAACCCCAGAACTAGACCCACAAACGTATGGCCAACTCATTTTTGACAAAGCAGGAAAGAACATCCAATGGAAAAAAGACAGTCTCTTTAACAAATGGTGCTGGGAGAACTGGACAGCAACATGCAGAAGGTTGAAACTAGACCACTTTCTCACACCATTCACAAAAATAAACTCAAAATGGATAAAGGACCTGAATGTGAGACAGGAAACCATCAAAACCTTAGAGGAGAAAGCAGGAAAAGACCTCTCTGACCTCAGCCGTAGCAATCTCTTACTCGGCACATCCCCAAAGGCAAGGGAATTAAAAGCAAAAGTGAATTACTGGGACCTTATGAAGATAAAAAGCTTCTGCACAGCAAAGGAAACAACCAACAAAACCAAAAGGCAACCAACAGAATGGGAAAAGATATTTGCAAATGTCACATCGGACAAAGGGCTAGTATCCAAAATCTATAAAGAGCTCATCAAACTCCACACCCGAAAAACAAATAACCCAGTGAAGAAATGGGCAGAAAACATGAATAGACACTTCTCTAAAGAAGACATCCGGATGGCCAACAGGCACATGAAAAGATGTTCAACGTCGCTCCTCATCAGGGAAATACAAATCAAAACCACACTCAGATACCACCTCACGCCAGTCAGAGTGGCCAAAATGAAGAAATCAGGAGACTATAGATGCTGGAGAGGACGTGGAGAGACGGGAACCCTCTTGCACTGTTGGTGGGAATGCAAATTGGTGCAGCCGCTCTGGAAAGCAGTGTGGAGGTTCCTCAGAAAATTAAAAATAGACCTACCCTATGACCCAGCAATAGCACTGCTAGGAATTTATCCAAGGGATACAGGAGTACTGATGCATAGGGGCACTTGTACCCCAATGTTTATAGCAGCACTCTCAACAATAGCCAAATTATGGAAAGAGCCTAAATGTCCATCAACTGATGAATGGATAAAGAAATTGTGGTTTATATACACAATGGAATACTACGTGGCAATGAGAAAAAATGAAATATGGCCTTTTGTAGCAACGTGGATGGAACTGGAGAGTGTGATGCTAAGTGAAATAAGCCATACAGAGAAAGACAGATACCATATGGTTTCACTCTTATGTGGATCCTGAGAAACATAACAGAAACCCATGGGGGAGGGGAAGGGAAAAAAAAAAAAAGAGGTTGGAGTGGGAGAGAGCCAAAGCATAGGAGACTGTTAAAAACTGAGAACAAACTAAGGGTTGATGGGGGGTGGGAGGGAGGGCAGGATGGGTGATGGGTATTGAGGAGGGCGCCTTTTGGGATGAGCACTGGGTGTTGTATGGAAACCAATTTGACAGTAAATTTCATATATTAAAAAAAAAAAGAATGGGTTCAAACTTAAATAATAATCAACTTGATATAGACTGATATGTGTAGAAGATGTTATATACAAACCTAATGGTAACTACAAATCAAAAACCCACTAATACATATGCAAAGAATAAAGAGAAATAAACCCAATATATCACTAAAGTAAACCAGCAAACCATGAAAGAGAGAAAGAAGAAAGTATCAGAGAAAATCTTCAGAAACAAGTGCAAAACAAGTAATAAAATGGCATTAAACTCATATATATCAATAATTACTTTGAATGTAAATGTAAATGTACCAACTAAAGACATTGGGTGTCAGAATGGATAAAAAAAATAAGACCCACCTATAGGCTGTCTACAGGGACTCATTCTAGACCTAAAGACACCTGCAGGTTGAAAGTAAGGGGACAGACAAATATTTATTATACAAATGGATGTCAAAAGAAAGCCAGAGTAGCAATACTTATATCAAACAAGCTAGACTTTAAAATAAAGATGTAACAAGAAACAAATAAGGACACTATATAACTGTAAAGGGAATTATCCAACAAAAAAAATCTAAAAATAGTCAATATGCACCCAATTCAAAAGCACCTAAATGTATAAACAATTAATAGCAAGAATAAATGAACTAATTATGAATAATATAGTAATAGTAGGGGATTTTAACACCCATTTACATCAATGGACAGAACATCTAGACAGAAAAATGAACAACAACAATAAAAACAATGGCTTTTATGCTTTGGCTCTCTTCCACTCTAACCTCTTTTGTTTTCCTTCCCCTCCCTCATGGCTTTCTGTTACGTTTCTCAGGATCCACATAAAAGTGAAACCTTATGGTATCTGTCTTTCTCTGTATGGCTTATTTCACTTACCATAACACTCTCCAGTTCCATCCATGTTACTACAAAGGGCCATATTTCATTCTTTCTCATTGCCACGTAGTACTCCATTGTGTATATAAACCACAATTTTTTTTATCCATTCATCAGTTGATGGATATTTAGGCTCTTTCCATAATTTGGCTAAGAGACTCTTAAAAACTGAGAACAAACTGAGGGTTGATGGGGGGTGGGAGGGAGAGGAGGGTGGGTGATGGGTATTGATGAGGGCACCTTTTGGGATGAGCACTGGGTGTTGTATGGAAACCAATTTGACAATAAACTTCATATATTGAAAAAAATAATAAAAAACAATGGCTTTGAATGACACATTGAACAAGATGGACTTAATAGGTATATTCAGAACATTCCATCTTAAAACAGCAGAATGCACATTCTTTTCAAGTAAACATGGAAAATTCCCCAGCATACATCACATATTAGGTCACAAAACAGGCCTCATCAAGTATAAAAGGATTTAAATCATACCAGGCACCTTTTCTGACCACAATGCTATGAAACTAGAAATCAATCACAAGAAAAAATCTGGAAATACCTCAAAGACATGGAGTTTAAGTAGCATTCTACTAAGCAATGAAATGGTCAACCAAGAAATAAAAGAAGAATTAAAAAAGTATATGGAAACACATGAAAATGAGAATAGAACTGTTCAAAACCTCTGGGATTCAGGAAATGTGGTCCTAGGAGGGTAATTTATAGCAATACAGTCCTACCTCAACAAATAAGAAAAATCTCAAATAAACAAGCTAAGGAGAAAAAAAAAAAAGAACAAAACCTAAAAACAGCCAAAGTAAAGAAATAATAAAGATTGGAATAAAAGTAAATGATACAGAAACAAACAAACAAAAAAAGAAGAGAACAATGAAACCAGGACCTGGTTACTAAAATTAATGAACCTCTAGATGGATTTCTCGAAAAGAAAAGAGACAGAAAAAAAATAAACTCACAAATAAGAAAGGAGAAATAATAACCAACACCACAGAAACACAAACAATTTGAAGAGAATATTATGAAAAACTACATACCAACAAACTGAGCAACCTGGAAGAAATGGATAAATTTCTAGAAACATATAAACTACCAAAACGGAAACAGGAACTAGAAAACTTAAACAGACCAATAAACAGCAAAGAAACTGAATCAGTAATCAAAATCTCCCCACAAACAGAAGTCCAGGGCCAGATAGGTTCCCAGGAGAGTTCTGCCAAACATTTAAAGAAGAGTTAATACCTATTCTTCTCAAACTATTCCAAAAAAATAGAAATGAAAGGAAAATTTCCAAACTGATTCTATGAGGCAAGCATTACTTTTATTCCAAAACCAAACTCCACTGAAAAAAGAGAATTAGAGGCCAAAATCCCTGATGAACATGGATGCAAAAATTGTCAACAGAATACTAACGAATCAAATGTATCAATATATCAAAAAAATCATTCACCACAATCAAGTGAGATTTATTCCTATGTTGTAAGGGTGGTTCAATATTCACAATTCAATCAATGTGATACACCACATTCATACAAGAAAGGATAAGAACCATATGATCCTTTCAATAGATGCAGAAAAAGCATTTGACAAAGTACAATATCCATTTATGATAGACACCCTCAGCAATGTAGGTTTAGAGGTAACACACCTCAACATAATAAAATACATATACAAAATCCCCAGAGCTAATATCATTTTCTTCTATGATCAGAAACAGAAATTTCCACTCTCACCACTGTTATTTTACATAGTACTGGAAGTCCTAGGCACAGCTTCAAACAACAAAAAGAAATAAAAGGCTTCTGAGTAGGCATAGAAGTCAAACTTTCACTATCTGCAAACAACATGATACTATATATAGGAAACCCAAATAATCCCACCAAAAAATACTCTAGAACTGATATATGAATTCAGTAAAGTTGCAGGATACAAAATCAATGGACAGAAATATGTTGCATTTCCATACACCAATAAAGCAGCAGAAAGAGAAATTAAGGAATCATTTCCCATTTACAGCTGCACCAAAACCTTAAGATACCTAGGAAGAAGAGGTGAAAGACTTGAACTCTGAAAACTATCAAACACTATCAAACATGAAAGAAATTGAAAGGATACAAAGAAATGGGAAAACATTCCATGCTCATGTATTGAAAGAACAAATACTGTTAAAATGTCTATACTACCCAAAGCAGTCTACATATTTAATGCAATCCTTATCAAAATACCAACAGTATTTTTCACAAAGCTAGAACAAACAATCCCAAAATTTCTATGGAAGCACAATAGACCCTGAATCGCCAAAGCAACTTTGAAAAAGCAAAGCGAAGCTGGAGGCTTCCCAATTCTAAACTTAAATTGATAAAATTACAAGGTCCTTAGCCTTTCTTGTGTTTCTTGTATACAAAGCTGTAGTCATCCAAACATTATGGTGCTGAAACAAAAGTAGACACACAGATTAATACAACGGAATAGAAACCCAGAAATGAAACTACAACTACATGGTCAATTAATCTTTGACAATGCAGGAATGAAGAATATCCATTGGGAAAAAGACAGTATTGGGAAAACTGAACAGCCACATGCAAAAGAAACTGTACCACTGTCTTACATCATACACAGAAATAAATTCACAATGGATTAAAGACCTAAATGTGAGACCTGAAACCATACAAATCCTATAGGAGAATATAGGCAGTAACTAACCTTTTTGACATTGGCCATGGCAAATTCTTCCTAAATATGTCTCCTGAGGCAAGGGAAACAAAAGCAAAAATAAACTATTGGGACTTCATTAAAATAAAAAGCTCTGCACAGCAAAGGAAATAATCAGCAAAACTAAAAGGCAACCTAAGGAATGGGAGAAGATATTGCAAAGGATATATCTGATGAAAGGCTACTATCTAAAATCTATAAAGAACTTATAAAACTCAACACCTCGAAAAAGAATAATCAAATTTAAAAATCAGCAAAATACATGAATAGACATTTTTCCAAAGACATCTAGATGGCTAACAAACACATGAAAAGATGCTCAACATCAGGGAAATGCAAATCAAAACCATGATGAGATATGATCCCAATACCCATCAGAATGGCTAAAATCAACAACACAAGAAACAACAGGTATTGGTGAGGATTTGAAGAAAGGGGAACCCTCTTACAGTGTTGGTGGGAATGCAAACTGATACAGTCACTCTGGAAAACAATATGGAGTTTCCTCAAAAAGTAAAAATAGAACCACTCTACGACCCAGCAATTGCACTCCTGGGTATTTACCCAAAGAATATGAAAACACTGATTCAAAGGGATACATGCACCTTTATGTTTACAGCAGCATTATTTACAATAGCCAAGATATGAAGCAGCCCAAGAGTCTATCAGCTGATGAATGGATAGAGAAGATGTGGTGTGTGTGTGTGTGTGTGTGTGTGTGTGTGTGTATACATATATATATGGCAAGATTAATAAACAGTTATAAAACTTTGCATAATAGAACATAAATATAAACATGCTACTAGTCATATTGTTATTTTGTTTAAATAATAGCATTAATTGGAATAAAAAATCAAATTTTATAGAATACACAATTTCAATTAAACACATATTTTCCATAATGTTTATGGCTAAAGTAATAATGCATTATATAGTTATTACTATATAATAAACTATTGTCATTTATTTAGTATGGTATGGATGTGTCCCAGGTTGGCTCTGTAAAAATTCATCACTTTGGTCTGCTTGGAGAATGATGGTGGCCTATTATCCTAGCAATGTCCAGCTCACACCTCTGACTGGGCCTGGAGTTCCTCATGTTGACTTTCCTGCATACCCAAGCCCCATCTCTTCTCTGGGATCAGACCGAGGCCTGGCATAGGCTCTAGGTCTTCAATTTTTTCACTAATCAGACAAGTCTGGATTGAACAGGGCCTGGTCTCTGCTCAGAGGCAGATGCTAACTTAGCTTTTTCAAGGGACGTGGCTAACTTTTCCTTTGCTTATGGAATAAACCCGCTGAAATAAACAACCCATCTTTTTCTGGATTCCCTGGGTCCTGAAGCTCAGGGACTCTTTCTGGCCCTCAGGGATGCAGGAAGCAGCCAGATGTGAGTGCATACACTCAGGTGATTGGCATGGGCTGGGAGCCCTTAAGGGCAAGCTGTCTGAATTAGAAGCAATTTAATGATTGTCATGAGCGTGATTCTGCAGCTTCATCTCCATTTTGAGCTCCCACTCATTGTTCTGACAGCCTTCAGAGCAGCTTGCTTAGATCTTGGACTATCAGCATTCTTGGTGTCAGGAGTAGAAGGGCATTCTGCAGTTGCTGAAAGCTCCCAGACTACTCAGAAACCCATTTAATTTGGTGGAACTTCCCAGCTCACTGGTTCTCAGGCGATATCTTGATTTTGGTTAAGGACCAATGGACCCTTCAGCCTTAGCTATCTCCCTAAAACCACAGGCCCTTAAAGGAATTCCTACCTTACCTCCCACAACCTCTGATACATGCTGTTCTCTGGCCAAAGTCTCCAGGGGAACAACCCCTGCCTCCAAGGCCATTGTTTACTTTTAGTCAGTTCTAGGCTGCTCCTGTGGGCCTCCAGGTAGTCACACTCAGCTGAGCTTTGTCATTGGTGCAGGGTATCAGGGCTGACTGCTTTCTTCCATAGTCTGAAGGGTCTTAGCAAGATCATGACTGATATCAGAGGGAGACCATGTTTACACTGCATGCCTTCCCCACCTAGACCCTACCTCTAACTTGTGTCCTGCATGTTTGTGTCCCCATTCCCACATTTTTTTTTCCTGGAAGCATTGGAACAAACCATCCCAATTTGTCCAGGACATAAGTTTCCCAGGAAGTGGGAATTTCAGTGCTAAAACCAACAATGTCCTGGGTAAACCAGGACAAGTTCATCTCCCTACAAAGACTGATGTTTTAGTTTTTCCTGAGAGTTCCTACTATAAGTGTTTATCTGTGCATGCACACTGATTTAGTAAATTGGGAAGAGGAATAGGGAAAACAAGCATCTATATATGTTGGGGGCTAGCTCTAGGTTTGTCTTACCTGGCTTTTCTCTCTGGTTTGTAGACATACGGAGGGAAATATATCCTTCTGGATGGAGAAAATAAACAGAAGAAGGGTTCCACACTACAGAATAAGTAAAAAAAAAGGTAAAATGTCATATGAACTTGAACTTGAGCTCAATCATGGAATACAAAGCATTCTCACAAGAAAGATATTCCTCCATTATTTGAAGCTCATTGTGCTTGGCAAGTAGGCCCTAAAAATAAATGCTCTAGCCTAGGTCTGCATCACAGAGCTACAGAACTATCACAAAAGGTTTCTCCATGGGACAAAATGAGAAAGTGAACCCATAGCCCCACTCCATCCATTCAGTGGGACAAATCTCACACTGAACTGGGCTGATTTTACCCCTCCAAGCCTCTCTGGGTCTTCCTAATTTTCAATGCCTTTAAGCATATCTTATATATACTCTATACAATTACTCCACACATAACTAGATTTTAGCTAGGCCCAGCTTTGCCCCATAGATATCCTGGCTTTGACCCCACTAATTTCACATCCTGGGAAGTTTGAACTTTTCCAGGCATTTTGCTAACTCCAGTGTTCTTCTCAGGATTTCCTCTGTCCTTACTTTTGCCCTCCCTTGCACCAACGCAGACAGAAGTGAACACCCTCTCAAGTTCCCTTCTCCCAAAATCCACCTTCATATAGAAGCATTAGGGAGCAATGCCCTTTATTAATGATACTGAAAATATAACAGTATTTATACTGTTTATAACACAGGTGGTGTTAGTTTACCCCATGGCCAGTAGGTTTTTAAAAAATTTCCTCTCCATAATTGTTTGCCTTCCTAAGTCCTTACAAGCTGCTCCAATCCTGAGGTTTCTGAAATCTCTTCCTTCCACTCATGCAGTGCCCACTCCGAGGGTGCATCTCTCCTCTCATCCAGGTTCCCGGTCAACATGACATTTTAAATTCTTCTCCCATATTATTCAGAGCAATTTAGTTCCCTTTCTCCCTGAACCAAGCTGCCCACTTTAAACCTGCATGATTTGGAGAATGGGTGAGATCTTCAGTTTAGCTAATCCAAACCCTTAAGAAATCAGTTAGAGTTGTATACAGCAATATCCTCATTTTGTTTTTAATTACACCTATGGCAAAGGAATCTTGATTTTCCATTCTACTTTCTAGCCCTTCACCAAAATCCCTTTTAGACTCTAAATAGTTTTAAAAATAATGGTTAGTCATTAGTATATAAATGAGAAAGAGAGAGAAAGATGTTGATATAGATATACAGATTTACATTTCACTTCCTGGGTTTTCACCAAAATCCCTACTGATCTCCCAATAATTCTTGAAAATGATAGATAGATAGATAGATAGATAGATAGATAGATTTATGTTTATTTCCCTGCATTAGATAGGCTCATAATAGAATTGAAATACCTATAACTTCATAATTAAAATTATAGACTACCACTATATCCTTTCCTCTCTTTTACTGCCTAAACATTCCAGCTAATTCTAGTGAATCCGAAATGAGCTTGGACATTTTCCCACCCAAGTCGATGAGACTGCTGGAGTTGACAACTCTTCCCTTTGTCTGTTTCCTTTGCAACAAGAGCTTACCAACCATCCCCTACTTCCAAACATCCTATTTTCCTACCCCTACTCTGCCTTTGCTGCAGGGAGTCTTTCTGTTAAAAAAAAAAAATCCCCTGCACAGCCTACTATTTCTGGCATTGCCATTCTGGCCTGTTTATGGTTCTGAGTTGCCGTAAAGGGTACAAGAATACAATATGTAAAATCACACTTCAAAGTTTGAGCAAAGATAAACTCCAGAACAAGAATTTCCAGACAGTAGAAGGTTTATAAAAATGACTGATAAACTGAATTCTTCAAAAACTTCCAACTGTATTATTAGAGTTTGTTTAAAAGGAGTGGGGTACAGATTAAAGGAGACAGAGAGATATGATCTCACAATACAATATGTGATCAATCCTTTACTGGAAGAAAAACAATGCTATAAAAAATACATTATAAACTGAAAAATGAAACGCAGCTAGTAATTAGTTTTAAACTCTGTGTTAATCAGTTTACTGAAATTGGTAGTACTGTTGGCATAAAAGAGAAATTTTTTTTTCTTAGAAATACATACTGAAATATTTTAGGGATAAGAGGTCATGATGGGGACACCTGGGTGGCTCACTTGGTTAAGTGGCAGACTTTGGCTCAGGTCATGATTTCACATTTCATGAGTTCAAGCCCCACATCGGGCTCTGTGCTGACAGCTCAGAACCTGGAGCCTGCTTCGGATTCTGTGTCTCTTTCTCTGCCCCTCCCCCTCTCTTACTCTGTCTCTCTCTATCTCTCAAAAATAAATAAAGATTTTTAAAAAAGGTCATGATTATGTGATTTATATCAAACAAAAGTTCAGTTAAAAAGAAAATGCATGTATATCTAATGAGGCAGCAAATGGAAAAAAATTTCTTAAAGGGTGACTCTGTATAATGGATATAAATGTGATTCTTTCTTATTCCCACTCATTTTGAAATAATTTCCAAATAGGTTTCTAAAAACAGCCCATTGACCTGTTCTCCATTTTGAGCCTCTCTGATTTTCCAACTCACAGCTTGGTAGCTGTGACAGCAGCCCCTAGAATCTCACTGCAGATGTGCTGAGGAGTCTGGATGAAAAGATGACCAGGCAAGCATGGAAGGGATATAAGGATGAGGGTAAAGCTTTTTATTAACAATCCAAATCATCTCTGAGCTGCTGTGCAAGGCAGGTGATTGGCAGTCCTACATCATTTCTGGAGGTGGTGGGAGAGAAGAAAGAGTAAAAAATAACTAAAATACCAATAAGAAGGATTTTAGTTAGAACTAGATAGTGTATGTTATTTTGTTTTGTTTTTTGAAGAAAAAAATCATAGCTTGTCTGTATGTGTGTTCTCTTTTTTTTTTCTGACTGGTGTATGAATGACATACAAAAATCTGTGTATATTTAATGTGTACATCTTGATAAACTTAAAGATAAGTGTATACCCATGAAACTGTTACCATATACAATGCCATAAACTTAACTATCTCTTCTAAAAGTTTCCTCCTTCCCTCTCCTCTTTTTGATAAGAATATTTAACATAAGATCTACCCCCTTAACAAATATTTAAGTATTCAAGTGTTTTTAATTGTATTCATTATGTCCTACAGTAGATTTCTAGGATTTAACCATGTTACTTAAGTGAAACTATATACATTTTGACCAGCTTCATCCCTCTCCCCAGCTGTGGACAACCACCATTCTCTCTGCTTCTATGAGTTTGACTGTTAGATTCCTGATGTAACTGGGGTCATGTAGTATTTTCTCTTCTATGTCAGGATATCTCTCTGAACTTTCACCAATATTTAAGAGAAGTTTCCAACCCCAGAATAGTTGCACTCAAGCTACTGCATGGAGATAATTAAAATGGAGCCACATGTTTCTGCAGCCTCCCACCAATTCACTCTGTAGGTGAAGACTGAGGGCACCTCCCTGCTCTTTCTCCCTGAACCGTGTTCACTTGGCTTTCTTCCTGTCCAGGTAGGAAACTCCTAGAGGTCAGAGACATGTCTGTGTTCCTGGATTCAAGCACATACTTTATAAAAGTCTGTTGACTGACTGAATGAATGAATTAATGAGGCATTATGACACATATGTAGGATGATCGCCCCTGTTTTCCAGCACTGCTAAGGGTAGAGGAGATAACTAACTTGGCCTGGGCCTTCAACAGTAAGGCCAATGCCCCTCTGCTCAGTGAAGTTAACTAAGCCTAACAATTCCCCTTCTCTCCCACAAGTAGCAGGCTTTAAGAGAAAATAACCCAGTGTTTGCCTCTGATTTCAGTCTCTGAGTGCCCAAGTCTGGCAACTCCTGGGAAGATCATTTAATGAATACTATTGACACTCTACCTATGTGCTGGTGCTCTGAGACCATGCTGAATGTCACAGTCCAATGGAAAACTGGCCATACCAAGGTGTAATAGGGAAAGTTTCAGAACCTGCCTACCCCATATTCTCCCCTGTAGCCACCATCTACCCCATAGTGATGGTCTCATGCTGCCCATTTTCCTATTGAGCCTAACATCGTCACCATTTGCATGATTCCTCTGGATGGAAAACATGCAAATAGTATCTCCAAAAAGCTCCACAAGAGGAATGGGAGAGTTGGTTGAGGGAAGTGGTAAGTGTGAGACCCCCTTCTTTCAGCCCTTTCCTAAGACCACACCATAGCTAAGTTTATCAGTGTTGTGTCTACAAGGCTTCAGGAGGAGGCGAAGATTGGGAGGACCCCAGTCTCACTCCTTGTATCTGCTCAGGGCCAGCCTTGTCAAACAGAAGAGGGAGGGACAGGTTCTGAGGAAAGAGTGACCCCAAGGCCTCTTGGAAGGGAGACAACACAAGGTCCCAGTGTACCAAACATGGGAAGAAAATGTTGCAAGAAAAGTCAGGTCTTGACTTTGGCTCCCTTAGATGAAAGGGTTCAGTCAAGGATTCCCTGGGAGGAGTAGACAGCCTCAGACAGGACCCCTGGGATTCTTGTTGAGAACCACCACCCACACACATATTACACTTCAAAGTATAGACATAGGCATAAATCAGAAGTGCATGAGCATTCTTTGTGGCAGATTAATTCATTTGACTAGATTTATCTTCTCACTCAATATATAAAACAAGATATATGAAGCATGATAAAACAAAAGAGCCCTTAGCCAGAGCTGAGAGATAGTTAGGCTTATACACACATGCAGTCCTATCAGCTTCTAATAACTTTATTTTATTTATTCTTTTGAAAGAGCATGCCTGAGAGTGTGAGTGGGGGAGGGGCAGAGAGAGAGAGAGAGAGAGAAAGAGAGAGAATCCCAAGCAGGCTCCACACTGTCAGTGCAGAGCTTAAAGAGCTCAATCTCATGAACCATAAGATTATAACCTGAGACAAAATCAAGGCAAAACCTGAGATGGTGTTAAACCATCTGAGCCACCCAGGTGCCCTTCAGTTGGTATTCTTTTTTTTATGTTTACTTTATTTTATTTTGAGAGAGGGAGTGCACATGTGCATGTGAATTGGTAAGGGGCAGAGAGAGAGGGGGAGAGAGTCAGCTGGTATTCTTACAGTGGAGGTGAATCCTCACTTCCTTCTGACCAAGACTTTCCATGAGGCAGCCACACAGCAGTTGCAACCCTGAGCAAGAAGCGTGTCAGGTTGACTCTGCAGTGAGGAGCTGAGCATCTGTCCAGCTAGTAGAGTGTGTCTTCTACACTTACATCCAGTTATTCACACATATTTATTAACACAATATCTCGGTGCCAAACACAGTGATGAACACTGTAAGCTGGCAGTAAGACTGCTTGACATGGGGAAATGGGGATAGGAGTCAAGAATGTCACCCTGTCCTGGGAGAAGGGATTTATCAAAATTGGAAGGAACTCCAGTGCCTATTCTCAGACTGTACACAATGCTATGGAGGAGAAAAGCCACACCACCAACGAGATTTCAAAAGGAAAAATCTATTTACAAATCCCTACAAACGAGGAAGCTGAAAACTACATACTCAGGGCTGAGAATGGAAAAACAGAGCCTGCCATCTGCAGTGTCAATGAATAGAGCAACTTCCCAGGCCTGGAGGGTAGCAGAAGCCCTACCTATTTGCTACTTTTATTGTTTTTTATAAGCCAGCCCTCTTTTCTCTGCCGTAAACCTCTAATATATCAGTAGCTACTATTTTAAACTAGAGTCATCACAGAGGACTCATACTCCATTCCCACAAGACAGTCTGGCCAGCCATTCCCTGCTCTACAATGACATAAATCCAGGAAAAGGAGTAAGACTCATTTAGTTTCTGAAAACAAACCACTCAAAAACCTGTCATGTGCCAATGTGTCCAAGAATTCTACCTAGTGTGACTGACAGTGATTCTGTTATCCCCAGCACTTCCTACAGAGCTCTCATCCAGCTGAGAATCTGTCTGTGGAACTGAGTTGGCTGGAATTGCTGAAGCAGGTGTTATAGGTTGGCTTCCCCAGGAAAATGATTCTGAAATAGGACTCCCTTTTTTGGAAGATTTATCAGCAACAGCATCTGGGAAGGGTAAGGGAAGCAAGATTGGGCAGAAGGAAACATTGAACTTCCATGCAATTACAACAGAGGCTTTAGCTGGGCCTATGGGAAGGTATAGATCGAAAGACAAAAAGTAATGCATTACTCCTGCCTGAATGGCATCTATATTTCCTGCTGCTGACACAAGAAGTCCAAAGTAGGTTTCTTGGCCCAATGTGATTTAATGCAGGATCGTGTTAGTAGATCAAGTACTATGAAAGCCCTCAAACAGGTGTGCTGGCTGAGATATTATAAGTGAAAAAGACAAGACTTTACTCAGAATGGGCTAGTTCTACTCAAGATGCATTTCTGCTTTTCCTAAGATGGAAGGGGTCAAATATGATCACCTTGCCATTGAGTGGTTGACTGGCCTCTTCAAGTAATGGTGCAATATTGGGGATTTTGCTGGTCTCTGCTGCTTTGAGGCTGAACATATAACAGTGGCAGCAGCTAAATCTGCTTGAGCCAGTGAAAGCCTAATATTCTGGCCCCTGCATAGCCTCCACCTCTGCCATCCCTGCTACTTCACCCAAGCACTAGCTGATGACCAGGCTGGCAAATGATAGAGGCTGCCTGATGTCAACTGAAAATATTATTCTGTCTGCCTGCTGTTTTATCCTCTCCTGTAGTGGATGCTCTTTGATGGATACTACTATGTTTACTTCATGTTGTCTACTCTTGGTCCATCTATACAATTCTTTCGCACACCTCCTTGTTCTAATATTACAGTATTTCCTCTTCCCTGAGCAACTAGCCAAACTACTTACTACTGACCATGAGACCATATATATTCCCTGGCATCTCTCCTTTCCATTCAAGGTGGATAAGCAGGTGAACCACTTCAAGCTTTTCCTAGTGGCAGGATTTAACATCACCACTGTCTTTCAAGGACACCCTCTGTGTTCTTATAGTGTATTATGGTCCTTTTATACCTTATATCTACCCAAGCTTCTGTGAACCAATTTTGACCATTTCAAACTCCACCAGCTGGTCATACAAGACTGTCCACAGGTGTTAGCTGAAGATGAAATACAGGTGCAACATTGGAGGATGATATGGAGGCTCACCTGCTTATGTAGCTCTCTTTTACTCTCTGGCCCTTCTCTCACCTGATCCTGGAGGTACCATGCTTGTGCAATATTGGAATCCATATTACAATCCCTCCTTTTGTATTGTAATCCTTTCTTTCTTTAGCAAACCCAACACGTCCACATCATGGATGGGCCCTAATTATTGGTATGATGTGCTAGAGTTGTCTTGCAAGGTAGTAGCCTTTACAATGTCTTCAAGTGCTGGCCTTTTGCCAGAAGGAGTGGGTGACTTCCAAAGACCCAGAAAACTCAAAGAAACCTGGAATTCAAAACTTCAAGAGCATTGACTTAAATATCCCTATTCCCAATTTCAGGGTCCCATGACTTTCTAATCAGGGAAAAGTCCTTCCAGGCCAAGATATCCTGAACATGCCAGGATTGAGAATTCCAACTTCTCTGGAGCTTTGTTCCTCAAAGAAAGTCTGGGTCTGGTCTTCAGCTTTTTCTGCCCTCTGCCTGAAGAGGAAAAGAGTGTCTGCATATGTTGCCAAGGAGGCACTCTGGCTTTCACACGTTGCCATCAACTGGTGATTACTTACCATCTGCCTTTTATTGTCTTCCTCCAGCGCACTGACTGATGCCAAAAAGGCCATCAAATTCCATAGTCCATGATAATTATTATTTCCCCAAAATGTCTGTGTTATCTGATATTGCTGCTTCTACTGGGTAGGATGCCCTAACAAATGTGTTCTTTTCCACCAATACCCTAGCCTATAATGAAAGTTTTAACATTTCACTACAAACATACGCTTCATTTTTCACCAGGGACTGGCCCTGGCTGCTGGATGATGCATCTCCAAAATCTCATTTTAGAGTCTGCGTCCTAAGATCACATCCTGTACCAACTGATGTGGGTTGAGTTCCCAGGGAAACAGACTCCAGGACTCTGAGATTTGCATACAGAAAGTTTACTGAGAAATGCTCTTGGAACAGCACCCATAAGAGATGAAAGAAGTTGTGTCAGGCACAAGCAGAAGTCAAAAAGTGGTGCCACTGCCGGAGAGGTTCAGCCTCTCCTACCAGAAGCTCTGGAGCTGGGATGCCTTCTGGAGTTCTCTCTGTGGAAGCCAGAGGGCCTTTGTAATGCTGAATTCACTAATCCTTGGATGCAGCTGTCCCCAGGGAAGGGGATAATCTGGGGAAGGGGGGGGGCTGCCTTCCTTCAGGGGATGGTCACTGCTGGAGAGGGTCAATGAAACATCAACAACTAACACTCCTGCAGGTGGAGTCAGTCTTGAAGGTGGCCAGGTAGTACAACACAGTATCCACTCCTGGAAGTACAATGACCAGAATGTGGTGTGCTCTCCTCTCATGACACGGCACCACAGGCACAGGAAAATACCTGAACTTTTGAGTCAGACACCTAGGAGTCTCAACCTGTGATATTCAACAACAACAAAAATCTCAAATAGGACTAAACACACTCATGACTCAGAGTTGTTGGAAAGATTCAGTATACACAAAGATATATTAATTACCTGTTCTAGGACAGACACAGATCCACTTCATGGAGATTTTAGCACAGTGAAAGGATCAGAAATTCTCATAGATTGTGGTGATAGAAAAGCACAGAGGAGGGACCCTGAGCTGGCACTGAGGGCTTATGGAAGTTTTGCCAAAGGAATGCTGATAATTTGCTGCAGAGTGTCTGGATTCATTAGATTCTCAATAAATGAAACCCGGGCTGCTTTTCCTGTAGATTTGCCTGCCTCCTGGAGCATTAAACATGGTTCTATGTGCAATAGGCCTACAGACAGTGAGTGAGACATAACAAGGGAGATGGGTCTTGTTTTCTCAAATGCTGTATCTGCCTAGAGACACAGTCTGAGACAGATGGCATCCAGGGGCTCTGTAGACAGCTAATGGATGCATGCTTGCAGGAAGCACATCAGTGCTGCTGACTCTCCATGCCTCCAGGATACAGGCCTGAGGCGCCTCCTTGTCTGCCACAGCTGCCAGGGTCAGAGGGAGTGAGCACGGCTGTGGGGAGGAAGCCACAGCAGTCCTGAGGGATGCCTCCCTTCCACTCAGGAAGGGAGACATGACAGGAGCTAGATCCCTCATTGGACACAGGTAGGCTAATAGTAGCTTTGTACTGACAGCACAGTGTTACAAACATAGACATTCAGCCCACTAGCCATCAGAGAAGCTGGTGACCCTTTTAGGAGTTGAGCCCCCACCCCATACCCAAAGCTCCTCTGAACTGAGGGAGATATCTGAGTGGCCCAATCCCACTGCTGGGAGAAAGGGCTGTGTAACCTCACAGACATGGTCCCAAGGAGCCAGTCTGGTGTTCCTTCCCAGGGCTACCACCTATCTCTAGCATGCACTCCTTCCCCTTGGGTCTTAGCCACTCACACAGCTGCTGAATTTGGAGAAGGGCACAGAGGCACCTAGAGAGGAGGGCAGGAAATACAAACCAGCCATCCTCAGAGGCAAATATTTTGTCCCAAGAGGGCCCTTGGTGGAATGGCAAAATGGGAATGTTTATCCTTTACACACATGTAGGCCCACCCTTATGGCCCCTGAGGCTCCCCTCCTCAGCTCCCCTATGCCATGCTGAGTTCCTACAGGACATGTAGCCCCTGAGTTTTCCAGGTGATGACCATCACAGATATTGTCCCACAGACATTTCATTCCTTGTGATGCCAAGTACTGCTCTCTATTAAATTCAGCAACCTTTTCATGTAAAGTCTGTGTCTGCCACATTGGCCCTCTCTCTCTACTATGCATACCCTCTGCCTTCTATGTCCTCACTCATCTCTTGATCAGGAAAGCCTATCAAATCTTCTCCTTTGTGTCTTCAAGTGTGTCCAGTTCTTCAAAGCTCATCTCAGCACCCATATACTCTGGTCAAGCCTCCCAATCAGCAAATATAAAAACAAACCATCTGCCCTACTCCGTCATTCCAGTGTGCAATAGCTACAGCACTAACTCATCATTTCCCATTCAAGGCCCAGGACTGTGTTTTCCATGTGTGCTGTAACTCCCTGGTTAATTCACAGGTCAGGGGCCTCACCATATTTCTGTCCCAGCTATCTGAAGCTTAGTAGGTGTTTGGAAAAAGGATGGGCACTGGCTTCAGTTTCCCAAAGATCTCTTAAAGATTAAAAAGAAAAAAAAATAATGTATACCCAAAGGGACAGTTGAAACTAGCAAAAAATTTAAAGCTTGTTTTTCAGAGAACTCTTTCTCCCTAGTCACGCATCATGTTTTTTTCAGTCCCCACTAACAAATATACTAGCTGCTTCCAAAGAATCCAGGACTCAAAGTCACTGATATGGTCCCCAGCCCATGAACAAGTAAGGCCCTGCATTCTTTACCTGACCCAGTTTATACTGGCTCTCAGAGCATGCCCATAGCTCCTTCTTGTAAGATAACCTCTTGACATCAGGGGCTGAATTTTGCCTCATGCTGGTGTTGTCTCCACCCCAAAGTGAATATGTGATCTTTGTTACATATATGCTTACTCAGTGTACATATTACAACTTTCCTCATGAATAATCACAAGTTCCCCTGCCCTTTTCATCACTATGTGTGTAATCTCAATCCCTATTATCATAAAAAAAAATTGTTCTTTCTCGCTTCAGAGAGGTGGAGGAGAGGAGCTTTGCTTTTCTGTCTCCTTGTTTTGTTGCCTCTCAACTAAACCCTTTTCTATTGCATACCTGATGTCTCAATGATCAGCCTTGTTGCTCGTTAGGCATAGACTTGGTTTCAGTTACAAAAGGAATATAATTATTGACAGTTAATGTTTTCATTAATGACTTAAATGAAGTGAATTTTAACTAAGTTAGGAGAGTTATCAAACTGTCATGTCAATGAAAGCCACAAAATTAAGAAAGTCCTTGATGTATAAAAGTTAACAAAAATTATTTTACTTGTGGTGATGTTCTGCACTTAGCTCTAAGACCTCAACAGCTGTAGAGGCATGAGCTGGTTAAGTAAAGTGTGATTGAAGCAGTTGTACTTGAGAATAGGCTGACAATCTTTAACGTTGTGATCTCATTTCCAGAAATGAATGTAAGTCTGTGTTGACAGAAAGTTCAGTTGTTACACCAAGGGCAGATGGGCAGGGCAACCATCTACCCAATTCCAGGAATGAGGTGCCTTGTTTGGAGTACCACACAGCAAGGAATAGTGGCAAACGGGTCTCTTGCATGAGAAGTATGCAGGATAACAGAGACTTGAGGAACTCTTGATGAAGACCATGTCACATGAGAGACTGTGTCATAAGCAAAGGAAACCAAATATTTAGCCTGAGGAAGACATGACTCAGAGGCAGTCCAGCTGCCTGGGTATTCATTCCATTTAGTCACACAGGACCCTCTGCTTGCATTAATGCTCTGCTGTCACTAATTTGAAATTCTTAATCATGTGTGACCTGGGTCCCCCATTTTCATTTTGAAATAGGCTATGAAAATCTTGTAGTCTGCCCATCCTGATCGGAAAGCTGTAGTGTAGAAGGTTATTTTTGTTGCTCCAAAGAGAGGAGCTATGAGCTTTATCTGTTTATCACCTTATCAAGTATTTTATTGAAACCCTCTGAACTGAGCACTATGCCAGGGCAGATGAGGGATGAGGGGCAAGTTTCTGAAATTTCCTTAAATGGAAAGATTGAGTGTGTATGCAGGTGTAAGGCAAGAACAAGAAAATATTCAGTAGAAAAATCTTGTGTTCCTGTGTATTATAAGACAACAAGGTAGATTTGCTTAATAAGTTAGAAAAGTTCTCCACAAATATGAGAAACACCTCAGAGAAGAAGAGCAAATCCTGCTGGCAGCCACACACACACACACACACACCAACAGAGCCACAGGGGCTTCCAAAGAGCCAAAGGCCATGGCCAAGCAATAAAAGTTGAGTTTAATATTATTGTGCCCCCACTTTATGACAATTTTTTTTCTCCTGTAAGTAAAAAAAAAAAAAATCATCGCTTTCTCCAGGCTAAGGGAAATTTTGAACAGGAATGGGTTTGAAAAAAGAATGAGTTCAGAATTCCATTGCCAGGCCAACATCTAAAGAGTTTAGAAGCCATTGCTTCTGTCCTCACAACAAGAAAAAAAAAGCAGAACAAATGGAAAACAGCACCTCTTCTTACATGTATCATAGAACTGAGGGCTCAGGCAAAAAGCTGTCCTATAACTGTAGAGAGAGGCAGATGCAGAGAATCACAGCTTACCAGGAGTGGAAACCCAAGAGCAGAAACCAGCACTGTACCCAGCACTGGTAGGAACATTTAACTGCAATTAATAAATTGCCAGAGGGTTAGTGTGGGCTAGCTTGAGAGTTAAAATACATCCAACTAATTTTTAACACAACATCAAAGGCAATTCAATGAAGACAGGATAGTCTTTTCAGCAGACGGTGATAGAACAATTGGATGTCCATACACACAATAAGGAATCTAGACACAGAACTACAACTCTTACAAAAATTAACTCAAAATGGGGCATTTGGGTGGCTCAGTGAGTTCAGTGTCTGGCTTCAGTTCAGGTCATGATCTCGCAGTTTGTGAGTTTGAGACCCTCACCAGGCTCTGGGCTGACAGCTCAGAGCCTGGAGTCTGCTTCGGATTCTGTGTCTTCTTCTCTCTCTGCCCCCCACCACTCATGCTTTTTGTCTGCCTGTCTCTCTCTGTCTCTCAAAAATAAATAAACATTTAAAAACCTAGTGAGTTCTTTATAGATTTTAGATACTAGCCCTTTATCCAATATGTCATTTGCAAATAGTTGGAGAAACAGGAACCCTCTTTAACTGCTGGTGGGAATGCAAACTGGTGCAGCCGCTCTGGAAAATAGTGTGGAGGTTCCTCAAATAATTAAAAATAGGACTACCCTATGACCCAGCAATAGCACTGCTATGATTCTACCCAAGGGATACCAGAGTGCTGATGCATAGGGGCTCATGTATCCCAATTTTTATAGCAGCACTTTCAACAATAGCCAAATTATGGAAAGAGCCTAAATGTCCATCAACTGACTAATGGATAAAGAAGATCTGGTTTATATATACAGTGGAATACTACTTGGGAATGAGAAAGAGTTAAATCTGGCCATTTGCAACAACATAGATGGAACTGGAGGGTATTATACTAAGTGCAATAAGTCAGGCAGAGAAAGACAGATACCATATGTTTTCACTCATATGTGGATCTTGAGAAACTTAACAGAAGACCATGGGGGAGGGGAGGGAGAAAAAAAAAGTTACAGGGAGGGAGGCAGGCAAACCATAAGAGACCCTTAAGGACTGAGAACAAACTAAGGGTTGATGGGGGGAGGGGGGACATGGGGGGAGAGGGGAAAGTAGGTGATGGGAATGGAGGAGGCCACTTGTTGGGATGAGCGCTGGGTGTTTTATGGAAACCAATTGGACAATAAGTTATATTTTTAAAAAAATTTTAAAAATTAACTCATAATGGATCAAAGATTTAAATGTAAGATGCAGAACTATAAAAATTCTAGAAGATAACATAAGGGAAAAGCTAGGTGAACTTGGTTTTGGTAGTGACTTATTAGGTACAATACCAAAAGCACAATCCATGAAAAGAAAAGTTAATAAGTTGAACAGAATTAAAATTAAAATTTCTGCTCTGTGAAATACATTGTTAAAGTACAAGCTACAGACTAGGAGAACATATTCGAAAAACACACACCTGATAAAGGACTGGTGTCCAAAATATTCAAGGAACTTTTAAAATTGAACAATAAAATAACAAACATTCCAATTAAAAATGAGCAAAAGATCTCACTCCTTATCACTAAAGAAGATATATAGATGGCAAATTGGAATATGAAAAGATATTAAACATCATTATGTCACTAGGAAATTGTAAATTGAAACAACAATGAGATAGCACTACACGCCTATTAGAATGGCCAAAATAAAAAACACAGACCATACCAAATTCTGGATAGGATGTGGAGCAACAGAAACTTTCATACATTGCCGGTAAGGATGGAAAATGACACAGCCACTTTGAAAGATAGTTTAGGATCATATTATAAAACAAAACATACTCTCATCATATGATCCAGCTAGTAGTGAAATTTATGTTCACACAAAAACCTCCACATGTATGTGTGCAGTTTTATTCATAATTGCCAAAACTTGGAATTGACCACCATGTCCCTCAGTAGATGAATGGGTAAACAAAGTGTTGTGCATCAATATAAAGGAATATTATTCAGCAATAAAATGAAATCAATCATCAAGCCATGAAAAAATGTAAGAAATTTAAAACTGCATATCACTCAGGGCACCTGGGTGGCTCAGTCAGTTAAGAATACAACTTCAACAGCTAACATCATCCTCAATGGGGAAAAACTGAGAGCTTTTTCCCTGAGATCAGGAACACGACAGGGATGCCCACTCTCCCCGCTGCTGTTTAATATAGTGCTGGAAGTTCTAGCATCAGCAATCAGACAACAAAAGGAAATCAAAGGCATCCAAATTGGCAAAGATGAAGTCAAGCTTTCGCTTTTTGCAGATGACATGATATTATACATGGAAAATCCGATAGACTCCACCAAAAGTCTGCTAGAACTGATACATGAATTCAGCAAAGTTGCCGGATACAAAATCAATGTACAGAAATCAGTTGCATTCTTATACACGAACAATGAAGCAACAGAAAGACAAATAAAGAAACTGATCCCATTCACAATTGCACCAAGAAGCATAAAATACCTAGGAATAAATCTAACCAAAGATGTAAAAGATTTGTATGCTGAAAACTATAGAAAGCTTATGCAGGTAATTGAAGAAGATATAAAGAAATGGAAAGACATTCCCTGCTCATGGATTGGAAGAATAAATATTGTCAAAATGTCAATACTACCCAAAGCTATCTACGCATTCAGTGCAATCCCAATCAAAATTGCACCAGCATTCTTCTCGAAACTAGAACAAGCAATCCTAAAATTCATATGGAACCACAAAAGGCCCCGAATAGCCAAAGTAATTTTGAAGAAGAAGACCAAAGCAGGAGGCATCACAATCCCAGACTTTAGCCTCTACTACAAAGCTGTCATCATCAAGACAGCATGGTATTGGCATAAAAACAGACACATAGACCAATGGAATCGAATAGAAACCCCAGAACTAGACCCACAAACGTATGGCCAACTCATTTTTGACAAAGCGGGAAAGAACATCCAATGGAAAAAAGACAGTCTCTTTAACAAATGGTGCTGGGAGAACTGGACAGCAACATGCAGAAGGTTGAAACTAGACCACTTTCTCACACCATTCACAAAAATAAACTCAAAATGGATAAAGGACCTGAATGTGAGACAGGAAACCATCAAAACCTTAGAGGAGAAAGCAGGAAAAGACCTCTCTGACCTCAGCCGTAGCAATCTCTTACTCGGCACATCCCCAAAGGCAAGGGAATTAAAAGCAAAAGTGAATTACTGGGACCTTATGAAGATAAAAAGCTTCTGCACAGCAAAGGAAACAACCAACAAAACTAAAAGGCAACCAACGGAATGGGAAAAGATATTTGCAAATGACACATCGGACAAAGGGCTAGTATCCAAAATCTATAAAGAGCTCATCAAACTCCACACCCAAAAAACAAATAACCCAGTGAAGAAATGGGCAGAAAACATGAATAGACACTTCTCTAAAGAAGACATCCGGATGGCCAACAGGCACATGAAAAGATGTTCAACGTCGCTCCTCATCAGGGAAATACAAATCAAAACCACACTCAGATACCACCTCACACCAGTCAGAGTGGCCAAAATGAAGAAATCAGGAGACTATAGATGCTGGAGAGGATGTGGAGAAACGGGAACCCTCTTGCACTGTTGGTGGGAATGCAAATTGGTGCAGCCGCTCTGGAAAGCAGTGTGGAGGTTCCTCAGAAAATTAAAAATAGACCTACCCTATGACCCAGCAATAGCACTGCTAGGAATTTATCCAAGGGATACAGGAGTACTGATGCATAGGGGCACTTGTACCCCAATGTTTATAGCAGCACTCTCAACAATCGCCAAATTATGGAAAGAGCCTAAATGTCCATCAACTGATGAATGGATAAAGAAATTGTGGTTTATATACACAATGGAATACTACGTGGCAATGAGAAAGAATGAAATATGGCCTTTTGTAGCAACGTGGATGGAACTGGAGAGTTTGATGCTAAGTGAAATAAGCCATACAGAGAAAGACAGATACCATATGGTTTCACTCTTATGTGGATCCTGAGAAACGTAACAGAAACCCATGGGGGAGGGGAAGGGAAAAAAAAAAAAAAAGAGGTTAGAGTGGGAGAGAGCCAAAGCATAAGAGACTGTTAAAAACTGAGAACAAACTGAGGGTTGATGGGGGGTGGGAGGGAGGGCAGGGTGGGTGATGGGTATTGAGGAGGGCACCTTTTGGGATGAGCACTGGGTGTTGTATGGAAACCAATTTGACAGTAAATTTCATATATTAAAAAAAAAAAAAAAAAAGAATACAACTTCAGCTCAGGTCATGATCTCGCAGTTCATGTTTTTCAGCCCCATGTCAGGCTTTGTGCTGACAGCTCAGAACCTGGAGCCTGCTTCAGATTCTGTGTCTCTCTCTCTCTCTCATTTTCCCCTCTCCCACTCACATTCTTTCTCTCTCTGTCTCTCAAAAAAATAAACATTAAACAAAAATTAAATGCATATTACTAAGTGAAAGATGACAACTTGTAAATGCTACATGTTGTATGATCCCAATTACATGACATGCTGGAAAAGGCAAAACTATAGAGACAGTAGAAAGATCAGTGGTTGCCAAGGGTTCAGGATGAGAGAGAGCACACTGGATTTTTATGGCAGCAAAACTACTCTGCATGATACTAAAATTAGGGATACATGATATTATGTATTCATCAGAACCCATAGAACCATACACCAAAAGAATAAATCCTAATATAAATATGGACTTTAATTAAAATAATTTATCAATATTAATGTATCAATATAACAAATGTACCACCCTGTTGAAAGGTGTTAATGTGGGGGATACTGAGGGAGAAGTAGTGTGGACATACATGGGAACTCTATGTACTTTCTGTTCAATTTTTCTGTAAACCTAAAACTGCTCTAAAAAATAACTCTACTAATGAAAATCTAAAGGAAGCAAAATTTTAAAACCTCCATAGCCAAACTTCACTTCCAGATAGGATAGTGTAATTCAAGACATTAACAAAAAAAAATCATTTTTTTTCTTAGATATATTTTTAATTTTTAAAAAAAAAATTCAATTGTAATGAACATATAGTGTTATATTAGTACCAGGTGTCCAATATAGTTTAATAATTCTATTCATTTCTTAGTGCTTATCAAGATAAGTAAATCTCCTTTGTCAATTCACCCATCTCCCCACCAATCTCCCCTCTGGAAACTACCAGTTCTCTGTATTTGAGGCTGGGTTTTTTGTTTTGTTTTGTTTTTGTTTTTTTGTCTCTTTTTTTCCTTTTTTTTCCTTAAATTCTACATGAGTGAAATCATATGGTATTTGTCTTTCTCTTACTATTTCACTTAGCATTATAGCTTCTAGGCTCATCCATGTTGTTGCAAATGGCAAGATATCATTCCTTTTTATGCCTGAATAATATTCCATTGTATATATACCACATATTTTATGGCTGAGTAAAATCTTGAAAAAGAAGAACAAAACAGGAGATACCACAATCCCAGATTTCAAGGTTTACTGCAAAGCTGTAGTGATCAAAACAGTATGGTAATGGCACAAAAATAGACACACAGATCAATAGGACAGAATAGAGAGCCCATAAATAAACCTACACTATTATGACCAATTAATCTATAACAAAGGAGACAAGAATATACAATGGGACAAGACAGTCTCTTCAAATGGTGCTGGGAAAACTGAACAGTACATGCAAAAGAATAAAACTGGACCACTTTTTTTACACCACACACAAAAATTTGCTCAAAATGTATTGAAAGCATAAATGTGAGACCTGAAATTGTAAACTCCTAGAAGAAAACATAGGTAGTAATTTCTTTGACATTGGACATAGAAATATTTTTCAAGATATGTCCCCTGAGGAAAGGAAAACAAAAGCAAAAACAAACTATTGGGACAACACCAAAATTAAAAGCTTTGCACAGCAAAGGAAAACATCAACAAAACAAAAAGGCAACATACTGAATGGCAGAAATGACCTATACCATAAAGGGGTTAATATCCAAAATATACAAAGATATGAAACAACACCAAAAAAAATTACACGACTTAATAAAAATTTGGGGAACTCATGGGTGGCTCTGTCAGTTGAGCGTCCAACTTTGGCTCAGGTCACGATCTCGCTGTTTGTGAGTTTGAGCCCTGTGTAGGGCTCTGTGCTGACAGCTCGGAGCCTGGATCCTGCTTCAGATTCTGTGTCTACCACTCACAGCCTGCCCCTCCCTAACTCTCTCTCCCTCTCTCTCAAAATTAAATAAGCATTAAAAAAGATTTTAACAAGCATTTGATGAGTTTTAGTGATGATGAAAAATATCTTAACAAATTAGGAATAGAAAGAAACATCATTAATCTTATAAATTGTATCTCATGTTGAATCATATGAACTTGCCATTTTTGTTGACATAACCCCTCATACAAATATCATACTTACAGAGAATTTTTGAAAGAACAAGAAAAAGATGCCAACTTTGCTGCTATTTAATATTGTACCAATGTCTATGACAAGAAAAAGAAATAAAATACATGAATATTGGAAAGAGGGAGATAAACTTTACCTCACAGCAACATGATTGTGAAATAGGACCATAATTCATGTAAAAAGTTTTAGAATTAATATGCAGTTTTTTTGGTAAACACACACACACACACACCCTTATCTCATGTAGATCCTGCATAATACTCAATACAAGTTTGTTAGGTTGATTTTGTATAATGCCCACTTGAGTCATCTCTGAGAGAGCAGCATATGATCCGTGATTCAGGGTAGCCAATGTCCAAGTTGCCAGGGATGTATCAGATTCAGGCTGCCATTCCTCCACCCCCACCCTGATAAAAGGTGAAATTTGTGCTGTTGATATGATGAAGGATGTCAAACAGCGACTAAACTGTACATAGCATAGTGGTAGCCTTCACTCTGTGAAACTCTACTTGCAAAGTTTGCTTGTCTGTCTTCCCTGCAGGATTATGAATTCATTTTGCGGTCAAGATGTGTTCATTTTGGTATCCCCAGCACCTGGCTAAGACTTGGCTTTATAAAAGGACATTGCAAGCATTTGTGATTATTGAATATTTGTAACTTATTTATCCTACATCTGAGATGGCAATATAAAGTTAGCTCCCTTTTAGGCATATGTTCACAGGGCTTTGGGAAATTACCTATGGTACTTACCTAGCTCTGGAGCTCACATCACTTGTGACACTACCTAAATGCGGTGTCCACACTGAGCTGACACCACCAGCTTAAGGCTGTATACTATTCCATTATACAAATGTACTCAGTCTGTGGTGGAGTGCCAGCTTGCAGGGTCACTCAAAGCTTCTAATATCATATGATCTGGTGGCCATCTCTAAATTAGAATGTATTCCAGTCTTGAAAAACTATTCCATGGAGTAAAGGAAATTTATAAATCTTAGAAAGAAAAAAACTTTATAAAGTCCATTCAGGTAAATCTCATTTTGAACTTATTCACTAATATCTTTTATTCATTCAAACAATTAGTTCAGGGACTCAACTTACATCAATTTTCGCGTCTTTGGTAAAGCCAATCAAAGCTTCAAAGAAACTACAAAGGGAAGTGAACTTCAATTGCCCCTGAGAGATCAATTAACACCTTGAAATTTTCATCTAAAAGCTTCTTAATGGATACCTGTCTAATATATGCTTAAATTCTAATGAGAACTTATAATAGAATCCTAATGGAGTTGTTTGGGTTGTTTCTTTTAATGCCAGTACCCATTTGTTAGTCTACACTGAGCTGTAGATAATCAGAGTATGAGTAAGAATCTATTTTTAAAAACATAAGTGCAATTATGCATGTAAAACAAAACAAAAGCAAATCAGCAGTAAGAACATTTTTCATGAATCTCTTCTAGCTTGTATATTCTGCTATATACTTTGTCCATAATATGGTATATGATTATATAAGTTTCACAAAGGTAACAAGATATATTTCAATATTCATGATTTTTACATAAACTTTTAAGGTGATAAATATCTACATAAAAGTATACAAACATATGTATACTTAGGTGAGTTCCAGGGAGAGAACACACCATCTCTAAGAACAATAAATAAAATCCCCCATCCTGTTCCAGTAATTACAAACTTTCCAAAGGTAATACTGCCCCAACTTCTAATATGATACATTCATTTTAGCTATCTTAGATCCTGAAGAAGATCAGTATATACACCTTTATATCTAGCTTTTTTTCCCGAGCGTTTTGTTTGTAATATGTATCCCTGCTGTTGGGTGTAACAACAGTTTCTTTTCATTCTTGTATACTATTTCATTCTATGTATACACTATAATATTTTAGTGTATATTTTATCCAAATATGGATATTTGGGTTATTTCTCTATTTGAGTTGTAATATTTTACTATTAATGATAATTCTGCCACATTCACCCTAGTAGGTGGTTGGGTTTTGATGCATTGTGTGTTTCTGATGGGCACATACCAAGATGTGAAATTTCTGGATCATCATAGTGTATATATACATTACACTTTAGTAGATATTAACAACCAGCTTTCCAAATGGCTTTAACAATCCATATTCCATATACCTCAGGATGAAGATTCCAGTTATTCCATGTGTTCTCTGGCACTTCACAGTAACACGTTTTCTGCTTCAACCATTCTGGTGCGTATTCAGTGTTAATCTGATTGTGACTTTAATTAGTATTCCCTTGATGATCAACCAGTTTGAGTGCCTTTTTTATATATTTATCATCTATTTGAATATTTGTTTTATGAGATACCTATTCAAGTACTTTGCCCTTTTTTCTATTCTATATATTTGAAAAGTTCTTAACATACTCTGGATAAAAGTCATTTGTAAAACTCAAGTAATGGGAGAGAGGGAAGATGGCAGCATAGGAGGACGCTGGGCTCACTGCGCTTCCTGCTGATCACTTAGATTCCACCTACACCTGCCTAAATAACCCAGAAAACCGCCAGAGGATTAGCAGAACGGAGTCTCCGGAGCCAAGCGCAGACAAGAGGCCCACGGAAGAGGGTAGGAAGGGCGGTGAGGCGGTGCTCACTCCACGGACTGGCGGGAGGGAGCTGGGCGGAGGGGCAGCCCTCCGGCCAAGCAGAGCCCCCGAGTCTGGCTGGCAAAAGCGGAGGGGCCAGACGGACTGTGTTCCGACAGCAAGCGCGACTTAGCGTCTGGGAGGTCATAAGTTAACAGCTCTGCTCGGAAAGCGGGAAGGCTGAGGGACAAAGGAAGGGAGAGTTGCTGAGCCCCCGGACGACAGAGCTCAGCTTGGCAGGGAACAAAGGCACCCACCAGTGCCATCTCCCCCGCCCATCCCCCAGCCAAATCCCAAAGGGAACCAGTTCCTGCCAGGGAACTTGCTTGCTCCGTGCAAACACCCAACTCTGTGCTTCTGTGGAGCCAAACCTCCGGCAGCAGATCTGACTCCCTCCCGCTGCCACAGGGCCCCTCCTGAAGTGGATCACCTAAGGAGAAGCAAGCTAAGGCTGCCCTTCCTGCCCCCATGCACCTTGCCTACCCACCCCAGCTAATACGCCAGATCCCCAGCACCACAAGCCTGGCAGTGTGCAAGTAGCCCAGATGGGCCACGCCACCCCACAGTGAATCCCGCCCCTAGGAGAGGGGAAGAGAAGGCACACACCAGTCTGACTGTGGCCCCAGCGGTGGGCTGGGGGCAGACATCAGGTCGGACTGCGGCCCCGCCCACCAACTCCAGTTATACACACCAGCACAGGGGAAGTGTCCTGTAGGTCCGCACCACTCCAGGGACTATCCAAAATGACCAAACGGAAGAATTCCCCTCAAAATAATCTCCAGGAAATAATAACAGCTAATGAACTGATCAAAAAGGATTTAAATAATATGACAGAAAGTGAATTTAGAATAATAGTCATAAAATTAATCGCTGGGCTTGAAAAAAGTATAGAGGACAACAGAGAATCTCTTGCTACAGAGATCAAGGGACTAAGGAACAGTCACGAGGAGCTAAAAAGCGCTTTAAACGAAATGCAAAACAAAATGGACCCCACATGGCTCGGATTGAAGAGGCAGAGGAGAGAATAGGTGACCTAGAAGATAAAGTTATGGAAAAAGAGGAAGCTGAGAGAAAGAGAGATAAAAAAAATCCAGGAGTATGAGGGGAAAATTAGAGAACTAAGTGATACACTAAAAAGAAATAATATATGCATAATTGGTATCCCAGAGGAGGAAGAGAGAGGGAAAAGTGCTGAAGGGGTACTTGAAGAAATTATAGCTGAGAACTTCCCTGAACTGGGGAAGGAAAAAGGCATTGAAATCCAAGAGGCACAGAGAACTCCCTTCAGACGTAACTTGAATCGATCTTCTGCACGACATATCATAGTGAAACTGGCAAAATACAAGGATAAAGAGAAAATTCTGAAAGCAGCAAGGGATAAACGTGTCCTCACAAATAAAGGGAGTCCTATAAGACTCATGACCGATCTCTCTACTGAAACTTGGCAGGCCAGAAAGGCTTGGCACGATATCTTCAGTGTGCTAAACAGAAAAAATATGCAGCCGAGAATCCTTTATCCAGCAAGTCTGTCATTTAGAATAGAAGGAGAGATAAAGGTCTTCCCAAACAAAAACTGAAGGAATTTGTCACCACGAAACCAGCCCTACAAGAGATCCTAAGGGGGATCCTGTGAGACAAAGTACCAGACACATCACTACAAGCATAAAACATACAGACATCACAATGACTCTAAACCCGTATCTTTCTATAATAACACTGAATGTAAATGGATTAAATGCGCCAACCAAAAGACATAGGGTATCAGAATGGATAAAAAAACAAGACCCATCTATTTGCTGTCTACAAGAGACTCATTTGAGATCTGAGGACACCTTTAGATTGAGAGTGAGGGGATGGAGAACTATTTATCATGCTACTGGAAGCCAAAAGAAAGCTGGAGTAGCCATACTTATATCAGACAAACTAGACTTTAAATTAAAGGTTGTAACAAGAGATGAAGAAGGGCATTATATAATAATTACAGGGTCTATCCATCAGGAAGAGCTAACAATTATAAATGGCTATGCGCCGAATACCGGAGCCCCCAAATATATAAAATAATTACTCACAAACCTAAGCAACCTTATTGATAAGAATGTGGTCATTGCAGGGGACTTTAACACTCCACTTACAGAAATGGATAGATCATCTAGACACACAGTCAATAAAGAAACAAGGGCCCTGAATGATACATTGGATCAGATGGACTTGACAGATATATTTAGAACTCTGCATCCCAAAGCAACAGAATATACTTTCTTCTCGAGTGAACATGGAACATTCTCCAAGATACATCATATACTGGGTCACAAAACAGCCCTTCATAAGTTTACAAGAATTGAAATTATACCATGCATACTTTCAGACCACAATGCTATGAAGCTTGAAATCAACCACAGGAAAAAGTCTGGAAAACCTCCAAAAGCATGGAGGTTAAAGAACACCCTACTAACGAATGAGTGGGTCAACCAGGCAATTAGAGAAGAAATTAAAAAATATATGGAAACAAACGAAAATGAAAATACAACAATCCAAACGCTTTGGGATGCAGTGAAGGCAGTCCTGAGAGGAAAATATATTGCAATCCAGGCCTATCTCAAGAAACAGGAAAAATCCCAAATACAAAATCTAACAGCACACCTAAAGGAAATAGAAGCAGAACAGCAAAGGCAGCCTAAACCCAGCAGAAGAAGAGAAATCATAAAGATCAGAGCAGAAATAAACAATATAGAATCTAAAAAAACTGTAGAGCAGATCAACAAAACCAAGAGTTGGTTTTTTGAAAAAATAAACAAAATTGACAAACCTCTAGCCAGGCTTCTCAAAAGGAAAAGGGAGATGACCTAAATAGATAAAATCATGAATGAAAATGGAATTATTACAACCAATCCCTCAGAGATACAAACAATTATCAGGGAATACTATGAAAAATTGTATGCCAACAAATTGGACAACCTGGAAGAAATGGACAAATTCCTAAACACCCACACTCTTCCAAAACTCAATCGGGAGGAAATAGAAAGCTTGAACAGACCCATAACCAGCGAAGAAATTGAATTGGTTATCAAAATTCTCCCAACAAATAAGAGTCCAGGACCAGATGGCTTCCCAGGGGAGTTCTACCAGACGTTTAAAGCAGAGATAATACCTATCCTTCTCAAGCTATTCCAAGAAATAGAAAGGGAAGGAAAACTTCCAGACTCATTCTATGAAGCCAGTATTACTTCGATTCCTAAATCAGACAGAGACCAATAAAAAAAGAGAACTACAGGCCAATATCCCTGATGAATATGGATGCACAAATTCTCAATAAGATACTAGCAAATCGAATTCAACGGCATATAAAAAGAATTATACACCATGATCAAGTGGGATTCATTCTTGGGATGCAGGGCTGGTTCAACATTCGCAAATCAATCAACGTGATACATCACAGTAATAAAAAAAAAGAGAAGAACCATATGATCCTGTCAATCAATGCAGAAAAGGCCTTTGACAAAATCCAGCACCCTTTCTTAATAAAAACGCTTGAGAAAGTCAGGATAGAAGGAACATACTTAAGGATCATAAAAGCCATTTATGAAAAGCCCACAGCGAACATCATCCTCAATGGGGAAAAACTGAGAGCTTTTTCCCTGAGATCAGGAACACGACAGGGATGTCCACTCTCACTGCTGTTGTTTAACATAGTCCTGGAAGTGCTAGCATCAGCAATCAGACAACAAAAGGAAATCAAAGGCATCAAAATTGGCAAAGAGGAAGTCAAGCTTTCGCTTTTTGCAGATGACATGATATTATATTTGGAAAATCAGAAAGACTCCACCAAAGTCTGCTAGAACTGATATATGAATTCAGCAAAGTTGCAGGATACAAAATCATTGTATAGAAATCCGTTGCATTCTTATAAACTAACAATGAAGCAACAGAAAGACAAATAAAGAAACTGATCCCATTCACAATTGCACCAAGAAGCATAAAATACCTAGGAATAAATCTAACCAAAGATGTAAAAGATCTGTATGCTGAAAACTATAGAAAGCTTATGAAGGAAATTGAAGAAGATATAAAGAAATGGAAAGACATTCCCTGCTCATGGATTGGAAGAATAAATATTGTCAAAATGTCAGTACTACCCAAAGCTATCTACACATTCAATGCAATCCCAATCAAAATTGCACCAGCATTCTTCTCGAAACTAAAACAAGCAATCCTAAAATTCATATGGAACCACAAAAGGCCCCGAATAGCCAAAGTAATTTTGAACAAGAAGACCAAAGCAGGAGGCATCACAATCCCAGACTTTAGCCTCTACTGCAAAGCTGTCATCATCAAGACAGCATGGTACTGGCACAAAAACAGACACATAGACCAATGGAATAGAATAGAAACCCCAGAACTAGACCCACAAACGTATGGCCAACTCATCTTTGACAAAGCAGGAAAGAACATCCAATGGAAAAAAGACAGTCTCTTTAACAAATTGTGCTGGGAGAACTGGACAGCAACATGCAGAAGGTCGAAACTAGACCACTTTCTCACACCATTCACAAAAATAAACTCAAAATGGATAAAGGACCTGAATGTGAGACAGGAAACCATCAAAACCCTAGAGGAGAAACCAGGAAAAGACCTCTCTGACCTCAGCCGTAGCAATCTCTTACTCGACACATCCCCAAAGGCAAGGGAATTAAAAGCAAAAGTGAATTACTGGGACATTATGAAGATAAAAAGCTTCTGCACAGCAAAGGAAACAACCAACAAAACTAAAAGGCAACCAACGGAATGGGAAAAGATATTTGCAAATGACATATCAGACAAAGGGCTAGTATCCAAAATCTATAAAGAGCTCACCAAACTCCACACCCGAAAAACAAATAACCCAGTGAAGAAATGGGCAGAAAACATGAATAGACACTTCTCTAAAGAAGACATCGGGATGGCCAACAGGCACATGAAAAGATGTTCAACGTCGCTCCTTCTCAGGGAAATACAAATCAAAACCACACTCAGATATCACCTCACGCCAGTCAGAGTGGCCAAAATGAAGAAATCAGGAGACTATAGATGCTGGAGAGGACGTGGAGAAACGGGAACCCTCTTGCACTGTTGGTGGGAATGCAAATTGGTGCAGCCGCTCTGGAAAGCAGTGTGGAGGTTCCTCAGAAAATTAAAAATAGACCTACCCTATGACCCAGCAATAGCGCTGCTAGGAATTTACCCAAAGGATACAGGAGTACTGATGCATAGGGGCACTTGTACCCCAATGTTTATAGCAGCACTCTCAACAATCGCCAAATTATGGAAAGAGCCTAAATGTCCATCAACTGATGAATGGATAAAGAAATTGTGGTTTATATACACAATGGAATACTACGTGGCAATGAGAAAGAATGAAATATGGCCTTTTGTAGCAACGTGGATGGAACTGGAGAGTGTGATGCTAAGTGAAATAAGCCATACAGAGAAAGACAGATACCATATGGTTTCACTCTTATGTGGATCCTGAGAAACTTAACAGAAACCCATGGGGGAGGGGAAGAAAAAAAAAAGAGGTTAGAGTGGGAGAGAACCAAAGCATAAGAGACTGTTAAAAACTGAGGACAAACTGAGGGTTGATGGGGGGTGGGAGGGAGGGGAGGGTGGGTGATGGGTATTGAGGAAGGCTCCTTTTGGGATGAGCACTGGGTGTTGTATGGAAACCAATTTGGCAATAAATTTCATATATTAAAAAATATAAAAATAAAAAAAAAATAAAACCCAAGTGATGTAAATATCACTTCCTATAGCCTGGCCTGCATTTTAACTCTCATAATTGTCTGTCTTAATGAACAGAAATTCTCCATTTTAATGCAGCCCAATTTATCAGGTTTTTGCTCCATGTTTCATTCCTTCCTACCTGCATTCATAAAGATAATCTACATTACACTCTAGAAGCTTTATTATTTTACTTTTCACACTTCAGTCTACAACCCTGGAAATTATTTTTGCTTGTTGTGTGAATTAAACATTAATATGAATTTCTCCTTCTTTTCAGTCTCTAAGTCTCCTTCTAGTTCACTCTTTATTTTTAAATTTATCTACTTCTTTCTTCAGTTACATCGCTTCCTTTATGAGACTTTCTAATTCTTTTTTTATGCTGATTATTCATATCTTATATTATTTCATTAAGTTTTTGCAAATTCTTTTGAAATACTAGTTTACAGTTTTCATCTATTTTATGAGCATGTCTTTCTGATATTCTTTCTTCGATTATAAGGATGTTATTTTCTTCCTCACATTTGTCTTATAAAAACATTATATGGGATTCAACTATCATCCTTTTCTGTTGTTCATTTTCATATGAAACTTGTTCTCATAAAGCTTTAGAAGGGAGGCCAGGAGGGCTTTTTTAGTGTTGCATCTACAGGCTTTTTTTTTTTTCTGTTGCTGCCTTAGTAAAATGGGCAAAAACATGGCTTAGTACTTTCTGTGATCAACAAATGCTGTTCCCTCCCCACCTTTATCTGAAAATCCCATTTTTTTTTGTTCCATTGTCCCTGTCCTGCTTGGTCTAGCTTCTCTTCCCAGCATGTTATATCCTCAATGTGGGGCTTGATGTCAGAAGGGACCTTCAGCTGGTTAATTTCACAGTTTGCGAGGCCTAGGTTACTCAAATCCTTAAAACATTACAGAAGACCCCCTGCATTCTCTGATGACTTAAAGCAGGCCAATTCCATCCCAGTTCTGGCTGCTCTTTTCAAATTGCTCTACTGTGTTTATCAATGTTCACCTGTCCGCTGCTTATGGTTTTTTTGTTAAGTCCATCAGACATTCTCTTGCTTTCCTCTCACTTATCCCAAACAATACTGAGGACTTAGAACAATTGAGGGTTTTTTTCTTCCTGAACACATTTTCTGGTTCTAAGGGATGACTTAGCAGTTATTTTTTTTTAATATAACTTATTGTCAAATTGGTTTCCATACAACACCCAGTGCTCATCCCATCAAATGACCTCCTCAATGCCCATCACCCACTTTCCCCTCTCCCCCACCCATCAACCTTCAGTTTGTTCTCAGTATTTAAGAGCCCCTTATGGTTTGCCTCCCTCCCTCTCTGTAACTTTTTTCCCCTTCCCCTCCCCCATGGTCTTTTGTTAAGTTTCTCAAGATTCACATATCAGACTTGGCAGTTATTCTTCTTGCATATTTTGTCTTACATTTCTGGTTTTCCCATCCTGTATGCTTGTATGAAGGGTTTCAGGGAGATTCAAAACCTAACCTAGAACTGCTGTCACATATTCACAGAATTCTTTCAGGAGGGTCTATTTTCGTTCCCTCAAAGTTTTTGAATTTGGGACAACCCAGGTGAGGTAGAGAGGAAGATGCTTTCTATCTGCTGTAGGCCCTTCCTCCATTAAAATTTCTAGACTACCTCACCTACACAGAGCCTTGGGATGCTAGCTTGGAAAGTTACTTATTAAAGATTCTAGAGACTGTTCCTTATAAATCTAAAACTCATTCTAGGGTAGGAACTAGCATATCTTCTGACACAACTCGGTTAGCTGTCAATCAAGAACAAGGCAAAATCACAGAAACTCGGGATGTGGAAGAATGCTTCATTCTGTGGCCTCCCAGATAATGTTAAGCTAATGGTAAAAAACAGGTATTATGAATTATAGTTGAATACTATAGTTGAATACTCCTTGAGGGCCTTGATGAAGACATCTGTGTTGATGATTTTAGGGATCAGAGAAGAGAGAATAGAAATGAGAAAAAAAGTAAAAGTACCAGCCAAAGCACTAAAACAGGGCTAGTTCAGAGATTTGAAAAGCTTCATCTATAAATATATTCTCTCTTCTGGTTGATTAGAAACATAATTAGTTAGAAACCACTTTTCTTCTAAATTCTAAAATAGTTTGGGTACACATTCTATCTATCTATATGTTAGTAGATACTATGGTAATCTCTTTCCATTTAAGGAAGTATTCCCTATTGGAGTCATGGAACAAGTATATTTGCTCTCCCGAGCTTCCAATCATTTGTAAACATTCAATCAACGTTTTTGAACGCTTATATATGTCAAGAAAACTTGTTGGGATGCCTGGGTGGCTCAGTCAATTAAGCATCCAACTTCAGGTCAGGTCATGATATCAGGGTCTGATTTTGAGCCCCACATGGGGCTCTGTGCTAACAGCTCAGAGCCTAGAGCCAGCTTCAGAGTATTCTGTGTCTCCCTCTCTCTCTGCCCCCTCCCTCCACTCACACCCTGTCTCTCTTTCTCTCAAAATAAATAAAGATTAAAAAAGAGAACAGTTGTCAAGATCAGTCCAGTTTCAGGCATAAAACAGATGAGCAGTTTCTGGAGTAACATGAGGAAATTAATCAAGGAGATATGTGTAGGTGAGGTTAGAGAAATGAACAAGGTATAGTGCAATTTTCACAGGCTAGCAGTGTTGGTTGGAGGAGAGATAGAAGACCAATAGGCCCAAAGGGGCACTGCCAGAACCCAGGAGAACCAAGACCTTCTAGTCTTCCAGAGCCCCTCTTGGAGCTGACTGAGACTGGAGGTTTGTAGTCTCCATGGTTGCCTTAGAATGGTTCAACCTCCCACAGCACAGAGCCGAGGGGAAGGAGAGGGGCAGTGGATATTTTCCAAAACCTCCAGACACATGGTGAATAAGCGGGAAAATTCTCTGCTCCCCTGGAGATTATATTCTAGTGAAGACGGAAAACAATAAACAAACATACAATTTAAAATTCAGGAGGAAGAAAAGCCAAGTCAGGTGAAAGGAAAGAGTGGCAGGGAGGCCAGTGATGAAGTCCTTGGAAAGGCACTTGAGTACAGATTCCTTAGGAAAGTGCCTACAAGCAGAGGGACCTGAATGACACGTCTCTTGGGCAGAGAAAACAGGTGTAGAGTTGATGGAACATGCTTCAGAAGCTTAAGGCACATTAGGATCAAAAGGTATTTTGTTTTGTTTTGCCTATTTGGCTACTGAGTGAAGTAGTAAATATTATACCTCTAAGCAAGGCTTCCTGGAAAGAAAGCAGGTGGCACAGTACAAAAATATAAGTGTTCTTAAACACCAAGATAGTTATTTCTGTGTCTAAAGTATGTAGAGAACTCACATCTCTTTTCCATCATAGCATCCAGTTTTGCTCTTTTGAGGAAGGAGCTTTCAGTAAAATGGAAGCCTGGGAAAGATGAAACTCCTCTCCCAGCAGCGACATAAAAGATGGAGATAAATTCAGGACTGGAACTTGTACCCTTGGAAACCATCAGCTGCCCAATGTAGAGCCCTTACCAAACTCTAGGGTCTTCCATAGGCGGGTATCTCCTGGAGACAGCTAGTTGGGTAAAAGAAGAAAAAGGAGGAGAAGGAGGAAGTGGAAAAAGAGGAATAGGATTAGAAGGGGGATTCACTAGCATTTATTGAGCACTGATTTTATGCTTAATATTGTTCTAAGCACTTTACATCATTAGCTCATTTATCCTCAATCTTATGAAGTAGATAGTAGAATTATGCCTATTTTATAGATGATGTGACTGAGACACAGAGTAGTTAAGTAACTTGTTCCAAGGACTTGCAGCATAAGTAGAGGAGCTGAAATTTGAATTAGAGGATCTGACTGTAGAGCCATGCTCTTCACTGCCACAATTTCTTCAGTTGGAGCCTCAAAGAAGGACTAAATCCCATCATGTCTACAAAACCTCTAACTGCACCAAAGGAGAGCTTTCTTCCCTCTCATCCCCCATATCTTCAGGAAAACCTTGGAGAACAAGATCCTGATTATAATTCCTCCAAATTTCACTTGGGATGGTTGGAAAAAGGGAAAAGAAAGAGGATTACACAAAGTGTTCCCTGTTTTGTGACTTGTACTGTGAATTCCCTCTTTTCTCTATCTCAGCAATAACCCAAAAGGCCCACAGAGTCACAGTGCTCTACTGCTAAGCTAGTCATTCACCAACAAAGGTCAAATTTTTGTAAGACACCAATTGCTTCAGATAAAAAGTAGATTCAGGCACACTCACAGTGGTCATTTGAGGTAGAACAGAGTGTAGAGAAAACACTGAAATAAAACGAATTCTCCAATGCTAGCCAACAGCAGGGCTCCCCACCCCCACTCTGCCTGCCCCAGGCCTGAGGAGGAAATAGTTGAAGCAGGACTGGAACCTAGAGAGAGAATCTGTGCCTTTATAGAGGAAAGCAAGCAGCCAGTAGCCTATGGTGATACTATAGGAGGGGAGAGAAAGAATCCACATTTTGGTCTCACTCTTCTCTTCCCCTCTTTTTTGTTGTCCATTCTTTCCATAGGTGGAGTCCAATTGGCAGCCAGAGCACAAGGGCAGGACTCATAGAAAAAACTCCAAGGTATGGATCTGGAGGGCAGATGGACCCAACCAGCACATTCAGGTAGTTCCTAGCACACAAGGCAGTGGACTAAGTACTGGAGAGTAAGTGTGGAGTGTCCAAACATTGACAGGCAAACTGCAGTCCTTCTCTGGGGAACCCTGTGCAGCCCACCTGCCCACCCTCACATCAGGAAAAGAACAATTACATTGTGTTAGATTGTACAATGGCGCTCTGCTGTTTTGTCTCTCCTGGCATTGCTTGTTATTAAGTGTAGTATATCAGCTGCATATGTTATTGTACCCTGCTTGTTATAATACAACTAACAGATACATGAGGTAAACAAGAAGAATACAAACACTGGAATGCTGACCTTAAAACCCATTGTGAGCACAGAGAGGTTAAATATATTCCCAGAGCTGTGCCAATAGCCATTTGCAGAAGACATTAAGAAAGTTAGCTTCAGGGGGATTTGGATAACATTAAACAAACAAACAAATGCGAGCTTTCAGAGAGGAAAGGTTATTAAATTGTACAACAGGATATCCTGAGGAATCTGAGTTCTTCCAGAAAGATTTTAAAAAGTGAATAAGAGGGGCACCCTAGTGGCTCAGTCGGTTAAATGTCTGACTTCAGCTCAGTTCATGATCTAGTGGTTTGTAAGATTGAGCCCCCCGTCGGGCTCTGTGCTGGCAACTCAGAACCTGGAGCCTGCTTTGGTTTCTGTGTCTCCCTTTCTCTCTCTCTGCCCCTTTCTGATCATGCTCTGTATCTCTCTCCTTAAAAATAAATAAATATTTTAAAATTTTTTAAAAATAAAATAAAAAGTGAATAAGAAATTGTCTAGAGCAAGATTCAATTAGGCATGGGAGTTGAACCCAACACTGTTGAAAAGCACAAATTAGGTTCCCTAGGTAAACATTTGTAGGCCAGGGCAGGCTCTAAGCAGAAGGATAAGTGATAAGAAGGCAAGCTGTGCCTTGGGGTCTCCTCTGAAACTGCCACAATTCTTTCCCTCTTGCACAGTCCTCCAATATGATAGTCCCATTTGGTCACATTCAATCCATCCTTATCTCCTTCTTTTTTTCTATTCCATCTAATCCTACAGTGTTAAGTGACGGCAGAGCAGTGACTAATGTGATAGCTCATAGTAAGGCATAATCCTAAAACAATTACTAAGGAAATTTACATTTCAGGAAGCTCTTTCAGAGTTTTACTTTTAATTTCAGACCTAGCTATCTAGTTAAATGTTTCTTATTTGGTGACCCAGCCTGAATGAAAACAGGAGTCAAGATGGCTCTAAGAGAAAAAATGTTAGCCTGGACAACAAATTTTCGTTGCCCAACTTCCTCAGTAAGATAAATTCTGTCTTCTATACAGACCTATTTAGTGTACAATTTATTAGACCCCACCCACTGGGATATATTGTACCACAGATCAGGGCATTACTGCCCTTGCATGTAGGGTCTAAAGAAACAGGAGAAGAGGGAGATTAGCAGCAATGACCCTCATTTTTCCTATTTAAAGGCTACAGAAGATTAGAAATCTATATTACAAAAGTAGAAATAAAGACACAGAGGCAGGGGAAAGACTCATATGAAAAATAGAAAGAACCATTACAAAGGATCTCTCTCTACAAGGGTCATTTGACTTCATCAGAGGATGAGGAGTGGCAAAAAGAGAAATATTTTTCATGGAACAGTGACAGCACCTTAAGCAGGATAGATCAGACCTTGAGTCTGTGACATATTGATCTCCAGTCTATGCTCTCTCCTGAGACTCTAAGTATTGACTTTGATCTAGGAGCCCTTTAAAAGCTGATGTACTGGAAAGAGCACTCAAATGGGCATCAGAAGACTTGAGTGTAAGTCCTGACTTTTCACTATTTGGCATCTGGCCTGAGCAAGTCACTTAACCTTTCTATTTATAAGATAATGGGGATGGACAAAATAAATTATTTAGACTATCATTAATAATGAAACTCCAATACTAAATCACCTGTGATTGTAGGATCTGTAACTTCCTAAGGTACAAACATCTCTTTATTATAGATTTTAAGCTCATAACACATGTATTAATTCAATCATTTGCTTATTCAGCCACACATTTAATTAATATTAATGGAGCATGCTACTAGTAAGGGAAAAAGGAAGCTCATCTTCAATATCTTTGCGAGAATACTTAAGTCTCTGTCTTTGTTGCTGTCTTCTGCTGCATTAACCACTTAGGTAACCTAATCTATTGCAGTTTTCCCAAGGAAAAACCAGAGACAATTTCAGTATTGGAATTGTTTAACTGTCAAATCTTCCCTCATTCTTAACAATGCTTCAAGATCTGAAATATAGAGGTTTCCCCTCCTGAGGTGCTCAGAAATTTCCATTTTACCTTCCAAGGCATCCTTTTCATTATTTTTGCCAAGGACTACATTTATAAAATATGATCAAATTCTTGTTTTGACAATGATGGAGCAAAAAGAAACAAATTTAACCTCCTGCCATAAACAAATGGACCAAATATATGAAACAACTGTTTTGAGACATTGAATAACAATTTCTGCAGAACTGGTGATGCCTGAGAGTATAGAGTCTGTGATTGTGGTGCACTTCTGTATGGCGAGAATTTCAAAATTCAGTGAGGGAGGGGAAATCCAGAGACTGTTGGCCCTGCTAAGCTGAGAAAACAGAGATCAGAGCTTAGAGATGTATAGTCATTCAGAATTACATAAATAAAAAGCTCCAGAAATCTGCATAAAGTATCCTTGAGACTTTGTTGAGTACTAGGATGTGAATAGTTAGAATGAATCTCCACAGCTGGCTGAAAATGATCATGAAGTTATAAGCTGAAAGTTCCTGGTGCTCAGGTTGGGGAGATGTTAATTCTGTCTTAGCTACAGCAGTTTTAGCTTAGGTTGATATAACAACTACCATAGACTAGGTGGCTTAAACAATAAATATTTATTTCTCACAATTCTGGAGGCCATAAAATCAAAGATCAAGGCACCAGTGGATCTGGTATCTTGTGACTGTACACTTCTTGGTTTGCAGACAGTCATCTCCTCACTGCATCCTCACACGTCAGAGAGAGAGGAAGGTAGACTATCAGGTCTATTCATACAAGATCTCTAAACACACTATGAGGAGTCCACCTTCATGACCTAATTATCCTCCAAAGACTCCATCTCCAAATTCCATCACATTGTAGGTTGAGGTTTAAATGTATAACATACAGTCCATAATAAATTCTAACCAGCCACAGTGAAATGTCTTCAATAAATACTCAACTTTCATTGAGACATTGACATGCAGTGAAGATGTTGGAGGAGATGTAGGACTGAACTTTCCCTATAATGGTTATTGTAGACCCATCCAAGGGAGGCTTAATGACAGGTCTTGAAGAATTAAGACCTGACTGCCTGTGAAACAAAGTGTACTTGTCTTTAAAGGAATATGATAAATCCAGGTACTTACAATGTAACATATAATATAACCAGCATCCAATAAAAAATTACTAAACATGCAAAGAAGCAAGTAAATGTGACCTATGAAAGAGAGAAAAGGAAAACTACAAACTACTATCTCTTATAAAGAAAAATGCAAAACTTCTCAACAAAATAGCAACAAACCATTTTATTTTTGTGGATAGTGTAAGAAAGTGTTTTGGGGGGGGGGGGGGCAGACAGAGAGAGAGAGAGAGAGAGAAAGAGAGAGATTCCGAAGCAGGCTCTTCACTGACAGCAGAGAGCCTGATGCAAGGCTCAAACTCACGAACCATGAGATCATGACCTGAGCTGAAGTTAGACACTCAACTGACTGAGCTCCCCACCAGGCACCCTTGTAATACATCTTTAAATCTGGGATTGTGATACCTCCAGATTTGTTCTTCTTTTTCAACATTGCTTTGGCTATTCAGGGTCATTTGCAGCTCCAAACAAATGTTAGGATTATTTGTTCTACTAACATGAAAACTGTTGGTATTCAGATAGGAATTGCATCAAATCTATAGATTGCGTTGGGTAGTATGGACCTTTTAACAATATTGGTCCTTTCAATTCATGTGCATGGGATATCTTTCCATTTGTGTCATCTTCAGTTTCTTTAATTAAAGTTTCATAATTTTCAGAGTACAAGTCTTTCACGTCTTTGGCTAAGTTTATTCCTAGGTATTTTACAATTTTGAGTGCAATTGTAAATGGGATTGTTTTCTTTATTTCTCTTTCTACTATTTCATCATTAGTGTATAAGAATGCAATAGATTTCTGTATATTAAATTGTATACTGAAACTTACTAAATTCGTATATTAGTTCTAGTAGTTTTTTGGTGGATTCCTTAGGGTTTTCTATATATGGTATCATGTCATCAGCAAATAATGAAAGTTTTACTTCTTCCTTACCAATTTGGATGCTTTTATTTCTTTTTCTTGCCTGATTTCTGTAGCTGTGATTTCTAGTACTATGTTGAATAAAAGTGGTGAGAGTGTACATCCTTGCCTTGTTTCTGATCTTAAAGGGGAAAACTCTCAAGTTTTCACGACTGAGTCTGAGGTTAGCTGTAGACTTCTCATATATGGCTTTTTTTATGTTGAACTATGTTCCTTCTTTACCCTCTCTGTTGGTAGTTTTTATGATGAATGAATGTTGTACTTTGTCAAATTGTTTTTTTTTTTCTGCATCCACTGAGATGATTATATGGTTTTTATCCTTTCTCTTTTTGATATGATGGATCACATTTGATTGATTTGCAAATACAGAACCACCCTGCAATCCAACTGAATCCAACAATACATTAAACTGAATCCAACAATACATTAAATAATACATTAAAATGTATTATAAAGTGTGATTGTTAAACATATGGTTACCATGCGATGCAGCACTTCCACTCAGGTATGTACATACATATATACCCAAAGGGAATGAAAATATACTTCTACACAAAAAAATGTACACTCAAATGTTTATAGAAACATTAGCTATAATAGTCAAAAGTAGAGACTTTTAACTGATGAATGCTACACAAGAAATGAAAGAAGCATGCACAAAATTATTTAGTAATATAAATGCATGAAGTACTGATACATGATACAAAATAGATGAAACCTGAAAATATGACCTTAGTGAAAGGAGTCAATCACAAAAGACTACACATTGTACGATCTCATTTATATGAAACATTCAGAATAGGCAAATCTATAATAATAGAAAATAACATTGTTGGTTGCCGGGGACAGGCAGGAGGAAAAATGGGGAATGAATACTAATAGGCATTGGATTTCCTTGGGGTGATGAACTGGGATCAGATAGTGATGGATAGTTGCTCAACTCTGAACACACTAAACACCACTGAATTATATACTTACTTCAAATAGGTGAGTTTTATGGTAGTGAATTGCATCCCAATAATTCTGTTAACATTTTTTACATGGAAATTCAAAGACCTAATGTAACCAAAATAATCTTGAATAATAATACAAATATGGAAACCTTTTACTACCTGATTTTAAGACTTACTTTAAACCTACAATGATTAGGACTCTATGATATTGATCAATGAAACAGAATACAGTCTAGAATAGACACATACTTATATTGTCAGTTGATTTTACAATGGTTCTAAAGTATCAATGGGTATAGTCATTTCCACAAATTGTGCTATAGAATTGAACATCTACATGCAAAAAAAATAAACCTTTATCTGTACCTCATACCATATGCAAAAGTAATTTAAAATGTATCATAGACAGAAATGTAAGATCTACACTTAAAAAAACTTATAGTAGGGGGAGGATCCAAGATGGTGGAACAGCATGGAAGTTTTTTGTGTGTCTCATGTCCATGAAATACAGCCAGACTAACATTCAACCATCCTACACACCTAGAAAACTAATTGGAGGATTAACACAACAATCTGCACAACCTGAACCACAGAATTCAACAGGTACGTGGTGCGGAGAGGTGAATTTGGGGAGCAAGAAGCTGCAGAAGGTAGGGAACCACTTTTGCAGGTGGAGAGAGGACAGAGACTGTGGAGGGGGGTAGAATATGGGAAAAGCACCCCTCCCCAAAAGCAGCTGGAGAGAAAGTGGAAAACTGGAAACAGCCGCAGGGACTAAACTAAAAAGGGAGAAAGAAGAAATGAGAAAGGAGAGGATTTAAATCCCATTAAGACTGTAAACAAGGGGAGCACAATGGCTGCAACTCCACATCTCAATACATGGCGGTGCTCTGGTGGGAAGAGCAAACAGAGTGGGGTCCGGGAGGTTCTCAGGCCACACGGGGAAAAGCGGTTCCACTGGTGGAAGGACATTTGGTAGAGATGGTTGAAGCCACCTGGACCCAGCAGACCCCTGAAGATGGCCGCAATCACTGGTGCTGGGGCAAGGTCATTAAGGGTGAAGCCTGGTACCAGATGTGTGTTATGATTTTCCATAATCCCTGAAATGTTGCTGCTACACTGTCTCATGAACTTTTTCTGGGACAGGCTGGCACCTGGCTTCAGTCTCAGGGAAACAGCAGCAGCAGGGTCAAGCAAGCATTCCTGGGTGCAGCTGCCATTCAGTCATTGCTCATTTGGCTATTGCTTGGTGAGACCCTCCTGCAAAGGGATGGAACAGGTCAAAGCCAAAGTCCTTTGGAAGCAAGGGGCTGGGGAAAACAGCCACATCTGAGAAAAAACTTGGGAGAGAGGTACTGTCTGGGGCCTGGTCATGGAGAGTGAAAAAGTGGAGAATGGACCAGAGCTGAAGACAGAGGACTGGTGCGTGATTGCTGATCTGGGAGAACAGACTGGGTAGCTGGGTGGCACCATTTTCACCACTCCCACGCATGCGCATATGCACCTATGAGCACTGCACTAATCCACCCCAGTAGGCTAGCAGCACCATCTAGTGGAGAGCAGGGCTGTTACACTGAGCCCTGCCCAACTGGGCCAACTATGCTCTTCAAGAACACAAGTCTCACAGCCAGCTTAGTTTATGGACAATAAAGCACTACAGAGACTGACTTCTAGGAGAAAACGAAGCAATTTCAGTCTTACTTCAATCTGTTAGCCGGTTCATCTATTCAGTTTTCTTTCTCTTATATTTTTATTTTTCTCTTTTACACTTCTTTTCTTTTTCTTGACTACAGAAAGAGAAAAAGTTCATTTTTATTTTCAATTTTTATTAAAAATATTTTTATTTAAGTTGTATTACTATATTTTTATTTTGTGTAAATTTTTTCAAATTCTATTTTACTTCCATCATTTTATTTTAGTCTACCTCAGTTTATTCACCTTTTCAAATTTTCAAACAATTTCCTTTTTTTCTTTCTTTTTCTTTTTTTCTTTCTTTTTCTTTATAGAATGTAGAAAGAGAAAAACTTCATTTATACTTTCAATTTCTATTAGAAACATTTTATTTAATATTTTACTATCTGTTTTGCTTTTATGTAAATCTTTCCAAATTCTATTTTACTTCCATCATTTTTAGTCTACTAGTGTATTCATTTTTTCAAATTTTCTTTTTTTCTTTTTATCTTTTTCATTTCTTTTCTTTTTTCTTAAATACAGAAAAATAAAAAAATTCATATTTATTGTTAATTTTTATTAAAAATATTTCCTTAATTTTTTCTACTATATTCTTTACTTTTGTGTATATTTTTTCAAATTCTATTTTACCCCCATTATCTCATTTTAGTCTACTTCAGTGTATTCATTTTTTCAAATTCTCAATATCCTCCCCCCCTTTTTTTCTCTAATCTGTCGAACTACTTTCAACACCCAGACCAAAACAACACCTAGAGTCTAGCATCATCTGTTCGATTTGTGTGTATGTGTGTGTGTGTGTTTAATTTTTAATTTTAATATCTTTTTTAATTTTAATTTTTTTAGTTTCAATTTTACTACTTCATTAAATCCTTTCTCCCTTCAAAATGACAAAACGAAGGAATTCACCCCAAAAGAAAGACCACAAAGAAATGACAGCCAGGGATTTAACCAACAGAGATACAAGCAAGATGTCTGAACCAGAATTTAGAATCACAATAATAAGAATACTAGCAAGAGTTGAAAATAGATTAGAATCCCTTTCTGTAGAGATAAAAGAACTAAAAAATAACCAGAATTAAATTAAAAATGCTATAACTGAGCTGCAATCATGGATGGATGGAATGGCGGCAAGGATGGATGAGGCAGAACAGAGAATCAGTGATATAGAGGACAAATTTATGGAGAATAATGAAACAGAAAAAAGAGGGAGATGAAGGTAAAAGAGCACAAATTAAGAATTAGAGAAATCAGTGACTCATTAAAAAGGAACAACAGAATAAAGGGGTCCCAGAAGAGGAAGAGAAAGAAATAGGGGAAGAAGGGTTATGTGAGTGAATCATAGTGGAAAACTTTTCTAACCTGGGGAAAGACACAGACAGCAAAGCCCAGGAAGTGCAGAGGACCCCGATTAGATTCAACAAAAACTGACCATTGACAAGGCATATCATAGTCAAATTCACAAAATACTCAGGCAAGGAGAGAATCATGAAAGGATCAAGGGAAAAAAAGTCCCTAACAAACAAGGGAAGACAGATCAGGTTTGCAGCAGACCTATCCACAGAAACTTGGCAGTTCAGAAAGGAGTGGCAGGATATATTCAGTGTGCTGAATCAGAAAAACATGCAGCCAAGAATCTTTATCCAGCAAGGCTGTCATTCAAAATAGAAGGAGAGATAAAAAGTTTCCCAGACAAACAAAAATTAAAGGAGTTTGTGACCACTAAACCATCCCTGCAAGAAATTTTAAGGGGGACTTTCTGAGTGGAGAAAAGATGAATATATATATCAAAAGCAACAAAGATTAGAAAGGACAAGAGAACATCACCAGAAACTCTAAATCTCCAAGCATCATAATGGCAATAAATTAATATCTTTCAGTACTCACTCTAAATATCAATGGACTCAATGCTCTAATCAAAAGACATAGGGTAACAGAATGGATAAGAAAACAAGATCCATCTATTTGCTGTTTACAAGAGACCCCCTTGAGACCACTAAAGTCACCTTCAGATTGAAAATAAAGGGATGGAGAACATCTATCATGCTAATGGTAACAAGAGAAAGCTGGAGTAGCCATACTTATATCAGACAATCTAGACTTTAAAATAAAGACTGTATCAAGAGATGCAGAAGGGCATTATATCATAAAAAAACGGGTCTACCCACCCAGAAGACCTAATAATTGTAAACATTTACATGCCAAATGTGGCAGCACACAAATATATAAATCAATTAATCACAAATATAAAGAAACTCATTGATAGTAATACCATAATAGTAGGAGACTTCAACACCCCACTCAGCAATGGACAGATCATGTAATCAAAAAAATCAACAAGGAAACAATGGCTTTGAATGACACACTGGACCAGATGGACTTAACAGATATATTCAGAACAATTCATCCTAAAGCAGCAGAATATACCTTCTTCCCCAGTACACATGGAACGTTCTCCAGAATAGACCACATACTGGGATACAAATATTCCCTCAGCAAGTACAAAAAGATCGAGATCATACCATGCATATTTTCAGACCACAATGCTATGAAACTTGAATCAACCACAAGAAAAAAAATTGGAAAGGTAATAAATACTTGGAGACTGAAGAACATCCTACTAAAGAATAAATGGGCAAACCAAGCAGTTATAGAGGAAATTAAAAAGTATATGGAAGTCAATGAAAATGATCACACCACAACACAAAACCTCTGAGATGCAGCAAAGGCTGTGTTCTCTATAAGAGGAAAGTATATAGCAATCCAGGCCTTCCTAAAGAAGGAAGAAAGATCTCAGATACACAACCTAACCTTACGCCTTAAGGAGCTGGAAAAAGAACAGCAATTAAAACCCAAAACCAGAAGAAGACAGGAAATAATGAAGATTATAGCATAAATTAATGCTATCAAAACAAAACAAAACAGTAGAACAGATCAATGAAACCAGAAGCTGGTTCTTTGAAAGAATTAACAAAATTGATAAACCACTAGCCAGTTTGATCAAGAAGAAAAAGGAAAGGACCCAAATGAATAAAATCAATAACGAAAGAGGAGAGATCACAACCAACACAGCAGAAATAAAAAACAAGAATAAGAGAATATTATGAGCAACTGTATGCCAACAAAATGGATAATCTGGAAGAAATGGACAAATACCTAGAAACATATATACTACCAAAACTGAAACAGGAAGAAATAGAAAATTTGAACAGACCCGCAACTAGTAAGTAAATTGAATTAGTAATCAAAAATCTGCCAAAAAACAAGAGTCCAGGGCCAGATGGCTTTCCAGGGGAATTCACCAAACATTTAAGGAAGAGTTAACACTTATTCTCTTGAAACTGTTCCAAAAAATAGAAATGGAGGGAAAACTTCCAAACTCTTTCTATGAAGCCAGCATTACCTTGATTCCAAAACCAGACAGAGACCCCACAAAAAAGGAGAACTATAGGCTAATTTCCCTGATGAACATGGATGTGAAAATCCTCAACAAGATATTAACCAACTGGCTCCAATAATACATTAAAAAAATTATTCACCACGACCAAGCGGGATTTATACCTGGGATGCAGGACTGGATCAATATCCGCAAAACAATTAAAGTGATTCATCACATCAATAAAAGAAAGGACAAGAACCATATGATCCTCTCAATAGATGCAGAGAAAGCATTCCACAAAATACAACATCCTTTCTTGATAAAAACCCTCAAGAAAGTGTGGATAGAAGGATCATACCTCGAGATCATAAAAGCCATATATGAACGACCCAATGCTAATATCATCCTCAATGGGGAAAAACTGAGAGCTTTCCCCATAAGGTCAGGAACAAGACAGGGATGTCCACTCTTGCCACTGTTATTCAACATAGTATTGGAAGTCTTAGCCTCTGCAATCAGACAACACAAAGAAATAAAAGGCATCCAAATCAGCCAGGAGGAAATCAAACTTTCACTCTTCCCAGATGACGTGATACTCTATATGGGAAACCCAAAAGATTCCACCAAAAAACTGCTAGAACTGATTCATGAATTCAGCAAAGTTGCAGGATATAAAATCAATGCACAGAAATCAGTTGCATTCCTATACAACAACAATGAAGCGACAGAAAGAGTAATCAAGGAATCGATCCCATTTTCAATTTCACCAAAAACCATAAAATACCTAGGAATAAATTTAACCAAAGAGGTGAAAAATCTATACTCTGAAAACTATAGAAAGCTTATGAAAGAAATTGAAGAAGGCACCAAAAAATGGAAAAAGATTCCATGCTCCTGGATAGGAAAAACAAATATTGTTAAAATGTCGATACTAACCAAATAAATCTACATATTCATGCAATCCCCATCAAAATAACACCAACATTCTTAACATAGATAGAACAAATAATCCTAAAATTTGTATGGAACAATAATAGACCCCGAATAGCCAAAGCAATCTTGAAAAAGAAAACCAAAACAGGAGGCATCACAATCCCAGACCTCAAGCTATACTACAAAGCTGTAATCATCAAGACGGTATGGTACTGGCAAGAGACCAGACACTCAGATCAATGGAACAGAATAGATAACTCAGAAATGGACCCACAAATGTATTGCCAACTAATTTCTGACAAATCAGGAAAGAATATCCAATGGAATAAAGACAGTATCTTCAACAAGTGGTGCTAGGAAACCTGGACAGCGACATGCAGAAGAATGAACCTGGACCACTTTCTTACACCATACACAAAAATAAACTCAAAATGGATGAAAGACCTATATGTAAGACAGGAAGCCATCAAAATCCTCAAGGAGAAAGCAAGCAAAAACCTCTTTGATCTTGGCCACAGCAACTTCTTATCCAACACGTCTCCAGAGGCAAGGGAAACAAAAGCAAAAAATGAACTACTGGGACCTCATCAAAATAAAAAGCTTCTGCACAGCGAGGGAAACAATCAGAAAAACTAAAAGGAAACCTACAGAATGGGAAAAAAAAATTTGGAAACGACAGATCAGTTTATAAAGGGTTAGTATCCAAAATCTATAAGGAACTTATCAAACTAACACCGAAAAAACAAATAATCCAGTGAAGAAATGGGAAAAAGACATGAATAGACATTTCTCCAAAGAAGACAACCAGATGGCCAACCAACACATGAAAAAATGCTCCACATCACTCATCATCAGGGAAATACAAATGAAAACCACAATGAGATACCACCTTACACATGTCAGAATGGCTAACATTAACAACTCAGGCAACAACAGATGTTGGCAAGGATGCAGAGAAAGAGGATCTCTTTTGCTTTGTTGGTGGGAATGCAAGCTGGTGCAGCCACTCTGGAAAACAGTATGGAGGTTCCTCAAAAAACTAAAAATAGAACTACCCTGCAACCCAGCAATTGCACTACTAGGCATTTATCCACAGGATACAAGTGTGCTGTTTCGAAGGGACACATGCACCCCCATGTTTATAGCAGCACTATCAATAGCCAAAATATGGAAGGAGCCCAAATGTCCATGGATGGATGAATGGATAAAGAAAGATGTGATATATATCTATATCTATATGTATATCTATATCTATATCTATATCGATATAGATATATGAAATCTTGCCATTTGCAACTAGGTGAAATTAGTCAGTTAGAGAAAAACAAATATCATATGACTTCACTCATATGAGGACTTTAAGAGACAAAACAGATGAACATAAGGGAAGGGAAACAAAAATAACATAAAAACAAGGAGGGGGACAAAACAGACTAGACTCATAAATATTGAGAACAAACAGAGGGTTAGTGGAGGGGTTGTGGGAGGGGGGGGGATGTGCTAAATGGGTAAGGGGCATTAAGGAATCTATCCCTGAAATCATTGTTGCACTATATGCTAACCAATTTGGATGTAAATTAAAAATAATAATAATAAAATTTTATTAAAGGTATAATAGAAAATAGAGGGGAAAATTTTTCGTGAAAAATTTGCTTTGGCAAATTTTGCTTAGGCAAAGATTTCTCAAACATGACACAAAAATTTGGACTATAAACAGAAATTTTGATAATGTGGACTTCATAAATTTTAAACACTTGCTTCTCCAAAGGCATCATTAAGAAAAGAAACAGCAAGACACAGACTGGAGAAAATATTTGCAAAACACATACTTGATTTCAAGATGTATAAAACATTCTCACAACTCAATGATATGAATATAAATAGCAATAAATATTTGATATTTATTAATGAAGATATATAAACGACAAAAATGCTCAACAACATGGCACATAGGGAAATGTAAATAAAAACCATAGTGAGGAACTCCTACACTTCCTCTAGAATGACCAAAATTTAAGACAGACAAACCAAGTTTTGTCAGGAATGTGAAACAGCTAGAACTTTTGTACATTACTGGTGGGAATGCAAATGTACAGGCACCCTGAGAACTAATCGGTAAGTTTCTAAAACCTTAAATATCCATTTACCATATGATCCAACAATCACACTCCTACATATTTATCAAGAAGTACTTCTACTGGAATGTTCACAGAAGCTTTATTTATAATAGCCCAAAATTGTGGGAAAAAGAATGAACAAATACATCACAAATCTATACAATGAACAATTAACCAACAATTTAAAGGAAAGACAAATTGATGCATGTAACAACATGAATGAATCTCAGAAGCTTTATGCTAAATGAAAGAATAAGGACACAAAATACTTCATACTGTGTGATTCAATTTATATGAGTTCTACAAAAGGGAAAAAAAAATACAGAACAGAAAGAATCTACAGCTGCCAATGCCCAAGGGCCAAAGGAAGGGATGGCCTGAAATGGAGCATAAGGAAAATCTTCTATATTTGATTGTGGTGATAACTACACTACTAAGCACATTTGTCAAAATTCATCAAATTATAAACTTAAATTTGGTAATGCAAATTTTACCTTGATGAAGCTGATTAACAAGACTAATACGTGAACTACAGAAGCAATGGACAAGGAGATTGTAGGAAAAAAAGTGTGGACATATACTAGGACAGAACAAAATAGTGTGACTCTTTTCCTAGAGATCTGAGTGAAGAAAAGTGGTTTCAAATAGCCACAGAAGGAAATGCAGTTATATTTAACAAAACACACAACCAACCTCCTTTTGAAACTGAAATAGGAAATGTAGAACAATGTTCTCCTGAGGTGGGCTTCCTTATGCCTACAGGAATTTCGGTAGAACTTGGTGTAAAGTCTTTTCATTAAGAGAACCACCTTTAACCAGTGAATGATGGTTTATTGAGTGTGCATTAAAGTCCTAGAGTCAAAATACTTCAGGGGAAGTGCACTGTGACTCCAGGTAACAACCACATGGCTGCAGCTGGGTAAATCTGTGTGGGGAACAGGTATTCATGCCCCTGAGGCGGATGTTAAGGGGTGGATCTGACTACCAGATATAGACTCTAGATTCTATTTTATTTTAAATAATAATTCTTTTTCTAGTCCTGGCATATATCAAGGTGTAAAAAAATATGGATTTGGGAGATACTAAATTATTTCAAATTACTTTAAGCCATCTGCAGAAAAACGTGATCTGCAAGGTAGAATTTTGAGTCCCACTTCTGATTTCAAAGCAATGGCTTTTCTATCATCAGTTCTGCCTTCCTGGCATCAATGACCATTATATATTTTAAAACCCAGATTCTGGACCAGCAGAACAGATACATACCTGTGTACATACCCAGTATTATGTTGGATTTTCTTGGTTTGTGTTCTGAATAAAATGGAACAACCCATTTATTCTCACTTCTCTTGCAAAGTGTATTTTATCTTTCACATAAATATCTCTTTCTGGTTTATTCCAGCTACTGAAGACTTTTTCTACAATCACAACTTGTGGAGGATTATTACTGCCCTTTGAAGTGCTGGAAAATAAGAAATTCTTTTACTTGCTGATAAAAATATGGAGTGAAGAGAAGAGAACATGTTTAGAAGGTGTAAAGAGAAGGAAGAAGTGCTTCTTCATCTCAAGAGTACATGTTAAAGCCTCCAGCTTCAACTCTCAATTAACAGATCCACAATTCAATTCCCAAGTCAGAATTTTCTCTGGTCAGGTCAAGTGGAATTATTAGAAGTGCCAAGGTAAGTTTTAAAGAGTCTCTCAATTGGGGAATAATTCCTCCCGATGAAGCAATCAGCTCTGGAGGGTCAGAAGTCAGTAGGGGCAGGTTGCTCCATTTTTCAAAGGAAAGTGTGTTTATGGGGCCTGACAAGGTTCCAGGCAAAGGGTATATTTATTTAATGAGTATTGTCTCTCTTTCTAGAGTTGAAACGAAGCACCAAGGCCAAGTGTGTTTTGGGTACGGACTCTAAGCTGCTGCAAACCCAAAGGCTCCAGGTCCAAAATCAGAGAAACTATTTGAGAAATTCTTTTAGAAATTAATGTTAGCTCTTGCTTTTTCTCTTCCATTATTGAATGAGAACACGCAAAATTGTGTCCATTGATGTGTGTTTATGAAGATGCAGACAACAGCACACTCATCAAAAGCATGGACTCCAGCACTAACAAGCTTTGTGGCAAGGGCTGGCAGATTACATCACCTTGCTATGACTCGGGTTTCTGTATCTATAAAATGACAATGGAACCTGCCTCATGGGGTTGTTGGGAGGAATAAAGGAGATAAGGCCTGAAAACTACATATAATACAGCCTGATACATGCTAAATAATTGCTAACTCATGTTATAATTGCTATGTAGAGAAAAATATACACAAAGAACACCTAGGCAACTGTGCAGGACTCCACACATCCTGTGCATGCACACGTCCACATCAAAATCATTGCTTGTGTGCACACACACACATGCTCAAAGTGGGAACAATTCTTGATCCATCTGGACATGGATAGATGTATGCATAGATACATGTTTCCCCAATGCCATGTGTGTGTGCTCAGACGTATAGAGTGACACACAAGTGTGTCATTTCTGGACCAGTATCAGCACTCTTCTCCTGTAACCTAACAAAGCACCTATGTCTTGGTGCCTAACCTGTCTCTGCCATGTCCTGTCATTCTCTGAGGTGCACATGTGGCACATGTGGCAGGACTCCAACAGAACCTGCTTTCCATCCTCCCTTTATGTGCAGTGCACCTACGTGTTGGAGGAGCCCACACATCTCTACACTTCAACACATTCTGTCCTGAGTCATAGCCAAGGCTGCCCACATCAGGTCCTCATAGGGATGGGAGCCTGCACAGTGCAGGTTTAAGAGGAGCTTTGGCCAAGGAACTCTCTATTCCTACCAGAATAAAGCCCAAACTCCTTTAAACTGTGTGCAAACTCAGACATGCACTGCAAAGCTCCCTGCTGCCTCCAGCATCAACTGCTTCCCTCTCCAGAATCATTGCCTGCTTTCTCAGGCTTCAGGACCTCCTTTGAGCCCTTCCACACCCAGCACATTCTTCTTTTGTCTTCAAAATCCAGCTCAAATGGCAAAATTTACCCTAATAGACCAGAACACATTGTCTCTTTCTCTGAGTCCCTGTTCAGTCCTTTGCTACATAGGGTCTCACTGCTTGTCCTGCAGTGAGAGGGACTCACCTGGGATAAAGCCCACCTTCTCCTACCAATCTTCTCCATCCTAAACCACCCAACTTTATAGGACCTCACATTTCACCACATTTCACATTTCACTTTACTTATGGCCTCATTCACATCAGCCTCCACCCTGGGCCTCCAATAACTCAGACTTTTCTCTGCCACTGGACTTTTGCATAGCTGTGCCCTCTGCTCCCCCCTTCCCAAACACACACACACACACACACACACACACACACACACACACATATTCCCCCAGCCTCCTTCTTGTCATCCCTCAAGTATTAATTCAAATGTCCCCCTTCAGAAATCCTTCCAGGACTCCCCTATCTGAAAGACCCCTTTCCTTCTGTCACTCTGTACATTATTACTCTTTTTATTTCCTACACAGCACTTCTCACAGCCCAAAATTCACAGCCTATTCAGTTAAGGCATAACCTCCTTTATTGCATTTTGCTTTATTGAGCTTTGCAGATACTGCGTTTTTTACAGATTGAAGCTTTGTGGCAACCTCACATTAAGCAAGTTGATGGGTGCTGTCTTTCAAACAGGGTTTGCTTACTTTGTGTTTCTCTTTGACATTTTGGGTATTATTGTAATATTTCAAAATTTTTCATTAGTATTATATCTGTTATGGGATATGTGGTCAGTGAACTATGACTCACTGAAAGCTCAGATGATGGTTGGCAGTTTTTAGTGGTAAAGTATGTTTTAATTAAGCTATGTACATTGTTATTTGACATAATGCTAGTGTACACATAACAGACTACAATATAGTGTAAACATAACTTTTATATGCACTGTGAGACCAAAAATTTCATTTGACTCATTTTATAGTGATACTTACTTTATTGCAATGGTATGGAACAAAACACACAGTGTTTCTGAGGTGTGCCTGTATCTATTTCTTATTTCTTGTCTGTTCCTCCAATTAGAATGTCAGCATGCCAGCTTCTCATGTTCTTGGCCACATCTGCCTTTCTCACTGCTGTGTTCCCAGAGCCTGACTGTGCCTGCTGCATGGGAAGCACTCCGTGAACCATAGGTCTGTTTCTCTACCAGACACTGGGTCCCTGAAGGACAAAGACTGTGGTTAATAGTCACAACTTTCTTTTCTTGGTATTTAACTCTCTGAGGATGATAAGAATCCCAGTAAAATTCTGCCTTAATAATAAAATAATAAAAACAGACCTGATTCATTTGAAGCAGAAATGCATGGAGTTTACACATATACACACAAACACCCACACACATAAATACATAGGTACACACCCACATGCACACACATTCTCTGATTGGTTTGGGGTTTCTCTATGGGATCACCATGGCTCTAATAAGCTGAGTGTGAAAAACACCACACTCCTGAATTCTCTGAAGAATGTTGCTATGGTCTCAATGTTTGTGTCCCTCCAAATCCACATATTAAATCCTAATTCAAACGTCTGACTTCGGCTCAGATCATGATCTTGTGGTTCATGGTTGTGAGACCCATGTCAGGCTCTGTGCTGACAGCTCAGGGCCTGGAGCCTGCTTTGGATTCTCTCTCTGTGTCTGCCCCTCTCTCACTCATCTCTCTCTCTCTCTCTCTCTCTCTCAAAAATTAAAAAAAAAACATTGAAAAAATAAATGAATGAATGAATGAATAATCCTAATTGAATGTGGTGGTAGTAGGAGGTGGGATGTGATTAGGTCATGAGAGTGGAGTCTTCATGAATAAGATTAGTGCTGCTATAAAAGAGGCCACAGAGAGCTCTCTATGCCTTTCTGCCCTATGAGGACACAGCAAGAAGTGTTGGTCTTCTACCAGAACCTGACCATGCTAGAACCCTGATCTTGGACTTTCAGTCTCTAGAAGTGTGAGGAATAGATTCTTATTGTTTATAAGCTTCCAAGTTTGTGGAATTTTTTAATAGCATCCCAAAAGGACCAAGACATACGAGTAATTCTGTATTCCCCAGGTGAAGGAGAGGCAAGAAACTTGAGTTACTGCTGCCTGGAAGAAAGCCAAAAGACCTTCACACTTGTTGGCTAAGTCCTCACAGATTTCTGGAGAGGTAAGGCTAATTGCAGGCAGAGCACTGGAAGGTCCCAGGAAGAATGGGAGACCCATCAGAGGGATACTCACAAAGCATCACTCATCACTTCACAGGAAGATCCACCAAGAGCTCTGTCATCTGCCTTTATTAAGCTCCACTGAACCAGACAGACAGTGCCCTCTAATGAGCCTGAACCTCTTCATCATTAGGAACACAGACTTGCAGAAAGGGAAAGGGATATGGGATTACTTGCCATATCAATCAGCATTCTCCAGAGAAACAGAACCAACAGGATGTTTATATAGAGAGATTTCTTGTGTAATTGGATCATGTGATTATGGATGCTGGCAATTCCAAAATCTGTGGAGTGGGCCAGAAGGAAAGAGCTGGATTTGCAGTTTGACTCTGAAGGCCGTCTGCTGTAGAATTCCTCTTAGCCAGAGAGGTCAGGCTTTTGTTCTATACAGGCCTTCAACTGATTGGATGAAGCTACCTGCATTATGGAGGGCAATCTGTTTTAATCAATATCCACTGATCTAAATGTTAATCTCATGGAAAAACACCCTCACAGAAACATCTAGAATAATGTTCGATCAAATGTCTGCACACTATGACCCAGCCAATATGACACATGAACTAACCATATCACATTCATCCAAGATCTTCATTCATCAAAACAGCAAAACTGAGCCACAGTGCCCTGGAACACAGATTGGACATATCCAGGCCCAGGACACAGGGCTCCTGCTTCCTTACCTGGTGCATTCTCTGTTCCCAGGCTGCGTGATGGAGAGGCTATGGAGCTGCCCCATAGGGACACAGCTCTCCTAATTCCCAGACCTGACAAAACTCCAAAGCTGGTCTTCCTCAATCCCCATGGCAATCAAGCCATTGTCCCTAAGCCCCAAATTACAGAGCCTTTCTTCAGAATTTCCTCTGAAGTTACAGTGCATGGGTGGACAGGGAGCTGATGCTCCTCCAGCATCAGTGTTACATTCTGGGTGGCTCTCATGTCCCTGCTTATCCATGTGGTATCTTTCCCTGTCCTGTTTCCTGTTTTCTCTGGGTATCTGCATTGTCCTGTCTTGCCTAGGATCCTCCTCTATTGCACTGTACCTCTATCCTCATCCTTGCCCCATCCTATTCAGCCCTCTGCCTTTCCTTTCTCTACCTCATCACTGTCCTTCCTCTCTTCCCATCCAGACCCTTTGCCTCCCCTTCTCCTCTTACCCAGAACTTTCCCCTTCCTTTATCCCTTCCCAACCCACCTTCCTCCTCTCCTTCTTCTCTTTCCCATCACTATCCCTCCTCCTTTTCCCATCCCACCCTCCCCAACTCTTATCCCCATCACCATCCATATCCCTCTTCTCTTCCCATCCAGCCCCATTTTCTCCCTTTTAACCACATCCCTTTGCTACCAGATATCACCCCTCTGCTTCCCTCTGCCCCTGAGATTCTTTTTTTTTTTTAATTTTTTTTTCAACGTTTTTTATTTATTTTTGGGACAGAGAGAGACAGAGCATGAACGGGGGAGGGGCAGAGAGAGAGGGAGACACAGAATCGGAAACAGGCTCCAGGCTCCGAGCCATCAGCCCAGAGCCCGACGCGGGGCTCGAACTCACGGACCGCGAGATCGTGACCTGGCTGAAGTCAGACGCTTAACCGACTGCGCCACCCAGGCGCCCCCAGCGCCCCTGAGATTCTTGCTTGTGTGCCTGCCTCCTTTGTCTCCACAGGATTAGGAGTTGGGGGCTGGGGACTGACATCACTGACCAGGTTTGGAGCCACTCGATCAGGATCTGAAAGTGTACTCTGAGAGATTAGAAATTAGGGAGCCAGCTTTTAGACCCATTTGTCTTGTTCTCTTCAGCTCTATTAATATTCATTAAGCCAGCTTCTTTCAGCACCTAAACCTCTTTGCATACAGAAAGTTATGGCTGCTATATATCCCTTGGGTTTGAAGTGCCAGTGGGTCATCCAAGAGGAGATGTCACACAGCAGTGCAGGCTTGCACAGAGGAAGTGCCCTACACTAAACATGCTTTCTGGAGTCACACTACTTTACATCCCAGACCTCCTGGTTGCTAGCTGTGCAACCTTAGATGGGAAGCATCACTCCCCTGCATCAGGGTCCTCACCTACAAAACAGGGATGATGACAGCACATTACCCATGACTGCCAGAAGGATTAAATATACTGGTGCTTGTAACACAGTTGCAGTGGGATATGTCACAGAGCAGCTTCCTCCATTCTCTGCTCTTTGGGTCCTATTGTGTGTTGGGGGCCAAGAGGCATTGTTTTATGTGCCAAGGTGCCATAGGAGGGTGGAAGGATGCTGATCACTGGAAATTGAGCCCTCTTGTCATGGAGAACATCTTCCAAAAAGATAACAAGGTATTGTGACCCTCCCTTACCTGAGTGGGAATTGAGCTGGCTTCCTTTCTTCTCCCAAACTGCCACAGGAGCTCCATTCTTTCTGCTCTTCCTGTACCAGTATAAAACCAAATGTTTGTATTGTGTTCTGCATGTTACATGACATTCTCCTACATAAGACTTTGAGAGATCTATGGTGAAATCTAAAGCATGCACTAAGAACCACAAAGTTTGCTTTATCAAGGTGACAGACCTGAAGAATGACAAGGACTCTAGAAAGGCAGAGAAACAGATGATTTTCCTGGGCTTCCCAGGGCCTGATTGCCAGCAGGGGCTGTAACACCAGGTCTGACTGGCTGCAGAGGCTGTGATCCAGATCTGTCCCCCAACCGGGGCTGTGATCAGGCCAGAGATGCTGGATAACTAACCAATGGTAACCAACCACCACCACTGGGCAGAAATACTTCTCACCTGGTGTGGGGCATGGGTTATAAAGAGAAACATTCTGTTCAGCAAGAAAGGAAGGTGGAGAAAAATATCTAAGAAAGAAAGAAAATTGGTGGCAATAGAAAAGGAATTTTAAAAACTTAGAGGGGAGAATTGCTTTACTTAACTGGTAAAGTTAGCAAAATACAAAGACTTTTGTTTGTGGGAAGTTGTCTACCTCACCTGGTTTACATCAAGATTTTTTATTTTTATTTTTATTTTCTTAATGTTTTTATTTTTGAGACAGAGAGAGACAGAGCATGAGCAGGGGAGGGACAGAGAGAGAGGGAGACACAGAATTTGAAGCAGGCTCCAGGCTCTGAGCTGTCAGCACAGAGCCCGATGCGGGGCTTGAACTCACGGACTGTGAGATCATGACCTGAGCTGATGTCGGACACTTAACTGACTGAGCCACCCTGGCGCCCCTACATCAGGAATTTTTAAAGAAACAAAGTGGGAAATGGGGAAAAAGGAGATCTCAGGCTCAGACACAGTCTTACCTTATCATCAGTCCTGGCCATGGATGAAGGTGCAGGCCATGCCTGCAGAGACGAGAACCTTTCACCTTCAGCATTGTCCCCTCTCCCTCACAGTGAGGCTACCTCAAGCCCTGCCTGCCATTTGACCTCATGTGGTATCACAGGCCATCGCCTCTCCTAAAAATGGTGCTCTTAATGTGCCAAAAGAAGGCTGGGGACAGAAAATACCGTCTTGATTGGCCTGTGCACTGTGACCCTGGATTACAAGTGCTCTACCCAAAAATAAACCCAAAATTGATTAAATACCTAAATGTAAAACTTGAAACCATAAAACCCCTAAATGAAAATATATGCTATAAACTCTTGGGCAATATTTTTCCAGGTATGTCTCTCTAGGTGAGAGAAGCAGAAGGAAAAATAAACAATTGGTACTACATCCAATTAAAAAGCTTTCGCACAGCAAAGAAAACCAACAAAACAAGAAGCCAGTCTACTGAATGGGAGAACATATTTGCCAATGATATATCTGATAAGGGGTTAATATCCAAAATATATAAAGAACTCATACAGCTCAACACCAAAACAAAACAAAACAAAAAACAAATAATACAATTTAAAATGGGCTGATGTCCTAAACTGACATTTTTCTAAAGACATACAGATGGTCAACAGACACATGAAAAGATGCCTAACATCAGGGAAATGCAAATCTGCCATCCAACATAGGGCATTAATGCCATCTGAGATGACAAGAGGCCTTTGGACAGGTCAGGAACTTCAGCTCCATACATGTCCCCACATGTGGAACACCTACACATAAATCTAGTGTGGACCGTGTGGCATTAGGCTCCTTAACAGCCAGCCTCCTTTGTCATGCCTTTCTTCCCCCTAGCACAGTTAGTGTATTTTCAGCAGCAAGTAATGGGAAAATCTGTTAGCAGTGACATAATTGTAAGGACAGTACCTCTTTCAGACTCTAACCACAAGTCTGCATGCAGGGGGGTGCCCCCTCCTCAGGGTTGGTGGAGCAGCTAAACAATGACATCAAGGGCTGCCCACATTTCATCTTTCATCTGCATCTTCTGAGATTACAGATGTCTTCCTTCATGTTTATAGAATGACTGTAATAGTTCCCAGCTTGACATGTAGGCAGGACCATGTTCAGAAACAAAGAAGAGGGACATTTTCTTTGGTACAACTGTTTTATCAAGAAAGAAAGCTTTCTCTGAAACTCTCCATCTGACTTTCCCTCAAGCTCCCTTTGACTAGTATTAGGTCCTAGTCCCGTGAACTACTCAGAAAAGAAATTGGAAAAGTAAAATTCTGACATCTTCAGCACATTGTGGGGTGATGGAGGATAATTTGGGAAAGTAGACACCAGTGTGGGTGTCCATGGCTGCACACTGAGAAGCTCATGTTCCCCAGCACAGCGGCCTTTGCACATGCTGTTCCCTTTGTCCTCACTGCCATCTCATCCCCTATCCTTTCTTTACTTGTGACTCCTACTCAATCTAGAATGTTCTCTCATTTCTCCAGTGAATATCCTCAGCTCCCCCATGTAGAGTGGCTTTACTAGAATCAAGTTTGCATAGTACATTTCATTAGCTTCCATATCTATTACTCAAATATGAGTTCCTTGCTTTCAGAGACCATGCCCCTATCTGTGCATGCTCCCACCTCACCCCCACACCAAGCTCAATACTTTTCAACTTATACTCAGCTTATATATTTGAGTAGGTTAAAATATACCTACTGTTGTAACTGTGTGTTGGTTTGGATGCTGTCCATTTTCTGGGAAGAAAGTGATGAAGACTGCTATCCCCCAATGACAGGGGGCAGTGCTCAGTATGTCCAGGTCTCAGGTCTGGCCCCTTATGTTAGTATATCTAGAAACTGTAGTTCTCAAAATCCAGTATGCATGTTCCTTTCTTGTTGCTGCTGTAACAAATTACCATTCATGTAGCAACATAAAATAATACAAATGTATTTTCTCAAGGTTCTGTAGGCCACAAGTCCCACATGGGTCTCACTAGACTAAAATCAAGGTGTAAGTGGGTTGGAGTCCCTTCTTGGGGTAATCAGGGAAAGTCCACCTCTTGCCCTATCCAGCTTCTAGAGGCTACCTGCTTTTCTTGGTCCATGGCCCTTTACTTCAACTTGGAAACTAACCAAGGTAGACAGGGTCTTTCTCTCACTGCATCTCTATGACACTTCTTCCTTTGTCCTGTCTGACTCTAACCCTCTGATTTTAAGGAATTTTATGATTAGAGTGGGTCCACCCAGTAACCCATGACATCCTTCCCTTCCTTAAGTGAAGTACTTCCCCAAAGTCATGTTGTTACACAAGGGAGCATATTTACAGGTTCTGGGGACTAGGATATGGACATCCTTGGGGCTATTATTCTTCCCACCATGAATGAGGAAGCTTCCCTGAGGAACTTGGCATGAGAAGTCTCAGATTCTGTTGCAGAGCGTGGGGTGAGGCCCAGGGATCAACATGTAGCACAAGCCCCAGATGATTCTGTTCTGGGCAACTTAAGGAGCTCTCTTTTAAAAAAACAAATACGGAATTTACAAGGCATTTCCACTTTCATGAGTTCATATGATGTGCACAAGGACCTTTGGAGAGAGGAAAGTCGGAACATTCATACCCATTTCAGAGATGGGAGTCTAGTACTTAAACAGAGAGAACCCTGGATTGAGCAGAAAGGAGCCAGAAATGGGTTCAAAGCTTCAGGAACCAAGTCAGGTGCTCATGACACCCTCCCTGCCAGCAAGTTGTCACCACAGAAAATGACAGTGTCCATATGTGCCTCCCCAGAAACTGGATGGCAGACAGCATCACAGGATGAAGGACACAGACCGCCGGATGCTGCTTTCAGTGGGGAAAGGGTCGCCATCCCCCAGGCTTTCTCCTGAGACTCAGACCACCTCCCACAGTGTCTCCGCAGGGTCCCCATAAGCCTGAGGAGTAAGCAGGGAGGCATGCACATCGGCTGCATGGGCCCTGCACTCAGGTTCTTCCCCACTTTCAGCTTGGCTGTACTTCATGGAGTTCCTCCTGACACTCTGCAGTCTCTGATTTGGAAGAGGTTCCATCTGCCAGGAGGGCTTGGCTCTGGGTTTCTGAAGGCCTGCTTCTGTTGCAGGCACTGATGCATGTGTGTGCTGTGTTCCAATTTAATTATTCACAATTATAAAGTCGTGGGATATGAAAACACTAATTGAAAATTTGGGTGCTTACCTTCTACAGTCTGCAGAGAGTGTGTATGCCTGTCTGGTTAACAGGAAAGGGATTGTATTTTCTAGATCATTGATTTATCATCATTAAGGCTCCAAATACAGTGCTGTGTGAGTCAGCATCAGGAATATGTTTCTCTCATTTCATTTACCTCAGACTGAAATCGCCTCCAGCTCTCTGAATGTTAAAACAGACTGGATTCGACTTGGTACCATTGCCACCGCTACACTGGCAAGGCATTTTGCATTCATGTTCAGAATGGATGATTTCAGTGAGACCCTCACAATTATCCCTGCACAGTACTGACTGCAAAGGGCATACCTTGCCAGTCTGGTGCAGGGTGTTGTGCCCTGTTGTGGGGGAGGGGCAGGGACACTGACCTCACTGTCCCCTCCCCCTCTCCAGGCACACTCAGACCAGTTCCCTTGCTCAAGGCAGTGGTATCCTGGCAGTAACAAGAATTTCCATGAGAAGGATGGAGGGGGCAATGAGAAATAGGCAGCTTCCTTATGTACAGGTTTGGGAGTGGGTAGTAAAGACCAGATTCCTGATTGAGGCAAATACCCATTAGACTCAATAAAGAGCTCACATTTCCCAGATCCCTCACTGCTGATCCTATACCATAGGCAGTCACACCTCGAGGCACAATTCCAAACCAGCTGTGTATGAGCTCTGCCTCCTGACTCATTCTGAAGTGGGTGGAAGCAGCATCGCAAGGCACAGTCACATTGTCACACACAGAGACACACAAAGAACAAGGAAACAGACCCACAATGGTCACACAGAGATACACACAGTCACATGGGCAAACCAGGATGTTGCCTTCCTGTCAATCACTCTTTCTTGATAGCAGTTGTTACTAGGCTGAAATCATGCTAATCGTCTTGATTTTTCTCTCTCTCTTCCTAAGGCAGAGATGTTCAGGAAATCTCTTGTCTTCCTTCTGGACCCTCAGTTGAACTGACCGCCTAGTCCCTAGTAGGCAGGTGCGCTCAGCTCATGTGCTGAGCAGAAGTGACAGGTGTCACTGTCCAGCACCATCCTCCATGCTTCCTTCCCTTCTCTGCCATCCCCACGAGGATGAATCTATGGACACATTTTGAAATTCACATAAATAAAAATGAAATTATATAGTATTAAGGCACCAAGATTTTGGAATTTATCTGTAGAGCACCTCGCATTACCTGAACTCATACATTCTTCCAAACAGTGAGCTGGCATGGTGAGGACGGAGACAGGTTTCTGCCTTAGACCACCCTGTATCTCCAGTACCCAACACACAGCAGGCTTTCAATAAATAGTTGTTGAATGAATGAATGAATGAATGAACTGGAAGATGAAAGAATGTGCCCTGGAGACTTTCACATTCCCTGCCTCTGCTTCCCCCTATTTTTCCAGCAAGGACATCACACCCCCTGGGAAGCTCTCCCTGACCCCAGGTCTGGAATGGGTGCCCTTTCTTGGGCATGCACAAAGGCTGTGTCTGCCCTCTCAGGTCAGGCAGCTTTCCTACTCTGTTCCATCTTGGGCCAGACTGGGGGCTTCATGCAGCAGGACTGATTGGATCTTGTTCGCTGCTATGTTCCAGCTCCCGCTACAGTGCTCCTCCTACAACAGGAACTCGATAAACATGTGCTCCATTCATGACTGCATGGATAAACTAATATTTGTTAGTACTTTGAGTCTACAAAGCACTTTCAGAGACAAGTGTCCTCATTATCCAGATCTGTTTGATTCCTAGATTCAGTGACAGCTGTAGGACCAAAAGGGACGGTGTGATCTGAACCTGCTGCTTCTTAAGTTAGACATAGCAAGTACTGAGAGTGCAGATTCTAAAGGAGATCAACAATTACCTTTTTAGATAATTTTTCTAGTTCCTAAGTTCAAATAGCAAGTTATCTGCACTTTAGTTGACATGATCTTTACAATAATCCTCTAAGGTATTATCATCCCCATGATAAATAACAGTCTAGGTTCAGAGAAGTTGAGTGGTTTGCCAGATGATACACAGCTTGGGAATGGAGAACCCACACCTGGAATTCAGCCACAGAATTCACTCTCTCCCTTTGTGCTGGCTATAAAAACCCAAGAGACTGCCTAAGATTAGCACCAGGATGGCCTGGATTTTCTGAAAAAGCCCTGATTTTAAATAGTTTTCCCATTTTGCCTATAAATGCACCCTAGAACTTCTCAGGCCTCACATTTGATTCCCACTTGGAGAATGTGGTTTCCATTTGTCCAAGGCACAGCCCAAACAGCCATAGCATGTGCAGCAGGTCATTTCAGACTCTAACCACCATGGAATCTAGCCCCTGAAACCATCCCACTACTATGTCTCCCCCGCTACTCTGCACCCCATGTCTGCCATGCTGCCCACCCTATTCCCTAGGAAACAAGCAGCTTTGTAGGGAAGGTCTTTCTTTCCTTTTTTCTGGCCTCCTAGGCTTCTGGGATCCTGGCAGACAAGGAATGGGCAAAACTCAGGGATGGGAGAGTTGCCAGGCCAGGGCACGGGGGTGCAAGCATCCACACCATAACTGACCCATGTTGCTAAACGTTGCTTGAAATGTTGAGAAATAATTGACTTCTGCACCTGTGAAATGTAGGTCAGTGCTTCAATGCAACAAGATAAAAAACATGACTATCCAAGTGAAGGAGAGAAGGGAAGTAATTACAAAATATAGATTAAATAACCATCAGACAACAAACCGAATAATAAACATCAATCAGCACACAGAGATAAAGGAAAACAATTAAGTCAGTGGATTGTAACTGGTTCCTAAACTTGTCGGGAAATTCCCCTTCCTTCCCATTTATGGCAAATGTCATCCTGTGCCATTCCTGAATGGTCCACTTTCTCTTCTCTCTGCCTGGTATTTGCAGCTGCCTCAACAGAGACCATTCTTTGTGCCAGAGGTAATCAAGGCCTGGTCCCTGTTGCAGGCTGTGCTTTCTGGATCCTGGAAGAAGAGGGCACATGGGGATGCTCTGAGAGTTCTGGCAGCTCCAAGCCAGCATGAAGCTGTCAGCTTTGGGCAGCACTATCCATGACCTCCTCTAAAAACTCCACACCTAAAACCTCTGTTTAAATAAAGTTGTCCCAATATTCTTAATGCTTTTATCCTTCTACCAGCAGTTTAATTGCCCATAAAAAGGAGAGCCAGAGAGGATCTTGGAAAGTTGGGTAATAGAGACATCTTTTGATCAGGTGTTAGGACGCCTAGGTCTGGAGTTGTTTCTGCTGGTCTGCTATTAACCTACTGTGAGACCTGTAACACATTAATTAACCTTTCCGGGCCTTAGTTTCCTCATCAGTAAGAAGGGTTTTATAAGACAATCTGTGAAACCTTTATTTTTCTGATATCAGGTGACAGGCAACTCAGGAAGGTCCTTGTTTCCTCAATGGACAAGGCCCAACCTAACTAATGCCAGTGGAGGAAGACTGCCCTTCTCCTCCTCGAAGACTTAACAAGCCACATGAGGTCCAAGTGTCACAGGAGCTGCTCCCAAATCGGTCTCTATCTCTGCTTTCCTCAACAGCAACCCTCCAACCTGAAGCAGAAGGTTGCCTATCCTTTGTGGTCACTTTTGTGAGCTTCCTCTTGGGAACATGAGGCCCAGAAGCATGGGAGTTAAAGCTCCAAGTGTCCACCCAGAGCTCAGAAGAACATCCAGTCTTGGTAAAGATGAGGAAACAAGGCCAGAGAGGTGATAAGACTCACCCTGGCTTTTACACTTATGAGCCTAGGGCTTTGAGCACACCATATGCCACGCAGAGACTCAGTTTTCTTACCTAAATGTGGGATTTGTACCACTTATTCATGGTGATTTGTGAGAAAGAATTAAGAAACATGCATCACACTCAACACAGAGTATGTATTCAAAAGTGATGGTTGTTTTTTTAATGTTTATTTATTTTTGAGAGAGAGAGGAGAGAGTGGGGAGAGGGGCAGAGAGAGAGGGAGACACAGAATCCAAAGCACAGTCCAGGCTCCGAGTTGTCAGCACAGAGCCTGACACAGGGCTCACATTCACAAACTGTGAGATCATGACCTGAGCTGAAGTCAGATGCTTAAATGACTGAGCCACCCAGGTGCTCCAAAAGTGATGGGTATTTTAAATACCACATGCATAACTACAGGTAGACTCCAGTTTTCCTGAGTGCAAGAGACATATTCTTCTTACTGCAATTAGTTGCTTATAAAAAAAAAAAACCAGCACCTTCTCTGCTTAGACACTATGAAGGGTTGAGGGACTAGCTTTGTGGGGTCTCTGTTCTTCCTCCACTGGGTCTAATCAGGTCTGGCTTCACCCCCTGAGCAGAGGACTGGGGCAGGAGTCATGTTGTTAAAGGACAGTGACATGAACTTGAGTGAGGCAGAAGGGGTTAAAACCCAGGTTCCAATGTCAACTCCACAACTGGGTGACCTCATTGGGTGACTTAGCAGACACTTATCCTTCCTTGCCTCCTGTCTTCATGTGTCAAACAAAAATAACAATATCTGTCCCACTAACTTCACAGGTGTGTTAGAAGGCACCAGCAGGAGCAGAGATATGAAAAGTCTTTAAAAATATAAAAATACTGACCCAATGGAAAGATTGGTTACTATAAGGGGATTTCCAAACTTTGTGTTATGAGAATCGGAAAACACTGTGGATGTGAAGGTTTTCTGTGAACGTTGAAATGCTGGACAAATGTAAGCCCCATTCTTATTATTTAGCTGTGCAGGCAGACAGGGTGATGAGGAGAGGTGTACCGAGGTCATACAGTCTGGTCTGATGGACACGGGGTGCATACTTCTGACTCCCTCTGGGTCACTCTCTTCAAGCCTGTGCCTGATGTACATCATACAGAGAAGAGAGCCATGGGCAGGCTCCCAGCTGGGTTTGTTTGCCTGCTGAAACCCCTTCTGTTACAATCCCACTTATCAAAGATGCTTCCATATGTCAGAAAGGGCAACTTTGCATAATAAATTACATTGATGTAATCAAATATTTCCACAGATTAAATTAGGTTTAATTGGTTGTCCTCAAGACTGTTCCCCTCCTTCCCAGCAGAGCTGTCCACCACCACCACCACCCCATTGCCCCTCCTATCCTCTGTGCCAAGAGCAACCCCTGAAACAGTCCCTAAACCAGACCCATAGAGGAGGCCTGCATCCAACTGGGTGTACTGGGGTATTCAGTTTGAGCATGGGCATGAGTACTCTAGATGCTTGTCATTTACAATCTCATAATGATTGTTCCATCTCAGTACAGGCATAGTGTTTACTTACTTCTTTTTAATAGCTAGGAAGTATGTTATTTGATGGATATAATATGATTGGTTTATCTATTGATGGAACCAATTTGGGTAGAATATCACCTAATTCACTTGTACAAGTCATTTTATTCTTGAGTTTTTGTTCATTTTCTGTCACATGGTGAAGGTGAAACCTGCTTTGCCTACCTCGCAGGATACTTATCAGGCTGAAATAGCAATCACCATGCACTGAGGACCACACTTAGCCAGATAATCAGTCCACAGCATCATTTTACTTAATCTTCAGAACAACCTAGGAAGTAGGAGTTATCATCCCCAATACAGATGAGGAAGCCAAGGCACAGAGAGCTTGAATAGAATTTTCAAGATCACATCACTAGTAAATGATGCCGTTGTGCCAGGTTCAAGAGAACAAGGAGAACAATGTGTGTGGGTGCAATTGGAAATGGGAAATCCCCATCAGAAGAACCTCACTGTGCCACCCACTATAGATCAGTGTCCCTGTGGGAGCCCTGGCTACCCATAGATCCACCTGTAGTTGTCTCACTCTGTTCTGGATGGGGAGAAGCCAGGGTGTCTCAAGGATAAATAGGAGAGGGGCTCAGACTCCAACCTAGGTCTACCTCCTCAGCCCCTCTGTCTGAGCTCTTTGCTTTCAGCCATACTTTCACTACTGTCCTTACATCTCTGCTATCACTTTGCTTGTGGTCCATGACTATACGCCCAGTGCATAGCTTGGTGCATAGCACAAGGCAGATGTTCAATAAATGCATGTTGTATTAAGTTGAATTTCCTATAAACAATTAAACAAGAAACAAAATTTAAAGAAGCCAATTTCTGGATGTGAACAGATCAGGGGTTTATGAGAAGAGAATGGTGGAAAGCGGGAGGAAGAGCCAGTGAAAATGATTCTCACCATGGGCCCTGCTGCTTCAGTGCATTGAACACTGAAGGTCTCAGAAACTTCTGTCCCAAGTAGCCAGTAACAAGCCAGGATCAGGAAAACAGATTCTTTACCTTCCCAGACAGTGGCATCCACAGTGGAGCAAGTCCTTCCCTGGGGTAGTGTGGTTGTCCAAGGTCTGAGCTTCAGGCTCTCCGCTGGTAGCCTGGGATGGTCACCTCCTGGGAATCTAGAGCAGGGCTCCACACACTGTGCCTGGTACCAAATCCAGCCCTCTGCCTGTGTTGTAAAGAGACTTGTGAGAATACAGCCACACCCATGCTTTCATAGATTGCCTATGGATGACTTCTCTGCAACAGCTGCGCTTAGTAGTTGTGAGAAAGACCATATGGTTCATGAAGTCTAAAATATTTACTGTCTGGCCCTTAATTTGACAAGCTTGGCCTAGAACAAGGTGTAGGAGCTTCATTGTCTACTTCAAGCAGCTCCAGCCTCACCATCTCTTTTCTCCTATCTTAAGTCTGAGAAGGACAGCCCCAAGCAGAGATGATATTCAGATATCGAATATGTGCTATGCATGAATTGTGCTATGCCCAAGCCACTGGTGTGACACCACTTAGAACATATGTCTTCGACCAAATCAGGGTGTTGAAGCCCTGTGCAGTTACCTCTTGATTCTGGAGGCCTGGGAGTCATGGGCTCCAGTAAGCAGGTGGGCAGGTGGGCACCCAGGCCCAGGGCATGACCCATTTACCAGGAGAGCTGCACTCAGGTGTATGAGGAAATGGAACAGAAGAATGGTGTGGGACAAGCATTCATGCACGTGTGGCTGCCAGGTCTGTGCTCCCCAACACCCAACTTCAGTGATTGAAGTAGGAAACAGTGATGTTTTGCTCCAACCCTATCAGCAGTTCCCGGGTCAGACTTCAAGTCTGAGCCTTGGCAAGGAAACATCTGGCAAGGCCTGGCCCAGCTGGTTGAGACCTACTCAGTCTCCCCTGGAAGCTCCCCTTTGCCTCCCTATGCAGCCCAACTCCTTGGGCTGAGGAGAGTGGATAAGCATTGGCCAGAGGGAAAATTGCCCAGGATGCCTTTCAGCATGTTCCAGCCATGACCTGCCAAATAATCTTTTTAAAAATAAATCCAACTGGAGACTAAGCTGAAAACAGCTTCCTAAAAACTGCAGGAGAAATTGGACACTTTATTTCAGTGACAAAATAACTAGGCTGTTGATTCACTAGGGAAAGGGCTTATTTCGGCAGCTCCAGCACAGGCTGGAGTCGCTGAGGCTGGCCCAGTGGTGGGGCAGCAGGTTCTCTCCCTTTACTGCTCCACGGGACAGCTCATGAAGGGCCCTGCAGGAAAATGGCCCACCATGGCAGATGCCCTGCTGCTCAAATCAGTCCTACAGTGCACTTCACTTTTCAGATTTTCCCAATGACCCAAGTCTAAAACACTGCCTCTGGTCCATCCTGAGGGGGGCATTGGACCCTGTCTGTCTTCTTTACCATTTTTAAGTCTGAAAGTCCTAAACTCTGAATGCTGTTTTGATCCAAAAAGAAAGCTCCTGGAATAAATAAATAAATTATTGATTTAGAATAAAAAAGAATGCAGGGGTGGCTGGGTGGCTCAGTCAGTTGGGCATCAGACTCTTGATTTTGGTTCAGGTCATGATCTCATTGTTTGTTGAGCTTGAGCCCTGTGTTGGGCTCTGCACTGACAGTGTGGGGCCTGCTTAGGATTCTCTCTCTCCCTCTCTCTCTCTCTCTCTGCCACTCCCCAGTATGTTCATGCTCGCTCACTCGCTCGCTCTCAAAATAAATAAATAAATAAACTTAAAAAAATGTTTTAAAGAATGATATTGTCATTTTCCCAGACTCAGTCTTCTATGGTTACTAGATTAAATAACAGCAGTGTCTGTGCTTTAAAGATGAACAGAACCTCCATTTGTGCAGGGCTTCACTTAACAGATACTTTCTCAACACTATTATTCACCTAAGCCTCACAAAAACCCTGAGATACATAACTCTATTTTATCCATTTCACAATTGGGAAAACTGATGCAAAAAGCTTACATACTTTTTCCCAATCTCCATCTTAGAAAATGGCAGAGCTGCACACTGAACTCTAATTCAAGATCTCACATTGACTATGTATGTTGCACTAACCAGAAATAACTTTTTGTCTGCAGTAGGAAAACTCCCTTCTAGGGACTCATCCAAGAGGCAGTTGTGGATAGAACATGAGCTTTAGCAATTAGAATCTGTTACCAACCTGCTCATGCCCTGGAAGATTCTGGAAGGATTCCATGGAACTAAGCTGATATACATCTACCTTACACTTATAGGTGAAGGTGCCCAGGTCATATCCTCATCCATACCTATCCAGCTCACTCAACCCTCAATATTGTGGTGAACTCCAAAGGGATCATTTGTAGTAAGTCATGACAGGAAAACACTTTTGGAATGAGTGAAATAAGCAGGATTGTGGAAAATCAAATAGCTATGTCTTGGTTAAGGAGATTATAGGGAACACATTACACTGCCTTCTGACCATGCTGAAAACAGCTGACTAGCCTCTAGTTAATGTGTATTTAGGGGTTGGGTCCTGCCTGTGCTCATGAATTCCTTAGACCATGTTATCTATGGAATATCTAATATTGCTTTCCATCCTGCTTTCGGCATCTGCTCTTTTGTAGTCTTAGGAACATCTTGTTTTTTTTGTTTTTGTTTTTGTTTTTGTTTTTGTTTTTGTTTTTGTTTTGTTTTGTTTTGTTTTTGCATGCTTTTTCTGCTTTCTATATGTTCTCACTGGCAGGTAGCCAGGGACATATTGTCCATTGTTTTCCCTATAGTGTATGCCTATTAAATATGGGAGCTTGAGAGCAGCTCGGGGAGACTTCCTTTAGCCTATCTCTCAACTTTCTTGACTTGTGTAGTCTTGAGTAAACCTTTCTGCTGCCCTCAGCTTTGCCAGACAAAGCTGAAAGCCAAGCCCACACAGGATAACTAAAAAAAATAACAGGACAAATTACAAATATATTTTTAAAGTATGAAAATTCCAGAGAGAAAAGAACCCTGTTTGGTAATCTGAGGATCACAAACTCTTTTTCTCCATGAGAATGGATCAGTGGAAGGGGTTGGCCCAGCCTTGCTGGAAGAAACAATAGCTATCAAGGTTTTTAGCAGTTTCCAGGGCTGGAGAAACAAGGTAGATATTTGAGATACCCCAGACATACCTGGACATGTACTGAGATCAAAGATAGGAACTGTGGTAGTTCAGAGCTGGGCCTAAAGCTTCTAAAAATCAGAGTGAAGTCTCCTGAAGATGTCTTGCTATACTTAGGAAATTAAGGCCTGCCAGAGGGAAGAGGGCCTACCTCACAAACATTGCCAGTCTCCCCCTTAAGGTATTTGTGGGTTATGATTCTTCTTGGGCTCCTAGGCTGGAGTCAAAGTCTTTGGAATTCAGAAGGGTACAGCACTAGACACCCCAGTCTTTCAGAGGTGAGCAAATGAACCTGGGCAAACCAGAGGGAGGCTGAATGTACATTTTCCTTCCTTTCACTTTCTGCCTGTTTGTTTATATTCAAATTTTATGTCCTCTACATAGTATGAGTTTTGTCCTTTTATCCAGTCTGACAATCTCTGCTTTCCAATGCAATGGTTAGTCCATTAACACTGAATATAAATGTATGGTTAGGTCTAAATATGCCATCTTGTCACTTGTTTTCCATTTGTGCTTTGGGTTTTGTTCCTCAGTTGCTCCTTTTTGGCCTTATTTTGGATCCATTGAAAATTTTTCAGCATTCCAACATTTGATTTTAAGTCAGACCTCTCTATTATTACTTTGTTAGTGGTTACTCTGAGGCTGATAACATCCATCCTTATCTTATTACAGTGTGATTAGAATTAATATTCTCCCACTTCACTCCTGGAACTTCTCCCTTACAGCTTCAGATTTCACATCTGTAAAACCATTATGAGGGTGCACTTTCAGGTACCTGGCTCCATCCTTCATGCTCTTGTTGTTATATCTTTTACTTCTACACGTTATCACCCTTAGAGTGAGATTTTTGCTTTGAATAAGTCATTGTCATTAAGAAAATTAATACAAAAGATAGTTTTTATATTGACCCACACATTTAACATATCTGGTGCTCTTCATTTCTTCTTGTAGATCCCAGTTTTTAGGGGTATAATTTCCCTTCAGCTAAAAGAATATCCTTTAGTATTTCTTCCAGAGCAGTCTACATTCAACACATTCTCACAACTTTAGTTTATCAGAAAATACCTTTATTTTTGCAGCTACATTTGAGGGATATTTTCCTTGGATATAAAATTATGGGTTGAGGGGCACCTGGTGTGGCTCATTCAGTTAAGCGTCCAACTTATGCTCAGGTCATGATCTTATGGTTCCTGAGTTTGAGCCCCATGTCAGGCTCTGAACTATCTGCTTGGAGCCTGGAGCCTGCTTTGGATTTTGTGTTTTCCTCTCTCTCTGCTTTTCCTCAGTGCGCTCTCTCTCTCTCTCTCTCAAAAATAAATAAAAATTTAAAAAACAACTAAATTCTGGGTTGACCTCATTTTTTTTGTTTTGCCTTGCAGTTCCTTAAAATGTTGCTGTCTTATCTTTAAGCCTCCACTGTTTCTAATGAGAAGTCACCTGATGTGCATTACAATTGTCCCTTGCATGTGATAGGTCCATTTGCTTAAACTCGTTTCAAGACTTGGTCTTTATTTTCGGTTTTCAGGAGTTTAACTAGGATTTGCCTAGGTATACTTTTTTTTTTTTTTCTAATTTATCCTTTTAATAGATTGAGAAGTTTTCTATACCTGTATACGGATGTCTTTCTTCAAATTTAGGGTACATTTGGCCATTGTTTCCTCAATGAACTTTGCTGCCAGATTTTTATTGTCCACATTTTCTGGGATTCCAATTATATTGTATGATATTGTCTCAAAAGTTAGTGGAATTTTGTTCTCTTTTTTCCATTTCTTTTTCTCCCTGTTCTTCAGATGGCATAATTTTTATGGAACTGTCTCCTAATTCACTTTTCTTCCACTTCCAATCTGTTGTTGAACCCATTCAGTATTGTTTTTCAATTAAGTTATTCTATTTTTAGTCCTGGATTTCTTTTTGATTCTTGCTTATAATTTTCACTTCTGTGCTTATAGTCCCTATCTGTTCATTCATTAGAATTAATTTTTAAAAAGTCTTTTAACATATTTGCAATAACTTTAAATCTTTTGTTTACTAAACCCAACGTTTAGGTCATCCCAAAGTAGGTTTTTATTGATTGATTTTATTTTTTTTAATCAATGGATCAGATTTTTCTTTGTTTTCCTAATAATATTTTTATTATACACTAGACATTGTGATCACATGTTGTAGAAATTCTGGATTCTATTGTTTCTCTGAAGACTGTAGATATTTGTTGTAACAACTAACTACAGGTGAATTACCCTGAACAATCTTGTTTTTATTAATTTTTGTGATTGAATCTATGAAAAACTAAGCTTCTCTAACTGGCAGGAATCAGCCTCCAAATTCAAAATTATTTTAAAAGTGTTTAATTAATTTTAGGCTGTGTTAAGGTTACTATAGAAGAGTTTTCACTCTAGAGAGTGATCTGTACTCCAAAGCTATGGTCTTTCCAGTGTTTCTCGCTAGATGCCTCTTATTCTGGCTGAAACTCCAATGTCTCTCAGCACTGGTTGATCTTTACTACCTTCATTCTGTCTTCAAACCCATAGCAACTGCTCCATAGTAGACTTCACAGAGTCTCCCCCGTCCATAAACATCCCAACCTCTTGAAAAGAGCTCAGAGAAAGTCCCTACACAGATTTTTGCCACCTCCCAATGGAGGTCTCTGTTCCAGTCCTTTGCAAACTAAGTCTTGCTAAAACTACAATGGAACCCAAATTCAGCTTATTTCATTATTGAAGAGATAAGTCTTTTCTGCTTCTGCTCAACAGAGGAAAGTGAAAACACTAACTTAAGGAGCAAAACATCACCTAGAGTCTTTAAACCCTTTTATATACAATATGTAGTACATGATAAAACAAAAAAATCACTAGGCAGGCAAAGAAGCAAAACAACAACAACAACAAATAGCCTCTTAATGAACAAAAAAGCAGACCAATAATTCAGGTATTGGACTTAGCAGCAAAAACTTTAATACTCTGGTTACTAACGTTATGGATAGTGGGAAAGATTGGCAATTTAGATGAAAGCATGGATATTTTGCCATGTGTAAGTGGAAGCTATAAATAAGTGAAAATGCAATATCTGAGTATTAATCAATTATTAGGTATTGATTATTAATATTTAATTGATAGATTTAAAATCACATTGGATATAGCCAAACACATTAGTGAACTGTAAAGAGAAGTCAAAGAAAAATACACAAAGAAAAAATGGAGAATACTTCTAGAGATCAAGAGGCATACAGGACACACTCAATAGGTTTAAAACGCATATAATTGAAGTAGCAACATAACATCCAGGATGAAATGTGACAGAAGCAAAATTCAAAGAAATAGTAAGTGAAAAATGATAAAAGAAAAAAAGCACACAGACCCAAGAAACTCAGCAAACATCAAGCAGGATAAATACCCCTAAAAAATATACTGTTGGGCATATTATAGTCAAATTACTAAAAGTAGAGAAAGGAAAAGGTGGAGGGAAGGAGGGAAATAAGAAAGGAAGGAGAGAAGGAAAGAAGGAAGGGAGGGAAGAAAGAAAGAAGAAAGAAGGAAGGAAGGATGGGAGGGAAGGCAAGAAAGAAAGAAAGAAAGAAAGGCCTTAAAAACAACCAGAGATTCAAAAATTACCTTCAAACAATTAATAATCAGAAAGAATTGAAACCGAAAGATATTAGAATGTTATTTTTAAAGCATTGTAAGGGGAAAAAATGTGAATCCCTTTTAAAATGAAGATTATTTTCTTAAAAGTCTTTGGGTAAACAAAATGTGGGCAAAATAATGGCTGGCAAATCTTAACTACAATAAATACTAAAGAGAATTAATCAGTCAGAAAGAAAATATCCTAAATGAAAACACAGGATAGCAAGCTTGAATAAATGAAAATAATCAGAAAATGAAAATATATGGGTCAATTAAAATGAACATCAACTGTGCAAAGCAATAATATTAATGGCTTGTGGAGTTTCAAATGTGTGCAGAGTTAAAATTAACAATAATAACAATAAAGCAAATAAAGCAAACAATAAATCAAATAAGAGGTAAAAATGTCATTATTAGATAGTGAGAAGTAAAAGATGCAAGTTATGCTATCTACGGTAATTATGAAAAAATATAAAAGATGTACATAACACATTAATTGAAAAAAATTGAATAATAAAAAATCCATTTAATTTAAAGAAACTCAAGAAAGGAAGGAAAGAATGAATATAAATCTACTTTTCTCAACTAGGAAGTTAGTTGTAACATGGTGGCTACAGGCCCCCTCAAATTAGTCTTAACATTAAATGTAAATGGAGTGTTAAGGGGCACCTGGGTGGCTCAGTCAGTTGATTATCCGACTTTGGCTCAGACCATGATCTCTCAGTTTGTAAGTTTGAACCCCGTGTTAGGTTCTGTGCTGACAGCTGGGAGCCTGGAGCCTGTTTCTTGTTCTGTGTTTCCCTCTCTCTCTGTCCCTCCCCTGCTCACGTTCTGCCTGTCTCTCAAAAATAAGCATTTAAAAATTAAATGTAAATGGAGTGTTGATTTTGTTTCTTGATCTGAGAGATCATTACCGAGCTGTGTTCAGATTGTGAAGATATAAATTTTCTATATACACTTTTGTTTGTAGTTGTATTTTATATACCATTTAAAAGATATTTTTAAGCATTCTGGAATTGCCCACATTCTGGAAAGCTATATACCAAAAATGCCAAAGATGATGGGAAATGTACTTACAAAAGATATTTTCACCTTTTCATTTATGTATATTTTCTAATATTTTAGTCATTTAAACATATGTACTTTGCATGTCTACCAAAAATTTAAATATACTTTAAAAGCTAATGGAAAATAGGAGCTCCTGGGTGGCTGAGACTGTTGGGCGCCCAACTCTTGATTTTGGCTCAAGTCATGATCCCAGGGTTGTGGGATCAAGCCCCTAGTCAGGCTCTGTGCTCACTGTGGAGCCTGCTTAAGATTCTCTCTCTCTCTCTCTCTCTCTCTCTCTCTCTCTCTCTCTCCCTCTCTCTCTCTCCCCCTCCCCACTCACATGCTTTCTCTCCCTCTAAAATTATATATATATATAATTTTTATATAAATTATAAATTATAAAATTTATATATATAATTTGTATATATATAAATTTATATATATATAATTATATAATAATTTTTTAAAGACAATAGAAAATAAATAAATACAAAGATGGTAGTGTCTCTGGCCTCTGGTTTACCATTCTTGGGATCTCATGCTGAGTGTACATGGAACATTTTCCCTAGCCCTTCATCTGTCAGCTTACCTGGGTTCCAAGCTCAGAGAAGAAACTGAAATAAAGTAGATTGGAAATGTAGTTTCTTCTTAGTTATTAGGAAGCCAGAGAAAGCTCTTGTAAACCTGTAAGTTCTCCTTTCTTCCCTACTGTACCATATCTCTTCAAAGTGTACTGGATGCCTGAGTAGCACTGGTGCTCATAAAGATTACCCTCTATCAAGGCCAGAGGCAATAGGTGCAACTATGGAGGCTGGACTCCTTGGTCCGTGGATGCTCTGGGTGAGGCCACAAAGTAGGTGCTATATGGGCAAAGGGAAAGAGGAAAGAAGCTTCTCTGTTCTTTCTCATTGGCTAGAAACTATTGGAAATTCTTTACAACATCTCACAGAAAAACCACTCAATCTTAGTTCTGGTGGCTAGGATATCTGAAGTTTTCTTCAGCACCGGGAGAAGATTTAGCTCAAGGGTTCTATGTGTCTTGGTCCAATTCCTGTAGACAAAAACAATGATGTCAACAAATTCTAAGGATCAAAATTCAGTTATGGGACAAGTGTGGGGCTCCAAGGCCAGCTTGTAAGTGGCTTAAGTCAAATAAACTTCCCTGACATTTCTACTCTTCCCCCTGCAGCACCCCTCCCCCAATCCCAGATAGTTCTTGGTAGCAACATTATGTCAACTTGAACTATTGGATGAGGGAAGAATGTGAAGTGACCAAAATCTCCACTTAGATATTCTATGAGTGCCCCAAACTCAATACATCCAAGATTAGACTCATCACCTATCCCCAAAACCTATCTCTCATTCAGAGTTCATTTTCACATCATTCACCCAAGCTAGAAATCTTTCAGTCATCCCTCACCACCCCCAGGGGCCCTTGTTTCTGCAGATCATACATGAAATTCACTTCAATCTATGTCTTCTGCTTCCCCAGTCCTTCATCCACAACCTGTAACACTGACCTTCACCCTCCCTCCTCACACACACCCATCTGTCATGCTGGTCCCCGGAAAACTCATCATGTTGACTCCATTCCAAGCCCCTGAAGATTACACATGGTCAACAGGGTAAGACCAACCTTTCTAGTGGGACAGACAGAGTCCCTTCTGACATCACCAGCCTCATTTCTTGCTCTCCAACCCCATGGACTGCCACACAGAAGTTCTCTAACACTTAAAGGAGCCATGCTATTCAGTACCTCAAAGTTTCCTGTGCACTCTTTCCTTTCCATCTGCCCCTGCAACTCTTCCTTCAAGACCTGATACAGATGCCCCATCTTCTTTTTTTTAATGTTTATTTATTCATTTTTGACAGAGAGCGAGCACATGTGCATGAGCAGGAGAGGGGCAGAGAGAGGAGGAGAGAATCCCAAGCTGGCTCCATGCTCAGCACAGGGCCTGACCTGGGACTCAATCTCATGACCATGACATCATGACCTGAGCCAAAATCAAGATCAGACACTCAACCAACTGAGCCACCCAGGTTCCCCTACATGCCTCATCTTCTAAGAAGCTTTTCCTTTCCCAAGTCCCTGTTCTTGCTATGCTTCCATAAGCTATCTCTCTCTCTCTCTCTCTCTCTCTCTCTCTCTCTCTCTCTCTCTCTCTCTCTTTTCTCTCTCATGCACAATTTTTAAGCATTTATTATGTATGAAATATGCTAAGTGCATATTTCAATAGCTCATCTAATTTTAATACCCACAACAATCCTACAAGGCAGGTACCATAATCATACCCATTTTACTAATGAAAAAAACAAACCATAAGTCAAATAACATATCCAAAGTCTCAAATCCAGACATACTGAGATTTAATTGCTGGTTCATAGCCTATGAGCTTCTTGAAGATGGGGATGAATGGTGCCCCACAGAGAAGTTGGATCCTTATTTACAAAGATAATGGAAACCCCACTCTATTTGTAATGGGCTAGAAAGGACATTTAAGCAGTGTATGAGGAGTCTCTGGTCTCCTTTTTTTTTTTAATTCCACCTGAGATAATTCATTGCAAATATTAAAATGTGTTGAGTCCTTCTCATGGGACTGGAGACACAGAGATGAGCAACTGTGTTCCCATCCTTTAGGAGTTCATATGACATAACAATCTAGCTAGAGAGTAGCTAGAGTGGACCCAATGCTCCACACTTGACAAAGAGAGAGATCTCATTGTGCATTGTGAATAAGGCCACTGTCAGGGTCAGAAACCACCCTCCCACTTCCCAGTCCTCATCCCCCTTCAGAAAATGTCTTTTCTTCCTTGAAGAAGACTCAGCATCCCTGAGTACAAACCCAAGGGATTTTGTGGCCATGGCAAGTCAAGAGCAACTGCTACTCTGTGTGTAGCAGTCTGAAGCAAGGAGCCAGGTATGGCGTGAAGGGTGTATGCTCAAGAGAAATACTTCCTGGGATCCATGGCTTCGCCACTCTGTGACCTTGGGCAAGTTAAGTAGCCTCTCTGTGACTTTGTTTCACTCTTTCCAAAATGGCTATATTATAATGGACCTCGCTCATAGTGTTTTTGGAGGATTTAAGAACTGTTATATATAAATTAGAAAGACTAGTCTCAGGTATATATCAAATGCGATGCTAGTATTTGGCATTTCCATTATTGATACATAGGTCCTGTGCAATGGGACAGTGTCACCACAGTGAAGCAGATTAGAAAGAGAGCTTTCATGGTGCAATTGTTACACATTTAATGCACAGAATAGGGTCAACTTCCTCTTCTCTGCCTTTGCCCTCATATTACACTAAACTCCAGAAATCCTTGTCACCCTCAGTCCCCAATCCTGCTCCCCAGTACAAAGCAGAAAGTGGCTACTCAAACTTAGAGATAGGATGAATGCAGCTGGGCACAGCTGTGTAGTCTGCAGATTCCCAGGGTATGGATAAAGGACAGGTTTCAACTGAGACTATTTCTCCTTCTAGATTCCTTCCTTGACCTATCAGAAGGCAAGAGAAGTCTGTCCTCTGCACTCCCAAGAGCAACATGTGGACCTACTCCCATCCCAGCACTTTCCATATTGTACTTCCATTCTCTCTGTGTGTTTCTGGTCTGTAAATCTTCAAATGCAGGCATTGTGTGGACTCTGACTAGCACTAGCCTTGACCATGGTACCAAGAAAATGGTAGATGCTCAATAAATATTAGAGAAATTAATGAATGAACAAGCAAATAAATGAATGGGTGAATTTTTAGGATAAGATTAGAAAGATGAGAAGTAGAGCTACAGGAGGAGAAAATGCTAGTGGTGAAAGTTCCTTCATCATTAGCCATTCAAAATGGCAGCACACATCTAAGTGGGGGGGGGGGGGAAGGGGGAGATGGCAGTGTGGGAGGGAGAGGGCATATTTGAAGTTCCTGTACAGTCACTAAATAAATGTCAAATTTAGTGTTTTATTGATTAATATTTTACCATAATTCATTTCCAGTTATGTGTGAAATGTGTGTGTTTGCAAGTACCGATTTAACACAAATACTAAATAAACTAGTAGACTATTTACAAAATCTCTTATTTGAACCCTTTGGGCCAGAATTTTGAGAAGACTGTGGGAAAATCCATAGCTTAGTCACTTGGAAGCATGTGAAAGGTTTCCATTTAGACAGAGAGGGGCATACCACCCAGATATCATGGGTTGCTGACAGGAGAGTGCTGGTGTTTCTGTTGAGGGTCTCACCTTGAGGAACACAAAAACACCTTTCATGGGGACCAAGAGCCTGGACAACAAAAATGTGAGCCTGGAATATTTGTGAAACACTCACAATTGGACCCTGAAGAAAGGAGGACATGTATCACATGTGCCATTTCCCAGTTAAGAAAAGTGAGGCTCCATGAGATTTAAATTCCAGCTGCCACAAGAGTAAAACCAGATTTCCCAACTCCAAATATAAGCCCCTTCTGTGGCCCCCAATCTAGAGCACAGGGAACTGTAGGTAACTGGGTGTATTCTGAGAAGTATGTCAGGGCCCACCTGGGAAGAGAAACCAGAGCAAGCCTTCTCCCTTTTTCTCTGTTTCTTCTATCATCACCTATCAACAGAACCTGACAGGTTGATGCCAACAAAGGGGACCCATCCCCAGCAGAGTGCAGGGGGCAGTGGACCCCTGAGAAAAAGGTATCATATCCCCATAACTGGCACAGGAGGCAGAAGGGTCTGGGGTGGGGTTGGGGACAGCAATAGCTCCCCAAGGCACAAGATGGTCAGAGGAGACCAAGTCAATTTTCCAGGAGGAGGGAGGAATCCAACAGAGTCCCAGCAGGTGAAGTTAAAGGATCTAGGTGAAGGGAGCATAGCAGAAGCTTCCAAAAAGAAGGGTTCATCAGTCAAACCTCTCTTTGAAGCTGGCCAGGGCCATGCAACCACCCTTGAAGCCCAAGACCACCCACCTTGGCACAGCCTGGAGCACAATAAATCTTCTTACCTGTGGTAAAGAGCTTTGTCAAGATTTCCATTCCATCATCCAATGAATATTCATGAGGTGCCCCTTCTGGCCAAACACAGACTGGCCTGGGACCTGAGGCCAGTAACTGTTGCCAGCCCAGGGAAGGAGGATGCTGTGTTCCTGTACAAAGCAGACCTAGTACACCCCAGCTTCCCTGCAGGGCTGGAAGTGAAGGAAGTGAGCCTGGAGGAAGGGTTCTGGCCTGTCTAAACCCTCCACAGGGATCCAGAAGATTCTGTGGGGACACAGCAGCTGAGCAGGTGCCCTGGCCTTCCTAACATCCTAGTCACTTGTAGCTCAGCCTGGCTAGGCCCTGATGACATAGAGTGCACAGAAGACAAGAGCTCTTCCCAGGCCTGCCCCAGGCCTGGCCTTGCCAACATTGGCAGGCTGGTGCACTGCAGAGAAATGAAAACCTCAAATGATTTTTTTTAAAGCAAGAGGAGGAGGGGGTAAAAAATAGCAGCACACAATTAGGGAGCCGCTGAACTTCTGTGCAAACTAATGAATACACCAGCCCTTGACAACTTCCCCCAACTGCTGCCGACAGGATAATTGGGCCTAATTTCTTAATTTTAATGCCGTTGTTGCATTTGGCTTCTGCTAATGAGATGTAAATATGTGTTGCGGGTTTGTGGATTTGTTTAATTGCAGTGTAGCTAAACTGTGATTGGCCAGAAGGTTAGTCTTTTATTTATTTATTTATTTATTTATTTATTTATGTTTTCATATGCCCCCAAATGGAAAAGCAAGGGCAGCTGGGGAGGGGTGGTGCTGGTGGTGGTGTCTGAATCCTTCCATATCCTCTCTTCTTTGGGAGAGAGAAAGTAAGATCTAGTGCCTCCTGAAAGCTGATGGTTTGGGTTGTGGGAAGGGGGTCAAGAGGACAGCTGCCTGACCCTTATTCCACCCCAAGCCACCGTACTGTACCCTCACTGGCCACACTTATCTAAATGAGACCTGTCCAGTCACCAAGGAGGAGGAGGATGGGGGCTCATCCCAGTGTGCTCAGCAGTGGCAGGCAGAATTCAGATCACTCACCTGCAGACTGGCAAGGCCACCAGCAGGGGTGAAACATCTGGGGTCCCAGAGCAGGACTGGATCCTAGCTCCTCCCTAGAAAGGAGTGAGATCATGTGATGATGAGGCAGTTGAGCAAGAGTGCCTTGGATCTGTCTCCCAGTCTCAGGCGTGTACTGAAGAGTGTCCTTAGGGTTACAAGCCCAACAGAGGTTTGTGATGGGGATAGGTTGAGACAGGGGAAGGTGCGAGGGCCTAAACACAGACTTGGGAGTCCAGAGAGGAGCAAGTATTGTAGATGCAGTGGGAATGTCATAACAAGTGGTAGTGGTGCTATAGTGATGGAAAGCTGGAAACCTTCCAGGAGGCACCTCATTCTCTTCTCACCATGGCCTGTAAGGAAGGGGCTGTTCTGGTCCCTGTCTGACAGGTGAAGAAACTCTCAGAGAGGTCTATAACTTCTTCAGAGTCACAAAGCGAAGCATGGTCTGACTGCAAAGTTCATATTGTCTCCTCTGGGCCTCAATCCTCCCCTCTACTCAACCAGCATGTCATTGCTCCCTGTGCAGATCCCCCACAGAAACACAGTCCCTGTTTCTAGGCAACTCACCCCTGGAGCAGCCATGGTCAGCATCTGGGTACACATGCTCCCTAAGCTTGGGGGCCATCTAGTCCACTTCCCTAGTCCCTCCCAGGGATGTCTCAAGCTATCTGACAGAGCTGGGACCCCTCCCTATATCCACCATGTCCCAAAAGGTGCAAGCCTCTGTAGCTGCCATGCCAGCATTCGTGAGTGGGGAAGGTGCATGCCCCCCCGTGAGTGGGGAAGGTCTCCATTATTTCTGATTTTAATCCTTGATCCATGGTTTTAAATAAAATCTCTTCACTGTCCTCTCTCCAGAGCAATCCTTCACATACTGCTTTCTCAGCCTTCTCATGGGGATAAACAATCTTGACTGCCTTCTACCCTATCTTTTCATCCCAGTTTCTCTGAGACTCTCTGCTGATGCCCTTTGTGTCTCATCAGCGCTGCAGAGCCTTGACTGACTGGAGGTCACACTTTTGTCATGGACAGAAGAGCAAAATATTCTATTATTTCTTGGGAAAGATACTTAGAAATTACAACATACCCCCTGTAACCCTCTCCATGCATTATTACTATACTTGTCCCCTCCACCTCATACTTCTAGTCTGCCTTCCACTTCCAGGACACTTTGATCTCTTTTAGGGAGAGGTGCTGATAAACCAACTCCTCCAGATTACACCTTGTGTAGTATTTCTCCCAGAGGTATCTACATTTAGACAGTAAAGTTTTATGGTCTGAAGAAATGAATATCTACAAGTGGAATTTCCTAGTCAAAGAAGAATACCAAAATTAATTTTACAAAAGGAATATTCAAAATATTTTGAGGGAGGGAGCCAAGATGGCATAACAGCATGGAAGGTTTTTTTTGCATCTCACATATATGAAATACAGCCAGATCAACACTGAACCATCCTGCCCACCTAGAAAACTGATTTCAGGATCAACACAACAATCTGCACAACCTGAACCACAGAACTCAGCAGGCATATGGCGCAGAGAAGTGAACTGGAGAAGAGAGAAGCCACGCAGGGCAAGGAGCTGTTTTTGCTTGGGGAGAGAGTACAGAGATGGGGGGAGAGTATGGGAAAAGTATTCCCCCAAAAGCAGCTGGAGAGAAAGTGGAAAAGTGGAAACATTCTCAGGGACTGAACTAACAGGGGAGAAAGGAGAGGGCTTAAATTCCAATAAAACTCTATAAATAGGTGAAGTGCAGAGTCTGAAACTCTTTAGCTTGATACCTGGTGGTGCTCTGGTGGAAAGGGCAAATCCCCAGGAGCAGAGTGAAGTCTGGGCAGTCCTTGGGACACACAGGGAGAGGCAGCTCCCTGCTGGGATGACATTTGGTAGAGGCTGTAAAGCTCCATCCCCCACAGGCAAAGGTGCCAGCAGACCCCAGAGAACAACTAGTTTACTGGTGCTAGAACAAGGTCACTAGGGGTGAACCCTGATGCCAGATATGTGTTGTTGTTTTCCATAATCCCTGAAACGCTCCTGCTACATGATCACATGAACATTTTCTGGGGTAGGCAGGCACCCAGCTGCAGTCTCTGGGCATTGACAGCAGCATGATCCTGCAAACGTTCCTGGGAGAAGCCAGCACCTGGCCATTGCTCAGTGAGACCCTCCCCCAGAAGGGGTAAGCAGAACAAAGCTGCAGTCTCTCAGAAGTGAGAGGTTGGGAAATACAGACTCATATGAGATAAAACTCAGGAGGGGGCAAACTGACAGCTTGGTCATGGACAGTGTAAAATCGAGGAGTGGATGGAAGCCGGAGACAAAGGACAGGTGCACAATAACTGATCGGGAGAACAGGGTTCTGATACTAGAGACTGAATAGCTGGGTGACACCATTTTCACCCCTCCTTCACATGCCCATACACACCTACAAGCGCCACAATCCACCCCAGTAAGCTAAGCAGTACCATCTAGTGCAGAACGGAACCAGGATACTAAGCCCCACCCAACTGGGCCAGCCTGCCTCTATAGGAACACAATAGGACTCTCCGCCTGCTTAGTTTACAGACCATAAAGTCCTTCAGAGTTTGGCTTCTAGGGGAAAGCGATGTAATTTCAATTGTATTTCAGTCTGTTTGCTGGTCCAAGTATTCTATTATCTTTTTTTTTCTCTTTTTTGTTTATTTTCTTTTTCTTGAATACAGAAAGAGAACAAACTTTATTTTTATTTTCATTTTTTATTAAAAATATTTTTGTTTAATTTTTTCCACTGTATATTATTTTCTTTTTTGAAAATATTCCAAATTCTATTTTACTTACAACATTTCATTTTATTCTATTTCACTGTATTCATTTTTTCAAATTTTCAAACATTTTCCTTTTTTTCTTCTTCCCCTTTTTGTCTAATCTATCAAGCTCCTTTCAACAACCAGACCAAAACACACCTAGGATATAGATCATTTATTTGATTTATCTGTGTGTGTATGTGTGTTGTTTTTAATTTTTTAATTTTAATTTTTTTAACTTTATTAATTCATTTTCTCCCTTCAAATGAAGGAATTCACCCCAAAAGAAAGAGCAGGAAGAAACGACATCCAGGGACTTAATCAACACAAATACAAACAAGATGTCTGAACCAGAATTTAGAATTATGATAATAAGAATACTAGCTGGGGTCAAAAATAGACTAGAATTGCTCTCTGCAGAGATAAAAGAAGTAAAAGCTAGTCAGGATGAAATAAAAAATGCTATAACTGAGCTGCAATCTCGAATGAATGCCACAGCGTCAAAGAAGGATGAGGCAGAGCAGTGAATCAGCCATATACAGGACAAATTATGGACAATAATGAAACAGAAAAAAAGAGGGAGACTAAGGCAAAAGAGCACAATTTAAGAATTAGAGAAATCAGTGACTCATTAAAAAAAAACAACATAAGAATCATAGGGGTCCCAGAAGAGGAAGAGAGAGAAAAAGGGGTAGAAGGGTTATGCGAGCAAATCATAATGGAAAACTTTCCTACCTGTGGAAAGAAACAGACAGGAAAGCACAGAGGACTCCAACCAGATTTGACAAAAACCGACCACCAACAAGGCATATCATAGTCAAATTAAAAAAATTCTCAGGCAAGGAAAGAATCATGAAAACGCAAGGGAAAAAAGTCCTTAACCTACAAGGGAAGAGAGATCAGGTTTGCAGCAGACCTATCCACAGAAACTTGGCGGGCCAGAAAGGAGTGATAGGGTATATTCAATATGCTGAATCAGAAAAATATGCGGCCAAGAATTCTTTTTCTGGCAAGGCTGACATTCAGAATAGAATGAGACATAAAAAGCTTCCCACAAAGAAAAATTAAAGGAGTTTGTGACCACTAAACTAGCCCTGCAAGAAATTTTAAGAGGGACTCTCTGAAGAGAGAAAAGATGGAAAAAAAAAAAAAACCACCAAAAACAACAAAGACTAGAAAGGACCAGAGAACACCACTAGAAACTCCAACTCTACAAGCAACATAATGGCAATAAATTCATATCTTTCAGTACTCATTCTAAACATCAATGGACTAAATGTTCCAATCAAAAGACATAGGGTAACATAATGGATAAGAAAACAAGATCCATCTATATGATGTTTATAAGAGATCCACCTAGACCTAAAGACACCTTTAGATTGAAAGTAAGGGAATGGAGAACCATCTCTCATGCCAATGGTCAACAAACAAAAGCTGGAGTAGCCATACTTATGTCAGACAATCTAGATTTTAAAATAAAGAGTGTAACAAGGCATGAAGAAGGGCATTGTATCATAATAAAGGGGTCTATCCACCCAGAAGATCTAACAATTGTAAACATTTATGCTCCAAATGTGAGAGCACCCAAATATGTAAATCAATTAATCACAAACATAAAGGAACTCATTGATAATAATACCATAATAGTAGGAGACTTCAACATCCCACTTATACCAATTGACAGGTCATCTAAACAGAAAATTAACAAGGAAGCAATGGTTTTGAATAACACACTGGACCAGATGGACTTAACAGATATATTCAGAACATTTCATCCTAAAGCAGCAGAATATACATTCTTCTCCAGTGTACATGGAACATTCTCCAGAATAGATGATATACTGGGACACAAATCAGCCCTCAGCAAGTACAAAAAGATCGAGATCATACCGTGCATATCCTCAGACCACAAGACTATGAAACTCTAAATCAACCACGAGAAAAAAAATTAGAAAGGTAACAAATACTTGGAGACTGAAGAACATACTACTAAAGAATGAATGGGCAAACCAAGCAGTTAAAGAGGAAATAAAAAGTATATATAAGTCAATGAAAATGATAACACCACAACCCAAAACCTCTGGGATGCAACAAAGGCGGTCATAAGAGGAAAGTATATAGCAATCCAGGCCTTCCTAAAGGAAGAAAGAGACAGAAAAAGGGGTAGAAGGGTTATGCGAGCAAATCATAATGGAAAGCTTTCCTACCTGTGGAAAGACACAGACAGGAAAGCACAGAGGACTCATCTCAGATGCACAACCTAAGATTTTTTTTTTGCTGTGCTGGAAAGAGCTGGAAAAAGAACAGCAAATAAAACCTTAAAGAGCTGGAAAAAGAACAGCAAATAAAACCCCAAACCAGCAGAAGACAGGAAATAATGAAGATTAGAGCAGAAACTAATGCTTTCAAAACAAACAAACAACAAAAAAACAGTAGAACAGATCAATGAAACCAGAAGCTTGTTCTTTGAAAGAATTAACAAAATTGATAAACTACTAGTCAGTTTGATCAAAAAGAAAAAGGAAAAGACCCAAATAAATAAATCAAGAATTAAAGAGGAAAGATCACAACCAACACAGCAGAAATTCAAAAAATAATAAGATAATATTATGAGCAATTATGAGACAATAAAATGGGCAATCTGGAAGAAATGGACAAATTCCTAGAAACATATACAATACCAAAACTGAAACAGGAAGAAATAGAAAATTTGAACAGACCCATAACCAGTAAAGAAATTGAATTAGTAATCAAAAATCTGCCAAAAAAACAAGAGTCCAGGGCCAGATGGCCTCCAGGGATACCAAACATTTAAGAAAGAGTTAACACCTATTCTCTTGAAACTGTTCCAAAAAATAGAAATGGAAGGAGAACTTCCAAACTCTTTCTATGAACATAACTCCAGAGGCAAGGGTAACAAAAGCAAAAATGAATTACTGGGACCTCATCAAAATAAAAGGCTTCTGTACAGTGAAGGAAACAATCAACGAAACTAAAAGGCAACCAACGGAATGGGAGAAGTTATTTGCAAATGATCTATCAGATAAAGGGTGAGTATCCAAAATCTGTAAAGAACTTATTAAACTCAACACCCAAAAAAGCAAATAATGCAGTGATGAAATGGGCAAAAGACATGAATAGACACTTCTCCAAAGAAGACATCCAGATGGCCAATGGTCACATGAAAAATTGTTCAACATCACTCATCTTCAGGGAAATACAAATAAAAATCACAATGAGATACCCCCTTACAACTGTCAGAATGGCTAACATTAACAACTCAGGCAACAACAGATGTTGGCAAGGATGCGAGGAAAGGGGAACCCTCTTACACTGTTGGTTGGAATGCAAAATGATGTAGCCTCTGGAAAAGAGTATGGAGGTTCCTCAAAAAAGTAAAAATAGATGGGGCGCCTGGGTGGCTCAGTTGGTTAAGCGTCTGACTTCGGCTCAGGTCATGATCTCATGGTTTGTGGGTTTGAGCCTCTCGTCGGGCTCTGTGCTGCCAGCTCAGAGCCTGGAGCCTGCTTCGGATTCTGTGTCTCCCTCTCTCTCTGCCCCTCCCCCGCTCATGCTCTGTCTCTCTGTCTCAAAAATAAATTAATTAATTTAAAAAAATAAAAAAATAAAAATAAAAATAGAACCACCCTATGGCCTAGCAATTGCACTACTAGGGACTTATCCAAGGGATACAGGTATGCTGTTTCGAAGGGACACATGCACCCCAATATTTATAGCAGTGCTATTGACAATAGCCAAAGTATGGAAAGAACCCAAATGTCCATCTATGAAAGAATGGCTAAAGAAGTTGTGACATATATATTCAATGTAGTATTACACTGCAATCAAAAAGAATGAAATCTTGTTATTTGCAACTACATGGATGGAACTAGAGGGTATTATGCTAAACGAAATTATTCAGAGAAAGACAAATATGATATGACTTAACTCATATGAAGACTTTAAGATTCAAAACAGATGAACATAAGGGAAGGGAAGCAAAAAATAATATAAAAACAGGGAAGGGAAAAAAACCATAAGAGACTTAATTTTGAGAACAGAGGGTTTATTGGAGGGGTTTTGGGAAGAGAGGTTGGCTAAATGGGTAATGGGGATTAAGGAATCTACTCCTGAAATCATTGTTGCACTATATGGTAACTTGAATGTAAATTTTAAAAAATAAATAAATAAAAGAAATGTTAATGTGTTAATGTATGTATAACAGAATATCTAAGTTCTGGTAAATCATATAATTTAGCAATATAACTAACTTTTTTTAAGTAGTGAATAAATTTTTACATAGATGTTTTAAATAAAATTATATAACCCACATTAGATAATTTTACTGTAAAAAAATATTTTGATATCAGTGAGAGCCATAAACAGTCCCAACCATGAAGATGGCCCTGTCTACAAGTCAAGTGTCTCCTTTGTGTTTCTTTTTTAGCACTTTATTTTTTAACTTCTGTGTTTTCCTTCATGTGAGCCTCTCACTGTTTGCTTTTCTTTACTTTCATGAAAGCATCCGGATGAAGTTGAAAGCCAGAAGACCCCCATCTCTAGAACCAGCTAAAATAGCTAATGGGAGTCTGGAGAAAAGCACATCATGGACATTTCTCAAAGATAAAGGGCCCAAGCCTTGGAGGTAAATTCACCTGATCACCCTCTAATCTGAAGTGCAAACATTGTATGACACATTCCAAGCTAGTGCTTGACACCCTGTGCTCGACTATTTCTATGAACCCGCTGCTTCCCCAAGAGGTCCCTGGCATTCATGAGGATAAGACTTCTGTCATCTCATTGACCAGAAATGGGTATCCAGGTGGCTCAAAGTTGGCTACTAGACTCCCCTTTCCCAACAGCCGTGTGCTCCCAACACTGGTTGATTGCTGTCCTGCCTCACTGTCTTCTTCATCTGTGCAACAGGAATGATCATCATCATCTCAAAGTGAGGATAAAATGAAATCATGTTTGCAAAGTGCTTGGCATATAGTAGAATGATCTGTGTTAACTCCCAGTTTTCTCTACCGAAGGCCATCATGCCCTGTACTCGCTCCACTGGGTCAAGTTTCACGGAAAAGGACTGAATGTTTTTCAGTTACAATTTCCTCACAAGAATAACAAGAGAACCACTTTTTTTGCCCTTTTTACCTTTAAGGGCTACATGGTGTCAAATACAATCATAAACTTGGCATGGTCACAAAGTGCTATACCAAAGTTAGGTATTATTATTTCTTCTGGTTTTTGTATCTGTTTCTCTCTATTTCTCTTTATATTTTGCCATTTCTCTTTCTCTCTTTCTCTTCTTGCCTCAGCTATGCTGATCCTCCCTACAAGCCCTTCCTCTTTCCTCTTCCCTCTCCATTTCCAGCTATAATTCCACTGGCTGGAGAAGGGACCAGGGTCTGGAGATAAGTCCGGGAGCTCTTCTACCACCCTCTGAATAAATAAATAGCTGCTCATTCCCAAGCACATTTTGTGGAAAAAAAAAATCCACATTAGTTTAATAATGATAGTAGAAAACAATATGTATGTTAATAAGAAAGCCACTTAAACGCTTTGCAAATAAGATGATCTTCTTTAACCAGCCAGGCAGCTGATGAGATAGTTTTAATATATTTAATGATTTCATCCATCACCCCCAAGGCCTGTGTCTCCCTTGTTTGGGTATCTGGACACCATAGTCCCATCATCCTAGTTTTTAAAGCAAGAGAACTTAGGAGTGCCTTCTACATTAAGAAGGGTGCTCCATTTTTTTCTGTTCTCTGATAGCAATGATCTGTGACCTTAGATACTCATTGAAATTATAAGGACATCTTTCCATGCCAATATCTAAGTCCTATGCCAGACCAATTATGTCCATTTAGGCTCGCTATCGAGGCATTGTTTTTGTTGTTTGTGTTTGAGAATTTAAAATAAAAACTACCCACCCCCTAAGATGGATCTCTGAGAAGGAGACTGCAGTTCTAGATCCATGAGTCAGTGTATAATTTCTGCCCTTGACTTCCTGGAACCAGCTGGCACCCTGGACAATACCACATACCCTGGGATTCCATACATGAAGTTGCAGAGGGAGGTGGATAGCCCAAGCCAGGCTCAATTCAGAGGATATCTCATTCTCCCTGAAAAATGATCATATCAGGTACAGACAGCTGGGCTACACTGGCTCCCAGCAGGACCACACAAGCAGCAACACTCAGGCTGAAAACAACACAGAACCAGTGTTTAACAGTGACACCACGTGGCAGTGAGATGCAGAGATCATGCCTTTGTTCTAACAGTTATGTGTGGAAACAGAACTTACTCTAGTCAGCTTCAAATGCCCTAGAGAATTCTCAGAAAATTCATAAAGAAAAGTAAATGATATACTTAGAAAAGTAAATGATATACTGAATTTCCTACAAACAATATTTCAAATGTCAGTATTTGGTTGAAAAAATTAAATAGTTGTGTCTATGTTTGCACCTTAAGTTTGCAGAGCATTTCATACAAATTATGGAAAAATATCTAACATGTCCCAACTTCATGTAATTTAGCATTTAACCTTACTCCTGGCCTCAACAATATCAAGTACCTTTCAGGGCAGTAAATCTCAAAAGTTCTTTGACCGTAGTTTGTGTCACCTCTAAAGCCTCAGTTTCTGCCCTCTATTCCCACTTGGTTGGCCTTTATGACAATAGAGACCAGCAACACAACACTTTGCTTTATATAACCCTACTCTTGGGCTTTAGGAACTGCTGACCACACTGCATCCTGACCTATAGCCTCACCTTCCCTGAGAAGTTCTGTTCCTCCCTCCCCAGAGACCATGTGATTTGGGAGGTCAGGTGGTAGCAGGAGGAGCACTGGTGGGAGCCAAAAGACCTAGATTCTACCCTTGGTTTTTCCACTTGCCTGTGCTTCCTTGGGATTTGTCCTTTGAATTCTCTGGGCTTCAGTTTCTTCACCTATAAAATAAGGTGAAAGGAGATGGTCTTAGAGGTCTTATTAGCTTGAATTATCAGTGGTTACTAGTGGGAGTGCCAGTAACCAAATTGGAAAGGACCGTATTATAGGCCAGTTAGGAGTCTACCTTATTATTTGCACCAAACTATCCTGAATATTTGATTACTTTGCCTGGTTCCTAAATTTTTCACACAGATGAGCTTTTAAAAAAATCTCATATATTTATTCCTCCAAAATCTCAGTCTCTGTGGTCCAGCCTCTTTGCAGACCAATGATATTGGGGGGAAAGAAAAGATTATTGTAATCCACTGACCCAACCTTCCACCAACACAATAACCTAAAGGCTTGTTAAAAGCTCTGTTACGTCAGCCCCAGGTATCAAGCCCCTGTGGGTTGACCTTTGCTACAAGATGTGCTAACCCTCCCTGTCCCTGGATAATGGAAACACCAAAGAGAACCATAATGGGTGTGTCCCTATGGTCTCAGTGGGGAGGGCCTGATTCCATGTACCACACAATACAGTGTTTGCAGAGGATAGAAATCACAGCCTAGGTCCAGGTGGGCAATTGCAAATCCAGTAGCCAGTGCTACAAAATTGGTCATGTTAAGTAAAAGAAAGAAAGAAAGAAAGAAAGAAAGAAAGAAAGAAAGAAAGAAAGAAAGAAAGAAAGAAAGAAAGAAAAGAAAGAAAGAAAGAAGAAAAAGTGCTATTCAAGTAGCAGATAAATAAAAGTTGAGGAAAAAGATAAAAAATAGATTCCAAATGAAAAGTGGGGTGTAGGGCCTGGATCTTTTCTTGGGCTTCAAAGTGGTTCTGGAGGCTTTTTCTCTGGTCCCTGAGGCATCTAAAGGAGAAATGCCAGACTGGGCTCTAGGTGTATTGGGCATAGATTTACCTTTTTTTCCCTCAGATTACAAATCCAATGCTGCCCAGACATCCCAACTCTCAGTCCCCAGGTCAATACAGAAGAACTTCCCTCCCCAGTAAAGCCATAATTTACCTTACTAAGTACTCACAACCTCAAGCCACTTGTCAGATCCAAAACAACCACTATTCACCGTTTGATCAAAAGTGCTGGGGATCCCAGTGCAGTAAAATGATGCATGAGCCTGAATATCCATTGGTGGAGATGAGATCATGAAACCTTCCTTGTCACTCATTCTCTAGCCCTAGAGGGGGAATGTTCACTCCAGGGAGAAAAGGAGAGTCTATGCCATGGCAGTAGGGAGAGGGGAAAGTCATATGGGCAAGTTATTTTTTGTTAATAAATATTTTGTTTTATTTATTTTAATTAAACTTTTTGAGAAGCTTTTAGATTTATTAAAAAAAATTAAGCAGAAAATATAGAGTTCCCATCTATGCTATCACCCTCCTTACTAGTTTGGCCTATTATTAACATCTTGCTTTAATATGGTATATTTGTTACAGTTGATGAGCCAAAATTGATACCTTATTATTAACTAAAAGTCCATAGTTTATATTAGGGGTCATTCTGTGTTGTCATTCTATGGGTTTTGACAAGTGTATACTGACATGTAGCCATAATTACAGTGTCATACAGAATAGCTTCACTGCCATAAAAATCCCCTGTGCCTCACCTACTCATCCCTCCCTACTTCCCCCTGAGCCTCTGGCAGCCAATGAACTTTTTACTGTCTCCGTAGTTTTGTCTTTTTCAGAATGTCATATAGTCGGAATCACGCAGTATGTGGTCTTTTCAGATTGTCTGCTTTCACTTAGTAATATGCACTTCCATTTCTTCTAAGTCTTCTCAAAAATGGCTTGATAACTCCTTTGTTTTTATCACTGAATAACAACACTCCATTTTATAGATGTATAAGAGCTTATTTATCCATTCTACTACTGAAGGACCAATCAGTTGCTTCCAAGTTTGGGCAATTATGAATACATGTCTGTAAATATTCATGTTCATATTTTTGTATAGACATAAGTTTTCAATTCATGGGGGTAAAGATCAAGGAACATGACAGCTGGATGATGTGGTTAGAGTATATTTAGTTTTGCAAGAAACTGCCAACTGTCTTCCAAAGTAGATGTACCATTTTTGCATTCCCACCAATAATTGAGTTCCTGTTGCTCCACATCCTCTTCAGCATTTGACGTTGTCAATGTTTTGGATTTTAGCCAATAGTGTGTAGTGGTATCTCATTGTTTTAATTTTCAATTCCTTAATGACATATGAAGGTAACCATCTTTTCATATGTTTATTCACCTATTGCATATCGTGATTGATGAGATATATGTCCAGTCTTTAGCCTTATTTTTTAATTAGGCTGTTTGTTTTCTTATTGTTGAGTTTTTAAGAGTTATTTATATTTTTGGATAGCAGCCCTTGTCAAATATGTGTTTTGCAAAGATTTTCTCCTAGTATGTAGCTTGTCTTTGCATTCTCTTAAAGTACTTCTCACAGAGCAGACGTTTTAATATTAATGATGTTCAACTTGTCAATTTGTTTTCCTATGGATCTTGTCTTGGTCACATAGATAGATAGATAGATAGATAGATGCCAGATGATAGAGATAGATCTAGATAGAGATCTAGATAGACATATCTATCTCTCTACCTACCTACCTAATCTATGCAGACATTTATTATCTGAAATTGGCTCATGCAATGATGGAGGCTGACATACAGAATCAGCAAGCTGGAGACCCAGGAGTAGCCAAAGGTATAGTTCCAGAGCAAGTCTGAAAGCCTGAGAATGAGAATAGATGATGGTATAGTTCCAGTCTGAAGGTCTGCAGGCTCAAGATTCAGGAAGAACTGATATTTTAATTGGAGTCTAAAGGCAAGAAAAAGCCAAAGTCCCAGTTCAAAGGCAGTCAGGCAGGAGGAATTCTCTCTTATTCGAAGGAGGGTCAGCCTTTTTGTTCTGTTTAGGCTTGCAACTGATTGAAACTCATGTTATGGAAGGTAATCTGCTTTACTCATTCTATTGATTTAAATGTTAATCTCATCCAAAATCACTTTCACAGAAATACGCTAAATAGTGTTTGACTAACTAGCTGGCACACCATTGCCTAGTCATGTTGACATACAATATTAACCATCACAGTTATCAAATTTGTAGGCAGAGCATTGTTCATAATATCCCTTTATTATCATTTTAATGTCCATAAGATCTGTAGTGATGTCCCTTCGTTCATTTCTAATATTACTAATTTGCATCTTCTCCATTTTTTTCTTAGTTAACCTGGTTAGCTATTTACAATTTTCTTGATCTTTTTTTAAGAAACAGCCTTTGGTTTTGTGGATTTTCTCTATTGATTTCCTGATTATTATTCATTGACTTTTGCTCCAATCTTTATTCTTTTTTCTGCTAACTTTTTAAAAAAAAATTTAAAGTCTTTGTTCACTTTTGAGAGAGACACAGAGCACGAGTAGTGGGGGAGCAGAGAGAGAGAGGGGGAGACACAAAATCCGAAGCAGGCTCCAAGCCCTGAGCTGAAGGCACAGAGCCTGATGCAGGGCTCGAACTCATGAACCGTGAGATCGTGACCTAAGCCAAAGTTGGACACTCAACTAACTGAGCCACCCAGGCACTCCTTTTTTCTGCTAACTTTAAATTTAATTTTATCTTCTTATTCTAGTTTCTGAAGATGAAAGCCTTGGTTATTGCTTGAGGTATCTATTCTTTCCTCATTTATGCATCCAATGCTAAAAATTTCCCTCTAAGCACTGATTTCACTGCATTACACAGAGTTTAGTAAGTTGCATTTTGTTTGAAATATTTTTTTTTAATTTCTCCTGAAACTCCTTCATTGACTTGTGTGCTATTTAGAACTGTCTTGCTTAATCTTCAAGTATTTGGGGGTTTTCCAGCTATTTCTTTGTTATTGATTTCTAGTTTAATTTCATTGTGGTTTGAGGGCATATTTTGTACAATGTCTATTTTTTTAATGTGTGAAAGTGTGTTTTATGACCCACAATATGGTCTATCTTGGTGAATGTTCCATGTGAGTTTGAGAAGCAAGTGTGTTTTGCTGTTGTTGGATGAACTGTTCTCTAAATGTCAATTAAGTCCAGTTAATTGATGGTGCTCTTCAGTTTGACTATATCCTTTCTGCCTGCTGGATCTGTCAGTTACTGATAGAGGGGTATTGAAGCCTCCAACTCCAATAGTCAATTTACCTTCTTTATGTATACCTTCAATTAGGGTTTGATGCTTTCTTTTACAACTAGACTGGAGTAATGGGTCTTCAGGAGGCAAATGATAGAGATAAAATGCCATCTCATCACATTATGACGAGTATATGTATACAATCAACATGACTTATCATTGTTGATATTAACTTGACCACCTGGTGAGGCAGTGTTGGGCAAGTTTCTCCCTTGTTAAATTATTTTTATCCCTCTTCCCCTCCTTGGAAGGAGTGAGTATTTGGCAGGATGTTTTCAACTCAGGATTCTCAGAGAATTTCCTTCCCATTTCCCCACAGAAGGCAGACCAGTAGGTCAAATGCCTTCATTCACTCTCTCATTTACTCATTCATTCAATAAACACTTACCTGGTGTCCACTGTGTGCCTGACCTGATGCTAAGCCCTGGCTATCAAATGGAGAACAGAGCAGATCAGATCCTTATCCTCAGGTAACTTCAAGTCTGGTGGGAAGACAAGCACTAAATAAGCAAGTACAAAATAAACTCATATTACTGTACTCATGAGATCAGTGAGCAGGAAAAGTGCAGAGCAAGAAAAATGGGATAAATCAAGGGTTTTGGAAAACCTGTCTGTGTCACAGAGTATGTACCAAGGATGTCAGCAGACAAGTGGGACATAAAAAGCAGTGCTCAGGTTGGGGGACCAGCATGTGCAAAGGCCTGAGGTTGGGAGATGAAGAGTAGCTAATTGAGTGTCGCTTTCACTGATTTTTTTCATCAGGCTTTGCTTTACTCAAGATCAGACATCATGCCTTTTCTATGCCTTTACTTAATACAGGTTGATGGACAGAATCAGGGCAGGCGTGGAGATTTGTACATTGTGTTTGGAGGCCATCAAACAATCTTTTGGGCCTGAGTTTCTGAATCTCTGAGAATGTCATGAGGGAGAAATGAAGAGGGAGAAATGAAGGGTCTCACAGCTAGAGAGAAAAAGGAGCCTGTAGTCAACAAGGACACAGTCACCTGCAAACAAGGCAGATGAAACAAGGCCAAGGAGCTGGGATGATAGAAGCATATGGGAAGATGCTTTGAGGGGAAAGTAGGTCAGATTTCAGATTTCTGAGCTCAGTGTTCAGTCTCCTAAAGCTTAACAGAGCTATAGTTTTTCCAAAGAGAAGGGCAAGCAGATGTTACCCAGGTATGCTTAGCTTCCAGGCATTCAGTCTTTGCATCTGATAATGCAGACACCCTGGCTGACTGCTTCTGTACCTGCAGGCCTGACCCTGGTGTGCTCATAGAAACCAGAGCAGCCCTTGGGTGAGCAAGGAGAGATGGGAGAGAAGGAAAGGAATGTATGCTTCCCAGTGGCTGAGCCTCATGTAATTAAAGCCAACCTCCCTCCAGCTGAGACCAAATGAGGTGTGTGGGCTTCTACTTCAGTTCACAGTGCAGTTAGTACAGGGAGGGAGGCAGAGAGAGGACTTTAAGCACCTGGGCCCTTATAATCAGGCCTCAGGCTCCTCTCCCAGCCCATTCCCTAGGCACCAAGCTTATTGGTGTCCTCTTCCCACCTCCTTACTCACCTGACAACCTCAACTTCTCTGCAGTGCTCCCTTCTGTACATGAATGCACATACACATGTGCATACACATAGACACCCACATGTGTGTGCACAGTCTCACACAAGCACTCACATAAACATGCACACATATGCATGTGTGCACAAACATACCTTTATGCACACCTAGATGCATAGACAAGACTTCTTGTCACCCTGCGTGCAGCTTTTACTCATTGACCCAGGTCCCATTCAAACCTCCCCTGAGCACATATGGATCTTGCCTTCTTCAGACCCATGACCAGTGGTTGCTGTCTATTGTCTGCCTCCTGTGCATTGGCCTTGGCAATTCTGAAGTTGATGTCCTTGTTCCAATTGCTCAGATGAGGACACACTCAGAGAAGTCTAATGATTTAAGCAAGAGAATAGGAGGACTGTAATGTGGGGCAGGTCTACCTGCTTCCTTTTTAGGAAAAAAAGGAAAGTTCTTTCTACTACATCATGAGGTCCCTCAATGCAATAGAGAACAATTAGGAAAAGGCCATGTTTCTTCTACAGAAGAGAGGGTCAATGTCATGACAGTACCTTGCATGACCCATAACCATGATGGGTGAAACATGGGATTGTGGTGTCAGAGTTCATTATAACTTTGGTAAGTCTTTGGACTGGGTCTGCCTGCACCCAGGTCCCAGCTACAACACATGGCCTCTGTGTGGCTGGAACAGGCTGCTCAGGGATGGGGATGTCCACCCATAGGGTATTCATGAGAATTAAAATTTGTGCTTGTAAAGCCCTGAAACAGTGCCTGGCACAGGGAAGGCACTGAATAAGTATTGGTTCTCACAGTTATTATGACATGTCCCAGTGACCTAGCCCTAAGGGAGTTCCCTGGGTGGCTCCCCAGGCCCAATGGTCCTAACCAGAGGGGCCCTCCCAGCCAAGGTGGAGAGCCAGCTCTGTACACATCCATCTCTGAGCTGCCAGCACTCCCTAAATGCCAGCACAGCCCATCAGCAGCACTGCTGCTGAAACCCACCCCTGGGAAGACTCTCTGGTTTTTCACAATGGGCGCACAATGAATGACCAAAGTGTGTGCCTACCTGGGATTCTTCCAGTTTCACTGCAAGGAGGCAGATCTTCTTGGCCCTTCTTTCCATAGCAAAGAGATGGGCCTTAGAGACTTGACTATGTGATTTCATCAGATTTACACAGCAAAAAGCATCAAAGTGTGGACTGCAGCCTCTGAGGCTGAGAGATGGGAGGTGAAGTAGTGACCCTTTTGGAGACGTGTTGGTTGTGTTGCCTTAAGCAAGTCTATTAACCTCAGTTTTCTTGTCTGTAAAGTGAGGCTAATGATATCTCACAAGTGTATTTTGGAAATTAAATTAGGCAATGTATATGATGTTTCTAGCACCTGGGAGGGCTTGGGCCATGGACCATTACTAGAGCTAACATGAGGGCTGACTGTTAGGGCCTCTGACAACCTGAACTCAACAAAGAGAATCATTTTAACCCCACCCTTGTTGAGTCCCTCTTGAAGATGGTAGCTCCTTTGTACTTCCTGGCTCCCTCCTCCTTTCTCCAGTAAACATTAATTGTATATGAAGCTTCCCTCCAGCAGAAGGATTATAATTAATTTATGTTGGGACCATAATAGATTCCAATACAGACTCTGTTTCTTTGCATCCAACTGTACTCTAACTGCAAGGCATAATTTTGTAACTTGCTATGAAGTGTGGCCTCCTACTGCATGCTTTTCCCCAGCTCCCAGAAAGAGATCAACAACCAACAGAAGAGAGAATGGAGACACTAGGGTCTTTATCCATGGAGATTACAGAAAGCTCTCCATTCTCCACTCCTCTTTTTGGCCACTGTGCCCAGAAAGGAAGGAGTAAACACAAGACAACACAAGCCTGCCATAGAATCTCAGCTTCTCCTCATAATTGCTGTGTGACCTATGACATTCTTTCAACCTCTCTGAGCCTCAGCTTTCTCATTTATAAACACAGAACAGTACTGTAATATATACCCTTTAAGGTATTTGTGAGGATTAAATCAGAAGAACTTTTATGAAATATTCACAACAATATCAGGGACTTTCCATGTACTTAATAATAGCAAATAACAATACCAACTAGTATTTAATGAGCATTTACCATGTGCCAAGCACTGTGCTATCTCATTCCATCTTCATGACAATCTGTGAAGTTAGTTGCCCTGCTGGCTCACTGGGTATTGTGGGGAGAAGCATGGTCCTTCTTTAAGGATGCCCCTGTCCAGTGGGACAGGGGTAGAAGGTGGGCCAGCGCCCTCCTCTGGAGAGGAGCTCACAGACTGGGGTACTGTCTAGCTGCTGCCATTGAAAGTCTTTCCCAGAATCAAAGTGGGGAGAGAGAAAGGTTGTTTGCTTCAGAGGACATGCTTGCCACTCCCAGATTGCAAGGATCTGAGGGTAAGAGACTCATAAGTGAAGATGGCAAATATAGACTATACACTCAGGAGGTAGGTGGGGGGGAGGTGTGGCTGCCTAGGAAGGGGAAGCCAAACAGAGCAATGATGCTGAGAATGAGCAATGATGCTGAGCAATGATGCTGAGAATGTGGAGATTGTGTGGGCCAGGCAGAGGGGGTCAGGCCATAGAACCAGTTCCCTGGGGACCCTGGCCCTCCCCACCTCCCAGAAATATCCAACAACTGTTCATGAAATTAATTTTTCTTGAAGCATTTTTGTGCCATTACCCATTCTCAAACAACACACCCACCTGCCAAGCCATTTGGTTTGCATGTCACTGAGTATTTATATGTCCTTGAGCCCTTAATGTCTTGTGTGCCCTGGTCCCCAGGTCCCTTTTCCTCTAGTCTGCCTTCCTCAGGGATGTAATGCTTCTAAACCCATTTCTCCCTTAATCCTAATTTAGGGATCTTCAGAGCACCTATAAATTCCTGATAGTTTAAAACTTATTTTTTTGTTACTGGTTATTGCCCATGTAAAATGTCAGATTTGGGGTTATGGATTTTAAAAATCTGTTTAAACTACTGTAACCTCAAAGCCTATAACAGTGTCTGGGACATAGCAGATTTTCAATAAATAGGTGTTGAATGAAGGAATGAATACAATAAAATGCACTGTCTTCTGGTTTATCTGAGATAAAACAGGTTAGGAAAATATTACTTTCTCTACAATAAAGCCAATAAAGCCAATTAGAAAATAGCCCATATGTGCACACATATATGTAGTTTGTGTTGTAGAGGTGGGGAGTCCCAACAAAAAGAAACATATTTTTGCTCAGGAAGCCTGGAGAAAAAAGAGGCCACATGCTGGAAAGAGAAAGACATTAGACAAACAAATTGATCTTGAAAGAATATGCAGATTAATGCTCTTCAGCCCTGAGAAGCTAGATATCCAAGTGCAGAGAGAATGGGTTGGTCAAGAGCCTCCCTGACATCCAACAAGTCTGGCCTAGCAATCCACAGCAGGGAGGGGGCTGCAGGCTGCCATGGGGTCAGGTTTGGCCCACAACAGGGGCAAGACTAACCTACCAGTGAGTGAAGGGCTCAGTACCACTGCAGCAGTCCTGGCCTGCCAGAGGCTGCTGCCTGTTTATGCACTTTCCCAGCAGAGTGGAGGTTAGCATTACTCTAACTTATCCCCTGGGGTCATGGAATGAGGTGTCAAAGGGAATAAGAACTCCTCAAACCTCACCTTTGGAAGTCTGGAATTTGCAGCTGGATTTGCTGCTGAATCTTGGGCAAAATGTATTAACGTCTCTGAGTCCCAGCTTTCCATGGATGACTTCATGACTCAGTGTGCATAGGGCCATCATGGTGGATATCTGGTGTCCCAACATAACAATCATACCTCCTTTCCCTTCAAAAGAGTCTCAGTTTGGACAATAAAGCATATCATCACACTAATAATAAATCCCTCTCAGAGTTTTTATGAGGGGTAAATGAGTTGATACATGTGATAGAGGCCAGCACAGTGTCTGGTACATGAATGCCAGTGAATGTTCATATGAGCAATTAAATGCAAATCATACCTGCATCCTGCCTGACCTAAGCCCCTAGGGCTCTGTCCCACTGCTACCACTGACCAGATGCTGGGGCACATTCCTCTGAGATCTGACTCTTTCACCTCCTCCCATTTCCTTGTGTCTGCTTGTCTCAGCTAAAAGATTCATGGGCCACTGATGGCTCTGTGGAGAGAGCATGTCCCTGCCCAGGGGGCCATGGCTCCCTGCAATGGATGCTCTCCTGTCCTGGCCACACAGGTAATGGATGAGTGAAGCCATTTAAGGAAACATTCCCTTATCTCATCTTGGCAAAGTTTCCCTCTTCCTTTTCTTGAAAAATGGGCAGCTGGCCGATGTGGGAGCCGTGACCACTCTTCAGAGCCGTCACCAGGATTGATGGATGGATCTTCTGCTCTTTGCAAGAGGAAATTTTGCAGTGAAAGCCTGTCCCCTGGGCTTTGCCTGCCTCCCTGTGAGAAAGAATGTAGTGTAAGGAAGCTTCTACAAAGAAAGAACCATTCAGAGACAGGAGGCTGGCATGAGGTCACAGAGCTCCAGGTCAAGAGCCCAGGCTGGTACTCCATGTGTTCCATGCTGTGAATTTTCTGGGTAAAAGTAAACAGTTTATGGGACAGCAGGGTGGAGACTGAAGCATCCAGAGCAGAGACTAGACTAGTGAAAAGGAAGCACACTGCCAGCCCCTGCTTTGTTAGAGCTCAATGGCAACTTGCAACCCTCTACACTGTCTGGGTAGGACCTCTTCCCACAGAGCCAGTACTGGGAACTGGACCACCTACCCTGCCAGATTCTGCCCTTACTCTGCCCTTTATGACCAAGCACAGGGGGCTGCCAGATTAGAAGAAAAACAAAACTCCAGGATGCCCAGTAAGGACATACTGATATTTTAAAAAGTGTGTTGTTACCTGAAATGTACATTTAACTGGGTGTGCAGCATTTTATGGGGCAGCCCTGCATGCACAAATACTTCTCTGCTCAGCATTGCAAGTAGGTGTTTCCAGGGAAGTCTATACATGGGGATCTGGGTCCAGGGTCTGGGTCTTGAAGCCTAGAAGAGGCCCTGACAGACAATAACAGGCAGGACCCCACATAGCAGAGGGGATGGGGCCCCCAAAGCTCTGGGCTGGCTGTGTCTCTAGCTCAGAGCTAGGCATCTGCTAGAAACAGAGAGAGCTTCAGAAAAAGGAAAGGAATATCCTGGGAGCAGGTACCAGAAAGCACAGTGCATCCTCACCCTGAGACTGGCTCTGACCATCATGCCTATATAGGAGGCAGAGGATGACAGAGTGAGCAAAGCAGACCTGAGTGTGATCAGATGAACCTGGCCATGTGCTGAGCCATGCACAGAAAAGTCTTTCCAGGCACTGGAAAGTCACAGAACCTCTCTCAGCATTACACCTGGGCTCTATGTCCATGTACAAGGACTGTTCAGTGCTTGGGAGGCACTCCAAAATTCCAAATGAATACATAGACTAAGCCCATAGTATAATATGTCTTTGATTGCTGCATTTACATTTCCTGAACAGGAAACTTCATATCTGCATCAGTTTTGTTAATTTCTCAGCTGTGGTTTCATTGAGTACTGCTTCTGCCCCCTTCCCTTCGCTCTCTGCTGTTAGGGGCATCTGAGACTCTCTAATTCTATCCTCCATGTCTCTTAACATTTCTGTGACATTTGTCACTTCTGTCTGGAATGGCACTCTGGCTGATGTCTTCTGACCTGTCTTCCATCTCACTGATCTTCTCTCCACTGCATTCAACCAGCTGCTTCGTTTGCCCACTAGATTTAATTTTAACACAAACTATGTTAATTTTGAGAAGTTCATTTTCTTCAGACCTTGCTCTTTTAGCATAATGTCCTGTTCCATCTTTATGGTTTTTATGGCTTCCATCCCTAATAATTTTTATAGACTCTTACACAGTGTTATATTGTCTTTGGTGCTTGGGGTTCCAGGCTTCCTGTTTCTTCAGCTGTATAGCTCATAAAATAATGCATGGAATATATTTGACATTTTTATTGTGAATTCATAATCAGCACTGACTTTTTTCTCAACAGAAATCCCACATGACCTAAGTTTTTTGTTAGCTTCTTCCTGGTACCTTGGGGTATCACAGATGGGATCAATTTTATGTTCATTTCTCAGTTTGGGGATACTGGACCACACAGGAACTGTCAACTCCAACTCTAAACCACCACCTGACAGAGGCTCAGGGTACTAGTTATACATACACAGGGCACTTTTCCACAAGCATATCTGTTCTCTGCTCCCAGGGGTGGCAGCAGACTTCCTATTCCCCCCTTCAATGACAGTGCTTCCATTTTAGGGTGTCTTGCCTTGGGTAGGCTCAAGTCCTGCTCTCCTATCCCTGTGTTCTTAGAGCCCAGAACCTTCCACACATGTGCACATACACACATATACATGCACACACACTCAAGTCCACACCCACAGGCACACATGCATGGCACACATGAGCATGCACACATATACATACACATGAACACATGAACAAGTGAGCATGTGTACATACACACACTTGGAAGCACACACATATACACCTATGCACACACATCTGTACACACAAGCACACACGTGATTACTGCAGTCTCAGCATTGGCCCTTTGCATCTCTGGAATGTCACAAGACAGAAAGCACTTCACCATGAGCAGAGAAGCACAAGGGTCCTTGGAATCAGATGAAGCCAGATAACATGTAAAACCCTGTACTGTTCCCCATGACTGTTATCATCATAGCTCTGAGCATCAAGAACAAAACCTCCTCCACCTCCAGGTGTCAGGAAGGGCAGGGATGAAAGGAAAGTCAGAGTCCCTGAGGGAAGCCATCCTTGAAGGTCATCTTCTCATTGTCCTGCTCCTCAGTCACTCAATTAGCACCAGCAGCCTGGCCATGCCCAGGGGATAGTCTCCTCAGCCTTGCCACACAGGGGCCAGCAGGTGCCCCTGACTTTCTGTCCCTGCCTCATGGTGAAGACCCCCTGAGAGACATGAGCACAGTGTAGGCTCCTTCCTACACCCAGCTGGGGTTACATCCATAGCCCCATTGGGAGTCGAGCTGGGAGGAGTTGAGGGGTGGGACAGGAAGTCTGAATTCCTCAGCTTGGAGAGATCGCTGGAACCACCTGGGGCTGACCATGCTGAATCTGCCCTGAAGCCCAGGCTAAGCATTAAGCACACTCTTCCATGCACACACCATCAACCTGGTCTGCCATTTGTTCCTGCCTGCCTGACTTTTTCCTGCCTTCTTCCTTCCTTCACCCATATGTCCATCCACTAAGAGTCTGCTCATTCATTTACCCATTTATCCATCAGACTCTACGAAGCCCTCTTAGTTCCAGGCACTGAGCTGGGACTAAGGAAACAGTGATAAGTCACAATCCCAGCTGTGAAGGGCTGCCATTCAGAGCAAAAGTTGGGCACGTAAACAGATGATCCACACAAAGCTGTCATAAATATCTACAAAGGAAGCATGAAGCAAGATAGGCCAGCCACCAAGCATCTGTGAGGGGACAACTTAAGGAGGCCCTGGGAGGTGAGCAGGACCCGGCAGAGGGGCAGAAGGAAGGGAGCCACAGCACTGAGGAAATGTGAAATGGGCATTACCTGTTCCCTTGAGGGCAAGGGGAGAGCCTTAAGCACGAGCCAAGGAAAGTGGACCTGGTCCAGCAAGGGATGGGGCCATAGAAATTTAAGCAGGGCCTTGCAGGATCAGTCTTGTTCTCTGCAGGGTTGCTCGGGTAAAGTGGAGGGGTTAGGGATTTTTTGGGAGGGGAGATTGTTGGAGGCTGTGGGATCAGTCCTGGGAGGTATAGTGAGGACCCAAACCAAGGCAGTGGCCATGAGGATGAGAACAAGTGTGTAAACAAGGTCAGAGCAGCAGAATCCTTGGGACTTGCTGACTCACAGGCATGGATGACAGTGAGGGTGAGGCAGGAGACAAGGATCGCCTACGAGTTTGGTCCATTATTTGGGGATAGATGGGGAAGTGAAGGCTAGAGCCAGCTTCTAAGCAGCATCCCAAGCCATGCCATCAAAGCCTGGTAAAGGAGGACCCCTTACCCCTGCTCCCCTCCAGACACTGACACTGAATGCTCCCCCAAGCCCACTTCCCTCCAGCCCCAGGTGTGAGGGTGAGGACAGGACAAAGCAGGCTGTCTCTCTGCAGAGGCTGCTCCTCTGCAGCCCTGGGAAGGAAGGAGGGATCAGGAGGCAGGGCTCATCCATTATGAATTCCCCCTGGAGACTCCAGGCCTCCAAAGCCAATTGCATTATTTAAAACTGGCTTATTCAACCCAGAATAGAGAGATGTCTCTCTTGTTGGTCATCATCACTTTCTACTGTGGCATCATCCCCTTTTCTTTAGAGGAGGCACCGAGCTTTGAGCAGAGAATCAGGTCTCATGCACAGTCCCACACAAATGGCAGTTTCCCTCTGCCCAGCTATTGAATGGGGCTAGCTGTTCATCCCTCTTTTAACCTCCTCAGTTCACAAAGAAAGCTAGTCACTCACTTCTGATGGCATGTTGGGGAGAAATCTAAGTTACCTGGTTTATTTAACTGAACCACTTTGAGGTAGAAGATCCCTCAGGTCTCATGGAAGCTGTGAGCAAAGGAAGTGCCCTGTCCTCTGGAAGCAAGGATACCAGGGGCCTGAGCTTCTAGCCTGGGGAAAAGAGGAAAGAAGGGAAGAGCAGCCAAACTGGTTGCTATGGAGATTTTCTCCCCAGCAAGTTGAGTAGTTGGGGCTGTCAGTGGAGCTAACCTTGAAGTATTTCCATGAGAGAGAAAGGAAAAACAGGCAGAGATACAGATATATGATGTGAAGTCTGACCTTTACCTGGGAGGCTGGGGAGGGCAAATATGTCAGAAAAGATACCATAGCTGGAGGGAAAGGGGAGGAGAAAAAGTGGAGGGGAAGGCAGGGAGGGGAGGTCAGTGGGATACAGGCAGGCATTTCCTGAGCGCCTGTCACATGCCACACACTGACATCAGGGCACATTTTTCTCATTTGGCCCTCACCAAACTCTGGTGTAGAAGGTGTTACTAGTCTCCCTCTTACAGAGAAGGACCCTCCTGAGGTTTGACGACTTTGAGGGTCTCATCCAGAGTCTCAGATCAGTAAATAATGAGTCTGGGGGTGGAAGGCAGGTTTTTCAGAAATGACTCTAAAACCTATACTCATTCTCCTAGTGCCTAATTCTGCTGACTCAGTCCAGTGGCACAGCATTCTGGAAGGTAGAGGCCATGGGATTCCAAAACAAGTCAGGAAGCAGAGCCCTCCCTACCTCCTGCCTTCCCTGGTTATGCTCCTGTAAAACCCTTCTCCCAGGCATGGAGTCCTCAAGGTCTGTTCCCCCTACCTTCCCCAAGACATCCCCCATTCCACTCCTTCCACTGCCCAGCCATAGCATTGCTTTTCCTTTCATCTACCTTCTGCCATGGCTCTGATTTCTCTGGCCTCAGCTCTGTTCTACAGACCTGAATCCCTGCCTTCTCTAAAGATCCTCCAAGGCCACCTCTAGGTACCTTTCTTGAATACCATGTACTCTGGCTCTCTTTTTCTCAGAGCTCCTGCTAAGGACACTCAGTGTGAGCAGACCATATGTTCAGTTTAAATGACCCAGAAAGGACCAGCCAGTGAGGCTGAAGGCTCCACACAGCAAGGCCTGGACAGCTCCAACACACAACAGCCACAGCAGGTAGTGTGCTGTTGTGAGTGTAGGGCCTCTACCCCACTCCAAAGGGAAGAGGACAGAAGGGTCTCAGTATTGTCCAGGACTGCCCTGTCTGAGTCTGGAGCTACAGGCGGTAGGCCTTGTGATTCTTCCCTTGCCTTGCTTCTGCATCCAGGTGGAAACTTTTATTTTTTTTTTTAATTTTTGTTTTGTTTTTTCTTAAATTTTTGTTTTTCTTAAATTTTTATGTTTATTTATTTTTGAGAAAGAGAGACGGAGCACGAGTGGGGGAGGAGAAGAGAGAGAAGAAAACACAGAATCTGAAGCAGACTCCAGGCTCTGAGCTGTCAGTACAGAGCTCAATATGGGGCTCAAACCCATGAACTGGGAAATCATGACCTGAGATGAAGTCAGACACTTAACCAACTGAGCCACTGAGGTGCCCCTATTTTTACTTTTAAAAATGTTTATTCATTTTTGAGAGAGACAGCATGAGCAGAAGAGAGTCAGAGAGAGAGGAGGACAGAGGGTCCAAAGCAGGCTCTGCTCTGATATCAGCAAGCCCGATGTGGGGCTCATACTCAGGAATCATGAAATCATGACCTGAGCCGAAGTCGGATGCTCAACCCGCATGGTAGAAACTTTTAAAGCAATCATTGACCACAGAATATCAGGACAAGGATAAATAAGTAATTAATACATTTTTCTAGGTAAAGGATGGGCTGAACTGGACCCCCCAAGGACTGGAGATCAGGAGGTACTGGAGGAGCCTCAGAGGCAGATTAAGACAAAACTCCTTTTAGACACATTGTTGCTATCAAAGTATTTGTCTTATACACCGAGTTCCACTTCTGATCTGGGGTCAGGTCTTGTAATTTGGTACCTCCATTTTCAAGAGACAGAAACTTAAGCTGCAGAGTGGCCATGAATTCTGGCAGCATAGGTGACTATAGGTAATAAATGGTTTTCTTGTATTGCATTTCAACACATGATGAAGTCAATGATGTTGCATATATTTTGTATTATCTTTCATTAGCAATGTAGAGTGTGCGATGTGCAGTGCAAAATTGCAGCAGGCACAGAGCAATCATGCAACATTTCCACCAACTCTTATTATCTGTGAGGTATTGCCTCATTGCATTTGTGTGTCTGGTTTTCAAAAGTAAACCTGTGCCTTTATCAGACCCCAGAAGAAATCTTCAAGGGGCTTCAGATCTGGTGTGCATCCAGCATTTTCTACCCAGCTGCCTCATCCAATCCAGTATGGAAACTTATCATCCACCTTCTCCTCACCTCTGTCATGAGTAGCATTCCATTCTGTTGGAAACATTCGGGGTAACCTCTCCCTAGCCTGTCAAGTGCAAGAAGTGATAGTAATTGGTCACTAAAGCAATTGGTCAATAAAGCAAATAGATATCCATGTTTCTAGAATTTATGGACACCATATGTCTTAGCTCAGATTGCTACAACAAAATACTAGACATTTAGTTCTCATGGTTTTGAAGGCTAGAAGTCTGAAAACAGGGTACCTGAACAGAGTCAGGTTCTGGTGACAGCCCTCATCCTGGCTTACAGACTGCTGTCTTCTCACTGTGTCCAGGCATGTCAGACAGAAAGTCAGCAAAGCTCTCTGGACTTTTCTTATAAGGGCACTAATCCCATCAGGAGGACCCCACCCTTATGAACTTAAACCTAATTACCTATCTCCAAATACCATCATATTGTGGAGCCAGAGGTTTCAACATATGATTTTGGAGGGATAAGATTCAGAACATAATATTCTATCCATGCCCCCCACCAAGATTTATGTTCTTCTCACATAAAAGAAGACACACTCAATACCAACATCCTCCAAAGTCTTAATTCATCTCAACATCAAGTCCAAAGTCTCATCTAAATAACTAAATTAGATACAGGTGAGACTCAATTACAATTTATCCTGAGTCAAAATTCCTCTCCAGCTGGGAACCTATAAGTATTTTACTCAGCAAATAACAAACTGCCAACTCAAAAATGGGCAAAGGACTTGAGGAGACATTTCTCCAAAACACATGTATAAAGAACAATAAGCACATGTAATGATGCTCACCATCACTAGTCATTAGGAAAATGCAAATCAAAATCTCAATGAGATACCACTTCACACTCATCGGGATAAATGTTAACAAAAAAGAGGACCTAGTAAATGTTGGTGAGAATTTTGATAAATTGGAATCCCTGTGCACTGCCAGTAGAAGTATGAAATGGTGCTTCTTTGGAAAATAATATCAGGGTTCCTCAAAAATTAAACGTGGAAATACCATTTGATCCAGCAATTCCACTTGTAAGTATATCCTCTGAAGAGTTGAAAGCAGGGACTGTAACAGATATTTGTACATCCATGTTCATAGCAGCATTACTCACAATAGCCAAGAGATCGAAGCAACCCAAAATGTCCTTCAATGGATGGCCAGATAAACAAAATGTGGTATATGCATACAATGGAATGTTATTCAGCCTTTAAAAATTGAAGGAAATTCTGATGCCTGCTACAACATGAGGACATAAGTGAAATAAGCCAGCCACAAAGGACAAAGATGTATGAATCCACTTATACAAGGTACCTAGAGTAGTCAAATTCATAGACACAGAAAATAAGTCAGGCATGGGAGTCAGTGTTTGATGGGCAAAGGGTTTCAGTCTGAGATGATGAAAAAGTTCTGGAGATAGATGGTGGTGGTATTTGTACATAATGAATGTACTTCCTGCCACTGACTTATACACTTAAAATGGTTACAATGGTAAATTTTGTGTACTGTATGTTTTGCCACAAAAAAGGTGAAAGAAATGTTTTACTTAAATGCCTTTGAACTATACCAAAGGAAATACTTCACATCTTCCAAAAAGCTAGTTGCAAGTTACCCTTTCTACTCTTAATCATAATTCTTCTACACAAGCCCTCATTTGTGTGCTTTTTTTTTTTTTTGCAAAATGTATCCATCTCCATACATGCATACCTTGATTTATACATGTCCAAGTCAGTGCTTAAAAAAAAAAATGATGCCAACTCAGGTTGCATTTTCAGAACACAATGTCTGAGGTAGAGTGACAGCCACACCACACTGCCCTCTGCCTTGGTCAGACACAACCAAACACTCGGTCCCTTGTCAGCTGTCCCTCACTGTGGTGTTTGGGAAAGGAAAGCAAAGCTTGGCATGATTCCAGGGAAGGAATCCAGTGGTCTTGGAGCACATGAAGACTTACTATGAAGAGAGATTCAATTCTTTGGACATTTTTCCAAAGGACCAATTGGCACTTTTGAGTTGGACTTGTAAGAACTCCTATAATTTAAAGTACATGGAAATAAATAAGCTTTTTTGTTAGTCCAAAGTTATGGCCAAGCTCAAAGAAGGATGCTAGAGAAGGTCTCTTGCTTTGGATGGGAGTCCAGGATAGAAGTCTTGTCAGTCTCTTTGGAAACATAGATCCAGGACATGATTCATTGAGCACCTTCTATGCTACCTGACATCACCTGGTGAATTCACTTGTTTTTTAGATGGCTAAAGTTAAACTCAATGGCTCTTATTTTTTTGTTCTCATCCCATAGCTTCTGATACAGAGCCATTCAGTATATGCAGATCTCTGATCCCTACCAACCAGCAATCAAAAGTATTTACTAATCCACTACTTGGTGCCCAGCACTGTGTTAGGTGCTCTGGTGGAAACGGGCATGAAAGGTATGATCCCCAGCCCCAGTGGAAATACCATTCAACTGAGAAACTTCTGAGAAAAAAAAATATGGCACATGGTTTGTACTCAATATCTATGTATTAGTTGGATTAATTGTATAAAAACAAGACCCAAATTTTATAAGGTTCTCAAGGAAAACAAAGGAATATAATCTGAAGTACTTTCATCAGGATAGGTTACAGTGCAGAAGTGAGACCCGAGATAGGTCTGGAAAAATAGGAAGGAACTGATTCAATAATAGGCAAGCAGCATTAGAGGTATGAGAGAACAGTTTTCACCACCATCACATGTTGGACACTGAGCTAAGTCCTTCACTTACTACCTCATTTAGTCTCCAAACGACCCTAGGAAATAGGTATTAATACCCATTTTATAGTTAAGAAACTGAAGCTTAAGGAAGTTTATGACTTGCCAATAGCCACACAGCTAGTAAGTGGGCAAGCTTGGGCTGCAGCCCACATCGAATTCCAAAGTCCATGGTGGTAGTCACTCTACAGTTGTTTTTTTTTGGGGGGGGGGTGGGAACAAGTAGGTGCAGTGTGGCAGAATGAAGGTGCCCTTGGAGAAGAGTAGGGGACAACATCCAGAAGAGAGAGCAGTCCTCAGTTTGGGGGCCCTGAGAGCCAGACAGAGGGGAAGTGGGGTGAGCAGGAGTCACTGCAGGCATTTCCCTGAGCAGGGTTTAGTCAGGTCACACAGGGAGTCTCCCTCCTGCTGGGCTGGCCTCCATTGAGGTCTCAGCAAGGAGTGTCCCCCCTACTCCAGAGCCAGAACCTCCTACTATGGACAGTGGCAGACAGGTTGCTTCTCTCCCTTGAACAATAAACAAGAGAACCACTTGTCAGCCATCCCAGAAGGGCAATGGCTCCAGGGAGAAATCCCACAGCTTTTGGCAATGGTTACATTTCTTCAGTCTGATAACCTCAGGAAACATAAGACACTTTATCCATCATGTCCAAAAACCAATCTTCCTTCTCCCCAGCTTCATCCATCACCATCCCCACCCACTGTTGAGGAGGTAGCAAAGGGGAGGAACAGAGGTTTCTCCCTCAATCCCCCACTCACCAACAAATACTGGCTTGCCTACTTCCCTCCAATGTGCTCCTATAAAATAAAGCCATGGTCACTGCTCAGGCTATAAGGAGGGAGATGGAAGCAGCCAGGCCCTTCCAAAGCCTTCAGAGATCAAGAACCTTGAAGCCAGCTGGCTGGCCTGGTTTCTAATCCCAGCCCCGCCATTTACTAGCTGTCTGACTTTAATCTAGTTCTCCCACCACCTTGAGCCTTGAGGTCATCACCTACAAAGATGAGTGTTGACTGTGTGGGACATTAGGGAAAGGAATGGGAGCATATGGAAGTATCTAGCTTAAGGGTCTAACCTATAAAGAAGCAAATGAAAACTGCCCTCACTTACAGAGCACCTAAATTATCCCTTACATTATGATAAGCTCTCCAGTATTCATGCTCCCCACCTCCTTTCCTGCTAACACATCTCCTTGCAGGAATTCAGTGTCTCTTTATTCATCCTGGGAGGCTGCAAACTCACTTACTCCACCTTTGCCCCTGAGAAACCATCTCCTGGGTGGGCTAACCTGGCTTGCCTCTCCATACACCGCAATAACCCACATGGATTCTGCTGTCCAGCCCTGAACAGCACTAGGTCTCCAAGAACCTGCCTCATCTTTAGCTCAGTTAGTTCTCGCAGTGGTCTCCTTTTCTAGATGAGGACCCTGTAGTCACTGAGCTTAAGTCACCTGCCAAAGGTTACATAGGTTAGTATCAGTGCCAAAGTTCAAACCCAGGTCCACAGGTTCTACATGTTTTATTCTTTCCCAAGCAGTCCTCAGAACAAATCTTCTCTTGCCCAGTACCACATAGGAGTGGCCCACACTTGCCCAATACCTTTACTGCAACCCATCACTAAGCACATTTCCCCCTTTTTAGCAAAGACAGCTGTCCTGCCCTTACCTGCTGAGGTTCAGGGGACTGGATTTCTCTGAAGATAGGATTTCTCTGAAAAAAGAAATGAAATTGTTTCTCAGCCTTGAGTTGAAAGCATTTCCAAACAGGCTCAGCCCCAGGGGCAACAGGGTGCAGATAGGGCAAGAATGGGTAACAATAAGGTATTACAGGAGTCAATCATGCCATGGTCCTATAAAGGTAGGTTGGCCATCCTCGTTGGCTGAATACATTATAAGTGATGGGAGATGAAAATCTCTGTACATGTTATACAGCTGCTAATTCTACATGAAGAGCTCAAGGCAGTTATCAACAGACAGACAGCTCCTGAGTCACATCTTGTGTGTGTGTGTGTGTGGGGGGGGGGTACTTCATTATGTTTAGATTCCCAAAACTCTGGGCTCCAAGGCTGAAATAAGCCTGATTATTATGAGATGAAAAGCCTACTTGGTCACTGAGGCAGGGTGGACATCCTGGCCCTGAGTACCTCCCTCCCTGGGGAAACTGTGGTGACCTTTTTGGGCAGCCAGAGCTGGTGTGCATGTAAGTCAATATGTGAGAGACCCCTGGGACAGAGCACTGAGCTGGCTCACAGGTAGAGGGACAGAGGACAGCAGCTTCAGCTACTGGGTAGCACCAAGAACATGGGGTCAGGGCTGAATACACACACCACACACACAAAGACTTGTGTGCCCACTCCACTAGTACCCATAACCAGGATCATGGAGGCAGGTGTTTGTGAAGTGTGAACACAATGGAGCCCCAAATAGGAAAGCTCACATTCCTTCTTCCCCTTATGAACTCTACCATGGTGACAGCCCTTATGATGCTCTGTCCATCCAACCCACATTCCTTCATCAATGTCTGTGCTTCTTAGAGTGATGCCTATTTCCCTCACACTAGTTTTTATTTTTATATGTCAGTAATTTCCATATAATAACATAAAACTCTCAGCTCTGATCTGGATGTGAGAGTGCAAGCACTGAGTGATTGTGTGTGTATGTGTGCACATATGCATATGTGTGAGTGTTAATGTATGTGTGATTATACCTACATGTGTGAGAGTGTGTGTGAGCATGCCTCTGTGTGAATATATATATATATATCCATATGTGAGTGTCTTTGTGTGTGATTTGTACTCCAGTTTCATGTCACCACATTCTGCTCCTTCCTTGTATTAACCTAGACATCATCTACTCATGCACACTGAAAACTGAATCCTACATTGTATAGAAGACTTAGTCCAATCTCTTTGTGTCACAGATAAGGAAACTGAGTCTCAGAGAGGTGAAGCTGGGCCAGGTTCCATATCCAGTGAACACAGGGGTTGGTGGAGAATTCACCCTACCCTGCCAAACACTGCTTCTCACAGCCCTGTCCCCTACTCTTGCTTCTCCCCTGCCTAGAGGCAGAGCTCTCTCCTGGTCCCTGTCTTCAGTCTTGGCCCCATACTGACAGCAAAGTACAAGTGGACACATCTGCTCATTTGTGTTGAGTCAGCATCTTAAGTCAACATCTTAAGCAGATGGGAAAGAGGCTGAACATGTGCCCTTAATAGGAAAATCAACTCCACAGTAAAGCAAATGGAAAAGAAGAAATAAGCAGAAGGAGAGCATTCTGCAGGGATGCTTAGCATGAAGGCAAGGACCACAAGAGTGGCCCATTGCTGGCTTCTTAGCCTCATACCATTAATACGGGTAAAATACTTCTTGGACAATAAGGTTTCATCTGCATGTGGGCAGGACTGATGGCTCTCTCTAAAATATATATGTCTTTCTACAAATGAGTGAATTTTTAATATGGTTGTAGATAGACTGATAAAGATGATAGATAGGTGAGAGATAGATAGATAATAGATAGATGATAGATAGATAGATAGATAGGTAATTGCTAGATTTTGGAGAGTAGGTATCTTCACCGAGAAAAATTAACTAGACAAAAAGTTATAAAAATCAATGGAAACATAAGGGATGATGGAAAAATTAAAAATGGGAGGGAAAGTGAGTATAAAGAATAGGTTTTTATAGCTAGGTGAGAGTAAATCATTGATGTGGTTACTTGGTGGCAGACAGCAGGCCTAGATAACCAGAGATTGGTGAGTAACGACAGGTCTGACATTTGTGGGTGCGTCCTATGAGCCAGGCCCTGTAATAGTTTATACCTCATCCATCTAATCCTCACAAGTCTATGAGGAGATATTCTCATTATCCTATCTCTCAATTGAGGAAATCAAGGCACAGAGAGGGTAAGTGACTTGCTCCAAATCACACAGCCTATGAAAAGAACAGATAGGCTCTCAGCCCAGGTCTGTTTGAATGAAAAGCCCATGTTCTTAACTATTTTACTATGCCCCCTGTCCCTGGGGTGGAAATGGAGGTGGACTAATGATGAAAAGTTCTACAAACCCACAGAAGCACAACCCACTGGCCTGATTCTCCCACCCTCCTTCCCATCTCAGTCCTCCTAATTAAACCAAAAGCTCAACAGAAACCCTTGTGCCCCGACAGGTAGGAGAGACTGGTACCATGTACACTTTGAGTTCTGTAAGCAGAGAGAAGTCACAGTTCCCAAAAGGCACACAAAAGCATCCTTTTGCCAGAATAGCTGTCTTCAAAATCCCACCTTCCCTTCACTCTCCAATCACATCCTGGCTCTGGAGATAATTTCTTCTTACTTTCAGCTGAACGAGTTGCTCTGGCTGTGACAAATTCTGGGCAGTTGGGTGCAGGCATCAAATAACTTCTCAGTGAGGTGCCCTTGGTCTGTATCTCAGCTTGCCTCCTATCAAATCAGGACCCCAAAGAAGTCCCAAGAAGCAAGAATGGGAGGAAATCGGGTTTGGAGCAGCAAAGTTGGCTATGCTCTGGGCAGCAGCTGTCAGAAGACACTCTGTGACCTACTGTCCATGCCTGGAAAGGCCAACCATTTCCCAAGCCTCTTCTGAGGCAGAATTCAGCCTTTAGGAGGTGGCCTGACTCAACTCGGGGCCCCGGGGTGTTTTCTGTGCCCTTAAACCTTAGCTGAGATTATAGATCGCAAAAATCATGGAAGAGAAGAGCTGGAAGGAAGCCTAAATACCAGCACTAGGAGTCAAGCTTCTAGCCGTGTAACTGAAGAAACTGAGGCTTGGAGAGGCTAATGGAAGGTAACTGTGGTGCACCCCCAGGCAGGACTAGGTCCCACACTGTCCCTCATGTTGTGGTATATTACTCCTCATTCAGCCCTGGGCTATTTTTTCAAGGGCTCATAACTTACTGTAATATGAGCTTGAAAAAATCATAAGGGAAGTAAATCTTCCTCAAACCCAATCCATAAAGCATTTTCCAGCCTCTGTCTGAATTGTTTACTCTCTCTGATTGGGTGAAGAGTGCTGAAGGTTACAAAGGGCCGCATCACAACCCTGCCAAGTCTGCCCTGGGAACCCCTGTGGAGGGCAACTGAGCCTATGAACACTCAGAACTCAGGGCCTTGAGCATGGTACCAGGTAGCTGGCATGAACACCATGATAGCCACTAAGAATGTAACAATAAATTTGGGTTCCAAATCTCCAAGGTGTTTAGTCCTCAATTTTGTCCTTCAGTTTTAGAAGTCAGCACTGCTCTAGACAACAACTTAGCACACAGCAATCACCCAGTGGAGTTCTGAGGAAATAACCATGATGCCTCACCATACCACCAACAAGCAAGAAGCAGTCATGGGCCCTGGGGAGCAGAGCAGAAGATGAGGAGTCAGGAGGTAGCATGGTGTCTGTCATTTAACCTTCACAGCAACATTTTGACGTGGGTGCCACTGTCCCTGTTTGACAGATGAGAAAACTGAGGCTTACCAAAAAAAAGAAATAACTTGCCCAAGGATGCACAGATGGTGATGATGATGCTGGCTTGGAACTGGGCTGCCTGATTCCAGTATGCTCCCTCCCAGTTGCTCTTTGCAGTGCCCAGGGGAGGGCTGAGTAGATTTGGATCCTTCTCTGCCATTTGGGGCCATATGCTCTTGGGGAAGTTGATTAATCTGTCTTCAGTTTGCCCATGTTTAAAATGGGAATAGTAATAATAGTAATTCCTTTCCCCGTGGGGTGTTGTAGTAACTCTACATTGGGAGGCACACCTGGCTCTCTACAGGTGTTAGCCCTGGTTAGCATTCTCTCTGTGTCTCTTTTCCTTGCCACACACAGCAGTGTCACCAAACTGGGACCCTCAGTATGCTTACCCATCAACAGCAAGAGCTATCATTGTCCCCAGGGAACTAAGCATACAACAAATTGGCTTGTCTTCTGAAAGGGAGGAGCCTTCTAAGAAGGGGGGCTGATCAGGGTAGAAGTCATGCATGGTGACAGGCAGGGAGTCCCCCCAGAATTAATTGCTTACCACATGTCATCACATGTGACAAAATTGCAATTACTGTCTTCTAGGAAGAAAAACATCCCATTATTTCCCAACTCTGGTCCCCACAAAGAATCTGATTTAAGCAGGTTTGGGACGCAGTGCCTTCCACTTCCAAACGGTAAAATGACCACCAGAGGAAAAAAGGACCCTGAGCTTTAAAAGACAGACTGGCTTTATCTGGTCTGTTTTTTTTAATGTTTGTTCATTTTTGAGAGAGAGACAGAGAGACAGAGACAGAGCATGAGTGGGGGAGGGGCAGAGAGAGGGAGACACTGAATCTGAAGTAGGCTCCAGGCTCTGAGCTGTCAGCACAGGGCCCAATATGGGGCTAGAACTCACAAACTGTGAGATCATGACCTGAACCGAAGTGGGATGCTTAACCAACTGAGCCACACAGGTGCCCCTATTAGGTCTGTTTAAATCAGTGAGGGAACTGGCCATGCACTGATGTCTTCCCAGTGAACTCTCTGATTCAGATGAAGGCTAAGAGACAGATAGATGATATTTATTTTTGAGGACATATCCTGGAGGTGACCTTGCATGCTCTCTGTTCTTACCTGGCCTCAGACTTTTGCCTCAATATTCATCAGAACAGACTTAGGGAAAGACTAGAATAGCAGTTGAGTCCCCACTAGATTTCCAGAAGGCAGGGACAGTCCCCAGACAGGCCCAAACATCATCTTTGCTTTTGTTGTTTGCCTCTGAACTGAGCTCCTGTTTGTTCAAAGAACAGACACAAGGCTCTCACCAATCTCTGAACACCGAGTACTCACTGTCTTGCCACAATTACAATCATTCATTCATTCCTAACATTAGAAGTGCAAATATTAACCACATTGGATTTTCTTATTGCTTCTGCAAAGGTAGTGGGAACTCATAGAAAGAAGAGATACACAGTTAGAAACCAATAGTTTGGGGAACCTAGACCCAGAAACTGTCTTTGTGCACCACTTCTCTTCCATCATTTGACTTTCCCATAAGTTGGGGACATGGTGAAGGAGGATGAGGTATGAGACCAACAGAACTGAAAGAAAGGGCTCCAGTGAGTCAAACTCACTATAGGAGAAAAGGGGGGAAGTAGGGGCTCCCCCTACTGTGGTCAGGCACCTCCCCATGGTTCCTGAGCTCCACATGCTGAGTCAGGGACCTGAATCTTGTTGCTGAGCATCTGCTGATGCTGGAAGTGCTCCGTGATAATTACCCTCCAAGTGTCAGGTTATTTCTGTCTCTTTCAGGAGGACAGATCAGGAAGGGGCAGAGTCCAGAAATAGCAAAAGCAATTAGCAGGCGGGCTTCTCAGGGCATAATTACCATGTGCCAATTAGGACCTGGCCAGGTAAACCTCAGCCTAGTTTCTGGGTATGTGGGAGGCAGGGCGTCGGCACACGGTCACCAGGCCCTCATCTGGTGTACAGGCAGCACCACTAGCTTCTGGGGCATCTTCTCTCTACAAGGTCTTTTGTGGACTTGGATGGTTCAGGACAGGCTGAGGAATTCCCCACCGGGCACATATTCTATGCCTTGCAATGTGGGCTTGAAAGCTTGGGGGACCCTGGAGGGCTTGTCAGATACTCACCAGCTAGCCCAGCTATTCTGTATCAAAAAATGACCTGTCTGTAGGTCCTTAGAAACAGGTCAGGGACTGGGCTCAAGTCTAATCAGAAGACAAGAGTTCAAGTTTTGGCACTTTTACTCCTGAACTCTATGACTTTGGACAAGTCCCTTAACCTCACTGAGCCTCCATTTTCTTTGTTTAAAATTGGTAGCCTGTGCATCATATTAGTCAGGAGATAGTCTGACCTATAGTCTAGGTGATACTGCCATCACAAATGACTCCAAATTCTCAGAGGCTTACTGAAACAACTGTGTGCTTTTCACTTACACCAGGGCCACTCTGAGCCTGAGCAGCTCTCAGGGGTTCTGTCACCCATGCAGTGGCTCAGTGAGGGTGGTTCTGCCTTTGCCACACAAGGCTCAATAGATGCTGTGGCTAGGAGAGAACAGACTGAAACAAAGCTACAGCCTTTCAGAGGCCTCAGCCCAAAGAGAGACACATCTCACTTCTGCTGACATTTCATTGGTCAGAACTAGCCACATGGCCTACCCATCTGCAAGAGGGCTGGGAAGTTGGTCTCCTATAGCTCAGGAAGGGGAGGAACACCAGAAACAGGGGAGTCCCCATTGTTCATCATAGCTAGGCTATTATCGTCACTAAGAATTTGGGAAAGTCTAGAGAGAAAGCTCCATAAGACATCAGACGGTGATATTCTCCCTGTTATTGTTTTCTTCCTTGTATCAAATTCCTATTTGCAGTTTTTATTGGGTTCAAGATTAAAATGCCCTTGAGATGGGGAAGTCAGCCACCAGAATTTAGGTGGAGACTCATGCTGGGTAGAGACAGGGGAGAGATAAAGCCCACAGCTTGTAATCTCTGCCCTCAAGTGCTAATTCTCACTGAGGAGAAAGGGCAAACAGAGAAAGATCAAATTCCTGTTATGCAAGAAACATGCCACGTGAGTCAGGGACAGAGAGTAATTGGGGTCGTGAAGTGAACCAGGTGGGGCGTCCTGGAGGCATGCACCCACAGAACAACCTGGTTCTTCCAGGTTCTGAGACTTCCTGGAGCCTCACTATCTGGTCAGCGATGATCCCCCTCACTCCTACCCAGCTCCTGCTCTCACTTCTGAGCCTTGAAGGCAACAGAGAGCCAGCCCACTCAGCAGTCTAAAACCTTCCACTAGAACCCAGTGGGAGAAGGGTAGATCACCTGCCTGGGCCAGAAGTTGGGCCCACTCACTCCAGTCCCCACCTCCAACCCCATTCTGTCTGCCCTGAGGCAGGAAGTGGAGAGCTCACTGAGCTCCAGATCCAGATCTGCCCTAGACAGCTGCATGGACTCCAGCCATCTCCTGACCCACCCGAGCTCATATAGAGAGGTAGTGTGTCAGTAGGATGGTAGAGGTGCCCACAGTGCCCGGTGCCTATACATGGGAGCTTTCTCATTGATGTTCTATCAGTCTGATCCAGGGGTCCCCTCCACTCTGTCATACTTTCTGCACTGGAAACCCAGTACCACCTCACTAGAGATTTGTGCTGAGTTGGTGGTCACTGTGTCACTGTGTCAATAAGCCCCCTAGCCTCTAAACCCCTCTCCAGGGAGGTGGAATTCCATGCGTATGTGTCTCAGGCCATCCCCAAACTCCCTTCTGCATTCTCTATGACTTATGCTTGTCAGCCATCTCCCTATGAGCTAATGACAAAATGACATTATTTTCACAACACAAGTGGCAGAAAGGCAGCATGCTGTGCAGGCTTTGTCCTGGAGATGGAATGAGAAAATCTGTGTTCTTGGGTTCTAGTCCTGGCTCTGCTGTGTTGGTGAGGACTGACTATGAATGCCCTGTTTATAAAAAGTGGAGGGCTTATCATCCTGTCAATCTAGGGTGGCAGTGGGGAGGGGTGGGAATAGTGCAAAAGACAATCTCCTCTGCATTCTTTAGTCCCTAAGCCTCAAAGACAGGTGAGGATGGGAGCTCTGAAGGCTTGAACAACTTGTCCAGGGTCCCAAAGTTAGGTAGAAGGGAGATTCAAATCAAGACCTGCCTGCGCCACCCAGGTGGGTGCAACATACTATCATCAGGTGCACAGGTGTCCTCTCCCCCCCCCCGCCCACCCACCAGCCTGTCTCAGGCAGGTTCTGTCCACTTGTCCATTTGTCTACCCGTCCGCTCAGTGGTGTTCACCTGCTCCAGGCAAAGCCTTATTACTTCAGCCCCACAGCCATGGTCCCATGTCTGGCCACTGTAGATACTGTGAATAATGGAGTGTCGTGTTTGTCTAATGGATTTATCACTACTTAAGAATGCGGCTTCATCAACAAAAGCAGGTGAAATTCGATGTCAAGGCAGCTAAGTGACCTGCACCTTCCCTCACAGCTTGGCATGTATCGACAGTGTTTGGTCCACTTGGTGTTTTGCACCCAATGTGGAGATGAAAGCAGGAATATAAATGCCCTTGGCTTTTCTCGCAGCCAGTCCTGCAGCAGCTCAGGGCAGGGTGTTAGAGCTAAGTTCTCCCCTCTAGCCCTCACTGTCCCATGCTGGGGCAGCAAACAACCTAGAGTGCTTTCTTCTCTCTAGAAGTGGGGGCAGCCACTCTGAGTGCTGTACTCCACTCTTACGGACCCAGGCAAGACCACCACCCCACAGCCTGGGGGGTGATGTATACCCTGCACTGATCCTGAGCAAGGATGAGCATTTCCTTCTGCATGGTGTATGAAGCTCATTGTTGTTTTTTGGTTTTCTTTGATTTGGTTTTTGAAGGGTGGGGAGTGGCTGGTCAAATTGGAAGAAATATAGAAGATGGGTTCCAGAGAGCTGTGATACTCTTCTGAATAAATCTGTATTAGGATATGGCAACGAAATGGAGCAGGAAAGCTGTAATTCCTTGAAAGTTATTCCAAATGTTTGTTTTTTAAGGTACATTCTCTACACCTCCCTGGCTTATTGCTGTGCTCAATGTATACTGAGGTAAGTATTCACCTTACTGTTAGTATTCACTAACCCATTTGAAAGAGCTGCTTGTGACAAGTGCTGAAAATGTTTCCAATTATCTTTATTTATATATTAATTGTCTTAGCTCAGAGTTGTTATAACAGAACACCACAGACTAGATGGGTTACACAAAGACATTCTTTTCTCACAGCTTCTGGAGGCTGCAAATTCAATATCCAGCTCCCTGGTCAGGGGTCTGGTGAGGCTATTTTCCAGGTTTGTTGATGGCCATCTTGCCATGTCCTCACACAGCAGAGATGGAAGTCACCCCTCATGTCTCTTGCCCTCATGACCCCGTCACCTTCAAATACCATCATCCTTGGGGTTAGGACTGCATGGTGTGAGTGTGGGGAACACAAATATTCAGTCCACAGCACTTCTCAAGTTCTGAGAGGAGTGGGGAATGCAGTGAAAAAGTAGGCATGGAAGAGGGATACCTCATCTGTTTTCCATTTAAAATAAGCCGCCATGTGCCAAGCAAGTCATATGTGTCACTACTAATCCTTACAGTGACCCTCAGTGTATATTTTATTTACCCAAAACACCAAAATCCAAGCTTTCTGTACATTGGAGGCCAGATAGTTGTACTATCCCAGTTTACAATTCCAAATAGTTTTGTGAGCATTTTTTTGGTATGGTCTAAAGGCCCTCAAACGTCAGTGGTACATCAGAGTCCTCTGGAAGGCTTGCTGGTCCCATCCCGAGGGTTCCAGTAGGTCTAGAAAGTGGCAAGAGAATACACATGTTTAACATGCCCCCATGTGGTGCTGGTATTCCCATTCCAAGAATCCCACTTGACCCAGGAGGGTCAGATGGCTACTCAGGGAAGTTTCCAGGGAAATCTTTGAAGGGACCACAGGACACTGACAGACCCCATCACTCCAGGAACCACTCTGTCATGTGGACAGAGAATTTCTGAGGGAGAAGAAGGGTTAATAGTCTGGGAATTCCCAAAGCACAGAAGCCTCATGGGTATTCTCCACTTGGACCCCACCTCTCCCTTCAGCCTTTCCTTCCTTGTTCTTAATTAATGTTTGATTCCTTCCAGGTGGTGTGGAGCCCTTAGCATGATGAGAACTGTCTCCTTCTCCCTTATCTTTTTCATTCCTCTGGTGAAGGCAGAATACAAATTCTTATTTAAATACGTTTGATAGACTCACTGTTAATTTTTGTAGAGGGCAGATATATATCTGTGGAAATGTCTTGTATTTTGGGGATTGTATTCCCAAACAAGCATGTGCATGTTTATGGGTGGATATACATTTAAGTTGTATCTGAAAGAAAAAGAGGGTTAAGAGATATGTTCTCATGTTATGGGTGGGAAATTGAAAGCCTAGTAGCTTCTCCCAAGTTCTACAGCTACCCCAGAACTACTACTAACAACAACTATTCATCACTGAGTCCTTCTTAGATGCACTGAACCTTCACACAACCCTTCAAGTTAGTCTTCACAGTGAACATTGATTGAATACCTCTAATAGACCTGGCACTGTCCTAAGACCTTTACTTGTATTATCCCAGTTATCTTCGCAACTGGTCGATGAAGTTGCCCAAAGTCATACTACCAGCAAATGGTGGGGTCTTGATTAAATCCTTATCCCTGTGCCCTGTCCAGCCTCCTAAGACAGGTGATCCCTCATTTCCCTGATGGCCCAGAGTGGTTAATAGATGCCACATGGGAAATCACAGCAGTAGGCGCAAACCCAAACTGTCTGACTTCAGAGGCGAGTGAGGTTGGAAGCCTGTGTCTCTAGACTTCTAAGCCAGTTTTCTGCTGTTCACTAGCAAACACCAAGAAGGACGCCTGCCTCAAACTCCAAACCCAGCATTGGAGCTGGCCACCTAAGGCTCCCAGCATCCCCAAAGCACTACCTGTCATACATCTAAGTGTTACTACCCTGCTTGCCTTTGACCTCAGAGAATGGGAGAGATTTTTCAAAAGCACACAATTCAGAAGCAGGAAATGGAGTGAAAGACTCCAAATCCATTAATATTGTCAGTTCCAATGCTCTCAGTTTTACCCTAGTTAGAGCACCCCGCCAAGTATGTCTCTCCAGGTCCCTGCCTTAGACTCAGTGAGCTCTCCATCCCTGAGGCTCACATACACTCCCAGGATGGTGTGCTTCCCAGAGTCTCTGTCATGAAACTGTTTTTGTTCCCTTTGAGTTGCTATGGCATTCATTCCAATATGAATATGCATCCAGCCCTACAGCATCTTTTCTGGTCTAGGGAGAGGTTGGGGTTGCACGTGAGGGTGAGAATGAAGATGCGATAGGAAGAGGGTTGGCTGGAAGCCCAGAGAAGGGTGGCTTATGTGGGAAGATGACGAGGATTCCTGGTAACATCTGACCATCTTGGAGCTCCCTCCCCACTGAGCATCCCCATGCACTTGGCCAACATGCTCCCTTCCTTCCCAACACTCATGGGCAGAGAGACAGTCTGGGAAGAGAAGAGAAGAGCTGTCCTTGTCCTTCCTTATGTCTTTGAGCCCCTGCTCACTCCCCCCTGCCTGTGGGAAGCTGGTTCCTTGGAAGATGGAGGTGGGCAAGCTGCAGACAGCAGGACTGGGGACCAATCTCTTTCCAGCTGCCAGAGGTGTGTGATGCCAGAAGGGATGGAGGAGGTGCCATATGCTTGGCACAGGCTCCTGGCTCGCCTCATTGTCAACGAGCTGCTTTCCTGAGAATCCTCATTTCTCAGAGAACCTACAAAATGATATTCATGTCTTTTCATCAGTCAGAGGACAAAGTGAGCCTAAAACCTTCCTGTGTAGACTCAGAGAGCTCTAGAACGCCTCCATAATCTCAGCCACCTGCAGATGTGACCTGTCCCCACTTCCAGCTACTCCTAAGGGAAGAAGCAGATTAGGTTGTGGGGCTAGTGTGACTCTACCTATGGGGATAAGAGAAGGCTCCTGGGCAGAGATGGCATCATACCAGACAGGGCATGGGCTCTGCTGTCAGTCAAGGAAGGACACAGGAATGAGCCCTCAGGACTGATAGTTTTTTCACTTTGGAAGTTCCTCCTCTAGATACCTTGGAAGGGGGAGTAGTAGACCTTTCTGTGAGACTCCAGAATACAGAACAAGACCCAACTGTTGGTAGATTCAGGAATACAGATATTGACTCATTGAAAAGAGCCACATTCTCACATTGAAATTAGAATCTGCTTCCCCAGGAAACTGAGAAATCTGTCACTCAAGTGTTCAAGCACAGACTTGGCCTGACCAGCCAGGGGGCAGAGGATGTGAAGGGATGTTTGCATCTGGGGTAGCTTGCTCTGATCCAGCAAGAAGGTCCCTTTCACTCTGAGACTGAACTCCCCTTACTCTAGTCCTTGGGGGCCTCTCACCTCACCTCTTGCTGGTCAGTGGGGAAGTATTTATAGAGAACCACCAAGTTCCCAGCAGAGGATAGACAGCCTCTGAACTCAAAGAGTACATAAGAAAAGTAGGGAGAGGTGACAAGCCCACAGGAGATGATCAGCAGGCAGTAGCAAATCTCCCAAGCGTATGTGCTATGGAAGATACAAGCCACTTAGGAAAAAATAAAAGATACAAGCCATGCAACACTGGGACAATGCTAGGGCATCTGTGGCATCCTCATACCAGCCAGGGGCACCAGGGATGGTGGGTGGTGAGGAGACCAGAAGTGAGGGAAGGAAAAGGCCAGCATGGGCTATAAACTGGTGGGCTTGAGGGGCACAGGCATCACCTGAGCTCCAGTTTTGGGAAACTCCAGGTAAGAGCCCAGCTGTAGGGTGCAGGGACATCTCTGGGCAAGTGTATTTCTTGGCCCCTGAGAGGTATATAGCTTGGGCACCTCCCTCATGGGGAATTAAGACAATGATGTAAGGGCCCACCGCTGCCCCCCACCCCAGTCTCACATGCCTTTGGGGCTTACTGTTTGCTGCCTTGGATGGTAATGGTCTATGCAGGTATCTGACCTCTCAAACCAAGTGTGAATTCCTCAAGATCAAAATCCATCTTTTACCCATTCCATCTTTTACCCATTCCACAATCACCCCAACCAAACCCACTTATAGGTGTGTATGTGCATACACACACACACACACACACACACATACACACACACACCACATACACCACACACACACCACACATACCCTCCCACATATATACCACACTCACACCACATACACACATACCCCCCCACATATACCCCCCATACCACATACACACACACACACACACACACACACACATACCCCTACACACACACACACATACGACACTCACACAGCCCATACACACAGCCTCCCCCCCACACACATATATACCACACTCACATCACACATACACATACCCCCTCCCACACACACATACCCCCACATATATACCACACTAACACTGCACATACCCATACTCCTCCACATACACATACCAACTCACAAATCCCCCACACACATACCACATACACACATACATTCACAACCACATATACATACCCCACACCCCAGTACACACACTTATTTCACACTTGTTCATGTACTAATGAATAAAAAATAAATAAATACTTTCTTCAGAAACATTTTCAGAGTGAGAGAGTAGGAGGCATGAGCCCTTGAAATCTGGCCAGTGGCCTGACTTGATGAAATGAAACCCCAAATCTGAATTATGGAAAACATGGATTTAGGATCATAAATATTTCTGAGAGTAGAATAGCTGAAGGAAGTTGAGGTTTTACTCAGTAGAAAATGGGAAAGTGCCTGATACAGGACTCAACACCTAAAAAGTGATGGGTAAGTGCTGCCTGTTTTCATTATCCTCTTAGGTCTTCGCTCATAACCACACATACACACATGCACACCACACACACACATCACACTCATACCAAATACACATCCCACACACATACCCTCCCCCGACCAACACACTACACATCACACACACATACATACCACACACACCCCACACACATACCTCCACATACCACACACACACACTCTCTCTCTCACACACACACACCACTCATACCACCCCCACACACATACCCCACACCCATCTCCCCACACCACACACATACATACCACACACACACACACACACACACATATCCCCACACACACACCACACACATACCCCCACACACACACCACATATACCTCACACACATTCCTGCACACACATACCCACACACCACACACACACACACACACACATACCACACACATGCACACACCACATACACCTCACATACATCCCCTCCACAACACACACACACCCTACACACACCCCAGACATATACTCCACACACACCACACCACACACCACACACACACCCTCCCAGTGAGTTCTCCATTTCCCACCTTCTCTGACCAACCTCCTTTCACCCTAGAAGAACAGATGTGTCCATTTCTGGCCTCTACACAGGCCTGGCAGGTTTCACTTTTGCCCATTCCTCGTCCTTTCACACTCCAGGACCTACTTCCAGTGAGAGGCTCTTGGTTCCCTAGTTGTGAAGCTCTACTGTCTTCTCACAAACAATTTATTCAGTCTTGTTCTTCTTTGGAAAAGGACTTCCCCTAGACACTGGGCACTGGAGTGGGCCTCTAACATCTCAGTAACAGGAGACCAGGATTAGGACCATGGTCTCAGTATCAAACTTTTCCCTGAACTGAACTCTGTGGGTTCCAGTGCCTTCAGGACACATCTATTCATGGGTTTATTTCTCTGCACAGCTTTTCCCCTTAGATAGATGGGGAGGCAGCCTGGGTCTCAGATTCCCAAGGAAAGAGCAGTAGCAAACACCTCTGCTTTCTTCTTCGCAGCCAGGTCACAGGGACCCACTGTCTTCACTGGCCTGGTCCCCCAGGTTTTCATATGGGTGTGAAACCACCTAGCAGCCTGAGGGCGTGGGTTAATTTATACTTTCCTATACACAGATCTGGCTCTCAGTACTCATTTGCAGAAGGGAAGAAGGAAGGAAGGAAGAAAGGCAGAGAGGGAGGGAGAGAGGAAGATGGGCTGAGGGGAAGGAGCACTTTTTTGTGCACAACAAGGTCTGAGTTCATTTTTGGCTTGTCACCTGATGACTACCTCCAGTTCTCTGGGTCCTCATCTCTTCATCTGGAAAATAAAAGATGGAGTCCCTGTCTCTCAGCACAAACATGGGATCAAATAAGTAATCAACCTGTGCAAATGTGGTGGGCACGCTGCAGAGAGATGCTCAGGCGTGAGGTAAAGCTCCTCACACACTTTCACCCAGTTCAGTTCCTCACAGCAGAGATGAGGCCGTCTGTGTGCACAAATCCTCACCAGCAGCAGGCCTTCCAACCTCTGATCTTCAACTATCTGCTGGCAGAAAGTGTCATCTCAGGGAAATTTTAGTGTGCATTCCTCTTAAATTCAATAAAGATGAGCATCTATTCATATTTAAGAGCTACCTGTATTTCCTTTTCTGTAAATTGCTTCTTAATATTCTTCACCCATTTTTCTTTTGAGTTTTTTGTCTTATAGGAGACTTTTATATTTTAGAGAAATATAAAATTGACTTTAGTCTAAGGTCAGAGTTGCAAACATTTCCCCCCAATTTATTGTTTGTAGTCTGGTTTTACTTATGGTGCATTTTCCCATGTAGAATTTTGAAATTTTTTTATGTAGTCCAGATTACCAAAGTTTTATTTCATGATTTATTGGTGTGTTTTTGTTCCCTATCATAGTTAGAGAGGCCTTTCCTACTCAGACTATAAATAATTACCCCACATTTTAATTTTTCTACTGACCATACAGATAATTTTTTTTCGTTCACCTTTAAATCTTTGATCCATTTTGAATATACTCTAATTTATGATGCCCACTAATATCCCAGTTATGGATTCAACAGTAATTTTCTCAATGTCTAGTTTGAGAATGGCCCACCTTCTTTCTCACTAATTTAAGAATATCTGAGGGGGGCGCCTGGGTGGCTTGGTCAGTTAAGCGTCCGACTTCGGCTCAGGTCATGATCTCACGGTCCGTGAGTTCGAGCCCCACGTTGGGCTCTGTGCTGACAGCTCAGAGCCTGGAGCCTGTTTCAGATTCTGTGTCTCCCTCTCTCTCTGCTCCTCCCCTGTTCATGCTCTGTCTCTCTCTGTCTCAAAAATAAATAAATGTTAAAAAAAATTTAAAAAAAAAGAATATCTGAGGAAGCATCTTTACATTACTCTAAATTTCCTTATGTATCCTTCTATTTTTGCACTCTACCTTCTGTTTCATTGATCAAATTAATTACCTATGGGGGCGCCTGGGTGGCGCAGTCGGTTGGGCGTCCGACTTCAGCCAGGTCACGATCTCGCGGTCCGTGAGTTCGAGCCCCGCGTCAGGCTCTGGGCTGATGGCTCGGAGCCTGGAGCCTGTTTCCGATTCTGTGTCTCCCTCTCTCTCTGCCCCTCCCCCGTTCATGCTCTGTCTCTCTCTGTCCCAAAAATAAATAAAAAAAAAAAAAAAAAAAAAAAAAAAAGTTGAAAAAAAAAAATTTTTTTAAATAAAAAAAAAAAATTAATTACCTATGTACCAGTACCACACTGTTTTATTTATTACAGTTTTAAAATATAACTAAAATACTCATCTCCTCTGATGTACATCTATTTTGGAACTTTCTGAGCTATTTTTGCTTCTTTCTTTTTCTATGTGAATTTTAGCATGAGCTTACATAATTATTATTTCACTGTTCATTTGGGAATCAAATTAAATTTATAGATTAATTGGGGAGAATTAATGTATTCATTTTGAGGCTTAAAATCTATATCATTTAGGAAATACATTCAACTGCTAATAGACTTAAATGCATTGGCTTAACACATAAACGTTTGAGGAGAAACACTCTGGAGGCAGGCAGTCTGAGCTAACCTGGCAGCCCAATAGAACTACCCAGGATCTAAATTACTTCTTCTGTCTTTCTTCTCTGCCTTTCTTGGTGGCGGCTTCCAACCTCAAGGTCAGAATTGCTAGAGATTGCAAAGTGGCAGCTGGAGCTGCAGACAGAAAGGATAATGGTGAACGTGAAATGGACACTTGCCAACTATGCCCCCTCCCTTTTAAGTTTTCTTGGATGTACACCAGACAAGCATCACTAACACATCTAAAGTGTAGTTCTTCCAGAGAGCTGAAAAGTGTAGTCTTTGCAGCTATGCATATTGCCATCCCAATTAAATTAAATTTGTATAGTGAAGAATGAAGGAGAAAGCAACCCACAGGCTTTAACACCCTGTCCTTGAACATGAGGAGCCTATCCTTTTGTTCACCTCCATTCTCTCCCCACTCACCCTCACCTGGGTCTCACCACAATACAACCCTAAAACTGCTCTTGTCAAGGTCAGCAACAACCACCGTCTTTCCAAACCCAATGATCAACTTTCAATTTTTATCTCATGCAGCCATTCAACAATATTTGGCCACTATGTCACTCTCTCTTTTAGAAATACTTTTGTAGTTTAGCCATGGACCATCCTCCTTAATTTCCTTCTATCCAACCATCTGCCCCCCCCCCAACTTTCCTCTGCTCAGACCTCTTTCCTTTGCTGTGCATATTGGCTCCCTACAGAATATATGTACTCCCATGACTGTGCATATGTGGGGGATGCCTCTCAAATGCAGATGGCTAGCCATGCACACCTATTAGAATGGCTAAAATTGCTTAGCTGGCACTTCCAAGTGCTGGTGAGGATACAGAGCAGCTGGAATTCTGTTACACTCTGCTGAGAATGCAAAGTGGTGGGACCACTTTGGAAACAGCTTGTCAGTTTCTCATAAAGTGAAACACACACTCAGACTGTGGCCCAGAAATCCCACTCCTGTTAATTACTCAACAGAAATGAACACATTTATACACATAAAAACTGTGTGTGACTGTTTATTTCAGCTTTATTTATAATGGCCATACATGTGGGGGAAATTCTCAAATGTCCATCTGCAGGTGAAAGGACAAACAAATTGAGGTACATCCCTATAGTGAAACACTACTTAGCAATAAAAAGTATTGAGCTACTGATGCATATGACATAGCTTAATTTGAAATGCATTGTGATGAATGAAAGACAACATACCACATGATTTCATCTACCTGATTCCACTTGTGTGACATTCTGGAAAAGGTAAAACTATAGGGACATAGAAAGTATGTTCCAGGAGCTAGGGTGGAGAAATGAGAATGTCTATAAAGCGACATGAGTGAACATTTTGGATTGATGGAAATATTCTCTATTTTGATGGGCTAAATATTCTCTATCCTGATTGGTGGTGGTGGTTACATGACTGTATACATCTGGCAAAATTCATACACCTGCACACCTAAAAGGGTGAATTTTACTACATAAAATACACATTAATAACCATGACTTAAAATATATGTATCCAGCCCATCTGTCTTCCTGAACTCCACACTTGATACATCTCCTCTTGGGAAAAAACAAAAGCACTAAATGTAGAGTCTTTTGTCACTTCATTAAAGCGTACTTTTACTCATGGAGTTACTGTCAGGAAAAGCAAACTTTGAAAACCTCCATGACTACTCTTTTTCTGATGCCTTATACTAACCCACAGTCCATGGCTCCAGCTTGTCCTGACCTGACCATTTCTCATGACTGGGCTTGAGGCTGTATCATTAAGTCATCAGAGCATCTGTGTCTGCACAGTCCATTTTTCACAGAACTTCATGGTTTGTTTTGTTTCATTTTGTCCTTTTCAAAACATAAATAAGATCACTTTTATCAGGTGCTCAACATCTTCCAGTGTGGGCTGTCCCACACACTCAACAGAAAGTGCAAGCCTTCCTCCAGCCCTTCCACAGCTGGCCTTCCTCGCTTTGTGACTTCAGCTCCAAGCATCAAACTCAGCAGACTCCATACTTTTCTCAAATGCCCTACCAGCTCCTTCTTGGGCCCATGCACATGCTCTTCCTTCTTCCCTTCAGGCACATATGTGGCCCATGTGTTTCATGCTCACTTTATTCAGCTTTCAATACAAATGTCATCTCTACAAGGCTGTCTCAGCAACCACTCTTGAATCCTACTTTGCTTTAACTTTTCCACCTACAACTTATCAACTTACTAAGATTATATCCTTTGTTTAACCTGTCATTGTGTCTCTTCCCCACCAGTATGTGAGCTTGTTTATGGCAAGTATTACTGAATTCAGGAATGACTAAGTAGGCTTCAATAAGCTTTATTGTTTCTGCCAACTGTAGAGTGCTGTGCCTCTGAGTAAAATCTGCAGAACCCTAATTGCACATCTTTTCTTAGGATAGTACATCCATCAAGGAGTCTTTCCTCTTCCTCATCCACTTCCCCTCTCACAGTTACAGCCTCACTGATAGCCATTGAAAGAGATGCCCTGCCTCCTTCCCCGGCCCCTGACCATGATATCCTTACCACCTATCCAACACCCAGTCAGCGGGACACTTGTGCATGCAGTCCAACACTGAGCTATAAAGGCTATGTTCCCCAGAGGACACAGACTCCTCAGTTTGTCAACATCTCTCCAAGCCCAGTCTGGGTTTCCCAAACCTGACCTCCCAGATTCATCCTTTGGCTCAGTTTCCAAGGATATTTAATTTAGAGAGAAATGACACAGACTTAGCAGAATGCTGCCTTGCAGAAAATAGAGCTGTGTTCCATGTTCAAAGCTGCCTCCATGGTACAAGTCCAATAGACACTACTGAAGCCAATGGATGGTGAAGACATGGGGGCCAGGTCCCAAGACTCAGCCAGAACAGTTCCTTCTCCAAGGAGGGGAACCTGTGAGGTAACTATACCTCCGCAGAGGTAACTATTCAGTTTTCAAGGACTGCCAGGTCCAAGAGTCACACCTCATTCCCTCAAAGGCAGGGAGGTAGAGGCTCTGTGGGAAGCCCTAATTTCATAGTTCATTTATTTACTCATTTATTAGTTTATTCAACAGATATTTGTCTACTACCCATGACATTCAGGTTCAGGCCAGGTGAGGGAAAGAAAACAATCAAGCATCAAGCACTAAAAAGCATAGCCACCCTCTACATCCCCAGCCAGTGTTTCTTCTCAGGACACAGGGGCCATCATGCCATGCAGCTCAAACTTTCTTATGTCTGACTACAATCCCACTACAGGGTGGGCCCATTTCCTCTGCCCTTCAGAAAGTCCAAAGCAGCTGGCCACTTTCCCCTTCCTCTGCACTGCTCAAGCCTGGAATGAACAGTTCTTACTCTCTCTCACAGTAGTGAGGCTATCAAGAGCAAGCGATGGTGAAAACAAGGGTGGTGCTGTTGTGTGAGGAGGGTACCAGCGGTCACATGAGTAGCAGAGACTAAGCCTCTCCTCCCCACACTGGTGCCCCTCTGCTACCCGGCCAGGCAGACTGCTTCCTTGGCACTGCACTGACCATCAGAACCCTGGCCTGCAACCCCTGGATACCCATTAATTTGAGGCTGGACAATACATTGGGCAGAAGATTCCACCCACTTGGCCCTCAGTTCTTACTGTCCCTTGCCTTCTGTGTCTCTCCAGGGCCTATTGGTGCCCTGGGGTGAGGGACCAGCAGGTGTCCAACCTCGCATGTTCATTTAATGCACTGAATAAAACATTACTCACAGATTAACTGAGCAGTTTTAAGTGAGCAACCATTTTCATCTGTTTTAAATTTTCATGGGTACTTTTCTGAAGAACAAGTACATTGTTAATAATTGAGGGGAATGAGACCTTGTTAATCTCTCTGTATTTTAATAAGGTCCTCTTGTGCCCCAGCCATTTATATTTAAAACAGCTTCATTTTTCCCTAAAGTTGTTTCCTTTGAGGAGAGACCTGGGGGGTGGGCAGCAGGGGAGGGGATGTCTTTCATTCTGAAAAGAGTACTGGGATCTGGTTTTAGTGTTTCAGGATGAACTCAGGGAGGCTGTGGGGTCAGTATTCAGAGCAGGTCGTAATAGGATCCAAAGCACACCAGCACCAACTGGAGCCAGAGGATAAGATGGGCAATGGGGCCGCTACACAGAAATGGTTGGGTGATCTAATTGGCAGAAACAGCTAACACACCAATGTGGAATGAGCCCCACTGAGCTCCGGAGATCTGATACTGTCTTTGAACCACACACACTAACAAGCAGATGCAAAACAAGAGCTACCACATCCCTGCATGTACTATGTGTCAGACACCATTCTTTGGACCCTGTGCATGTGTTGTCTCATTTAATCCTCATGAAAACCCCCTAAGGTAGGTACTAATATTATCCCCATTTTACAGATATGAAAAAAAAATGAGGCCACAGACAGGTGAAGCAATTTGCATAGGGTTATACATTTAATTAGCAACGCAGCCAACATTAGAACACAGGTGTGCTTGGGTTTAAACTCTACTCTCTTAACCACTGTGCAATACTGAGAAGATGACCTGCAAGAAATCTGCCCGGCTACATGTCTGTGATTTGTTTCTAGGGTTTGGGTTTCATCAGGCAATAATATTCCCATCTATTCTGGGACACTCCTGCCACCTGCCCCGCCCTGCACAGCTCCCTCTGTCCTCTACTCTGGAGTCTGCCCCAGGGCCTGGCCCACTCCCATTAGCCTCTGGATTTGAGGTGGGGAGGCAGATGGCTGAGAGGCATGGGAAGAGGGATTGGTTTAGGCAGCACAGACTTGGCCTGGATTGAAAGCCACTCAAGTGAGTGATTTCATGCAACAAGCTGTTAAAACATGCTGTGTGGGGAGCTTAAAACAGCTCTACATTAAAGCCTTACTCTACTGGAAAAATCAGCTTTTCATATTCATAGGCAGGAAAGAAACAGCTCTACTTGCTAGATGAGGTTAGTTCAAGGCTTCCTGGTTTGGGGGCAATAAGAGATGACAGAGGTGAGCAATGCACTTGCAGGTCACACAACATGCATGTTCTCTCCTGGTAGTGTGTGGGCTCACAGCCTTAGGCTCCAGGGCAAGACAGTAATGCAGGACTCAGGTTAGGGACCTTGTCATGTCCAGTTTGCATTGCATTGTGGAAAGGTGACTCCCAGGGCCCTGGGACAGAAAACTGTCCTCTCAACCTGCATAAAATGTCTACCCCGTCAACTATCCCACTGAAGACATGCATCAGAGGCAAAGGAAATCTCAATTGCTACATTCTCTCCCAGCTCCTGGCCTTGCACATATCAGGGTCCTCTCTGCACTATCTTCTATCTGTTTAGAAAGCAAAATGAACTAAAACTAGAGATAAAAAGCATCCCATAAAAATTGCTAACATAAATGCCAGTGCACCCCACACAGAATCCAGAGGAACACACTAGCTGGGTGACTTCAGGTGAACAGCTTTGGTTCTCTGAGCTTTCCTTATGGGGTACATATCAGTACGTTAAGAGTATTGGGCTCCTTCTTGGCCTGGAGTTGCATCCCCGCTTCCACTATGTTAGCCTCATGTTGCCAAGCTACACATAAGAATGAGGAAAACACAAATCCATCCTTCAACACATACAAAACCCTTCACACAGCCTGGCACATGTTCAGCACTGAGTAAATCACTCCTGTTATTCCTGTTACTATTTTTATCTTTTACATAGCACTCTAAACTTTATTAGTTCAGCCTCATTTTATAGAGACTCCAGGAGATTCAGTGACTTGTCCTTGACCAGGGTCTTCTGCTGGGGCCCTAAGCAAGTGCAGCTCACCTGTGTCTTTCCCCATACCACTCCACATCCCTAGTTGAGAAGAAACACAGTTGATGTCCATATCTGGCTGTTCTTATTGTGTCTCATCTTGCTGAGAGAAGTTTCTGCCACCCCTCCTCCTGTTATGGGCTAAATTGGTGTCTCCCAAAATTCACATGTTGAAGTCCCAGTACTCGGTGCCTCAGAATGTGACGGTATTTGGAGACAGGCTCTTCAAGAAGTAATTAAGGTAAATGAGGTCATTAGGGTGGGCCCTATAATCCCATAATGCTGATGTCATAGGAATAGGAGATTGGACATAGACACACACAGAGAAAACATCATGAAAGAAAACATCAAGAGGACCTGCAAGTTAAGGAGAGAGGCCTCAGGAGAAACCAAACCTGCTGGCACCATGATCTAGGACTTCTAGCCTCCAGAACTGGGACAGAATAAGTTTCTGTGGTACTTCTGTGCCCCTTTCTGTGGCACCCTGTGGTACTTTTCTACAATACCTGGAGCTGATGAGTACACCTCTAGTCCGCAATTGGTACAGAGGAGTGAAGTTCCAGCCCTGTGCAAGACCCAGCCCAGCTCTCAGCCTGCTTTCCATTGCACCTCTCCTCACCATCAGCTCCCTCTTTCTTCACCTTGGCTACCACACCTCCCTTCCTCACCACAACCAATCTCCCTAATTATTTATTTAAGTCCTACAAGAGGCCTCTTGACTGCCTTGATGGGTCTGGGAGTCTCTTGACCCAACCTCTGACATGGCCATGCCCACCACATGTGCATGTGTGTATACATGCATGTGTGTGCACATGCATGTGGGGAGGGGCTGTGTATTTAGGTATCTCTCTAACCCTTATCTATACTATATCCTCCCTAAGAACAAGGGTTATATCTAGACTCATGGAATGCTAAGGTTGAATGGGACTTTAGGTACCATTTAGTCTGTGATCTTTGTTTTACAAATGAGAAAACCTTGTCCATAAGGAGGACATGAATGGCCTGCTCAGGGACAAATTGCAGGTGACTCCCAGGTCCCATGCTATCCCACCAAGCCACACACTTTATCTTTGGCTGTTTAGACAGCAGATGTGTCTGTCCCTTATGGCCTGTCAATAGTTTCTGGGACATCCTTAGACAAGACTCTGTCCCTCTCTTCCTGCTTCCTCATATGTGCATGTCTGGCTTTTCTCTTTTGTAGCCCTCTCATGAAGACAAGGTGCCCACCAGTGTTATCATCACATGCACAGGTACACACAGGAACACAAGCCAGTGTGAATTCTCTCCCAAGTACACAGATGCCCCTCTCTCCCAGGTACACAGTAAGTGCATATTCACAATACATGAGAGCCCATGCCTGACATTTATACATTTGCACATAACTTTGTATTCAGTGCATATTTGTCTCCCCTCCTAGACTGAAAGGACTTTAGCAAAGGAAGCATCTGGTCTGTCCCCAGTGCCCAGCAGTGTCTGGCACATAGTAGGTCTTCAATAAGCACTTACTGAATGAGTAGATACATATGTGTGCAAGCAGACATATGAATGCACACACAGTTGTGCACACTGTCACAAATACAGACACACCCACACTGCACAGAAAGGAACACAACAGAGGCATCCACAGGTTTTCATGTCCCAGCTGGGCTCCCAGATCAGGGAATGAGGTGAAGCTCTTGCAGAGCCCCCAGGCAGCCTTGGGTTGCTCTGAAAGCATGACCCAGTGGGCCTGTTATTTTTCTATATCTGCTGCCTAGGGTGAGCTATAGCAATTATCTGCGGAGGGCTGAAGGCCAGCTGTGAAGTGACAGCCAGGTCTCAGATGGCAATAGGGGACAGCAATAACAGAATTGAGTCCAGCTGTTGGCTTGGCCTCAGCTGGCCTGCGCCATTCCCCAGGGGTATGGAACTCTCCAGAGGCCCCCATGCCTCCTCTTGAGGCAGACCTGAACACAACTGCTTCTGGAATGGAGTTCATGATGGCTTTAAACAGCCAAGCCCAGAGTCTAACCCAGGAAGCAGAGACAGAGCAGAGCATCACATCTGCTTCTCCCCTCTTCCGCCATTGGCAGGCACCTGGCTGCTGGAAGATAAGCCAGGAGGCAGAACAGCTAGGCGTCCAAGCCCCAACTTGACCAGAAACCCAGTAATTGTGGTCTTTAGTCAGGGCCCTGACACCGAAGCCAGCCCAACACTAGCTTCAGCCAGGACACAGCTTCATTGGAATTCTCATCCATGTGCACTGAGGACCCAGTTCAAGTCTGTGTCCCATGTATGTGAGTGCTCAGGCACCTATAGCCATTGTTCCTGCCCTAGGTGCTGACACTGTGAGCTCCCATTCTGCCTAGGATTGTGATCCCTTCCCAAATAACTTAGGTCCCTCCCAGCTAAATGCAGAGAATGGAATAAACTCACCTTCTGCTGGTAAAGCATAAAGCGCCAGCAGGGGTAAGGTCACTGCCATCAGAAGTATGGAGAGCAAAGGTTGACACTACCTAGCCCCCAGTTCATTTCAGTTAATTCATTACACACACACACGCACACACACACACATGTCCACTCAGTGCCACGCCCATGCAAAGGTCTGGCAGTTGAAATGCCTCTGTCATCCTACCCCTGCACTCTAGGACCTGACAGATTCGTCCCCTTAAACCCATTCTCCACACATTTACTAAAGAAACTTTTTAAAACTAAATCTGTGGAATGTATTTCCTTTTAAAGCCTTCCAGCAACTTCCCACTAAAACCCTAACTCCTTCTCCTGGTGGGACGCCTGGTACCTACTCACCAGTGTTCCCTTGACCACCACACCACACAAAGGCCATACGGTCTTCTTTCTGTTCCTTGTCCATTGTCCAAGCTCACTTTCACCTGGGTCTCTGCACCAGCTGCCCCTTCCCTAACATTCCCAAGCTAGCTCCTTGGCAGGCAGGGCCCAGCTTGCATGGCTCTCTCCAAAACCTCCCCAGGATGCCCTTGTGAGCACATGAGACCACTTGGCTGTATTTTCCTGCTTTCATTCTTTTGTCTGTCTTCTATCTTAGTCAGCTAGAGATGCCATAACAAAATACCACAAACTGGGTGACTTAAACAACAAAAATTATTTCTCACAGTTCTGGACGCCAGAAGTTCAAGATGGAGGTGCTGTCAGGGTCATTTCTTGGTGAGCGCTGTCTTCTTGGTGAGCACTGTCTTCCTGGCTCACAGCTGGATGTCCTTTTGTTATATCCTCAGATGACTTTTCCTTATTGTGCTTGTGGAGAATAAGAGATAGCTGGTGTCTCTTCTTCTGATAGATCAGAGCTCCACCCTTATGACCTCATTTAACTTTAATTCCCTCTCTAAAGGTCCTATCTCCAAATGTAATCACATGAGCAGGGGGTACAATTCATTTTGAGGGGGTACAACTCATTCTATAGCATCTACTCAATAAATATATATTCGGCATCTGCTATATGGTGCTCATGGTTCTAGGCACCAAGACATGATAGTAAACAAAACAGACAAAGATCCTACCTTCATAGAAATTGCATTCTGATCAGGGAGAGGCAGTCAACTAAATATTGAATATTGGAAAATGGTGAGTGCTCCAGAAAATACCACAAAAGAAAAAAAGAAGAAAGAAAATTCCTAGGGACAAGGAGGGATGGCATACAACAGAGACTGTCCACAAATCTCCCTGCTCTTTCTCCAACTTGGCAGAGGGCAGGGGACTCTCCCCCACCCAGGTGACATAAGGGGTGGCTGTGTATCATATACTGGCCAATGACATGGCCACTCAGCTGTTACTGCATGGCTCCCTCCTGTTCTCTGCAGTGTCCCAGAGTGTAGCCCAGTCAGCCTGGCTGTCAAGACAAGATTTCACGGGGAAGAGACTCTAGCTGGCCTGAAAGGGACATGTTTTGTAATGGAGAAATAACCTCATTACCTTAAATGGGGGTATTTGATACTGTAGCATATGTCAGCCCATGCTGACTGGTATAGACCTAAAGCAAGTGAAGGATCAGCCATGCAGAAACAAGGGATGAGTATTCCAGGCAAAAAGGACACCAAGTGCAAAGGACCTGGGGCGGAAGCATGCTCAGCATGTTCAAGGAACATAAAAAGGCAATATAGCTGGAATAGAGTGCGCAAGGGACAGAGAGCAAGAGACACGCTCTGAGACCATTGGGGCCCTAAGGGCCACTGCAGGATCTTAACTCCCAGTCACAGGGAAGCCACTGGAGTATTTTGAACAGAGACATGACATCTGATGTATTTTTTAAAGATCCCTCTGACTGCAGGAGAGATGGTGAGGGGCAAAGGTAGCAGCCAGAAAACATCTAGAGAGAAGCCACAGAGGTTGAGACTGGGCTTCCTGCAGCAGAGGAGAGGGGGTGAAACTTGGATTCTGAAAGTACTTTCTTTTTCAGTTTTTTAAACCTTTATTTATTTATTTATTTATTTATTTTTGAGAGACAGAGAGAGACAGAGTCCTAGTGAGGGAGGAGCAGTGAGAGAGGGAGACACAGAATCTGAAGCAAGCTCCAGGCTCTGAACTGTCAGCACAGAGCCAACTAGGGCCTCAAACCCACAAATAGTGAGATCATGACCTGAGCTGAGGTTGGACAGTTAACCAGCTGAGTTACCCAGGTGCCCCTGGAAGTGTTTTAAAGGTAATACAGATGACACGATTCTTTGATGTGGCTTGAGAGGGAAAGGAATCAAGGATGGCTGCTATGGTTTTTGTGTGGGTCACTGGAAGGATGGAATGACTGCTTCCTGGATATGGAAAACTATGAGAGGGACAGACCTGTGGTCACAAACCAGGAGCTCAGTTTTGGAGCAAAATTTTCAGAATGACAGGATGGACTCAGGGTATTCAGTGCATGAGGTAGACTCCACCCTTAACAAGGAGGCCAGTGAGGATAGGAGTGGATGGATCCATGGGGACAAGGTGCCACACAGATCCAGGAGGCAAGAAATATGCAGCTGACACAGCACCTTGACACTTCTGGTGCAAATCTGCACCAGCCACCTACACAAACCGCAAAGAGTGGATAAAAACCACACAGAATTCTTTTTGGAAGAAGAACTAGGAAAGAAGAGGTGTGGTGGGGGGAGAAGTGATCAAGCTTTGGATGGTGTAATGCTCAAAAGTAAAGCCCTTAAAAGGTATCTTGGGTTGCTCAAGATTAAGCAACCTACTTGATTTCGGCTCAGGTCATATCTCACACTTTGTGAGATTGAATCCCACACAGGACTTTGTGCTAACAGTGCAGAGCCTACTTGGGATTCTCTCTTTCCTCCTCTTTTTGCCCCACCCCTGTTCACACTCTCTAGATAAATAAATAAATAAACAAACAAACAAATAAATAAATAAAATAACTTAAAAAAAATAAATAGTAAGGCCCTTAGATCAGATTACCTGGATACAAACACCCAGTTTTGGCTCTTCCTCTCACTGAATAACTTGGACAACTTTGTCTCTCTGTTTTCTCACTTTCTTCTTCCAAAAATGGACCAATAATTAATAGCTCCCTCATATGGACTTTTATGAAGATAAATAATGTATCCTAAATGATAACCTGTATAAAGTCTCTCATTAGTAATTAGGAAATGTCCACAGATGTTGCTATGTCATATGTAGCCAGCAAGACTTAGGTTCGAATCCACATTTTACCATTTGCTAGCTAGTGAGCTTTGGGCAAGTTGCTGGGTTTCTCTGCATCTCAGGTTTCTTCTCTGTAAAATGAGCAATAAAAAATGTATTTGAAGGTATCCTGTCTGCAAAATGGAGATTGTGTCTCTCCCATAGCAAGTGTGTCATAGAAGCCCTGGATGCATATTGGCTGAAAAAAATGAAAGAATCATCTTCACCTTACTGCAATTGCTAAAATTAGTTACTAATGTAAAATTCCTGCATGGAGTGGGGACTCAACAAGTGTTATATGAGAGTATTTCTATTCCAAAGGCCACCTATGGGTGTAAGCCTTCATTGTGGTTGCACAGCAGTAAGAGCCCCAGGACTGTTTTCTATGCACCCTCATCAACCCGCTGCAATCTTACACCACCAGGTTGGTTTTTCAAAGTATATCCTCCTGTCTCCTGTTCATAAACCCTCAATGGACTCCCAGTAGTGCAGACTCTTGAGTAAGACTCTGACCCTATCCCCCTCCTATATGAATTCTTCAGTCAAATTGAAATTGCTTAGGTTACCACTTCTAGAAATATACCACACACACACACACACACACACACACACACACACATGCAAACATGCACACACACACCTCACCTCTACTGGTGAAAGTCCTGCTCTTCCTTCAAGACCTTACATGCCCCATCCTCATCTATAACTATCCTCCGCAGAACATCCCTATTCTGTATTTCATTCTCTCAGTAATACCATTAGTTGGGTGCTGCAAGTAGGAATGGGGACTGTCTTTCTACAGAACCAATTTCAGACCTGAATAGTGGGTTGAATTTGGGGTACCTGGGTGGCTTTGTTGGTTAAGTGTCTAACTTCAGCTCAGGTCATGATCTCACAATTCGTGGGTTCAAGCCTCAATTTGGGCTGTGCTGACAGCTCAGAGCCTGGAGTCTACTTCAGATTCTGTGTCTCTTTCTCTCTCTGCCCCTCCCCAACTCATGTTCTGTCTCTGCCTCTCAAAAAAAAAATGAATAAATGTTAAATTTAAAAAAAAATAGTGGGTTGAATTCATTAAGTTAATTTAACTCCCATGCCCATCTGGACAATTTTTTCTTGATTCAGGTTGAATCAATTTGTCATTCCTTCAATGTCCTGGTCTATGGGTTCAACAACTAACTCACTTCTCTTCAGAGAAACTCACTCTGTGCTAACAGGTCTGTGGGCTCCACCTTTGGGTAACATGTCTGCATATTAGCAGGACTTTTGAAATTTTTACCCATGTAAGTTAGAGAGAACTGAAGGCCAGAGAGGGAGACTTTCCAGAAATAAGAGCTTCCAGGGCCCCTTGAATCCTGCCTTGTGTGGGTACCCTCACTTAAAAGTTGGCCTTTCCAGGAAGTGTGCCTTGCTGCTTAGACATTTGCTATGGGTGGTTGCCCTTAAGGCAGCAGCCTCCAAACCAGCCCCAACGATATTCTACCAGCTAGACACTCCAGAGTCTCCAAGGCCAGGGCACTGGCATATTTCCTGTTGACCAAATAGCCTTAGGACCAAGGCTTTTCCTGACACTTTATTTCTCCATTTTGTTTCTAGGCCTTGCTACAGCCAAGGACTTGACTGAGAGAGGTGGCTTGATCATGGTGGGCAGTATATTCCAGATGTGTACTTACCCTGGCACAGGGACTGTCTGCAACAGAACCACCCAGGCACTTCCATTGTGAATGCAGATTGCTGGGCCCCACACAGACTTGCTTACCTACTCTTGGAATAGGGTCCAAGAGTCACTTGATGTCTGGCTTCTGGCTGATTCACAAAGCACTTTAAGCCATGGGTCAGAGATCCAGGGCCCCCAGAGCCTGCTACTGTGCTGTATGATAAACTTTGAACATTTGCCTTCCTGGAGTATTTTTAGGTTCTTCACTTTGCCATATCTGCATAATCTTAATGTTTCTGCTATTATTTCAGTTTTAAGGCCCTCCATGCGTACTAGTCAAGCACAGAATCTAATACCCTGTGCAAGTGCATAGGTGAGAAGCAGATCCAGCAGGGAATAACTATCCCCAAACCAACAGCCTTTGACCCTTCTTAGCACACACCCTTTCCAGACAGAAACATTCTGTGGCCTTTTCCAAACAGGGATCACTCTTCTCGGAAAATTCCAAGCCTTGAGAATTTAATGGAGAAACCAACATTCACAGAAATAACCTCAGGTAGATTAATTTCTCATTCATATTACATCCTGACCACAATTATGTAAAATGGGCATCATTATTCTTACTTCACAGATAAGAAGATTGAGGCTTAGACCAATTAGTTAACATGCCCAAGGTCTCATAGTAAGGAACTATCAGAACCAGATTTAAACTGCCTGCTTCCCACCACACCATGCTGCCCCTTCCTCATCTCTCCACTGGGGAGAATGCCCCTCCCGAGCCTGTCCACCCAACTGGCACCCTCTGGGAAGACTTTAGCAGACACTCCTCTCTTTCCTGGCACGATGTTCCCTTCACGCCTCTGTCACAGCCTTTTCCTCCTGAAATAAACTTATTTACGTGTCCACCTCTGCCACCAGAAGGAGCTCTTGGGTACCAGGTCCTGCATCCCAAATGCTCTTTCTTTCTCCAAACTGAGAAGAGCAGCAGAGCCATGAAAAGTGCTCAAAGACAGCAGAATGAACACACCGCACCTGCCCTTCAGGAGCTGAGAGGGGAGATAGCTTCCATTAGCTCCTGCTCTCCTCCTTCAGCTCCTCTGCTGACTTCACCTTCCTGTGCCAAGGAGAGACAGGGCCCCAGGGGCCCCAGCTCAATCTGTGTTCAAAACCCACACCCATAAAAGCCAGGATGTGTGAGGCTGGGCAATTCAGCTCAAGCTGTCTCTGTTGGTGCATATTCTTTCATGTTTCTCTTTTAAAAACATCAATAAATAGCTTGTGGTGACTTTAACTGAGATTCAGTTACTAGAATAAATTTTATCCTCATTATGGAGTTGAGCTGTTCTCCACATTTACTATACAAAGTAACATGGGCCATGGTAACATGCTATGAAAGGTCTGGGAACTGAATTCAAAGTTGGTTCCAAAATTACAAAACATGTGCCTGAATGGCCATCAAAGCCCCAAACTCAAGTGTGGAAGAAAAGGGGAGGCTTCAGGTTATGCCAATGTCTCCCCCCATGACTGGTGTTGGCAGGAAGGGAGGAGATTGGAAGGGAGTTTGACAGCTCACAAGACAGCCTGGGTGGTACCTGACATTTCTGGGCACTGTCAACATCAGGAGAGCACACAGGCTTCATTAATCCTAGCAAAGGGCAGCTGGAATGGCTGGCAGCCTCCTCTCACTTTGCATCTTCCTGTGTGTCTTGACACTCACCAGTGTTTCATTACTATTAACTGCTCTACAAATTGCACTGTCAGCAAAATGCCGAGTTAATAAACCACTCCACAAGCCAATCCTGGTAGAGGACTCATCTCTTTGTCTCCTAATGAAAGATGCAACTCCCTGGAATTTCTGCCAGCTTCTGGGTACAAGAGGCAAATTTATCCTGATGCCCAGCCAAGGGCTCAGGTCCTGGGCCATATCTCTGGGCTAGCTGGGAGCTCATTAATTTCAGAGCCAGAAGACCTGTGTTGTCTCCCAGGTTTTCATGCCTACTACCTATGTGACCTTGGAAAACTCACTTAACCCCACTGGATCTCAGCTTCCTCATCGTGAAAAGGGAACAATAATAGTATTCACTTCACAGGGTTGTTATAAGGATCAAATGTGATGTATGTAATTAGTAAAGTCATGACACAAAATAATGAATCAAAAATAGAATAGCTATTGTCATTGCTGTCAAGTGTTCATTGTTATATTGACACAGCACATATCATAGGGTACTGTGAGGTTCCAGTTAGTGCTCTGAAAACGTTGAAAATACAGATATGAACTTTATTGTCATTATTATTATTATCATTATCATTCTTACTGAGCCAGTCTTATTCATTCCCTGATTGTCCTTCTCAAGCACTCCCCTCCACCTGTCTGTTCTCTCTGCCTTCTGTTCCCATATTTGCTGTGACTCCTCCCCTTGGTTCTATTCCCAAATCCTGGAAGCTGCCAATGCCCGCTGGATGCCCCTGGCACTTTTCATAACAATGTTCTCCTAGCTTCAGGGAAGGAGACACTGGAGGTTGGAACATTTTGACAAAGTGACCCATAAACCAGCTGTGTCCTGATCACTGCTGGGTCCAGATGGGATCAAACAATCAGAGTAATCATGTGGTTTGCTTTGGGGATCTGAGGCCGCCTGGAGGCCAGGGGAACAAACAGGACTGTGTCATCAGCTCATACCACCAAGGCAAAGGGACAGGGATTTGTCAGCCTGGGGGCAGAGAGAAATTTGTCTGAATTTCAAAATAAATAACTGAATAAACACCCACAACTCTCTGGAAAGTCACTGCCCTTGTTCAGCCTGCAGTTTGGAAATAGTTCCTGTTGTCAGATGCATCTTTGGGGGGACTGAGTCAGTGGAGGATTGATTTTTTGAGCCTGACTGTCCGCTGAGAGATGGTGTGATAAAATGAAGGATACAAATTGTCACCCTTTGCAATAAAAAATGCTGTTGCTGCTGCAGTTACTCTCTGGCCAGAGAAGGAGGACAAGGGGGCAATGCTTTATGTGATTTTATTCCAATTTGTCTAGCTATCATTCCAGAGGCCCCCTCAGATAAGTGGCCACAGCAGGTTTATTAGATAATGTAATGGTCTGGAGCAATGGCTCTGGAGTGACCTGAGTTCACTCTTGGTGCTTCCTGGCTGTATGGCCCTGGACAGGCCACTTGGCCACTCTGAGCATCAATTGAGCATCAATTTACTAACCAACAAAATGAATATAATATTAATATTTACTTTATAAGATTGTTGGTTTAATAAATAGATGCATGGCTATTTATGGGTACAAAATATTCTGACTAACAAGCTCACCCAAATAAGGCAGTTTATTAGCCCATAAAACAAATAGTTACAATGTAGAAACATCCCAGGATTTTTTAATTGAATGACTCAACAATGTCTTCAAGAACCTAGGTTATTCCAATCATTTCATTCTGCTACCCTCATTATGTTGGATCCATCTTCATTCAAGGTCCACCCATGGTCACAGCTGCCACTGTCCTGGCATCACAACTGGTCATGACACATCAGAGGAAAAAGAGAGGTGCTCTGCCTTATGTCTCTTTTTAGGAAATCTTTCTCATGTGCTTATCATCTTACCTCCCCTTTTACCTCATTGGCCAAGCTTGTGTCCCATGCTCTTACTTACCCTTTTGTAAGCCAGGGACTTACTAGGAAAATGTAACCATGATTGACTTGTCCCATGGGTAAGGTCAGCTCCCCTAAAACACAGGACTGCATAGTCCCAAAACAGAAAGAAAGGATAATGGGATTAGGTAGAGAGCCAGCCATGGGCTACATATAGCAGGTGAAGCACTGAGCACAGTGCCAGGCATTTAATGAGTGCACATTCAATGTTAGCTGTTTAATGTTAATGTCTGAACTATAACTTCAGAATATGAACTTCCAGGCTTCCAGGAAACAAGATGATCTGGTTCAAGTGTCCCAATACCCAGCATGCTCTTCTAGTGGAATACAGTTGCCATATAAAAGCACATTTCCTTACAACCAAGCAAAATATTAAATAATACTATTTCAGATGTATGTTTTTTATTTCTAAAATTAAATTGAGGCAGTTACTTAATTAAACACAATTAAAGAAGACTAAACTAATATCAGATATATAGTTTAAAGAATAATTTAAAAGAACATAAACATATAAGTACATTTAGATAAGAATCATACCAATTTTCAACTTTTGCCCTTTGTGATAATAAACCAAATGTCTACTTACAGGAATTCAAGAGCCCTCCTTTATAATTTGTCTTGAATTTTTATTGGCCTACATTTCCTTTGGCTTGCCCATGCTGCAGTGCCCGTCTCCTAACTCAGCCAGGTTTTCATCAGCTTCCTCAGGGCTGCTTTCGTTTTACCCTAATTAAAGAGGCAGTGTTGCCAGTCTCTGTCTCTTCTTCCATCACTTTGGATTTGCTTGGTCATAAACACAAAAATGATAACTATCCTCACAGGTGAGGACTGTCCAAGCTCCATTCTGCCAGCCTTCTCAAATCTTTTTTGAAATGATGTAAGTATATATAACTGAAAATATATACATTCTGGTGTTTCCTGTCCCTCAACTCCATTCAACTCCCTGTAAAATCAATGTGGGGTTTCTCCATTTTTGAATTGTTTTTCCCCAACATACATGCAAAAGGCAGAAGATCACAGCTGATAATTGCAATGTATGTGCCATCCTCTCTTGCTATGGTACCTGGTCAACAGTGGGCAGTGATGAAGGATGGGAAGTGGGGCAGGAGAGCCAGGACTTGGCCGTTAGGTGTCTGAAGGTTAGGTCTGCTGTAGGTGTGGCCCAGCACCTCTCCCAAACAGATATAAACTTCAGAGATGGGCATCCATCAAGTGAGCCCAGAGTGACCTGTATGACCTGCAATGACTCCTCCCACACTGACACTGCAGGGGACTCAAAAGCCCTGGGTCAGGTGGCCACAACTAATTTGGATGTAAGAGAATGACAAGACTTTCTCTCCTGACAGCTGTGCATCTCCCCCTGCCCTACCCTCTACCACCACCCTCAGCCAAGGTCTGAGTAGCCACTTCCAAAATCAAGCTTGTTAAACCAGGAGGTTATATTTTATGAACCTGCTTAATTTAGTTTTTAATTGAATGCAGGTTCAAATTGTACCAATTGGCTTTCATAATGGATGTTTTCCTTCTCTTTCAGAGAGGAGAAAATAGTCCAGGTCTCCAGGGCAGCATGGAGGGAGGGGTGGTGACTTGTATTCAGGCAGAGATTGGAAATGTCACAAAATCAGAGATTTAGGGGTCATTTGGTCCAGGCCACCAGTACCTTAAACCTGTACTTTTTTAATCTATTCTAGACAGATCAACCATCTTTCTCCACTTGGGGCCTTTGGAAAGCCTCCTCCCCAATAAAATGTACTGAAGGAATTCAGTTTTTGACACTTTGGAATTTCTTACAGAAAATAACCTAAATCTGTTTCACTATGAAAGATTGTTTTTCTTTCATTACAGCAGGAAGGAGTTGGTCCCAACTGTTACTTGATACTAAAGCCTTGACAGAGTCAGATGAACTCCTATGTGAAAGCCCCAGCAATAAATAACAAAAGGAAACAATTCCAATAGCCATTGCCACTATAAAAGGCCTTTGTCTTACCTAAAGAGTATCTTTCTAAAAGTTCTATCTCCCACCCCATTGCTTCCCTCAGTTTCTAGGTGGGAAGGGAATAAGGAGATCATTGTGGGGAAGGGAAACTTGGACATAGAAATAACCTTATGTATTTTGCTGCTGGGGATATTAAACAAAATCTCATTCTAGCACAAAGCCCTCCTCTCAGGACAGCTTAAGGATGAAAGAAGGCAGGTATAGATGCATGCCCATTTAAAGGAGTTAAGAGTAAGAAAGCAAGCATTCTAAACAATTGAGTGAAAAATTAAATAGTTAAACTTTGAGTAAAGATGCTGCTGGCATGGGAACTTAGACAATAAGAATCCTGGAAGATGTGAGCTCTAAGGAGTTTCCCCATAGAGGAGAGGGAGAGAGGCAGGAAGCCAGCCCCATTTCCTTGTATGCTGGAGAGGAGATACACCAGTACAGGTGCTGTTATATCCCTCTGAAGAGTAGACATTCTTCTGGAGGCAGCTGACACCCCAATAACAGGGCAAACACACCCATGTCCAACTTCCAATCTTCAAGTCATGATCATGAAGATTACACCAAGGGAAAAGTGATCCAACAAATGAGGAAGGCAATCCAGGAGGCTGAATTCATCAGGGAAAAGGGAAAAACAGGCTTAGCACATTTTCAGCTGCCCCTAATGGCTCAGGCTCCTGAATTTTGGACTTGTCACTCACTGTTTGTGGGGGTACTTTCTCCTGAGAGCAGGAAGGGTCAGGGCCCTCTTGGGAGCATTTGCTTCATTAGGGCTTTCCCCACTTCCCAGTGTGAAATGCCTTCATCTTTTCTCCTCTCTGCCCCTCCCTCCCCAATATTCAGCTCTCCTCACAGACTAAATTCCAAGCCCACAGTTTAGAGTGGTGCCAGAGAAGCACATGTGCCTGCATGCTGGCTTGTCCTCAGAGTCTCCTTCCATACAGATTTCTTTTTCTCCCTTACCCCCTACTTCTTTCCAATATTCTCCTCCTTTTCCTCCTCACTGTCCTTCCTCTTCATCACTTCCTCTCCCTCCTCTTTGCAAAGACTGCAAATCTCCTTTTGCTCACACCATCCCGTGTGCTTTAAATTCCCCCAATATGCCACTAAATTGTATCCACTCATGACTAAACCCACTGCAAACCTGAGCCCCTCTCAGGTCACTGAGAACCCCTCCATGTCCTCTGAACCCCTCCACCACTGATTTTCTTTTTTTGATAGCAAAATATTAAATGTTCCAGTGTTTGTGTTTAACCTCATCCCCTGAGTGTAAGCTCCTTAAGGATGAGATCAGTGGTCTCTGGTCCCCCTCCCTTGGCATCTGATACATTGTGAAGCACAATGTAAGAACCAAATCCTCTGAAATGGAATTGTCCCTCATGGGTTTCAGAAGCTTTCTCTGCTGGACAGTTCCCTATCCCTCTTGCCAATTTTGTCATTGGGCGTAATCTTAGAAGCGCACAGTCTTATAGCAGCACTCTCAACAATAGCCAAATTATGGAAAGAGCCTAAATGTCCATCAACTGATGAATGGATAAAGAAATTGTGGTTTATATACACAATGGAATACTACGTGGCAATGAGAAAGAATGAAATATGGCCCTTTGTAGCAACATGGATGGAACTGGAGAGTGTTATGCTAAGTGAAATAAGCCATACAGAGAAAGACAGATACCATATGTTTTCACTCTTATGTGGATCCTGAGAAACTTAACAGAAACCCATGGGGGAGGGGAAGGAAAAAAAAAGGAGGCTAGAGTGGGAGAGAGCCAAAGCATAAGAGACTCTTAAAAACTGAGAACAAACTGAGGGTTGATGGGGGGTAGGAGGGAGGGAAGGGTGGGTGATGGGTATTGAGGAGGGCACTTTTGGGATAAGCACTGGGTGTTGTATGGAAACCAATTTGACAATAAACTTCATATATTGAAAAAATAAAAAAATAATAAAAAAATAAAAGAAGTGTACAGTCATTCATGCAGAAGAATGAACCTGGACCACTTTCTTATACCATACACAAAAATAAACTCAAAATGGATGAAAGACATAAATGTAAGACAGGAAGCCATCAAAATCCTCGAGGAGAAAGCAGGCAAAAGCCTCTTTGATCTTGGCCACAACAACTTCTTACTCAACATGTCTCCAGAGGCAAGGGAAACAAAAGCAAAAATGAACTATTTGGACCTCATAAAAATAAAAAAAAATAAAAAAAAATCTGCACAACAAAGGAAACAATCAGCAAAACTAAAAGCCAACTGATGGAATGGGACAAGATATTTGCAAACTACATATCAGATAAAGGGTTAGTATCCAAAATCTATAAAGAACTTATCAAACTCAACACCCAAAAAGCAAATAATCCAGTGAAGAAGTGGGCAAAAGACATGAATAGACATTTCTCCAAAGAAGACATCCAGATGATCACCCAACACATGAAAAAATGTTCAACATCACTCATCATCAGGGAAATACAAATCAAAACCATAATGAGATATCATCTCACACCTGTCAGAATAGCTAACATTAACACCCTGGGCAACAACAGATGTTGGCGAGGATGCAGAGAAAGAGGATCTCCTTTGCACTGCTGGTGGGAATGCAAACTGGTGCAGTCACTCTGGAAAACAGTATGGAGGTTCCTCAAAAAATTAAAAATAAAACTACCCTACGACCCAGCAATTGCACTACTAGGTATTTATCTAAGGGATACAGGTATGCTCTTTTGAAGGGACACATGCACCCCCATGTTTACAGCAGCACTATCAACAATAACCAAAGTATGGAAAGAGCCCAAATATCCATCGATGGATGAATGGATAAAGAAGATGTGGTATATATATATATATATATACACACACAATGGAGTATTACTCAGCAAAGCGAATGAAATTTTGCTATTTGCAACTACATGGATGGAACTAGAGTGTATTATGCTAGGCAAAATTAGCCAGAGAAAGAGAAATATCACATGACTTCACTCATATGAGGACTTTAAGATACAAAACAGTTGAACATAAGGGAAGGGAAGCAAAAATAATATAAAAACAAGGAGGGGGACAAACATAAGAGACTCATAAATGTGGAGAAAAAACAGAGGAGTACTGGAGGGGTTGTGGGAGCGGGGAAGGGCTAATGGAATTAAGGAAACTACTCCTGAAATCATTGTTGCACTATATGCTAACTAGTCTGGATGTATTAATTTTAAAAAACAATAAATAAATTAAGGGTTAAAAAAGAAAGAAGTGCACAGTCATTGTACATCTCTACTCTGAGAGGAGACATATACAATCAGAACATTGAAATAGAAGTTTCCTGGGGGCCCTGGAATCACAGAGGATCAATTTAACATGTTTTTCCACTAGCCTTTCAGCTTTCTCACTGAGGGGGTTCTTCTTTAACTATAGTCCTTCCTAACCAAAGAAGATCAAAGATCAAATATGATAAAATAGTGGAGAGAAGTCTTTTCCCTAAAGGCTCCCAGGAACCATAATGTCAGAACTGATAAAAATCTGTAGATATTCAAAATCCACTATTTTTTTTAATTTTTTTTAATGTTTATTTATTTTTGAGACAGAGAGAGACAGAGCATGAATGTGGGAGGGTCAGAGAGAGAGGGAGACACAGAATCCGAAACAGGCTCCAGGCTCTGAGCTGTCAGCACAGAGCCTGACGCGGGGCTCGAACTCACGGACCGCGAGATCATGACCCGAGCCGAAGTCGGCCGCTTAACTGACTGAGCCACCCAGGCACCCCCAAAATCCACTATTTATAGATGAGGAAGCTGAGGTTCAAAGTGGCTAAAAGACTCACCTAAGATGCCACAGCTATTGGTTAGTTGGCACTGATGCGGACACATACCAGTCTCTTCCTCCAGGAAGCTCTCTCTTGTTGCATTCTTGTGTGGGGATGCATTGAACCTGTGGGATTCCCTGCCTCAGTTTTTCCCTGTCCTCTACACGTTTCCCTCCCAGCTCATGGTCACTTAATAAGCATGAAATATCTTCATATTCATTAACTATATTACTGAGAGCGAACAGTTCCTAGTGGCCCTTTCTCAGCAAGCTTGGGGTCTAATAAGGGCAGATACTTAACCCCAGGAATAAATAATTATGCGATTACAGCCCTTGGCAGCTATCCTGCAGGGAAGAGTTTCACTGGGATCCACTTAATCACAGCACAGTTAATGGTACTGAGGTGCCCACTGCTTTCTTCTCCAGTGAACTGAGATGGAGATTCCTGGCTATAATTCCCTGAGCACTAAGGCACTGAGAGACCTCAGGCTCATGGGGAATAATATCCCTTTGGCAAGGAAGCCCTCTGCAATCATGGGATGCATTAACCTGCCTCCATGGGCAGCTGAGGAGCTGCTTATCTCAGCAAGAAGCCACCAGCATGGTGGAGACACCTACGGCCTTGCCTCCTCACCCAGCCTGGAGTCACCATTTGGATAATCACTCTATGGCACCATTCCAGCTGCTGTTCTGGTCCCCAAGAGCCTCTGCACAGAACCTGTCTTAGGCATTGGAGGGAAGAATTCTACCTCAGCAGGAAGAACAGCTCATCAGGGAGTCCAGAGAACAGCGAGATCTAGATCCAAAGCTGAATCCACAAATGAGATAGAGTCACCAAATCCCAACCGCAGGCTTGTGATTCTTTCCTCTCTGCCTCCTTAGTCTTGACTCTGTGCACTTGAATCTCACCAATAGTCACTTACCAGGGCTGAGCAAAGTACAAGCCAACTTCAAACAGGCCAAGGAGGTATTTCCCTAAGTCAATGTAGTGGAGGGGAGAGAAAGGAGCAATAGCAGTGGCCTCAATTTATAGACGATCTGGGAAGTAACCATCTTCTTAAAGTGATCCAGTTGCAGAAGTGGGGTCAGGAGAGAAATGGAATAGCTCTCATCACACCCTGGGAAAACCTCCTAAAGTTACATATGGTACAAAGTGGGACTCCACTGAGATCTTTGGCCAATATGGTCAGTAAAGAGGGAAAGGGAACAGAGAAAGAAGTGCACTGAAACCAGAAGTAGGTAACTAGGTTCAAATCCCTGCACCCTTACTTATTAACAGCATGATTCAGGACAAGAAGCTTAACCTCTCTGAGCCTCAGTTGCCACATCTATAAAACAGGGGCAAACCACATAGGTTGTTATAAGCATTAAAATAAGGTAGCCTACTTCAAACTGCTCATTCTAGTCCCTGGCTGCAAGTAGGTCCTCAACAAACACTGGTCCCCTCCTTCCATCAGCTGAAGATGCTTCCGTCCTCTGGGTATTTACCATCTGGCAAGCACAGGCTCCATGCGTCTGCAGCTTACTATAAACTGGCCCCTGAGAAGCACCTTCCATCTGACTTCCCTGACCCAAGCTAACAGAACCAAACTGAAGATAGGTTGTTGGTACTTCTATATCTTCATATCCAGAGATTCCTCCCCCTCTGAGGCTGAGGATGGGTCTCCCAGCCAGGACATAAGTCACATTTTCTCACTGATTCTCTAAGATTTTGCATGGGCAAGCATGGGAGGGACTCAAAGGCCAGAGAATGTGGGGCCTGGACAATCTGGTCCCCTCTCTCCTCAAACTTAAGATTAAACAGAGTTAGAGCAGAGATCTGAGTGGGACTCTCTGGGGACTCCAGGTACCTCACACTAGGGAATGCAACATACTTCCCTGGCAGTCGGGGCCTCTACAGTGAAGCCCCTGCCTTCATTCCTCATTAATATCTGGCCCCAGCTACCTCACACACATGAACTCTGGTGCCTTATAAAGCAGACCACATATCCCACACCCTCTCATATCTGTGTCTCTGATTAGGCTGTGCCCTCAGCCTGCAGTGCCTTTTCAGGTTCACTAACACTGAGATTTTTAATTCACAAGTTATGCACTCTTCTCTGATTCCCAAATAAGCAATGATAGCACCTTGCTGAACATGCTAATGTTGCTGTCTATGTGGCAGATATAGCTCTCCTTGTCTTTCCTTCTTTACTTATCCAAAAATGTTTTCTGAATCTTTACTATGTGTTATGATTTTTGTGTGTGTGCCTGTTATGATTTTAGTTGTTGACATATCTCTGCAGTGCCCAATGACACCTGGCATCCTTGTCCATCTCTACACCCTCACCACTCAGCACAGAGCCCATCATACAGGAGGTGTTCAATAAGCAAGGCTAAGGCTACCAGTCCTGCCCTCACACCCAGCTTGCCAAAACCACACTCGAACCTTTTCAGAGTTCTGCATTAGCAGAATGGAACACCCTTACATAATGATTTTCTCATCAGAACACACTCCCCAAAAAGGCAATGGGGCTTTTTCATCAACCTGGGAAGTGATTGGACCTTGGTGATGACATAAAAATATCCTTGCTGCCCAAGAGTCAGACCTAACACTGATTGCACCACTTAATTTAAGAGTTTTTGCCCTCCTCCAAAAAAACAAATACCTCAATGTATTCAAGAGATAGAATATGTCCTACACAGTCAAGGAAAAACCATAAAGGTGGGAGTCGACCCACCCCAGCTGGCCTGGGGTGACCCATCCTATGTGCAGGTTCCTCACTTTTCAGATGAGGGATGAGCATGTGGTTTCCAGGTCTTTCCTCCCAATTATTCCAGACCTTTGATCTTTTATTATGTCTGCCTTATGTTGCAAAGAATTGTTTATTTTATTATCTTTATTGCTTTGTCTCCCATGTTTTAAACAACTCAATGGGGGCACCTGGGTGGCTCAGTCGGTTAAGCGGCCGACTTCGGCTCGGGTCATGATCTCATGGTCTGTGAGTTCGAGCCCCACGTCGGGCTCTGTGCTGACAGCTCAGAGCTTGGAGCCTGTTTCGGATTCTGTGTCTCCCTCTCTCTGACCCTCCCCCGTTCATGCTCTGTCACTCTCTGTCTCAAAAATAAATAAACGTTAAAAAAATTTTAAACAACTCAATGGATGCTATAAGTGCCCATTAGGGTTGCCATTAGATATGAAATAAGCACACCAAGTTATGACAATTCAAGTCAAAATTAAAGTCTTTGGCATCTCAGTTAACCTTTGGAGTCTTAACAGATCTAAGCCCAATTTTTATTAGACTTTTTTGAAATATTGACAAGATATTCCAGAATTCTCATGGCTATAAAAGTCCTGAAGAGGTCTGGAAACCCCCTGGGTGTAGGCTGACCAAGGAGCTTCATCCCTTAACCCAGTATACTTGGCAGTGGAGGAGGCAGGGGGAAGGTGGGGAACAAGGGTCTCAGGTATGGAGCCTGACTTCCTAGTTACATTTCCCCAGATAAGGACCTGTTACAGAGAAAGCAAAAGAGTCTTGGCTTGGCTTGTGAAATTGTCATTTTGGCTTTCCTTATGAGCTCTTGAGGGAGGCCCTTGCTTATGACTCATAGACCCCAGTTCCTCCAAAGTTTAGTGGAGCAGAGGAACTACCTTCCTTATTTCTGTCTTCTCTCCTTTTCCCTGAGCCTCTACTTCTTAGGCAATTCTCCAAGAAGAGTGAGCTCAGAGCCATAGAACATGAGAGCTGGGAGAATGTCAAAAGAACATGGTTTTTCCTGGATGATGTAGGACATGTTCTATTGTTTGAACACATTGACGCATTTGCTCTTTAGAGAGGGAGAGGGGGTTGGTGCAAAAACTCCTAAACTAGGTGGTGCAATCAATGTCGGGTATGATCCTTAGATAGCAAGGACATTTTTGTGCTATTACTAAGGTCCAATCACTTCCCTGCTAATTTTAGACATGGGAAACCTAAGGCCCAGAAAAACAAAGTGATTTACCCAAGGTCATATACACCAGCTGTACATGAAGCTAAAGCTGGAGCTTGGATCTGTGGACTATGTATGTGTTAGAACCCTAGGCAGTGCACCAACCACTACAGTACAGCCAGGCTTAACACCTGTCTTGACCTCCCAGGGATCTAAAGCTGCTTACCTGGAAGAAGCTACCATCTGGCAAGTGGCAGACAAGTACACCCAGACCCAGGACCCCTCAGTCATTGGACTTGTCCCCATTCTCCCAACTTTCCTCCATGAGCACATTGACTCAACCTCCAAGCCAAAGGTTAAAGAAAACAATGATCCCAGTGATCCCTCGTTCAATAGAAATTCACTGGATGTCAACTCCATACACATTACACTGCCAAGTGCAGAAACACAAAGTCAAGAGCCCCAGGCCTCATGGGGAACATCAGCTACATGCAGTGCCAGGGTGAGTGCAGGCATTCTGCAGAGACATGAACACAGGGATTCATGGCAAGGAAGGATGGGAAAGAAATGGGCTGGGAAGGCTCCCTGGAAAGGAGTGCGTAAGCCAAGTCTTCAAGTCTTCAAGGATGGCTGGGAATTGACCAGAAGAGGTCGATGGAGCATCCTAAGCAGAAGAAAGGCATATAAGTGAGAAGCAGTACCATTTGGGGAGGTTCTTCTTGGCAGCAGATGGTTCCCTGGGTGCTATGGGTGGCAGGAGGTCATAGAGCCTCATAAACCCCACAAACCTCCTTTCAGAAAAAACACTTTGGTCTTTAGGAACTATTGAAGGCTTTTAAACAAGGAAGTGACCAAGTTCAGTCTGCATTTTAGCTAAATTACTTTGGCAATAAGAGGGTGAATTGTTGATTGATTAGGTATGCAGGCCAAGACACTGGGATGTGCTGGGTCAGTGAATGCCAGAGGGAAAAAGAATTGTAGTTCTGGCTTCCACTTGATGTCCACAGGCTTTGGCCCATGAAATGTGGATGGCTGTGGGTAGCTGCCTGCCAGATGAAGGGGGAGCAAGCCCCCTCATCCCCTGGGATTACTCAGATAGAGCCAATGCTGATACCTGCTTAGGGCATTGTTCCAGAGCTCCTACAGTGCTACTTCACAAACATTTCCTCTCTCATCAACAGGGATGTTCTTGAATGGGGGAACAGCATTAGCTCTGCCCCTGCAACCTCCCCGCCAACCCTCCCAAATGGGACAGGGCCTGTGCTCACTCACCCACACAACAGGCCACCTGGTTTCACAGACAGGACCCCCACCCCCCCAGGTATGGGGCCAGGAGACTTCAGGATGACTCACAGTTATACAAAGGATGTTGCGGGGAGGCTTGTTCAATCAGGCAAAGCTCAGGCTTTCCCACACAGCTTAACAACTTTACTTCCCCTGCAAACTAACTCTGTTTACAAAAGTAGAAGATCCTAGATCTAAAGATCTACATGGGTCTATTAGCTGACAAAGACATCCCCAACAAAAGCTAAGAAGGGAAGAAAGCAGGTATGGACTATGAAGAGGATGACTCCATACTTATGAAATGATTTACCTCTCCCTCTGTGTATGTATCCATGGAGAAATGTCACAGAGAAAGACCACAGACACCAATGACGACAGTGGTTATCTCTCGGTGATGGGGTTCAGTGAATTTTATTTTCTTCTTCATACCTTTTGGCATTCTATTTTATAATTGCTTGGAAAAAGAACTAAATTATATAGAAAATGGCACCATGTTCTTCCTAAATAGTGCTCATTATAGGTTGGGTTTAATTCCTGTACCCAAAAAAAATGTTTTCTCAGGTCTAGGCATTAGGTTCCTACACCATCCTACCTGAGAACAGATCCCAACTAGATAGGAGATGTCCAGGGAGATGGGGGGGGGGGGGTTCCTCCCACTTAGCTGCATCTATAGCTCACCCACAACCTTTGGGACTCCTAGCTTCCTTCTTCCTCACAACCAGAATCCTAGCCTTTCAACCCTGCTAATGAAATTCTCACAATGCCCCCCCATATGGCATGTTTGAGTCCTCCCTGAAGCCTGTCAAGCTAGCCAGAGCTTAGGCAGAGAGGATGTGTGTGCTCAGACACCCCTGCACTGTCTGATCTGTGGACCGCGGAGGCAGACCTGGTCAGCCACAGTGCTCCTCTCGGAGGTAAGGGGGTATCCACGTTCTTTGTGCCAGTTCCCATGAAAAAAGCCTCCTAACGCCAAAGACTCAGGGGGTGTAGATTCCTGCTTGATCTTCTGGCTTGTATCAAAATGGTGCTTCATATAGAGACCTCCAAACATACCAGGCTAGCTACCTGCTCAGCGTCATGGTGAGGAAAAGGGGCAGAGGTTGAAGAAAGGATTTGGGGGGCAGAATAAGAAGGAGGGAATTATGAAGGATGATGGGAAAGGGACTGGAGGTTGCAGTTTGTGTCCTATAACATTTCTAATACTGGCCTGTGTGGTGCCTGAAAGTTTCCCCATTAACATTATTCCTTTGCGTCTGGACATTGAAAGTTCTACTTAAAATGCAAATCAGTTTCCCAGAAGGAAAAACATATTAAGGATAATGTCAAATATTTGTAACGCTTTATACCGTATCTCATTTCATTCTCAAAACAGCCTTGTGAAGCAGGAAAATGATTATACCTCTTTTACAGAGAGAGAAACTAAAGTTCAGTCAAGTTCAGTTTGGCAATGAATTGCAGAACTGCACTATGTTGCAGAGCATCCTGGTCTTTAACACTGACTCTACTACTTCATCTTTGAATGAGCATAACCACTATGTACCAGTTAAACCTTTAGGTTTTTAAGCTACAAGGTTATGTCTCTATGAAGAGCCTGATGCAACTTCTCACTGATAGAGAGTTTCCTATCGTACAAGAGGTGCTTCCTGTAATGGAACTGAATGTAGCACATACCCTGAGTTCTGTGAAGGGAATCGAGCCCACATGGAGGGTGAAGACTCTGGAAAGTTGGCAACCCGTATATGCAATGGGAAAGCAATTGGTCAAGACTGCTTGCTGTTCCATAGGGAGTTAGACCACATGCCTTCTGAAGTTAGATCCCTGCGGAAGTGGGAGAAAGCAAATGGATGCTGGTGTGACTCCTCATTCCTGTTACTTTCAACAAAGTCCTGCAGGAAGAGAGATGGACTTCACCTAGAGCTAGCTAGTGTGTGAGCAGAGTGGGAAGGGGATGTTACATTGTCCATCTTGTGCCCTATATAAGCTGTGTAAGAGTTTTCACAAAGCTAAAAAATAGTGGAATGTTGCTGTACCCCAAAAGGAAATGGTTATAAAGGCAGACTTTGAAGTAGGAACTCTAATAGAAGATAAAACTATGACCCTAAGCCTTTATCAAGACCTTTCATTAAGATTTCTCCACAAAAACAATGGGATTCTATGCCAGATTAAGGGTGTTATCATGGTCATCATGAATTTACAAACTAAGGGGATGGACCAAGCTACAGAGGCCAGGCAGTAAAGTACATGAATATTCTGGTTTAAAAACATGGTATCGAGGGGCGCCTGGGTGGCGCAGTCGGTTAAGCGTCCGACTTCAGCCAGGTCACCATCTCACGGTCCGTGAGTTCGAGCCCGGCGTCAGGCTCTGGGCTGATGGCTCGGAGCCTGGAGCCTGTTTCCGATTCTGTGTCTCCCTCTCTCTCTGCCCCTCCCCCGTTCATGCTCTGTCTCTCTCTGTCCCAAAAATAAATAAAAAACGTTGAAAAAAAATTAAAAAAAAAATAAATAAAAACATGGTATCGAGACATGAAGAAATGTGACTGAGGTTATTTGCACATTACAGTGCTCAGAGGCAAATAGACCAGAAATCAATCTGGGTTTTGAGAGAACTGCATTTCTAGAGTAACCTCAAGCCCAGCCTGCAGCAACCTGAGGCTGCAAAAGCCCTAAAACAGTTCTCTTCCGTGGTCCTACACCCCACACTGCAGGGTGTTAAAACGATGCATTCCCAGGAAGGACCATCTCTCCCATGCTCAATTCCAAGGTGGCAGGAAGATGATCAGCGGGGAGGATCCTCCCTGAAACAGAGCCAGAGACCACAAGACCACACTGTCCAAGGAGCTGCTCCCGTGAGCTGGAGAGAAGCAGCCACATGTGCCAACCAGAAGCCACTCATTCCACTGTCCAAGCAGCAAGCCCCACCATCCCTGCCCAGCAGAATGTAACTACCCCTGAAGACCAAAAATCTCTGTATCTCTTCCCCCATTTCCTGAATGGAAGGATTTTTTTTTAATTGTGGTTGTTTTATCTTTCTCCACAATGATGTGTTGGGTACACTAGGAACAAGTAGCCTGATATTTAGCTTATGGGTCACCAGGCTATAAGAAGCCACATCTGGCACTGATAGAGAAGGCTGCCCATAGCACAACATTGAAAGGCTGTAGATGTTTAAGCTGGGTACAGTTACTGGAAAAGATTGGGGTGGGGGTAATTTAGGAATAGAAGCATGTGTTCCCTGTGTAGGAAGAACTATGTCCACAGGAGTTAGAGAGCCAAAGTGGCAGACGGAGTAGATATTTCTAGTGGCCATTCCAACATTCATTCTATTCCTCTGATAGACCATATCCCTGTTTTACTCAGGGCAGCAATGTGCCAGTCAAAAACCTACAGGTCCCTTGTGGGTTGTTAGGGCCAAGTGACTCATTCTGACCAATGAGCTGTAAACAGAAGATTCTGTGTGATCTTTGTATGAAAGGCCTTTTTTTGCTTTTTTCTCTTTTCTTCATCATTCCTAACTAGAAAATGCACATGATGAATGGTGCTCCAGCCACTGTTTTGGTCTATGAGAAGAAATGAAAACTGGAAAATAATGTGATAAGAATGCAGAACATAACTATAAGTGAAACTTCTACATCACCTACCATGTTTGCTCATCAGCAGATTTCTATTATGGGAAGAGCAGGGGGAAACATTCAATTTTGTTTAAGCTGTTGGTTTTATATATCCTCTTCTTTGCCTAGAAAGTGAATATAATTCTTAAGTTAAGTTCACCACTTATTGTGAGCCTTAGTTTCAGCAGCTATAAAATGGGGATAAAAAATACCTATATTTGAGATTTTTTTGTGAGAATTTAAATGAAATAATGTATTTCAAAAGCCCAACCCAATACCTGTCACATAATAATTGCTGAGCAAATAAAAACTGTTATTGCATTTACTATTACTATTATATAGTCATTAGTGACTAGTTTGACCAGGGATCCAAATACAGGTACTCTGACAATCAAGCCCTTGTGTTTGTATTTTATAACTGTATTAATTCTTAACATTTTAACATTAGCTATAAAGAGACTCAATGCACCAGAACAGAGGTCAGGAATATTTTGGTTGAAATCAAGCATCAGAAAGGTTTACTGCAAACAGCAGAACAAGCTTCAGCTGGGTCATCGAACTTATTCCATAAAGAGCCAGACAGTAAATATTTTATGTGGGCTGACCATTTCTGCCACAGCTGCTCAGTGTGGCAGTCATAGCACAGGAGCAGCCATGGGCAGTATGCAAATTAATAAGCATAGCTGTGTTCCAATAAAACTTTATTTACAAAAACAGGCAATGGCTAGATTTGGCCCATGGGCTACAATGGGCCAACCCCTGGTCTACAGAGCTGCACTGTGAGAAAAGACACAAGGCAGAAGGGTCCCTAGCTCTATAGCCATGTGTACTGCTAGACACTTAAATATCACATATTTTTGAAAAGCTTCCTGACCCTACCCTGGGTGAGAAGAATTTGGCCAGTTGTTCCCCAGCATGGTCCCATCAGACTGGCTGTCTCCCCCATCAGACTTGAATCTGTCACCAACCTTGTGTAGGTGTTAAAAGAATATGACATTATAGTGTGGTCATAATGCTCAGAGTCAATCAGGGAGGGATCCTGGGAAAGGTAAGTTTTAAGCTGAAGGTCTAATAAGTGGAGGACAGCTCTGTGGGAGTCCCACCAAAAGGAGGTGTATCCAGCAGGCTGTTAACCTTGGTAATGAAAAACACAACTTTATGAGCACCAGAAATTGGCTAAACTCATTAATTTTATTTGTAATAGAAAATTAATGCTTGAGACGAGGAAGGCAGCAGCTGTAAGGACCTCTGGTTTCAAATATGAAAGGGAAAGCGTGGAGTCATTTCCTGATGTTGAGGGTTATCGTCCCCTTTATTACATTGCAGCAGAAGTAAATTTTAATGGTCTTTTTTGTGAGGCAGTATTTTGTTCTCCAGTCCAGGAATTTCACTTTTGTCTAGAGGAGGAAAGAGAGAACAATCAAATAGCCATCTTTTTGTCTTGCTCCTCCACCTCCATTCTTCCCCCTCACATATATCATTATAATGCAAGAATTGTGCCTTGGCCCTGCCTCCAGTGATCAGGGAGCTGTGGTCAGGGCTTCTGTAATATTTGTGCATCCCAAGGGGGGTCGGCATTTCCTTATCTTGCCCTAACCCACCAGACAGCATCTGGTTCTAGAAACTGAGCCTTGGAAAGTGGAGTAGGGGGAAGGAAAATAAGAAATGGATACAGGGAGGAAAGAAGGAAGGAAGGAAGGAAGGAAGGAAGGAAGGAAGGAAGGAAGGGGTAGCCAGGGAGGGGTAGAGAATGGAATGTGGTAATAAGCATTTATTGACAGCCTAATATGAGTGAAGCACATTAAAGTTTTGCCTATTTAATCTCATTTTAAGTTTTACAATGATCCTTTGAGATTGGAATGAAGAAACTGAGTCTCAGGGAAGGTAAATAAAGTTGGAAAGCATGTGACTCCAGTCCACCCCATGCTGGGCCTCTGCTCCCCCCCCCCCTCCCCAAATCCCTCTGTTCTGACTACATTCCAGCATCCAGGCCCTACCTGGGAATAAGAATGCAGTGTGGAAAGGCACAGCAACATAGGGCAGACTACTATAATCAAAGAGAAGCAAAGGTTCCTCAACCAGGATCAAGCACAGATTCATAGTAGGAACTTCTTACCTTCCACACAAATGTATCCTGATCCCTCTGAGGGGTCAGCAAGAGCTCTTGGGGTCTCAAATCCAAAGCCACCTGTGGCCAAGTACAAACTCCACCCCCTCCACCTTGCCAGCCTGCACTGTAGAATGAAGCATCTGGTTAACAAACTAATATGTGGAATTTAAGAAACAAAACAGACGAGCATAGAAAAAGGGAAGGAAAAATAAGATAAAAACAGAGAGGGAGACAAACCATAAGAGACTCTTAAATACAGAGAACAAACAGGGTTGTTGGAGGGGAGTTTGGGTGGGGGGATGGACTAAATGGGTGATGGTCATTAAGGAGGACACCTGTTGGGATGAGCACTGGGTGTTATATGTAGGGGATGAATCACTGAATTCCACTCCTGAAACTAATACTACACTGTATGTTAACTAACTTGAATTTAAATAAATAAATGTTTAGGAAAGAAAGAAAGAAAGAAAGAAAGAAAGAAAGAAAGAAAGAAAGAAAGAAAGAAAGAAAGAAAGAAGAAAGAAAGAAAGAAAGAAAGAAAGAAAGAAAGAAAGAAAAGAAAGAAAAGAAAGAAAGAGAGGAAGGAAGGAAGGAAGGAAGGAAGGAAGGGAGAAGGTCACAGACTCAGAAGACAACAGCTGCTTGACTTGCCTGAAAACACCTCTCTGGGTGACTGCAAGCCACAGCAAGCTTCTTCAGCACATGGAATAGCCAGTAATAGTGCCTTTGGGGTAAGAAAAACATGAGTGAAGTTGAATTGCTTCAGAAAAGCTGACCTGCCTCTTACCTTGTGGAACAGACACATGGTAAATTTTAGCCTGCCACAGTGTGGATTGGGTTAAAAGCATGGCTAAAATCCATACCCTGACCCTAACTGTCTGTTGCTTCAGGCAAGACCCTTAATCCTTGAGCCTCAGGCTCCATGACCATAGATGTAACAATAACATCATACCGCTATTGTGAGCATTAAAGAGGTAATGAATGTGAGGAAATTGATACTGATAAGCCCTGAGCATGTGTGAGCAGTGACAGAACACAGAGAATGAAGTCCTACTATTCTGAGGACATGCATTCTTCCACAATAAGCTCCTTATCTGACCTATCATCAAGACATCATAGAGATATGTCTCCTCCCCAAATCCAGGAAATCAGGGTCTGTGAAAATTCTGCTAGACATGCATATACAGTGTATTCTGCAATTTATCTCACCATCCACTCTAACCTCTCCTCCTTGCCCAAGCATGTCCAGCCTAACTGACAGCAAGGTTGTGAAACAGAAGAGCCTCATAAGGCACTTCTGGTTTCCACCAGTGTCTCCTGCCAGGAGCTGCTAGGGCCACGCCCAGCCAGACATGTGGAAAAGTTTTGAGCCAGCCTTGTTCAATTTGATGTTTAGGTGCTTCACTCTTCTCTTAGAACATTTTTCTTTCCTAAGTAAACTGGTACAGTGCTCAAATCTAGAAGGAACAATCCCTGACTCCCCTAGTAAGCTTCCAGGAGCTTAACAAAATGTTTGAAAAAGCATAAGAGACTGTTAAAAACTGAGAACAAACTGAGGGTTGATGGGGGATGGGAGGGAGGGGAGGGTGGGTGATGGGTATTGAGGAGGGCACCTTTTGGGATGAGCACTGGGTGTTGTATGGAAACCAATTTGACAATAAATTTCATATATTGAAAAAATAAATAAAAATTTTAAAAAGTTACGATTAAAAAAAAAAGAAAATGTTTGACAATTTCCTGTTGTCAAGTTGTTTTAGAAGCACAAGTACTTCCAACATAGAATCACCCTGGTGTGAACTGACCTGAAAACTTTTACACCATCCTTTTCCAAGTATGATGAAAGCTTTTCTGTGAAACAGAGAGAGCCTCTGCTCATTCACAGCCTTCCTCCAGGCATAAAGTCACTTTAATCAAGAAAGGCAAGGTAGCCTAATGCTTTCAGCAAAAGAACTTTGAGAAAAGGTTTGAAAAGCATTGTTCCCATTGTTGACACATCACAGAGTTAATTCCCACCTTGCTGTCAGGGCTACCAATGAATGCTCTTGCAAATGTTCTGTACTGAAAATCATCTGAATCTAGACCTCTTGAGTTAACTCTCATAAGAATCATTAGGATCATGGCTATGGCAACCTCTGGATTTCATTCCAAAGGAGTTTAAATGCCATTCTTTCCCCCAAGTGGCTCCTCTGCTCTTAGAATAAATTCTCTGAGGTATCAAATCTATTAGCAAAGTGGGGATATAAATCTTCAAATGGCTTGAGCCTACTATTAATAATTCTGAATTATCTGGAAATTTTGAGTGCCTACATTCCTTGGCGTTGATTGACACTTATTTGAAAATGTACCCAGGATTTGATACAATCAGGCTGGTAAGACCAACAGATCAGGAAATTGTTGCCACGGAAAAGATAGTTTGTTACTTACAATTTCCAAGAGAAAGGCACATGCCATACCACCTAAGTCCACACAGGAAAGCACCAGGATCTGTCAGGAGTCAGAAGGGACAAGAGGAAAACAACATGAACAAAGCCTTTATTGTGGTTGTTGGGGGAAGTCATGGGTGAAGCAGGATATGCAGCTGAGCAGGCTGGGGATTAGATAGTTTGAGAATTTTGGCAGGCTCTGAATTATAGAGGTGGTTTCTAGTTGTCTAGTACTTGGCCTGGGGTGACTGAGGGCAGGGGGATAGTATCTAAGACTGCAGAACCTGATAATAGGAGGCAGATCCCAGTATGTGCTCTGGATTTGTTGGTTTGAATACCAAAGGCATGCACTCAGGCCAGTTGTTTGCTATCTCTAGGAATTAGTTGTCCCTGGGAGGGGCCATCCCTCCCTTGAGCCCTAGTCACAAGGCCCCAAGACTTCAAAGCATCCTAAAATACAGAAAATTAAAAAAAATGGTTAATAGAACCTTTTGCAAGGCTTAATGTCATTGGGTTATATTTGCATTTGGATTATAAAATATTTTATGAGTAGTATTAATATTAGCATTACTATGCACAGCCTTTCTACCTATAGCCTTCTTTTGGGCTCATTATCAATATAATGCTTTATTTGGTCAAGAGGAAACCCTAAATTATACTCTATACAAACCTTACAAGGTGGTCCTGCACCTTCCCACCTAGGAATTCTCACGTGTGCAAGACTGAAGTAAAAGCTTGAGGTTCTGCTGTGTAAGCAGCCCTGCTCTCAGTGACGTATTGGTTCTGTTTGGAAAAACTATGTCTCCAAATTACCTGATGCTGCTAGTAAGAAACACTTTCAACAAACCCATGGTACATTTGGTGCAGTAGGTAAAAGGAAGGAGAAAGACAGCTTTGGGTACCACAGATCAGGAAAAGTCAGCTCACTTGTTTTTGGGCCCTTTATTTTCTTTGCTCCAAAAAGTTGGAGGGTTGGGGGAATCTCCTCAGTGTCTGAATCCCAGGAGTCTGGCAGACCAGCAGCACATTGTCAGCATACCATCAAAGAACTGTGACCCTACAGATAACATTTTACCTCACAAAGCAAGCACAACAGTAAATTTTTATTAGTTCACAAAATAACACTCAACTTTGTATGTTTGTTTTTTTTGTTTTTAAATGCTGTCTATAACCTATACACTGATTTTAGAACCAGTAATGGATTTTAACCTGCAGTTTGAAAAACACTTTTCTAAAAGAAGCACAATGCCTTCCAGAAGTCTCAGCTAGAAGCTATAGCCAATATCTTACTGATAGCTCTTTGTGTTTTTTTTAATGTTTTCTTTATTTGTTTTGAGAGAGGAGGGAGGTTCAGGGAGAGAGGGAGAGAGAGAGAATCCACACTGCCAGTGCAGAGGCCAAATCCACCAGTTGTGAGACCATGACCTGAGCCGAAACCAAGAGTCGGACTCAGCTGACTGAGTTACACAGGCACCCCATCACTGATAGTTCTTTTAACTAAATATATTTACTGTTTTAATCAAAAATTCAAACAATGTGAAATTTGCTCCCCAAAGAAGGAGAGAAAAAGATCTCCCACACCTGGAGATACCTACCATTTAATCTTTAGTGTCATGTCTTCCAGATTATCCCCATGCATATACATATACTCATATGCATATAATTTTCTACAAGTGGTCTCATATTATGCACACTGTTTTGTGATTGTATTTAATGCAAAATGTCATTCAGGCATTTTCAGCTTAATCACCATTTTCAAGACTGAGAACGTTCTACTATAAGAATTTGCCATTATTTGTTCTACTAACTCACGTGTGGCGGGCATTCTGGTTGTTTTCATTGTTTTGTGATAATAGACAATACATTTATGGATGTCCTTGACTATATATCTTTCTTTGCTGTGGTAACCTGAATGTAGACTTGTTTCAAAGGGGAAACACATTTCATATTGGATGCGTATTACCAAACTGTCCCCCAAATATCACAACCCCTACTAACAAAATTGTCCATGTCCTCACAACATCTCTAACACTGGGTTTTGTCCAACTTTATTTTTTTCCAATATTACAGTAGAAGAATATATCATTATTATTACTATTTGCATTTATCTATTTTTTTTTATTTTTTTAACATTTATTCACTTTTTGATAGAGACAGAGAGTGAGCAGGGGAGGGGCAGAGAGAGAGGGAGACAGAATCTGAAGCAGACTCCAGGGTCTGAGATGTCAGCACAGAGCCTGATGTGTGGCTCAAACCCATGAAACCTTAGATCATGACCTGAGATGAAGTTGGCTGCTTAACCGACTGAGCCACCCAGACACCCCTACATTTATCTAATTTTTAATGAAGGTGAAAATCTTGCCATAGGTTTATTGTACACGTACATCTCTTTTGTGTCTGTGTGTGCAAATTATCTGTTCAAATCCTTCACCCATTCTTCTATGGGTTTGTCCTCCTTGTTCTTGCTGGTTTGGAAAATGGCAGTGATGCTCCAAGGCTAAGAGTCTTGGCTCCACACTGCATAATGTGTAGAGCTGTAGATTCACTATGTTGTGTAACTGAAACTAACATAACACTTGTCAACTGTACTTCAATAATAAACATGTAATATTAAAAACAAAAAAAATAGGGACAATGTCTCTGTACTTTCATTGTATTCATGAAATAATTCTGTAATTTAAGCTGTTCTTTATTTTTGCCTTATTGACTTAGTGTCTTAGTTCATTCAGACTTATTAAAAAAAGAAGTATCAGCTCCAAAGCCAGACTTCCCAGGTTCTACCTCACTACACCTTTTTCAATCTTTGTAACCCTAGGCACCTAGCCAGGAGTTGCCCTTTCAACATCTCTGTGTATCTGCAAACTGGCATAGCAATAACATACCCTTTCCAAAGCTGTTGTGAGGATTATATGAGTTACAGAGCCTAACATAGATAAGACAGTGCCTATCACATAATAATCATTCAGTAATATTATGTTAAGAATGGGGTAAAATTCAAAATATTTTGACAATTGTGTAGCATGGGCATCAAAAAATTAGGATGAAAATCAGCTGGAACTTTGGAGCAGGATCCTAGAGGCATTCATCTGCAAATTCCTGAATGTTGGAGGGGGGGCTGATCCAAAGGGAGGTGGGGACAGGGCACATGCCACTCAGAGATTCAGGGAAGCAGCTCTTTACCAACTGATGTGGAAGCTGTGCAGTACTCTGTGTGCAGTACTCTGCAAGTGGTACTCTGCGTGCAGTACTCTACATGTGGTAGTCTGTGTGAGGCACTGTAAGTGTGGTACCCTGCATTCAGTACTCTGTGTGCTGTACTCTGTGTGCAGTATTCTTTGTACAGTACTCCACATATAGGACTCTGGGTGTAGTACTCTACCTGGGATACTCTGCATGCCATACTCTTTATGCCTTACTTTGCATGCAGTACTCTACCTGCCTACTCTATGTGCAGTATTCTGTGTGTGATACTCTACATGTGGTACTCTGTGTGTGGTACTCTATGTGCTGTACTCTACATGCAATACTTTGCATGCAGTACTCTGTGTTGTACTCTGCCTGCGGTATTCTGTGTGCAGTACTCTATGTGTGTTACTCCGTGTGTGACACACGACATGTGGTACTCTGTGTGCAGCACTCTACGTGCAGTACTCTATGTGCGGTACTCTATGTGCTATACCCTACATGCATTACTCTGCCTATAGTCCAGTTGCACTTCCCATGACAGCAGAGCTTCACCAGTAGCCCACCACCTGTGAGGCTGGAGCCGTATGGTTTTATGCTTGTCATTTAGGTTGGTCCGTGGTTTCCTAAAGCTCTAAAATTTTGTGTGACCAGAATTGTCAATCTCTTTCTTCATATCTATGAAAGCCTTATCCACCCAAAGATTACACATTCATTTATGTTTTCTTCTAGTATTTTCCTAGTCTCTTTTAACATGTAAAATCTTTGATAGTGAATTTACATTCTGTCAGTGTTCAGCTTTCAAAACAAACTCATATGGCCAGAAATCATACTCTATGGATTGCAATTTAAAATATACATATATATGATATAATGTATATTATATTATATTATATTATATATATATATAGTGTTATAACATATATGTATATGCAGTGTAACATTAGTATACCAACAATAAAGAATAAAAGGTCTTGAGTGCACCACAGTTTCTGGGACATGTGCACAGCACCCTGGGGTCCATCAATGAGATCAGCCCACAAGTCATTCTTACAGCTCCCTGCACCCCTCTTAGCACAGTTCCTAATTACACACTTGGGTGCTTATTTGATTAATGGTTGTGTCTCCCACACACTTGGGTGAATTCCATGAGGACAAGGACAGAATCTGTTTGAGCTCAGCATTCTTCCCTGGATCTGAATCAGGGAGTCTGGAGTGTAGTGAGAGCACCACCAATATTTACTGTATGAGTGAATGAAAAAGGATGAGAGGCGAAAGCAGAAGAGAGAAAAAAAGAGAGCCAAAAGAGGGAAAGAGGGAGAAGGAGAGACAGGGAGGAGAGGGAGAGGGAGAGGGAAAGGGGTGGAGGGAGGGGAGAAAGAGGGAAAGGGAAGGAGAGAGGGAGACGGAGGGAGGGAAGGGGAAGGAGGCAGGCAAGGAGGGAGAAAGGGATAGAGAGGAAGAAAGGGAGAGAGAAGGAAGTGGAGGCAGGGAGGGAAGGAGAGAGAAAGAGACAGAGAGGGAGAGAGAGGAGAAGGAGAGAGGGAGAGAAGATGAAAGAGCAGCTAGTCCTGTTGATATATAGCATCATAGTCCTTGCAGTCTCTGCTTTCCCACATCCAGCCCACCACTCCAACGGTGTTTTTCCCAGAAACAGGTACTCGGCACCGGGGCTTGAATTAAATTGGATATAGATGAATCAGAGATGGTTATTTGGATCCCTGATCCCAAATCACAGAGGCACTCTACACGACCTCATGTGAGATCTCAAAGTCTAGTTATTTTTCTCATTAGACTAGAAGCTCTTAGAAAACAAGGGCCGTTTATTATGCGTTGTTATATCCTCAACCTCCTTATCTGACTTGGAGCTCAAATGTTTGGTAAATGAAAAAGGAACCCTGGGGCTCTCCACCCTGAGCCTCAGACAGCAGGGCATCCAGAACGCCAGCTTAAGGCCCCAGCTGTAGGGAGATGGCTCTCCTGCAAGATTTTGGCATCTACAGCCTCCGCTCCCATCCCATCACCCATGCCTCAATCCACACTAGCAATAGTTATTGAATGTGTAAATTACCATCAATGGAGTGACAAAGACTAAATTAAAGAAGGAGATATGAAGTCAAAGCTGTCACCTCTTAGAATTCAGATTTGACAGAGATGACAAAAGCAGCTCCCTGCAGGGCAACTGCTCCACAGCTAAGCACCTACTGAGGACCCCTCACTCCGCAGACTACTATCTGCTTTCTCCCTGCTCAAGGGACCTGGGCTGACCCTGTTGGACTTTGGGTGCTTAGTGTCCTGGACCAGGCTGTGAGGAGGGGCCAGGAGAAGAAGAAAAGTCCTTTGCTTTAGCTTCCATGCTCCAGACTCTCCATGAAAGTGTGTTCTAAGGGGGAGAGGGGGAGAACACTTGGCTGAACTGTCACATCCCTAGCAACGCAGCCTCCTGAGGAAGGAGGCCCCGGGGAAGACCCCTGCTCCTCTCTTCTGCATATTTTGCTGCTTGTAAGCACTGGGCTGGGCACTCAGAACAAAATAGTGAACAAGTTGTTTGCCCAACAGTAGGCTGGCCACCCCTCACTGGTGTTGACCCCAAGGTGACTGGCATGGAGTCCCCTGCTTCTCCATGCTTCCATTCTCCACTCATAATATGGGGCATTTTCAAGAAGAAGGCAGCTCATTGTCAGTGAAGAACCAAGGATTTGGGGTTTCAGTGTGGACTGCATCACCTGCTGACCCCTGAGGGGGGTCACACAATACTCACCTCACACATGGGCCCTACTATCAATTCCCTGTTTCTCCCATTCCAGACACAGAGGGTCATGACTCAAATGTCTTCGAACAATCCCCATTGCTATCAAAGTATAATTTCCCTAGCCTGGCATTTCAAAACCTTTTCCCTCTCTCCGTTTCCAAAAGAACATTTAGCCTCATTGCCCCATCCATCCCTCTATGCCTCCTGTGTACCAACCACAGCCAACCACTTGCTGTTCCTGGTAAATAATACTAGCAGTTCCTGTCAGATTATATTGTCATTCTCACATGTGATCCCACAGCAATTTTCCCTCTATCCTTCTTATGTTATTTTTACATTTCACAGTTACATATTTTATATTTTTATATTACTATATTATACTTTACCCATTGCATTAGGTACTCTCAGAGGTCATTGCTTATACAATGTAGCTCAGAGATGTCTCTGAGCATACATATCTCTGAGCTTCTTGAATGCCTCTGACTGCTTCTTGAATGGATGAATAAATACATAAATAGATGAATGAATGAATTTACCTACTTTGCCCATGTCTGTGAAAAGGGGATTACAGTGAATGTCAGAGTGTTAATGTGAGCAGCAATTGTGATCTACTGACTAATAATGGAAATAATTATTCAAAGTGGATAATCACTGAAGTCATTATACTTTACCTCCCTCTTTGTGTTTTCTGGCAGCGAGGATGGTATGAAGGCACAGCTACAGAGGTCTTAAGGGGAAAACAGCCATAGAAAACCCAGGTTTTCAGTCTTACCGAAGCAGCAGTTTTGGTTTTGGTTTCTCAGGCCTGAAAAATTGTTGACTGTTATTCCCTGAAGTCACAGTCTTTTCCTGGATCTTACCGTTCACTGAGGCCTCCTCCATGTCCAGGGACACCTGGAAAATAGGCTAGAAACCTAAAGAAGAGAAACAAGAGGAGGAATTACTAAAACACCCATGACCCTGCTGGGGGATAAGAGGTTTATAGGAGATGATTCAGGAGCTTCACAGTCTCAAGGAAGACTACCCTTCCCCCAAACATACTGCCATAAGGGTCCTGGATCCCCCACCCTTCCTTTCTGCTAGTGTTATCTTCTAAATCCCCGCTAGCCTGTATACATGGCTACCAAAAAAATGAGGGAACATATAAATAAATGGGATAGACAGGATGAGTAGAGCTTTAACTCATCAAAGACATAAAGAAAATTCCTGGTATGAGGCAAAAGGATTAAGCTGAAGGCTTGGAGCTATTTCTTCACCTATGGAAACTGATGCAGCATCAGGCTAGGAAACCCAGAACCTGCAGTGCCTTTCTTCATAATAAAGACAGCAGAAGCCTTTCCTTAGGTATTCATCCTCTGAGTCTGGGGTGAGGATACCTGCTCTTCTCAGAAACCTCTGTGAACACAGCTAAGAGCTAGAGTGTAGGGAGAAGTCACCACCCCAACCCTGGGGAGTCCCCTGTTTATTCGGGGATGTGGACATGAGAGGAAGCACAACACTCCTAGAAACAATTAAATAACCATGTGTCTTGTAGACACTGCCAAACTTTAGTAAAAAGAGGCAGGGTCATCTCAGCTTCATTTACCATGACCCTCCCCTCTCAGGTTATATCAGATCGAGTTTCAGTAATAAATTTATGAAATCAAATGTGTCTTCTTATAATCAAGATCCAGAGAAACTTGCCAGAGGATATGCAGAGAAGTAAGTCTGAACAAAGGAGGTTTTGCCTGTGTGTGGGAAGTGTAAGAAGAATACAAAGTATCCATCCATCCAATAGAAGTTGCAATTGGTTATTTCCTTTGGTAGTATCACATAAGGAGAGTTTTCTCTTTTATGTGAATCATTAATTTTCACCAAAAATGTCTTCAGAAAGACAACCTTCATGACAAAGCATTGGAGGGAAAAATAATTGTGCATCCTGGAGATATCCATTCATTTACCTGCAATGCAATGATAGGCACCTGAAGTGCCTAGCATCCAGCATAGACTGCAGATTCTCAAATCTGGGAGGGGATGGGACCACAGAACATGTCTTGAGGGACTATCACTCAGCAGCAGAACAGCATCTATCAAAAGTGTTAGACTCATTTTTGAGACAGGCTGTCTCACTTCCAGCAATACATAAGTCAATATAGAAGAAAAAAAAAAAAAGAAAAGAAAAACTGAGTTCAATCAAATAGCAAATGCAGAAGAAATCATGGTATTTTTCAATATTCTTGAAATTACATTGGCAATCCTAAAGTGCTCCAGAGGTCTGCATCAAGCACACCCAGAGTAACACAGTGGCCATCATTAGGCTCTGAAGAACTGTCAATGCAGTTCCTGTGGTGAAGAATATTCCCATTTCGAATGTAATGAGGGCAGACACCAACATAAATCCCAGTCCTTCCTGAAGAAGAAATGTGGCTTCGATAAATGCATATTATTTCATTAGTAAAAAATAATTGGGCATATGTTTAATGTGGTACCTCCATGTCCTCCTACCATGCAATCAGATGGCATGTCTTACATTAAAGAATTTCCTTAGATTCAAGAAAATACAGTATAGTATTTGAGGATCGACTCTGGGCCAGGCTCTAAGACACCAGGACCAACCATGGTTCTGACCTCAAGAGGCCCCCAGGCCTCTGAAGAGATAGGTGCATTAACAGGCCATCTGAGAACTGTGTAGCAGGGGCTTGAATGCAGATACTTAGATGGTCTTCGGGAGCACCCTGCTGGGACACTGGTGGTATCTGGGGAAGCTCATGTCTAAGCCAAGCTTGGAGGCAAGGAGTTGGCCCAAGCGAGGAGATAAGAGGATTACAGACAGAGGGAACAGGAGATGGAAATGTCTAAGGAAGAGAGAGTGCAGTGCTTTAGGGGAAGTACCAGGAGTTTCATTTGTCTGGAGGCCTGGGCAGCAGGAGTCCGGGGAATGACATTAGAGCAGTAAGTGGAGTTCAGATCATGAAGGCCTAGAAGGTTGTGTGGGACTTTATCCTGCAGGCAGTGAGTGGGAAGCCACTGAAGTATTACAGCAGAGGGATGATGGGCATAGATTCACAAATTTAACAAGGGCTCAAGGTGTCAGTGAGGAGGCTACTGCAACAAATGGGAACTGATGGTGGAACCAGTGTGGTGATACCAGGGCTGGAGAAAACAGTGTGGGCTCACAGGAACATTGAGGAGGTAAAATCCATCAGCACTGGAGCTTAATAGGGTATGGGGGCACAGTGGTATAATGAGCCCTTGAGGAATGGGGATCAAGAAGGGCCTTGCACGAAGATAGAGGAACATGTATGGGGGGACAGTTTGGGTTTCAAACTTGTCTGACCTGTGGCTTGATCTCTATGCACTCAGCCAGCTTGTACTGAGCAACACCTAGTGGGGGTGGGGGGTGCTATGTGCTTGTCACATGAAGGGAAGATATAGTTCCTCACAGAGTCCTCAGGCTTGGAGAAAGCACAGTCCAGGGACTCAACTTTCTCCTGCCAAGCTGACCTCAACTGGCCATCTCTGCTGTGTATCCATCTCTCTGAGGTCATTCCCTCGCACTTCTTCATTCTGGCTTGCTCTTGCTATGAGCTTCCATGTCTTGTTAGTGAGTCCTGAGAGTAGGCAGTTTGAAAGAAAGGAAGCTTCTGCTGCTTCATAATTAATATGCTCAGCATTTTTCCCAAGACCCTCCCTTCAGTCCTGGACTGTAGGTAGCAATTCTAGAATGGAGACCTCCAGATTTCCTAGTCCTGGCAACCAGACTCTCCTCCCCTGCTCTGTTCATCCCAACAATTAGAAAGCTTACACCATGTATGTGTGTGCATGTGTGTGCATGCACACACACACCCACGTGCATACACCCACCCACCCACACACACACACACGTACACACACACACCACAGCGAGGATACAGCTTTTCCTCTGAAACTGAGGACAACTTCGATTGATGTATTTCCTGTTTACTCAGCACCCTCTTTCCTTGCTCCCTATTTTGGAATCTCCAAGGATCACAGATTTGTAAGGACCTTGTATAACCTAAATCAAACTCTTTCATCTGAAAGCGAACAAAAGAAACTGATAAGAAGCCCACCCCTATCTCTGCCCCAATCCCCTTTGTCTCCCAAGCCAATGTATTTTCCCCAACCTATAGATCATGTCCATGTTTCTTTCTCCTCCCAGGGCCAAAATGATGGAGAGGTGTTCCTGGGTGTTCTCCACTGATTATGTTGGCTCAGCCTTATATACCTGGTAATAGGGCCCCTTCCCAATTCCATTGCAGGCACAGTGCTGGCCAGAGAGCCACCCTGCAGATGGGCTTTGAAGCCTTTGGACAAACTGCTACAGGAAAAGCAGATGACTCATGCTGCTTGGCTGCCACAGGAGCTACAGCAAGCTCACAGGGGCCAGCCCCACGAATTTGGCTGGACTAGATCCCTGGTTCGCCCTTGGTCTCTCTTTTGCCCTCTTCCCATGCCTTGCCTTCTTTGTCTCTTCCACATCATGCCCCACAACACTGCTGCTAACACAAGGCTTCCTGCCTTTCTCCCTCTGGCCTAGGTAAGGTCTGTGGTGCTTAGGGGAGCTCTGCAGACAGGACAGCTGCCCCTCCAGTGAAAGCCATCTTCATAAGAGCAGCCATCAAGGGCAAAGCACATTGCCCCTCAAAGGTGTGTGGAACTTTTCTGAAATAGTTCTTTTCCAAGCATTAATTAAGGGGATCTGGCAAGGGGCTCCTCCTCTCTAAGATGCAATCTGAGCTTCTTCATCAGTAGATGGGATGATTGAAGAAGGTTCCGAAGTGTAGAACAAGAACTGTCTCTGCAGAGAGAGGCAAAGACGAGGAGGCAGGGGTGCCAATGTGCACAGGCACCCTACATGGCCAAATCTGAGCTCGTTCTCCAGCATGAGCCTTAGTTTTCAGAACAGAGTCCCTCACAATGGGATCTGGGCTTCAGGGAGTATTTCCTATATCAAGATGTCTTTACATAACACAATTTGGAAATGGCCTAGAATGAAATTAAATGGCAGTTTGGTTACATTTTAATTACCAGAGGAAGATCAAGATGTTGCTATGATTATAACAAAAGAATCTATATTTATCATCTTGTGGGGTTTTGCATCGGAGATACAGTGATCTTACTGCAAGGCACCCAATTTATTCATAAAGCCATAGCAAGGCATGGCAACTGTGAGTCATTCATGTGTGTCTCCCTCCTGCCTCTGAGTCAGGAGACAGGCCTAGTGGACAGAATTCTCTGGGTCAAGCCTTGGTCTAGAAGATTTGGAAGGAGCCCTGAATCCACCCCCCTAGCAGTGGAGGATGAGGTGGGGTAGAATCACTTCATACCCAGCTTTCCATGAGGACAGAGGGACTGGGTTGTCCATCACTGCTAAATAAAGAAGAGGAACAAGCAAGCCCCTGAGAGAGAGCCCACAATGCTGACAGGAAAGACAAAGGCCCATACAGGCTTTTCCAGGGCTTGGGCGAAGGGAAGCTTCAAAGTTCTTTAATTTTCCTCGCCTGTGCCCACGTGTGACTCGTGATTGAAAACGCCTGTCATTGAATAGGCATTCACAAAACGCCTACAGCCCTCCTGGCTATAGACCAGAAAAGGGTGGGAGGGTGGGGAATGCACTTACAAAGGTGGTAAATGCCACCCAGCAGGGCATACCAGGAAAGCTAAGATGAGCAGAATCTCAGAGATCCTGGGGCTGTGCCATGGGCCCAGTGAACCAACCAGTGCCACTGCCGGTTCCAGCCCTGGAGCAAGGTACTTAGGAAATAGCTGAGAGAACAAGTATCCTCACCTTCGCATAGCTGCACAGCTTGCAGTGGGATGACAGTTGGCTAATAAGAGGGGACTCAGCCACCAAGGAGCCTAACCCCCACTTATAATGTATATTATATTCCCTAGCAGTGCTGGAGCCCACCCAGACCAATTGTGCTCATCTCTTCCAATTCCAAGACAAGTGACTTCACTGCAAGCTCAAAATCAGTCATGGCAGGAGTATTTACTCCACTGAAACCAGCACACACTAGGCTCCAAAGCTTTTTTTTTTTTTTCTTGAGGTGATAAACACTTACCAGCACACTATCATACCCCCAAGTCTGAATGGCTAGAATAAAGTGAATTCTGGTTGTCTCTAACCTATTCTTAAACTGATTCTAACACTTCATGCCTTTAGGCCAGCAAAGTACTCTGTTAAGTCAGAAGTGATCTAAAAATATGTCCACCTGCCCCCCAAGACATGAAGGAAACATGCCACCTCTCCTAAGGATGTGGCTTCCTGCCCATGTTGGGGGGACCAAGAATAAATGTGAGTGATCACAAAAGTGAACTTTCTCTCTCTCTCTCTCTCTCTCTCTCTCTCACACACACACACACACACACATACCACATATTTATTGAGTACTTTACCTTATTACATTGTTCAGCTTTTTTAGAATTTAAGAAATAAATACTTGTTTTTTGCTCATTGTATAGGCGAGGAAGCTGAATCTCAGAGAGCTCTAAGTGTACAGTCCTAGTTCCATACCTAGAGCCAGAATCATCCAACACTGTGGGGTTCTAACCTCAGGAGCTCCCTGAGAATCACTGTGGGGGCCTCAGGGTACCCCCAAAAAAGATTATGGCAGAACACTTCTTTTAGAGGCCACTGACACCATGTTATTGAATGACAATGACTCTCCCAGGGCTGGGCCCTCAGGGCTGCTGCCCCACAAGCAGACTCTTCTTGGTCTCTGGGGTGGGAGGAGTCACCCACAAGGTGACAACAGAACAAAGGTCAAATGTCATCAGGCTGAGCTAGGTACACTTCTCAAGGGGTAGCTGCCTCTTTGTGGGGCCAGAGACTGTGGGCAACTGGACTGGAAGACTCAATTTGCCAAACAGCTGGCTGCACTAATGAGGATACAAACATCCCCCCTTAGCCAGCCAAGAAATTGTTGAGAGCTGCCTGAGTCCCCAAAGCAGCAACCTCTCTGATCTGGGTCAGGGAGCAAAAGAAAGCATAGCAGGTTGGAGTTAGAAGGCCATATCTGCATCCCTTGGAAGCCTCTGAATAAGGAAAGGATTGAACTGGATGTCCCTGAGTCCCCTTCTAACTCACACTTTGTTGTTCAGATTCCTCCTACTTCCTGTACCCCTATCATCAGGCTCAGGAGACAAGGCCCAAGAGAATGAATCCTTTGCTGCCTTAGGCACTGGCAGCTTTCCTTCTCTCCCTCCTTGGACTCCTGCCCATGGACAGGTACAGGTCCCACCCCCTAGATGTGATTAAGCCATCTGAAACCATTCACCAGAATTATTGGCTAAAGCATGCTAAGCAGGCATAGGAAACTGAACACTTAAGACATCCAGGGTGACAGGAGACAACAGGCTGTCTGATCTGTTGTTTAGCAATAGATTGTAATTCTAAACACGATGTTCATTATTCCACTGTGTGGATTCTAATTAACTGTCAGGAATGCATTGTTGAGGGGATGATGGATTATGCTGGGGAAAGTATTAATACAGCTCATTCACTTCTGCCCATGTGCATCCTGAGCCCAGAGCAACTGACTTTGTTTTTTTTTTTTTTAATTAATTAATTTATTTTTTTAAATTTATTTATTTATTTATTTATTTTTTAATATATGAAATTTACTGTCAAATTGGTTTCCATACAACACCCAGTGCTCATCCCAAAAGGTGCCCTCCTCAATACCCATCACCCACCCTGCCCTCCCTCCCACCCCCCATCAACCCTCAGTTTGTTCTCAGTTTTTAACAGTCTCTTATGCTTTGGCTCTCTCCCACTCTAACCTCTTTTTTTTTTTTTTTCCCTTCCCCTCCCCCATGGGTTTCTGTTACGTTTCTCAGGATCCACATAAGAGTGAAACCATATGGTATCTGTCTTTCTCTGTATGGCTTATTTCACTTAGCATCAAACTCTCCAGTTCCATCCACGTTGCTACAAAAGGCCATATTTCATTCTTTCTCATTGCCACGTAGTATTCCATTGTGTATATAAACCACAATTTCTTTATCCATTCATCAGTTGATGGACATTTAGGCTCTTTCCATAATTTGGCGATTGTTGAGAGTGCTGCTATAAACATTGGGGTACAAGTGCCCCTATGCATCAGTACTCCTGTATCCCTTGGATAAATTCCTAGCAGCAGAGCAACTGACTTTGGAGACACTGAGCTGAAGTGAGATGGCCACTCCATGCCTAATGGTGAGAAGGTCATCAGCACCACCACAGCTGCACTGACAGAAGTCACAGCCTCCAGTCCTTTTAGGTCCTACAATCACAGCAGATGTAAGGGTAACATCACATGATGGCCCACTGAGTCATAAAGGATGCCTATGGCCTGAAGCAATGGGCCAGGCAGTGAAATGGAAATTATGTGGGATAGATATAAGGGTCTGTACATGGTGGTGAGAAGGTGTGGGGTTTACAATGAAAGTCACTAAGTAGAGTCAATCTGCCACCCAGTAAGCAGATGCAAAAATAGTCTGCATTAAGAAAGTTTCTCTCGGGGCGCCTGGGTGGCTCAGTCGGATGAGCGTCCGACTTCAGCTCAGGTCACGATCTCACGGTTCGTGAGTTCGAGCCCCGCGTCAGGCTCTGGGCTGATGGCTCGGAGCCTGGAGCCTGCTTCCGATTCTGTGTCTCCCTCTCTCTCTGCCCCTCCCCCATTCATGCTCTGTCTCTCTCTGTCTCAAAAATAAATAAACATTAAAAAAAATTAAAAAAAAAAAAAAGAAAGTTTCTCTCTATGTATAACTCCAAAAGTCTGCCTGCCTCCTCTGTTTCACGTTGGTCATACTGTTCAACTCTACCTAAAATACGTTCAAAGATTATATTAGTCTGGATTCTCCATAGAAAGAGAACCAATAGGGGAGAGTAAGGTTTTCTTTTAAGGAATTGGCTCATATGAATTTAGGGCACAGCAAGTCCAAAAGCAATAGGGCAGGCCAGCAGGTTGGAAATTCAGGTGAGATTGATATGACAGTCTGGAAGCAAAATTACTTCTTCCTCAGGAAAACTCAGTTTTTGGTCTTTAGGCCTTCAACTGATTTCATCAGGCCTCCCCAACTCCCACTTTATGGAAGATAATCTATTTTACTTTTTTATGGTAAACTATTGTCTACAAAATACTTCCACAGCAACATCTATACTAACATTTAAACAACTGGACACCACATCCTAACCAAGTAGACACAAAAAAATTAACCATAACAAAGAATCATTGTCAAATCAAACCAACTCATCCAAAGGAAAGGAAACACAATTACATCACCATGCCATATGAGAATTACTTAAAGGAACCACAAATATTTGTGATTTACATACTGCTATATTTCACTAAATGTAACACATTAACAATTGTATTTTATGTACTATTTATTTTTCTAATTTTTAATGTTTATTTATTTTTGAGAGGCAGAGAGAGACAGAGCGTGGGCAGGGGAGGGGCAGAGAGAGAGAGGGAGACACACAATCTGAAGTAGGCTCCAGGCTCTGAGCTGTCAGCACAGAGCCCGACACGGGGCTCAAACTCACAAGCCATGAGGTCATGACCCAAACTGAAGTCAGATGCTTAACTGACTGAGCCATGTAGGTGTGCTTTATGTACTTTTTATTAAGAAAGAGGGAACTACCAATTAAATCTGGACACAATGCATTCTTGCAACATAATTTTTACTTTATATTTGTTCAAAGAGTTGTTTGGGCTTATTTTGGCTGTGTCTTTTATTATGTATTGCTCTTTTACATTTGTAGAAAGAAAAACAGCAAATATATTGAGTAAAATATTCTTAAAACTGTTTCCCATTCAGAATCTAACTCTTCTGAATCAGTTTTGATTCAAAGCTGGTAATGTTCAGGTTTTTCCACATGATACCATCTGTGCCATCACAAGCTTAGCTGATGCAACATTTTTAAAGGAAACTATATAAGAACTAAAAAAGCTTTGGAAGCTCTTAAGCAGGTTTTGAAATTATGTAGACTAATCAACTTTGACTCTTATTTTAGGAAGATTGCTAAACATTCCTGATTCACTATGCCCTACAACAATTTTGTCCCTGTGCATTAGAAAAGTCCACCTATATTGTCCCCTGGGTGGTTTTCTAGGCCAGTGACAGCAGTCTGCAGGTTTGGAGGCTGGAGCTTCAGACCTTTGTACATATGCAGGCAACAAACACGGTGTCATAATTCACCTAGCTGAAGCCACCATGAGAAGTTGTGATGTATTCCTATGGCAGAGGTGTTGAAAACTGGGGGCAAATGTGCCTTTAAAATCAATGAACACATTCGCATCAAGTAATTACAGTGCTCTTGCAGTGTGGCAGAGTCACTGGCCCATAAGCCCACACCTTGCTGTATCTAGTCTGCACAACAACTGTATCAAGTTGGCATTGCCACCATCCCTGTCTTATGACATAACCAAGGATCAGGGAAATTAAGCAATTTGCCCCAGTTTACAGTGCATTGGTGAAGAAAGCAAGCAATAGCTCAGGTCTGTCTAACAAAAGGAACAGCACTTGCTCTCACAAAGCCTCTTGGAAGAGATGGTAGTGTTCTGCCAGCACTTTGAGGGCCCTCCTTGTAGAGACTTCTGATGATCCCACTGAATCGATGGAGGAAACAGAACTCAAGAAGAGTGGGATCTTACAAGGGAAGGGCCGAGTCTGAGGATACAAACACCCCCAACACTACACTGGTATTTCCACTTGTGTGATTTGGGCCAGGCTTGCACATTATTGCTCCCCCAGAGTTATTACAGGGTGAAATGAGGCACATGGGAAAGAATACCATCTGCCACACCTGGCCTGAAAACAAGCGAAGTTAATATCACATTCAGAAAGCTCTGGGGACTGCTTCTCTGATTTTCCCTCTCTGAGCTAGGAGTTTTTGATGAGGAGATCAGCCCCCACCTCCAATAAGAGAGTACTTCAGGTCAGTAGTAGAGAAAGGAAATCAATGTTCAAAGAACAAAAGGATCATTAATGTTTTATTCCCCTGGATAAACAGTATGAAATCCTTATTGATCTTAAATATGTTACTGGACAAATGTACCTTTCAAAAAATGGCCTCTTAGAACTTTGTTCACTGATGATACAGTTTGTCTTCCTCTCACCTGCTGGATATCACAAGGTCATCGCTCTCCAATCTGAATGACCCCAGGGGAATTCTTAGAGAGGTTTCAGATTAAACTTTTATATGAACAAAAGCTTGTAATGGCCATGTGTGTGTGATGGTCCCCAGCATCAGGTTGCTGAGCATACTCCTTTCCCCTTCTTCAAATGCAGTTCTGACAAAGACAAAGCCTTACTTTAATCCTGATTATGTTTTTCCCCCGGCCATAACACATTATCCGATAAAGTCTATCTATGTAAAAATAATTTCTAGAGGGCTTATTTACTCAGGACCTAAGGAAGACAGCAAAAACATCTGTTGAGAATGCTCAAGCCCATCACCCCATAATAAGAAATACATGAGTTGATTCTACAAGGTCACATGCAGCAGCTAGCAAGACACACTGTGGGTTTGGTGTTGGCCATCAGCCTTCCCTCTAAGTAAAATACTTATTATATTTATCAGAAGCTCCCATATGGCCCTGTGTTGGGCAGGATACTCTGCACAGTCTGCACTGTGCTGGCATGGCCTCTCCTTTCCTCTGTTTCTACCAATGCACATACCCAAAGCTTACCTGTTAGTGCCACAGTTTGACCAGCTGGTTATCAAAGGCGTCTTCTCTGTAAATGTCACAGCTTCTGTCTTTCCATAATGAACACCCTAAATTTGTGCCCGTGGTCTCATCCCACTTGGGTTTCCTACTGGCCCTTAGCGAGAGGGACCTCCCCCTCCCACCTTTCCTCCTCCTGCTTACTCCTAGATGATCCAGAGTAAGAGAGAGAAGAAGTCAAATCTAGATATGGATTTACTACTGGAAATAAGACCTGGGGCAGGTCGCATTAGTTTCTCAGAGCTTCAACTTCCTCATCTTTAAAATCAGGATAATTACATGTACCCTCTGCCTTATCCCCATGATGATTTGGAGAACTAAAGAACATTGTCTATATTAACAACTATTGTAAAGACATTAATTACCATCACCATGGGTATTGTCATTGAAAGATGTGAATTACCATAATTTTTTTCCTGTGGAAGTCATATCTGATGACTGAGATAAGGCCTTCGAGGACCTTGACCTATGGATGAGGGCTTGGGAAATTTTACTATCATTGTCAGCCTCATTCAACAGCATGTATTAGGTTCCCAGGTATTTTGGACAAAGCTAGGCAGAGATCAAGTGAAGAACTTCTATCCTCGAGGAGATTAGCATTTGGTCCTGTGGTTGTACAGGAGCTACTCTTTCTGATGAGATTAATCATCATATAATTCAGGTGTGCTGGAAAAATCTGAACCTCAGAATAACAGAACTCCAGTCTCCACTTTCCATCAAGAGATCTAGAACAACTCAGCGTGACAATGATGCTGGTCCAGCTGCTGACACAGAAGTGATGGCCAGCTCAGCAATGAGTCTTTGGAAAAGCTCTCCTCCTTGCCTGTTTCACCTACCGCAGCCTCTAACTCTGGTATCTTACTATCGCTGTCTCAACAAACGGTCTGCATTTAGACCCTTTTCTCAGGCCTTGATTTGGGGGAAAACTTAGACAAGACAATGACTAGAGTGTTATGAATTTGGACTCCAGCTGCAGAAAAGAGAAGGCTCAAGCCATTAGAATAGGTGAGTCGTCAGATACAAAAGAGAGATCAGGAGACAGACTCTGAATAGACTTTTGGGAGAAATCTTCATATATAGGGCAGGAGAGGAAAGGATTGTGCTGGTCCTGACAATGTAGTAAATAGACCTTACAAGAGAGATGCTGGGGCCTTTGGGTGCCTGACAGATTGGTGTGGCTTCTCTGTCTAGGAAGCTGGAGGGACAGCCCAGGCAGTCTGACTCCTCTGGAATTTTGCATTTCATTCAAATAACTGATCTGGAAAACAGGGTCTGGTCACTAACTAGTTCCCTAGTGTTTCTTTAAAAAATACAAAGCACTTTCTTCTACTAAGGATGTTCCTTACCCATAATATCAAGAGATAATAACCAAAAGGGAAAATCCAAAGATTTAACAGTAATGAAATAGAAGTCTTTGAATCTAAATACATAGAAGACTTGGTTCTCTGGCGTTTCTACTCATGCCTCAATCCCATACTCCTACCACTTTTCATTCTCCAGACAGGTCTCTCCGGTAGTGGTGAAAAGGAACCCCTGGGAAGTGGAAGGTGACAGAAAGATGTGATATCACAGAGACAGGGAGAAGGGCTGCCAGAATAAAAGGCAACCATCATTGTCTGATCATGCAGAGAGGCTGAAGGAGGAGAAGGTAGAGGAAATGCCACTGATCCAGCATTTCAGTCTTTGGTGACCTTTAAAAAAACAGACACCAGAGGGTGCAAAGTTGAAGACTGGAGAGATGGGAGGGCCAGAGAGAGCACCAAAATCAGATAAACTGGGAAGTGAGTGAGAGGGAATAGCAACCAGGTGTAAGGGTGTGTAGCAGAGATTTTGTAGAGAAGAGGGGCCTGGCAGTGTGGACACTAACTCTTGTTTAAACTGAATATATCATATTTTGTTAGGACAGAAAAGTACTTTCTTGTTAATTTAAGTGTTTTAAATATAGTTATATATTTTTCTTATTCTTAGAAAAAAAGATTAGAGCAGAAATCAATGCTATCAAAAGCAAAAAAAAAAAAAAAAGTAGAATGATCAATGAAACCAGAAGCTGGTTCTTTGAAATAATTAACAAAATTGATAAACCACTAGCCAGTTTGATCAAAAAGAAAAAAGAAAGGACCCAAATAAACAAAATCAAGAATGAAAGAGGAGAGATCACAACCAACACAGAAGAAATAAAAACAATAATAAGAGAATATCATGAGCCAATACACCAATAAAATGGGCAATCTGGAAGAAATGGACAAATTCTTAGAAACATAAACTACCAAAACTGAAACAGGAAGAAATAGCAAATGTGAACAGATCATAACCAGTAAAGAAATTGAATTAGTAATCAAATATCTGCCAAAAAAACAAGAGTCCAGGGCCAGATGGCATTCCAGGGGAATTCAACCAAACATTTAAGGAAGAGTTAACACCTATTCTGCTGAAGCTTCAGCAGAAGCTGTTCCAAAAAAACAGCTTCTTTATTTTCCAAAAAAAATAGAAATGGAAGGAAAAACTTCCACACTGCTTCTATGAAGCCAGCATTACCTTGATTCCAAAACCAGACAGAAATCCCACTAAAAAGGAGGACTATAGAACAATATCTCTGATGAACATGGATGCAAAAATCCTCAACAAGATATTAGCCAACTGGATCCAACAATACATGAAAAAAATTACTCACCACAATGAAGTGGGATTTATACCTGGGATGCAGGACTTGTTCAATACCCACAAAACAATCAATGTGATTCATCATTTCAATAAAAGAAAGGAAAATAACCACATGATCCTCTCAATAGATGCAGAGAAAGCATTTCACAAAATACATCATCCTTTCTTGATAAAAAACCTCAAGAAAGTATAGATAGAAGGATCTTACCTCGAAATCATAAAATCCATGTGTGAAAGACCCAATGCTAATCTCATCCTCAACGGGAAAAACAGAGAGCTTCCCCCCCAAGGTGCAGAACGAGACAAGGATGTCCACTCTAGCCATCGTTATTCAACATAGTATTGGAAGTCTTAGCCTCAGCAATCAGACAACACAAAGAAATAAAAGGCATCCAAATCAGCCAAGAGGAGGTCAAACTTTCACTCTTTGCAGGTGACATGATACTCTATATGGGAAACCCAAACGATTCCACCAAAAAACTTCTAGAACTCATCCATGAATTCAGCAAAGTTGCAGGATATAAAATCAATGCACAGAAATTGGTTGCATTCCTATACACCAACAATGAAGCGACAGAAAGAGAAATCAAGGAATCGATCCCATTTTCAATTTCACCAAAAAACATAAAATACCTAGGGATAAATCTAACCAAAGAGGTGAAAAATCTATACACTGAAAATTATAGAAAGCTTATGAAAGAAATTGAAGAAGACACACAAAAAAGGAAACATATTCCATGCTCCTGCATAGGAAGAACAATTATTGTTAAAATGTCAATGCTACCCAAAGCAATCTACATATTCAATGCAATCCCTATCAAAATAACACCAGCATTCTTCACAGAGCTAGAACAAACAATCCTAAAATTTGTATGGAACTATAAAAGACCCCCAAATAGCCAAAGCAATATTGAAAAAGAAAACCAAAGCAAGAGGCATCACAATCCCAGACTTCAAGCTGTATTCCAAAGCTGTAATCATCAAGACAGTATGGTACTGGCACAAGAACATACACTCAGATCAATGGAACAGAATAGAGAACCCAGAAATGGACCCACAAACATATGGCCAACTAATCTTTGACAGAGCAAGAAAGAATATCCAATGGAATAAAGACAATCTCTTCAGCAAGCGATGCTGAGAAAACTGGACAGTGACATGTATAAAATGAACCCAGATCACTTTCCTACACCATACACAAAAATAAACTCAAAATGGATGAAAGACCTAAATGTAATACAGGAAGTCATCAAAATCCTCGAGGAGAAAGCAGGCAAAAACCTCTTTGACCTTGGCCACAGAAACTTCTTACTCAGCATGTCTCCAGAGGCAAGGGAAACAAAAGCAAAAAATTAACTATTGGGACCTTATCAAAATAAAAAGCTTCTGCACAGTGAAGGAATCAATCAGCAAAACCAAAAGGCACTGATGGGATGGGAGAAGATATTTGCAAACTGCATATCAAATGGTGAGTATCCAAAATCTATAAAGAACTTACCAAACTCAACACCCAAAAAAACAAATAATCCACTGAAGAAATGGGCAAAAGACACAAACAGACACTTCTCCAAAGAAGACATCCAGATGGCCACCCGACACATGAAAAAATGCTCAGTATCACTCATCATCAGGGAAATACAAATCAAAACCACAATGAGATACCACCTTACACCGGTCAGAATGGCTAACATTAACAACTCAGGCAACAACAGTTGTTGGTGGGGATGTGGAGAAACAGGATCTCTTTTGCACTGTTGGTGGGAATGCAAACCGGTGCAGCCACTCTGGAAAACAGCATCGAGGTTCCCCAAAAAATTAAAAATAGAACTACCCTATGACCCAGCAATTGAACTATTAGGTATTTATCCAAGGGACACAGGTATGCTGTTTCAAAGGGGCACATGCACCCCAATGTTTATAGCAGCACTATCACAATAACCAAAGTATGGAAAGAGTCCAAATGTCTATCGATGGATGGATAAAGAAGATGTGGTATATAAATATATACACACACACACACACACACACACACACACACACAATGGAGTATTACTCAGCAATCAAAAAGAATGAAATCTTGCCATTTGCAACTATGTGGATGGAACTAGAGGGTATTATGCTAAGTGAAATTAGTCAGAGAAAGAGAAATATCATATGATTTCACTCATATGAGGACTTTATGACACCGAACAGATGAACCCAAGGGAAGGGAGGCAAAAATAATATAAAAATAGGGAGGGGGACAAAACATAAGAGACTCTTACATATGGAGAACAAAAAGAGGGTTACTGGAGGGGTTATGTGATGGGGGATGGGCTAAACAGGTAAGGGGCATTAAGGAATCTACTCCTGAAATCATTGTTGCACTATATGCTAACTAACTTGGATGTAAATTTTAAAAAAATGATAACAATGATGATGAGAAGAAGAAGAAGAAGAAGAAGAAGAAGAAGAAAAGAAGAAAGAGAAGGAGAAGAAGAAAAGAAGAAGGAGAAGGAGAGAAGAAGAAGAAGAAGAAGAAGAAGAAGAAGAAGAAGAGAAGAAGAAGAAGAAGAAGAAGAAGAAGAAGAAGAAGAAGAAGAAGAAAGAAGAAGGAGAAGAAGAAAAGAAGAAGGAGAAGGAGAAGAAGAAGAGAAGAAGAAGAAGAAGAAGAAGAAGAAGAAGAAGAAGAAGAAGAAGAAAGAAGAAGGAGAAGAAGAAAAGAAGAAGGAGAAGGAGAAGAAGAAGAAGAGAAGAAGAAGAAGAAGAAGAAGAAGAAAAGAAGAAGAAGAAGAAGAAGAAGAAGAAGAAGAAGAAGAGAAGAAGAAGAAGAAGAGGAGGAGGAGGAGGAGGAGGAGAAGAAGAAGAAGAAGAAGAGAAGAAGAAGAAGAAGAAGAAGAAGAAGAAGAAGAAGAAATTTTTTTTTTTTAATTTTTTTTTTTTTAACATTTTTTATTTATTTTTGGGACAGAGAGAGACAGAGCATGAACGGGGGAGGGGCAGAGAGAGAGGGAGACACAGAATCAGAAACAGGCTCCAGGCTCCGAGCCATCAGCCCAGAGCCTGACGCGGGGCTCGAACTCACGGACCGCGAGATCGTGACCTGGCTGAAGTCGGACGCCTAACCGACTGCGCCACCCAGGCGCCCCAAGAAGAAGAAATTTTTAAAAAGCCATTCAGCAAGGAGGAGAAAGATGTGGAAGATGCAGGAGAGAGAGGGTCTATCTGGGGAGGGTCAGCCAAGTCCTTGCTCACCTCCTGCCAGACCCAGCAGTCTCCAAGTGGAAGAGATGTGTCTTGTTCTTCTTCATCCACACTATGCATCCCCATCACCTAACAGTGTGTCCAGCATAAAGTGGGTAGTGTGCAAATATTTGCAAATTAAAATAGGAGGCAAGAAAGGGAAATGAGGAATGGAGAATTTGAAATACAAAAGAAGGGAAATGGGAGTTTCCATGGAGTAATCTCAACTTTCTCAGTAGAAAAGGAAAATGTCATCTGCTCAAAATGAGACAGATGGAGGGGCGCCTGGGTGGCTCAGTTGGTTGAGAGACCGACTTCAGCTCAGGTCATGATCTCATGGTTTGTGAGTTCGAGCCCTGCATCGGGGTCTGTGCTGACAGCTCAGAGCCTGGAGCCTGCTTCTGGCTCTGTGTCTCCCTCTCTCTTGCCCCTCCCTCACTCATGCTCTGTCTCTCTCTGTCTCAGAAATAAATAAACATTAAAAAAATTTTTTAAAAATGAGACAGATGGAGAAAGCACTAGAAGGTTAAGTAATGCAGAGAGGATGTAGAAATGCCTCTGAAAGCAATATGCTGAACAGAGCTTCCCAACGAGGGGGACCAAGGCAGATCTATGTGCCATGAGTCTGTGAGCACCAGCCATGAGGGCAGAGTGCCAGGTTGGCCCTTGCAGTCCCAGGAAGCCCAGAGGAGATTCTCAAAAGCATGGTTCCAGAACTCATAGGACATGGGGCACATGCCATTCAGTGTGATGCTCTGAGTGTGGCTGAAGAGGTTCTAGGTCACAAGCACATCTACTCCAGCAGCCCCTGCTTCTGGTTGACAAAAGGGCCCACAGGAGAATCTGTGCTCCTGTCACCCAAGGACACCATCTGCAGCCAAGGTGTAGCCAATTGTGGTGATGGTTTCTGGCCAGTGCATCTGTAGGCAAAGGGCCCGTATGTATATGTCCACATAACATTTGTGGCCGATATGTCCTTCAGTGGTGTCCAAACTGGCTGCTCTAAAAGTGTATGCACATTCATTATTTTGAAATACTTGATATGAAAAAGGCCAATAAGAAATCCATTTAAATTATTATAATAAATTCCAACATTACTTTTGTCAGTGAAAGAAAAGGAAGAACTGTTTGAGCCTTTAAATATAATTTTAGATGTTGTAAATTTTTGAGTGGTTGTAAAAAAATGGTTTTAAAACTTTTATTGCCTACTTGTGTGAACAAAGTTTCCAGTCAATGGTGCCTATCAAGAATCTGAACAAATTATCACTAAGTCTGAGACATAAATTGCCTTGTAGCTATTTTAAGCATCAAAACTGATATATAAAAAAAGTTATGTTCATGGAAACCAGTTCAAGTTTTCATTTAAATTGTTATGAATTTCTAGAACTCTTATAAAAATTATTAAATATCTTCCTTATAATTGTATATTTTATCATTTCTCATCAGCTTTAACATAAAAAAAGAATGTAATGGATATTTTCACCATGTGCCATATAGACACCACCAAATGCCCTCCAGGTTGCTCCAGTGCACCATTCAAATATTATTTCCTGTGTATACCATGACATGAAAAAGAAGAAAGATCAGGAAGCATTGTGGAAACAAATCAAGAAGAAATGAATAGAAGATGGCATATAGATATAGATATAGATGATATAGATATAGATGATATAGATATATAGATATATAGATATATAGATATATAGATATGTATATATCTATATTCAGTGGTCCAGGCCAGCATGAGCAAAGGTCGTGTCTGAGGAAGAGACCCCAGGAGGGAACAGCACGGAGGACCCAGAAGGAGGCTGTAAGGGACAAGGTGCAATTCCAGGAAGTATGAGTCCCCCCTGGCAGGGTGAAATGCAGGGAGTAGGGGGTTGTTCACCCAACCTGGGAGCCTAAATTTGGGGTCCAAATCCAATCCAGGTGAGCATCTGCAGGGCCAAGTCTTTCTAGGGATGTCCTAGAAGCATCCCTCCCTGAGACATTACCATGCATCACACAGACGTGAAGTCTTTCCATTTTTAAAGTGCTCCTTCTTATTTCAATCACCTGAAATGTCACTGTATTCCCTATTCCAACTGTGACTACAATGTGCCACGTCGGCCTTATAAATCATCCACTCACAGACAACAAGTCTAAGCCTGGAAAATCGTAGGGTGGGTTTTACTGCACCATGTAGTGGGAAATACTGGCCAGAGACTTGGGTTCAGGTATGTTTGGGCCACTGACCAGCTTAGGGACCTCTGGCCACCTACATTCTCTTTCTGGCCTCAGATTCCTCATTTGTAAAATGATAGGGTTTTACTAGATGCTAGCTATTTATTTATTTATTTATTTATTTATTTTTATATTTTAAAAAGAGAGAGCAAGTAGAGAGAGCAGAGAGAGAAAGAGAGAATTTTAATCAGGCTCCATACTCAGCATGAAGCCCAATTCAGGGCTCGATCCCACAACCCTGGGATCATGACCTGAGCGGAAATCAAGAGTTGGAACACTCAACTGAGCCATCCAGGCATCCCAACTAGATGATCTTTAAGGTCACTTCCAGCCTTGACATTTTCCATTTCTGAAGTAATCTATATCCAAAAGATTTAATTAAATGTTGATTCGTAACACTAGGTCAGAATCACTGGGATGCAACCCCTCTGACAGGAGCTATACTTGCATTGTTCATGGAGGTATTCCTGGTGCTGAGAACAGATCTAGGCATATGTAGGGACTCAGTATTGGCTGGCTGGCTGGCTGGCTGGATGACTGGATGGCTGGATGGCTGGATGGATAGATAGATGGATGGATGGGTATGCTTTCTAAGAATATGTTCATGCCACACTCTCTGTTGAAGACACCTATAAATTTAACTTATTTGAAAAAAATTTAGTAGGGCATAGGGAGTCAGCCCACCATGAACCAAAGTAACTTTATAGTGGCACATTTCATATTAAAACCACATTAGAAAAATGTACTGAAAGGGGAGAGCTATGAATACATACCCATCAGAATTCCCAGACCATGGGGCCAGGGAAGCTATTGAAGCTCACTTTACCATTTTTGGAAAGTTTCTATAAGGAGGGAAGATTTAAAACCCTTTTAGGAGGATGAAACTCTGCTGGATGGTGGGAAAGAACATATAGCCTGCATTAAAGAAGTCATTGGAGATAGAGTTGAAGTCCAGGTCTTGTGCATGGGTGGAGGAGGTGATGAGGAGAACCAGTTCTTCAAGTTGATCAGTCCAGTCTTTGAATTTGAGCAGTGGCCACTACTTTCCAGCTGTTGGCCCTCCTCTGAGCCCTGATAAGAATGGTAATGCCCAAAGGCTAGAGAAAGCCTGAGGAACTGCCTCCCTCCTTCCACTTTCCCCAGGGGAAAAGCCCTCCATCCTCTAAAGTCAGCACAGAATGAATGTCCCATTAGAGGTTTGTCCATCCTGTGTCTTGCCTCCAGCAGTTAATACCTGCCCAGCTCTTGGATTGCCTTCTGTATTGTGACCAGGGCTGGTCCAGGAAGTGCAAAGACCTCAAATGATTGGTCTGGGCAAAATCCTTATGAAGGTGCTGTTCCTGGTGTGGGATTATCCACTATTCCACAGATACTTCTGCTTTCACAGAGGTGAGAGGTGATTCCCACCAGATATTCCAGTCAGGTCTACTTTGTTTACCTGTCCTCTCCCAGGAGACTCCTGGCCCTGGTTTGCTCACCTGAACTCGATGTCTTTTATCATTTGCAGTTCACCTGGTGACCTCACTCTCTCCATCATTCACCTCTAAGTGGTGAGGAGGCCAGACTTCCCAACCTCTAGCTCTGTTATTTCCAATGGTATCACACACATAAATCATTCAAATGATTGCCCACAAGTTATGGAACACCATTCCTGACCTCTGTATTTGCTTCCTGCTGCTGCCATACCAAATCATCCCAAATTTAGTGGCTTAAAGCCACACACATTTATTACCTTATAATAAACATTCAGGAGGTCAGTGGAGCTGTGTTCCCTTCCGGAGGTACTATCAGAGAATATGTTTCCTTGCCTTTTCCAGCTTCTGGAGTCACCTTCATTTCTTGATGTGTGGCCCCATTCTCCATCTTCAAAGCCAGCAGTATAGCATCTTCAAATCTCTCTGTGACTCTCTGACCCTGCTTTGGTCATCATCTTTCCTCTCTCTCTGACTTGCTTACAAGAATCCCTATGATTATACTAGCACATTCAGGTAATCTGAGATTATCTCCCTATCTCAGGATCCTTAGTTTGGTCATCTGCACACATTCTCAGAGCCCAGGAACCAGAATATGGACATCTTTGGGACATGTGGGTGGCTCAGTCAGTTAAGCAGCTGACTCTTGATTTCGGTTCAGGTAATGATCTCACAATTCGTGAATTCAAGCCCTGCATCAGGCTCTGAGCTGACGAGCCTGCTTAGGATTCTCTCTCTCCCTCTCTCTCTCTCTTTCTGCCCCCCCCCACGCATGCTTTCTCTCTCTCTCTCTCTCTCTCTCTCTCTCTCTCTCTATCTTTCAAATAAATAAACAAAAAAAATGTGGGCAACTTTGGGGGTCATTATTGCCTCCCATTACATGGCTCAGGAAGCTCAAAACTATCCAGTGCCCTCCTATTAAAGAAAAACTGTGGCACCCGGTTGGCTCAATAGGTTGAGCATCCTACTCCTGATTTCAGCTCAAGTCATTATCCTCGGGTGGTCGGACCAAGCTCCATATCTGGCTCCACACTGAACATGGAGTTTGCTTAAGATTCTCTCTCTCTTTCTCTCTCTCTTCCTCTGTCTCTCTCCCCTCTCCCTCTCCCATGCTCTCTCTCTCTAAAATAAAATTAAAACAAGAGAAAAGTTTTTAAAAAAAGAAAAAAAAAAAGAAAAGCTAATGCCCTGACAAGGACTGCACACTCAGGTCCCCAGTTACCTCTCTTTTTTTTTATGTTTAGTTATTTATTTTGAGACAGAGAGGGAATCCCAAGCAAGCTCTGTGCTGACAACCACAAGATCATGACCTGAGCCATAATCAAGAGTGAGACCTTAACCGATTGAACCACCAGGTGCTGCCCCCCCACCCCAGTTACCTCTTTGATGTCAACATTTATTACTCTCCTTTGAACACTTGGTTCCAGCCACATGAGCCTCCTTGGGATTCCTCAAGCATGCCAGGTCTATGTTCATCTCAGGGCTTCTGCCTGAAACACCCTTCTCTCACACATGCATACCATAGTTCCTTCTCTTTCAAGTCTTCGCCTCAATATCACCTTCTCAGTGAAAATTTTCCTGACCACTCTAACATTGCCACTCCCCCCTCCCTACTAATGCTCTGGCATTTGCTATGTTCCTGTTTATTGCTCTTCTTTACCCTTATCATCTTCCAGGATATTTTTCCCTTTTTTTACTTGTGTATAGTCCACCTGCCCTCATTAATAAACTCCATGAGGGAGGTTTTGTCTTTTTTGGTCTAACCATAATCCCAGTGTATTCGATTTTCCCCCAAATTCAATGGACACTCAGTAAACATCTGTGGAATTCCATTATTCATTCAAAATAATCTGTTAAGCACCTACTATCAGTGCCACTACATCACACAGCTCCAATAGGTATTGTCCACATCATAATCTACAGACCAACCCATCTGGTGGAAGGGGCCCTGGGCTCTGTGCTCCAGGCAGGAAACAGAGATGAAGGAAGGTCTCTGCCCTTATAGAACAGACATCTAGTGGGAGAAGTTGATACAAAACCAAATAATAAAACATGGTGAGACAGGCACTAATTCAGGCAAGTATGAAATATCATTAGATCATTCCTCACCTTATCATCTCATACATGTGGTGACATCACAAGACACCATGCATGTCCTTGGCCTTGGCAGCCACCTGCAGTAAATAGCAGGCCTCATCCACAAGGCCCAGGAGGCAGGTGTGTGATGACTCAGAATTTTTTTCCAATAGAAGTACCATAAATCAACCCATTTAGGGTGCCTGGATGGCTTACTTTGTTGAGGATCTGATTCTTGACTTTGGTTCAGGTCATGATCCCAGGGTCGTGGCATCAAGCCCTGTGTAGGGCTCCACTCTGAGTGTGGAGCCTGCTTAAGATTCTCCCTCTCTCTTTATCTTTGTCTCTCAATCCCTCTGCCCCTCTCCCCCATTGCATGTTCTCTATCTGTAAAATTAAAAAAATAAGGCAATCCAATATTGCTACACCTTGTCACAGAACTGGGTCAGACCATCAGAGGCCATCAGTCACATGCCACCCATCAGCAAGAAGCTGGATCCCCACATCTGCTGCCCTAGCTCACCAGGAGCCATGGTAGACAGCCAGAGTCTGGGACTAGTGGTGGCTGCCACCCCCTGTACTTGTGTAATTGAGTAGACCCAACTGGATGAGAATGGCATTTGTCACTTTTTATGAGGGCATCTCTCCTCTTGGCTTCAAAACCCACATTACCTCTTTCTTATTTCCTCTTGGATATGTAGTACACAGCTAAAATGAAAGCAATTAATTGAGGCCTTTTACTAATACGAAAGTTTTTCTGTAGTACCAACTTAATTACATAATGGCATAGAAAGCAAGCTGCATGCTTGCATGGGCTGAGAGCACACAGCAGAACTGGCCACCTCTCAATAACCCACACTTCATATCAGGCTGTCATTGCCTTTGGAAGCCCAGGGACTAAATCCAAACTGGGTTACACATATGCTTCTGCAGTGCCTCACCCCTGTACAGCCAAGGATGGCTGTCAGCCCTGCCTGAATTAACTGTTCATATTTCCCTCATAACATGGACTAGTCATGGAGCTTTCTTCTTCCTTGATTCAGGAAGGTGAGGATCAGACAAGCCTGCTGGACTCTGCTCGTTCTGATCCTACCATAAATAGATTGCTTTTGGGGGGCTAGTGAGAGAAAAAGGCAGAGCCAATATCAAGCTTGTGGTCAGTGTCCCACATAGACCAGTGCATTCCTAGTCCATAATCCCCACTGACCACCAGGCCGCAAGCACAAGGCCGTGGGAGTGAATCAGTCCTAGTTAGACAGAATTCCTGGAGTACTTAGCATCACTCACACTGCAGTACTCATGAGTACACAGACAAGTAGTTGGGAAAACAAGTCTCACTCACATGGATACATATCCAACTCTGGGAGCCACATACAAAGTGCCAAGTAGACAGTTCCAAGAGTAGGTCCTTGGGGACCAGAAGACGCAGAGGCCACAGTGAGCTGAAGCAGACAGAGAAAGGCTTCTGGAGGGGAATGAAGATGAAGTTGGACTTGCTGGATAATCAGGACTCATAAAGGCACTCCAGTGTGTGGAAGGAGAGGTATGCCATGAGCACAAGCAAGGCACAGATGTGGTATGGACATGTCAGGAAGACACCCACAGATCCCTCTGCCTAGGACACAGACCCATGCCAGCAAAGTGCAGGAGGCAAGTTTACAAGGCAAACCAGAGGGTCACTTGGTCATTATTCCAACCCAAACCACCCATTCCAACATCAGTGTGCACACAACAACACCACACCTCTAAACACTAACCACTCTGGAACATTCACTGTATCCAAACACTATCTAAGCAGTTTTCAGGTCCTAAGTCACTTATTCAAATCAACCATATGTACTAGATACCATTTTATATCCATTAACAAATGAGAAAACTGAGGCCCAGAGAGGGTAAGTTGCTGGGCCAAACTCACACAGTCAGTGTGGGAGCTAGATTTTGAACTCAGGGAGTCTGGCTCCAGAACCCATAAAGTTGTTTTTATTCCCAGTGCCTTTATTTCTTCAGAAGTGGTGTCTTTATTTATTATTAATGTATATGGTAGCAATATCAACTTTAATGGAAAACAATCACCCATAGCCCAACCCAACAGGTTAAAACTATGGGTTTTGTTTCCTGTTTTATTCTATTCCCTGTCACTGAGTAGCTGATTTGCTCCCACACCATTTGGTTCATAGCTGCTGCTGAAGACTTTCCACTTTGCCCATGCTAACATGTCCCTAGGACCCCCAGGCCTCCCCCATCCAGCAAATGAAAAATTAATACCTGACACATTTTTAACTGCTGTGATATATTGTCTCTTGCAGACAAGTGCTGATGGTGTCCAAAGGGAGTGATTACTTATCCCTCTTGAGTAAAATAAGCAGGAGGCAACCTCTGGCTCCAGGTGGTACCCAGGAGAAAATGAGTCTAGATGTAAATTAAAGCCAGCAGCAGCCATGTGAGATCAGACCCAAGAGAGAACATCTTCCACAGTGCCAGCTCAGCGCCCTACATCTCCAGGTGCCTGCTATCTCCTGCCATAGGAGGTACTATCATGGACACTGTAAATGTGGGACCTTCAGGACTGGTGACAATTTTGATGGGTTGCACTAAAAAACTCTGTAAAGATGGTTAAGATTTAACATGACTGACTGCCTAAATGCTTCTTTTTATGTGTCTATAAAAGTGATATCATCAAAGCAGAGCCTTGGGACAATTAATCTGCCTGCAGTCTGCAGGGAGCCCAGACAGGGACTATTGCCCAAGGCCTGGAGGTGTGGCCAGAGGGCTTGAGTCAGGGCTGTGGATCTGGCAGAAGGGATGCAGGCATGAAGCAAGAAGGAAGAGTCAACAGGACACAGAGACTGGATGGACATGGGTGAAGGGCACTGGGGGGCACTCGTGACTCTAGGGTTTGACCAGGAGAATGGAGATGCCAAAAACCAATAGGAATGATAGAAGATAATGGGCTTTATTTTTAATATGATGAGTTGGAGCCTGGAACTTGGGAGAGAAGGAAGAGCCTATGTCTGTCCTCAGTTTGAGGGGACAGTTCACACCTTGTTCACCTTGGCATTCTCAATTCCCAAGGCTTCCTGCTAGGAAAGGAGTCTTTGAAATTTCTGGGAAGGAGATGAGCTCTCTGTGGGAATATGCATGGAAAAGACAAGGGCAGGGAGGAGAAGTCCTCCAGGCTCCCCACCTCAGAAGATAGGAAGAAAAAGGGAGTCAAAGGGAGATCAGTTGGGGGAGTAACAAGTGAACCAAAAATGGGCTTTATTTTTGAATAAAGTGTCTGCTACACTTTCCAGCTGACACAGGCTCCCTACAAAGGACAAAACCAGCCACTCCACCACTGCTGGGGGATTGCCCACCCATCAACTCTGCACTTGTGATCCATCCAGGTGATTCACTCACACAGAAATGATCATTTTAAGGATCGATTCATTCTCTGTACAGCAGCAGGAAGATCCGCAATGGGCCCATAGGCTGCCCAGAAACTAGAGCAAGCCAGGTACCCGTCCTCCCTCTGGGCAACTTTATCACCTGCCCTCAGACCCTGGGTCTTTTTTCTTTTGTAGATTATGACAGAGTCGACCTGCAGTCTATTTATTTCTGTTTCTTTCTTATTCTTCCCTTAAATTCATCTTTAGGACAGATGAATCCACCATCACCCCCTCTACTTACCACTTAGAAAGAGAAACAAGAGTAATCCTTGTGGCGAACGACAGAGCTAGGAGGGATGCTGGCAGGCATTAGGGTGGGGGGAAGGGGGCACTCTACCTGAAACTGGCCAGAGTTGAAGCTGGTGGGTAGCCACTCATTTCTGGATCATGAAGGCCAAATATTTCCTAACTGTGGCCAACAAGTTGGATCCAAAGTCCTCCCAGGTTTATGAAGACTTTGGGGATAGAAAGGCCATCACTGTTAGGACCCATCCACAAAACTGTATCATTCAGTTCTCAGGTCATGAATATGAGCTGTCTAATCTGACAATTGGAGTATAGAGACTGGAAGCTTATACAGTCACATTAGGAATTTTTCCTAAAACTTCCACTATGCCCCTTCCACTCACAATCCCCCAAATAGATGGCTCCAGCAGAGAGCAGACTCTGAAGCTGCTAACCATTGTAAAGGAGCTTTGATGCTCACTAATGCAGCTTTGGCGCTTCAGCAAAGAGCAGCAAAAGCCTCAGGGAAAATGCAGAGATTAGATGGAAGCTTTCTTATCTCTGGGTGATTTAAGAAGTCACTGTTACCCACAGGGCTGACTCTCACATGGTCAAAACTTTAAATTCCTGGGACTGCAGAGTATGGACCTCCCAACTCAAATACAACCAGCAAGTCCCCTGACCCTGGCTGGGTTATGACTGTGGAGATACTGCTCCTTATCCAGGCTCACAGCCCAGAACCTACCTGGTCTAAATCACCAAAGGTAGGGTTCTGTGTTCTGTGCTCTCCTAGAATCACAGAGATTGTTCAGAATGTATGAGATGGACATATCATGCCACTCCAAATGCCACACCGGCTTCCCTAGAACCAGTGGGTGCCACATCCCACTAGCTGAGCCGCAGGGGAAAGGGCACCCATCCAGTGACCTCAGTGCTCTGGGAGGACACTCTGCACCTCTCTGGGCAGGATGACCATCAGGCACAGAGACTGCAAGGGGATTCACCCAAGTTATCTGACTAAACTCTCAAACCACTCTCATTTTGTGGGTAAGGAAACAGAAGCTCAGTGAGGTTTAAATGAGTGGCCCAGGAATAAGGGGTAAGCCCATGTTCTCACTCAGATCTGTATGACTCTGAAAGTCTGTGGGCAGGGGAGGGGCTTGGAATAAAGAGAGGGGGGCCCCAGACAAAGGGATCCAAAAGAGTTAGCACTGCCTCAGAAACATGATAAAGCCTGCAAACTTCTAACGCCCTGGGGTGGCCTTTCTAGCCATTTCCCTAGAAAGAGTGATGGAGCATCAATCCCCTTATCATAAACCTGGCTCATGAACCAACCAAGACACTCAAAAAGGAATGGGGAGATCCGTGGACTTCCCAGAATTTTAGCTGACCCCAAATGGACATTTCTTTCTCCACATCCACTTATTTCTCCACAGTGGTATATTTGGAATTGTGTGGGTTGAGAAACTGAATTTCTATTCCCACCCCACCCGGCTTTGCTTCCTCAAGGCGTCTGAAGCATTTACTATCTCTCTTCTGTGTGTTCTCATCAATGGGTGACTGCTGTTGCCTGCTCTCTCCTTATCCCTCCATCCTATCTCTTTCTCTGAGTGGCCCTGAATCTACCCCTGGGTCCTTCTACAACTCAGTCACCTAACAAAGATTCTGCCAGAACAGCATGACCCAAACCCATGGCATGAAGGCTTTCCCAAGAGCCAGGGCTGGCTGGGGTCTGAACAGTGGCCTGGTTGCTGGGACCACTCCAGGAGCACCTGTACCCATGACCTGGCACCAGCCAAGGCCCCTCCCACCAAGGATGGAGGGGAAAACCTGGGAGACTCTCTCCCAGCAAGATCTGATTTTTCAGAGAGGCGGGGCTCTTCATGGCTATGATGCCTCAGCAACTTTAAAAAATAATTATCTCTGTGCCACACTTTTTCTGAGAGCTGCTGGGACCAAAAGAACAGCTCTACTCAGGGGGGAAAAAACAAGGGACAGAAACTGTCAGGATAAATACAGCCAGCCGGACAGCATGACTCTGCTGAGCTGGAGTTTTGGGGGTTTTGTTTTATTTTTATTAATTTTCTCTTTGTTAAGATTCTTCATGGAACTGCTATGAGGCACATCTCACTAAGATGCTCTGCAGGAGAAGAGAGGGAAGAGCTGATGGCTCTGAAAAGTATCTAAATAAACCACCGGGTTGATAGCATGCCCAGAGCTCAGATCTCTGTCTTCATGGGCAAGTCAGAGCAGTAAATAGGGATTTCCAGCTGGTGAGCAGTTCTATGGCCCCTAAGATTGTTCAGGCATTTTGATCACTGTCCAACCCCTGTCCCTACCACCCAGTTGAATTGTCATATAGGCAAACAAGCAGACAGGAAGCAGACCCTTACATCTGCTCCTGCCACCTGAGGCCCTCCCAGGGTGTGATGGACCTGAGTAGAAGTCTTATTTCCTGTGGGGGAGCTTTGTAAAAACACCTTGCCTGGGGACAGAAGCTGCACCCTCATCAGAGGACCCTCCTCCAGATGCAAACAAGTGTTGGATTTAAATCTGGCTGCCTTATTTGTGGACAGGAAGGATCTTCCTCTAGGAACAGGAAATCTCCAGAAGTAAGTCTTCCTACTCAAGAATGAGAGGGAAAGGGACCAAGCACCTACCTCATTCTGACAGACTTGTCTCAGGGATGGCAGGATTGATGTTAATACTATGAAGCTACCTATACATATATCACAGTTAATAAAAATTTCATATTCATTAAATACCTGTTATGTACATAGCACTTTCTATGCAGTATAAACAAAAGCATACCACAGCCAACCCATAACCTTTAACACACTGAAACAGTCCTCAAAAAGCCCTCATTCATTTTCCATTCATTCACTCACTGACTCAGTATTTAATTTTATCACCCGTTAGGCCCCAGCACTCAGCGTGACACCTCAGGGAATGCTAGGATAAGTAAGATACACTTTCTTTTTTTATGTTTATTTATTTTTGAGAGAGAGATAGAGAGCAAGCAGGGGAGAGGCAGAGAGAGAGGGAGACATAGAATCTGAAGCAGGCTCTAGGCTCTGAGCTGTCAGCACAGAGCCCAATGCAGGGCTCAAACCCACAAACCTTGAGATCATGACCTGAGCCGAAGTTGGATGCTTAATGGCTTAACCAAATGAGCTACCCAGGCACCCCTGTCATATACACTTCATAGCCTTACAAGGAATACACTCTTGTGGATAAAAATGAATTCTGGTTCAAATAAAAAAGTGCGCAGAAGCCCGGGGGGGGGTGATTTTTGAGCTGGACCTGGGAGCTGTTAAGTAGGAGTTCAGCAGATGGGAAAGAGAATGGTCACCTTCTAAGTTGAGAATAGCATTACACATTGGAGAGGGGAGTTGCAAACACAGTAACAAATAACTGGCAATAAAGGGCAGAATGTGATAAATGTCAAATGAGTGTTTCTGACAGTAAATGCTAGACAAGTTAAAGAAAAATACCCATTTGAATTGGGCTGGTCAGGAAAGACTACACAGAGCGTGAAGTTTTTAACAGGATCTTACAAAAGGAGCAGCCTTTACTTAAGCAGCTAGAGAGAGAAGAGCACATTCCTGATAGAGGACAAAGTCAACTAGGGCCAGATTTCAGGACATCTGGAACCCATGGCCACCAAGTCAGGAGTTTGTTCATGGAAGTAGCAGGAGTGAAATGTGAAATCCAATGGAGTGGCTTGAAGAAAGGAGGGTTTTCCCCATTCAGAAGCAGAAGATGGTATAGCCATGGTGCTGATGTCTGGCAAGCTTGGACACGCACAAGGAAGACAGGCCAACCACCGTCTCCAAGGCCTCTTTGAACCACCTGTGGAGGTGTGCCCCTTGTCCCTCAGCTGCTCAGAAAGCAAGCACCCTTCCTCCAATATCACTCACACCATGTGGGTGGTGTTTGTTGCTCTTTATCAAGAAAGAGCCTTTTCTATCAAAAGCAAAATGAAATATCAAGGTATCCTAAACACAGCTTATATTGAAAATACAATTTTCCACTTTGTCTCTGTGGGTGGCAAGGGCTCTCTTCTTCTTCCCTTATTGCTCTGGACACTTTGTTCACAAGATACACCATTTCTCTTGAAGCCTTGGGAGCCCAGATGGCCACCTCTTGTCCTTTGTGCTACAGCAGCCAAATGCCCAGTGGTCAAACCTGAGGACTCACCAGCAGTAACTGGGGGAAACTTGGAGGAAAAAAACTCTGAAGCCTGACTTCCACAGAAAGGAATAAGGCAGGAAATAAAGACCATCTATAATCTCACCAGCTACTTCTAACAGTTTAGTAAATTTTCTCCTAGAATATTTTTACACATTTTATACTGCTGATGTCATGTTATATGTCCAGTTGTGTATCCATTTTGTTAAGCACTTCCCAACATCTGTTTGTAACACCATTGTCTTCAGATAGTTTGACCTCACTCATTCTTGGAATCCCAGCTTAGATGGCATTTCTTCCAGGAAGACTTCTCTGACCATTCTCACCTCAGGTAATGGTCTCTCTTGTGGGCTACCTTAGTCCTGACTTCTACCAGACTCCTTATCAACAGTATTAGAATTTCCTTGTTATGTGAGGGTCATGAGGGCAGAAACTGTGTTTGTTTTGATAATTATATCCTCCATGCCTAGCATAGTTCCTGATGCATATTAGGAATTCAATATTTATTTGCTGGATGGATGTATGTCATTCTTCATCTTTAATGGTCACATAATATTTTCTTCAAGGATATTCCATAATTATACATTAATTGCTAAGCATTTTTTCCTTTTTTTGCAGTTTTATTGAGATATAATTGACATATAAATTGTACCAGTTTTAAGTGTACCACCTAGCAATTCAGTGCATGGGTATATTAAGATATGATCACCCCACAGTAAGTTTAGCCAACATCCATCACCTCACATGTTACAATTTTTTTCTTGTGATGATGAACATTCTTAATTATCTCATTTCTTTCTTGCCTCCCCCACTAAATGGTAAGTTCCATGAAGTGCAGAAACCATGCCCTTTCTATTCACCAACATGTCCCCAACATCAAATACAGTACTTAGAACATTATCGATCTTGAAATTTATTGAATAAATGACCTAAAGAAGAAATAGACAGTTGGATTGCAATTGTAATAAACAATACTTAGATGAATATCCTTGTACAAGAATCTCAAACACAAAGGAGAATTATTTACTCAGATTGTTTGGATATATATATAGACTTCTAATGCATGTGTCCACACTATGCTAGGTAAGGCAGTACCTCTATGCTCCTATCAGAAGTCAGCGTAAAAGAATGATGTTAGCATGTCCTCAACTCATTGAAGCAATGAGTTTAAAAGTTAACCTTTTAGGGGTGCCTGGCTGGCTCAGTCAGTTAAGCATCCAACTTCAGCTCAGGCCATGATCTCCCAGTCCGTGAATTTGAGCCCTGTGTCAGGATCTGTGCTGACAGCTCAGAGCCTGGAGCCTGCTTCAGATTCTGTGTCTCCCTCTCTCTCTGCCCCTCCCCTGCCCATGCTCTGTCTCTCTCTGTCTCAAAAATAAATAAAAAACATTAAAGTTTTTTTTCAAAAAGTCAACCTTTTAAATCTCTGTAAATGTAGTAGGTGAAAACGTTATCTCTTGTATGTCAGTTTGCATTTATTTGATTCCTAAGAAGAGTTAACATTTTTAAAATGTTTATTAGGCATTGCTATCTTGACCTGCCCATGTATGATTTTCATCTATCTTCCTACAGGGGTCTTAGTATTTGTCTTACCAATGTAAGCATGAACTCTTCAGATCAGTTATTCTTTGTTTTTGATAGCTTTAACTTTTCCCATTACATTTGCCTTTTCATTGCCAAATACTTTTGATGCATAGAGTTTTTAAAATGTAATCAAATTTATTGTTATCTGTTTCTTCACTTTTATGCCTAAAATACCCTTTTTCATTTAGAGGCAAGTACAGACTTAAATTTTCTTCTAATTTCAATATGGTTTGATTTTTCCCTATTAACATAGATCTCTTTTTATATACAGTACAAGGTGAGATCCTTTACCTATTTTCCCCAAAGAACAAGCCATTTTTGCTAACAATTTGACCACTCACTCTTTTTCACACTGAGATGCCATGCCTCCTATATCATATGAAGGGCCCTTATGTAGGTTATCCTGTGCTGTAAATCTCTCTCCTCTTCCTTAACTACTACTAAACAGTCTTATTTAGTGATGATTTATGGTATGTTCAAATATATGATAAAACAAACCCTCTCATTCAACTTCTCTGTCATAATTCTTAGCTATTTTCACCTGTATATTTTTTAATGAATTTAAAAATTATTTTGTCAAGTCTTCCCCTCCTCATGAAAAAAATCAGAGCTTGAGAAAAAATTAAATTATGAGTTAACATGGGAAGAATCGATATATTTATGATATTCAGGCTTCCCATTTTCCTTTCTTATTGAGGCTCCTCCTGCATGTGCTACACTCTGTTTGGATAGGGCATGAGGGCAAGCAGTGGGGTGTGCCAGGACTCTGGGGAGCACTCGACCTTTCTGACAAGGTTCTCTCCCCTGGAGGTAGAGGGCACAGGACAGAGCTGCCATGGAAGGCTATCTGGAAGAGCTGTTGGTATGAGATCCATACAGCGATTATTCAGCTAATTTACAGCCCAAATGAACATTTTTATCTGAAATAATTTGGTAATTTGGGCCAAAATGAGGATGAAAAATAGACTGCAGAAAGTAGCAACATCATGGCATATTTACAAATTTTTTTTTTTAAAAGCACTCATAAACATGAATCCTATTCTTAGCTCTGCTGCTTACCAGCTGCATAACCAGACACATCATTTCCCCTCTCTGGGCCTTGGTTTTTGCATCTGTGAAGTGAATAGGTTGGATTAGATAGTATCAAATTTTTTTCTTCTCTGAGTTTCTACCAGCCCACTTGCAAACTATTGTGGCTACATTTGCCTATTGATTGATTAACAAAATTTAGAAGATCCCATTCATTGATCCCTAACTCCAATTATACAAAACACAGTTTAACCTCGGCATTATTATCCATGACCTTTACAGTCAAACCTAAGACACCTACAAGACATTGGACTAGATTCCTAGGGTATGCAGGACATGGGGACAGGAGTCAAAGGACCCTTGCATTACTCACTGCTGTTTAGAATCAAGACTGGAAAACAATGATCTTATCTGTCAGTTTCCTTTCTTCCATGACCGATGTAATAGGACCAGCATGGAGGCCACAACCAAAGTGTCAGGGTTTGGGAGGTTTTGTCACATGGGACAGCTTACTGCTGTAAAACAGCAATAGGCAGACACTCCTGAGTGCTGTGGACACTGTCAGTGGGCTTGAGGTCCTCAGGGTAAGCCTCCATACCCCAACAAAGGCTACAGTCAGATCTCCAGTGACTTCTAGTGGCTTCTAAGGGAAGGACCCATTCTCCAGGTCTTCACTGCTGCAGAAGTGAGTTCTAATTCTGAAACACCCTTTAATCCAAACAGACAAGGCTTTGCAAGCCCTGACTAAAATAAATAAAAAAGACCTGACTCCCCTGCAAGGCTCTATTGTACAGACCTAAGTGAGCTAACAATGTCTGAACCCACAGTATTCATAGTGCCCAAATCACACACAGGTGCAATGAATAAGGAAGGGCCAGAAGAATCTGGGAACATCATAGGAAGAGGAAAGACACAGTGAAGTTGGATCTGAAGCCAATTCCCAGCTAACCTCTTAGCAACAGTGCAGCACTGGGTACATTGTTTAGTTTCTTTGAGCCTCTGTCTCTTCACCTATAAAATGGGTATTGTTCATTAAATGAGTTAGCATTGGTAAAGTGCCTCACACATGAAAGGTAATCAATAAATGTTACTCTCTTCCTTTCCTCATCCCCAACCCAGAAGCACAGATTAATTAGAAAGAAATATGGTGAAAACTATGTCGATTCACATCTCCCGCTTATTAACAATGTAAATTGGACCCTCCCTTCAACCTTTCCTTCCTCACCAGTTACATGATAATGACGGTGCACACAGCAGACAGGAAATCAGTAGACAGGTGTGAAAGTTCGTTATCCACCAATAAGTGCCACGAAAAGGTAAGGTAAGACTCTGGTTTTTAAAGAATGGAGAAGGGCACCTCTCTGACGACCCCATGGAGTGTGCAGTCACTGTGTGACTGCATGCAGGGTGGCTTCATGGTAATTAGTGCCCAATTCCCATCATTAGATCCAGCAGGCAGCCAGCATCTCAGAAAGGAGCCTTCTAACTGCTGAAGGTAATGATGATGTTGCCGTGTTAACCTTCCCCGGGGGTGTTCTCCATTGCTGGGCAGCCAGAAGATGAGCTATTTTCTGGCTTGGCTTTTCTCTCACATCTGGACAGCTGCCTCTGGGCTGCAACCACAGGACTCTCCTACAGTGGTTTTCCTTCACTGCAATGTTATTTTCCAAGTGACTTCTAGTGGCTTCTAAGGGAAGGACCCATTCTCTCTTATCCTGCTTTAGGATAAGAGTATTCAGGTACACTCCCTGACTTTCTGAGAAAAATTAATGTAGATGACATGTCCCTCAGGTCTCTGGGCAACAGCAGCTCTCCATGTGTGAGATACCTACTCCTGGTCCCTCTCCCATATGGCCCCTTGTCCCCCTTCAAGGCTCAGTGTGAACCTCCCACACCATACTGTTTACCTGTTCTCATTCCCAAGAGTGTAAGCTTCTCCAGGGCAGACTGTATCTTATTCATGTTTGTGTCTCCAGTGCCTGGCTCATAATAGGCACTCAACAAAAGAAAAATTTAAATAGTCTTGAACTGCACCAAAGACCCATGTACTGAGGACCTAGAGCTGCCCAAGGGTTAACTTCAGGGGTACGGGGAGCTGTGGGCAGGAGTGGAGCTCATGGATGCTAAGAAGGAGATGGACAGGCAGGAAAGTGGGTGCTTTGGAAGTGAGACATCCCCCTGACCTGGGAATACCATCCTGCAGTGGAAGCAGAGGGCCTGCTTTTTCCAGGAGACTCCTAAATTTTGAGTTCTACCCATAGTGACCGTATTTTCTAAACCAAAATCTAGAAAATTAAGATAAAAATTAAATATTATATGGTGACCCACTTAAGTTGTCCATTTAATGAAATGAATACAATCATTAGAAGTCAACAGTTATAAAGCCCAGTACCCAGAACTACCAGTGGAAAACTTCCTAGGGGAGGGGTGAATTAACTTCATTATACTTTAGGTTGTATTGTGAAGAACCAATCCTAAGTAAAGCTGATAAAGTACTTGGCAGGTTAATGCACTGACAGCTGGTTCTGGCTCCCAGGCAACCCTGCCACATGTAACTCATGGAGAGTTACAGACTCACCTTCCAAACACCCAAGAAGCAATTTCCCTGCAGAAAGAAGAAATTTCTTCAGATCCCATCTCAGTTGGCCAGACATATTAGTTTGACCCCACTGAAGGACAGATAAACCTGGGTTTTATTCAGAGCTCTCAAGATATTCTGTGATCTTGAGCAAATCACCTGGAGCCTCAGTTTCCAAATCTGCAAAAGGGTGCATTGGGCCAATCGATGCTTTCCAAAATCTTCTTGAGCTCCCCTGAGGTACTTGGATCACCATGTGGAGGTTGTCCAAGCCCTGCACCCACCCCACCCCACCTCACTGCCCCAGCTCCCATGGCAGCACTCCCAAGAACAGAAACAGCAACTCTTTTACCTGTTTTAAATACTGGAGCATATTATACAGTTTTGTTTGGAAAAATCAAGTATGCAAACCACTGGACTGGATGATCTCTAACAATCTTTCTGGCTCTTGTTCCAGGTATGGTCTTCTCAGTGGAACTGCAGAACAGAGCAAAGCCTGACTAAAGTCAATATCCTGGGCAGCCCCATGAGGGGACATCTTTGTAGCAGGAGGTGGAACGAAAGGACCAGGATGTGAGGTAATGTTTTCCCCATCAAGCCAGATAGCTTGGGCCAGAAAGACATGGACCCCATCACCCTCCTAATATATCTGTGTGCCCTAGAGCAAATGCTTAGCTTCTCTGATATTTGGTTTCTTCATCTGTTAAATAATAAGAAAATGTCTCCCTGAACAGTCAACCTGACACATGGAAACACAGGAGAGAGCCTTTCTGGGTGCAGATCTCTTTCCTTTCCTGCTAGAAGGAAAGAACACTGACTTGCTGTGCTTCTAAAAAATAGCATTCCTTTTTTCAGAATTGTTTTTGGTGTCTTTCTTTATAGAGGCTTAATTGGGAAGAAAAAATATATAATCTTCTCACATTATTATTAAAAGCATCAGTTAATCCTGCTGTGAAGAGCCGCAATTTACTTGGGAGTGGCTGAGGAACAGTGAGTCCTCTGGAACAGAGCCATCACTGGTTTACAAGCCCTCCAGAAAACTGGCTTCTTGCTGGACACTCCACTGTCCCTACTGATATGTGAGGTATAGGGGAGGGCAGGGAGTAATATGACCCCATCCTGCTTCACCCAGCAGGACTGACAGACATCCAGGGAAGGGAAGGTGAGCCTGGTCTGACCCTCACTTGGAGTGTGTGAGGTCCTGCAGCTAAAGACACTTATACCCCATGAGCCAGCTTAGGTGGGGGTATGTTAGTACCTGTGGGCCCTGTGCCTTGTATGCTCAGTTCAAGCCTCAGTCTCCTAAGTGTGTCCCTGTCTGTTCCCTGATCAGCACTTGCTTTTCTCTAGAGCTGATACCCCAACCCTTGCACCAACTAGAAACTTCAGTATATCCAGAAAGTCCCCTTCTATAGCCACTAGACTTTTCTGCATCAGCACTTATTAGTCTGACCTTCTCCTGGGCTCCTCCTTGCCAAGCTCCCCTACCTGCCAGACTTTTAGCCTACCTCAACTTTGCATGACCTCTGTGATCCATCTGGCTGGCTTCCCTGCTGCTAAAACCTGTTATATGGGCTGCCCTAGACTGCCTTGTGCTGCACCGTCTCTTGACCTCACCATCCCCAGATGTACTTGCTGCCAAGTAAAAGCCTCAGGTCCAGGACACCTCAGTTCCAGAATCTGTTCCATTCCTTTTGAACATTGCCAAGCCCATCACCATGCCTAATTTACCTGAGAATCAAGTTTTTTGTTATTGTGATGCTAAACTGACTATGCTAGACTAATTTGCTCCAGCATTACTAAGAAGTAACTAAGTTTAGATATAGCCATACATGCAAATCAAAGACATTTAGAATTAACAAGAATCTTAGACCCAGCTCATCTGGCCCAATCACCTCATTTCAGGGTTAAAAAGACTCAAGCTCCAAAAGGGGAAGTGACTGCAGAAGTCACACAGCAAGCCAATCACTTATAAAGGTAATTCCTCTGGACACAGCAGCCTGATGGAGACAGGTTGGGTGTCTCCTGCTTGGAGACAGGAGCAAGACTAAATGGCAGGGGTGGAAGCCAGGGCTCAACAGCAGGAAAACAGAAGTGACATTTGCCTAATGGTAAGCTTCTCCCACCCCTTCAAGGTCAGTGTTGATAGAACATGGGTCCCAAGTGATAAAAGGAAGGTTTTGAAAAACATTTGGTCCAATGACACTGCCTCCAGCCATCTCTGTGTACTCACAGGCTCTCTTGCAAGCAAATTTGTTTCCATTCTCTTTCCCTTGCACTCAACTCAGCTAACATGGGCCAACTAATTGTACCCAATGGACCCGTAAACAAAGGTAAATCAGCTCTGGGTTCCTGCATTCCTGAATAGTCACAGAATGTGGGCACCAGGACAAATGTGGGAGAGAGAATATACTCCTCTGGGTGACCTCAGCTTTCTACCTGGTCCTTTCATCTACAGCTGCACTCCCAAGGAGGTAAGATGAGGGAGAACATCTGGCTTGACCAAAGGAACTGCTTGTTCTTCTGTGTGTGTGTGTGTGTGTGTGTGTGTGTGCGTGTGCGTGTGTGTGTGTGTGTGTGTGTGTGTGTGTGTGAGGGGCCTCAGAGCCTGAGTCCCTGATGGCTGTGTTAGTCTAATTGGGTTGTAAGACAGACTAGGAATTTGAAGCCCCACACGCAGAAGGATCCAGCTCACTTTGCAGCTTGCACTCAAGAGCTAAATGACACGTAATTCAGTTAAAGGAGAAGGAAGCAAACCTCATCACAACAGTTGAAAACATGAAAACAACAAATAAACAGCTGCTTTGAGCCTGCTACAAGGAGGCCAATTTGATCTTTGCAGAAAGAAAAGTGCCATCTTGCGTGTGCGTGCCTGTGTGTGCTTGTGTGTGTAGGGAGGGGCAGCTCTCTTCAAGAAGCTGCAGCTGTGAGCAGTTCAGAGCACAGCATTAACCAAGTTCCTGGAACAATTTGCTAGATTAGAACTACAGCATTCACAGCACACAGAGTAGGGTCCCAGATGGCAGTACTAGTGGGGTACACTCACATATGTGCCCCCACCACACATGCACACACATAATCCCCTGCTATAGTTGGGCTAAAAGGGGCAATATCTGGAGTCTGAGAACTGGTAGTCCTGGTCCTGAAAATGCATTCCAACACTCCTATCCCCAGCCACTGGTGAACTCAGACAAATAGCATCACTTTACCCAGTGTGTATGAGACAAACAGCCTGTCACAGAACCACAAGAACCCAACTTAAAAGGCAGATTCCTGGGCCCCCTCCTAAATTAGTAAATCAGAATTTCCTAGTAAATCAGAATCCCCTAGGAGAACCTCAGTGGGGGCACAGGAACCTCAGTGATTCTTTTGTGCACAAAAGTTGAAGCCGTACTAAGTGACATATTGTCTCTAAGAGTATCAGTTAGCTATTGCTATAATAATTCTGCATAGTGAAAACAGGGGCACCTGGGTGGCTCAGTCAGTTAAGCCTCTGACTTCAGCTCAGGTCGTGATCTCATGGTTTGTGGATTCAAGCACTGCATCAGGCCCTGTGCTGACAGCTCAGAGCCTGGAGCCTACTTCAGATTCTGTGTCTCTCTCACTCTGTCCCTCCCCCCACTCAAAGCCTGTCTCCCTCTCTCTCTCAAAAATGAATAAACAATAAATAATAATAATAATAATAATAATAATTCTGCCTAGTCTAAACAAAACCACAAAACCTCAGTGGCTTAAAACAAGAGTCATTTGTCCTTACAGATTAGCAGGCCAACAGAGGCAATTTAGCTTCAAGCTATAGGTTTGCAAGTGCTGGGGTCTAGACATGCAGTCATTCTGGAGTGAGGCTGAGGGGGAAGCAACTCCTCTCATAGCTATGGCAAAGGTGGAAAAAAGGCAAAGATCTGCAAGACCTCTTGAGGCCTGGTCTCAGAATGGCTTGCTGCCACTTCCACCCTGTTCCAATGTCTGGATTTAGTTATATGGACAGACCCAGAGTCAAATAGGAAATTACACACTGCCAACAATAAGTCTATAACAATGGTATAGATTCAGGGATGGGTGAAGAATTGGGGCCAACTGATTCTCACAGTTTCTTATTTTCTTCATCTACAAAAGACTTTAATTCTCAATTATCCTGTCTGTAAAATGTGTACATGATAATCCCTGCTCCTACCCTATCCCATGGAAGCATCACAAGGATATAACATAATCATGGTAAGGAGGTAACATGTCTGACAATGATTTGTACTGCGTGAGATGATATGTACATTAGCTAACATGACTGTTATGGCTAACCATGAGTCCAGGAAGGGGGAGGAGAGTGGCACACGAGACAACCTCCATGTCCTCCAGATTCTCCAAATCTATATGCCATGAGACTGGTTGTACAGCACTACCTGTGCTCATTCATCTATTCCCCCCTGGCTGCTGTCATGCTCTCTGCATAGTAAGGAACACAACAAGAAATCATTGTTTGGGAGACTCAGGCCACAAAGCATAGGCTTGAACCCAGACACTAGTTCCTAGCCCACCTTCTTCATTGTGCATCTAGGATTTGGCTCCTTATATGTTTTGCCATGGGTTCATGACTATCACAGCAGGAATGTGGCCGAAAGCCACTCCCTTTCCCCTCATCCCTTCAATGGAATGTTGTAATGTGGGACCTGTTGAATCTCTCCCAAAGCTCCTCTCAGGGTAATCGTTAAGGGCATCAACATCCTTAGAGATACTCATCTCCCTAGAACTGAGGGAGATATAGTGAAGATGAAGACACACATTTTACACTTTTCCCAGTAGGTACCCAGGTGGGAGATTTTTGTCAGTCACACCTAGAACTCAGTAAGTTTTCAATCTCCAGGCTCAAGTGTTTTGACAAACCAAGAAAATTTTTTTGTATTATTTCTTTATTTATTGCTTCTCCATCTGTTCCTTTTTCTCCTTATGGAACTCCTGCTATTTACATGTGAAGTCTCAAGAATCTGTCCTCCAAATATCTTCTTTATTGTCTCCTCATATTTTCCAACTCTTTATTGCTTGCTTCATATGTGAAATATTTCTTCCACTTGATCTTCTAAACCACTAATTTACCTCTCAGGAGTTTCCATCTTCTTCTTTAATTTAGCTACTGAATTTTTCAACTTGGAAAACCTGAGTTTTAGTTTTGGAAAGTGTCCATTATGCTACGGTTTAATATCACTCATTACTCTGGTTTTATAGTGTTGCTAGATTTCCTCTGTGTTCTCTAGTAGAGCCACCTACTCTGGACATTTCTGATTGTTCTGTCCCAGGCTGAAGGGTCCCACTCAGTGTGCTTCAATTTTCCACTGCTACCCCATATTTACTTTGTGGGCCCTTCCCAGCCAACTGAGCTTCCCTGAGCTGCTGCAAACCAGGATTCCTGTGAGTCCCCATGGCAAGCTGTCAGTCTTCCATCGATGATCCAGAAGGAAAGCTCTCTGCTTCTACCCCCATGGCAGCTGGAGTAGCACTCTCACACCTTCATGGCTGGGGAGGGACTCAGACCACCCCTAGACCTTTGGCAGTTTCTCTGAATCCAGGGATACTAGTGGTATCTAAAGGACTATTCAGAATCCTCCTTAAAGTATCTAATATTCATCTCATGGGGCACCTGGGTGGCTCAGTTGGTTGAGCATCTGATTTCGGCTCAGGTCATGATTTCGCAGTTCACAAGTTCAAGCCCCGGGTTGGGCTTTGTGCTGACAGCTCAGAGCCTGGAGCCTGCTTCAGATTTGGTGTCTCCCTCTCTCTCTGCCCCTTCCCTGCCCATGCTCTTTCTCTCTCTGTCTCAAAAACAATTAAACATTAAAAAAAAAATCTTAAAGTATCTAATATTCATCTCAAACTTAATGGCCAAAACAGAGTTCTTGGTTTTTCCTAAGAAATCTGATTCCTGCTTTTTGATTCACAAACCTAGGAGTTATCTTTAATTTCTCCATTTCCTTCATCGTGCATTTCCAAAACCTATCAAGTCTTATTGGTTATCCTAGGTCTAATTACCAAACTGACCTATCAAGATATTTTTCATGTGTCTACAGTAATCAGATTTTCTTATTAGGACATACAGTCCTAGATTTTGACCTCCTGCTTCCAGTTTGTTATTCTAGCACTATGCATTCAAAACAAAAATATATTAGGCTCACATGTGCTATCTTGCTATCTCTCAAAATAAATAAATAAACTTTTAAAAAATATATACATATTTAATACATACTGTATGCTAGGCCCTAGGTTAGGTGCTGAAAAGTAATGGTGAACCAATCATGGTTCTCACCTCCAAGATGCTTATTGTATATAGGTAGGGAAATGTATCTGTGAACAGGAAATACTGCACAAAGGGCTAAGTTCCATATAGGGGTAAGGGAGAAGTACTATAGGAATGAGAAGGATGAGTACCCATTTTTTGATATATGTTAAGGAATCCAAGCCTTTAATTCTTCCTTTGCCTTCAATATTTCTTCCTATTTAATAGGAGTCCCTAAGAGCCATGCATTCTTTCTGTCTCTACTCTCCATGGTGTTTTCCCCCACCTCTCTTGACCATTGCCTTCTTCCTCCCACATATCTCTCCTGCTACATCCTCTTTCCCCTGGAAGGAGCACCTAAGTCCAACTATTCTTACCCCAATAGAACGTCACTGAGAAGACCACCTCTTCTGTGCTTTTGCCTCCCACATCAGCTCAGGGAACAAAGTTTATCAACCTCTTTTATCTGTTATTCTTACTTGTACTATCTGAAGGCAGTGCAAATTAAGAGAAAAATATGTTGGCTCAGAAAAATTTAACTCTAGTACTCTTGGCTCTGCCAAGCCTTATGATTTTAGGCAAATCGCTGAACCTTATGGGCCTCAGTTTCCTCATTTATAAAATGCAAAAATTAGATAAGATATTTTATGGAGGACAAGGCCTCTTCTAGACTTGGCATTCTATGAGTTTATAAAACTTGTTTACTGTGATTTTAATGGAATGTAGGACTTTTATCTTGGTGAAAAGAAATCAAAATATGAACATTATCACTGCCTTCACACTTTTATCCTGTCTTGTATCCATGAGCCTTCAATACTCAAAGTGAGCTTAGTGGAACCATGGTAACAGTATCAGTATCTGAATCAGAATCCATATTCCAATCAGATTCCAATCCGAATCAGGAGATTCCTATGTATTTTAAAGTCTGAGAGACAGTGCCCTAAGGACATGGCCCAAAGAGTAAAAAAAAGGGAGATTTCAGTTTGAGTAGGAATAATTTTCTAATTTAGGAAGCAGACTAAAGATGGACTGAGATGACTTAAAAGGCAGTGGGGCCTCTGGCATTGGGTTAAAGCAGAAATAAGAAAGGCACTTATCTGGAGTGTTGTACAGGGGAATGGAGTATCCTATAGAGGTTTGGATGGATGGCCTGTGATTTCTTCTGAGGTATAAGGTTTTTAAATTCGACCTTTGCCCACTGCCTTGATTCTATCCAGAAGGCCAGTTGAGCCTGAATTCAAGCTCACTATTCTACTTAACTGGTTTTGAAATACAATTACTAAATACAGATGTAATGGTAGAAGACAGCAGAATGTGGCATAGGAAAGTGACAAGGGCCCATCCTGATTGTACATCATTTCCTTCCCTCCAAGAAACCCTTTCTTGGGATGCTGCTGGGTCTATTGCAGGCCTAAAAACATTATTAGTGCCTGAACTGTGTAAGACCCTTTTCTCCCTTCCTGGTCAAGGGCTTAGATTCCCAATTTAGAAGCTAATTCTTGTTCAAATTAGTCCATCTCATAGATAGAATTAGAAGCTGGGTGATGATTTGGAAAATACAATCAATTTAGTCCAATTGTTCTTGTATGTCAGCTTCATCCAATAATGAAGAATTTGCTTCTCAGGCTCTAAGGCTGATAGTGAGCCATTATCCATAGAAGTGAAGTTAGTCTGATAGAACACAGGAGACAAATGGGTTAAGGGCTGCCTTCTTTCCCCAACATAGGCTCTCAGCCAGGGCCAGAAGGGAAGCTGGCATAGGGAGGCTAGTGATCATATTCTACCCAAGGAAGAAAACTTGAGCAAAGCAGGACAATTACCTCTAAGAGGTCAGATCTCAAGATAGGGCCAGGTCAAGGCAAGGCACCCATCTGTGCCTCAGTTTCCTTATATCTAATTTGAGGGTAATGAGACTTACCCTATCTACCTCATGGTATTATATTTAGGAACAAACAACATAATTTATATGAAACCTCATTTATTCATTCATTTATTTTTAATAAACATTTATAACATCTGATATTTCTTAGGCCTCTAGCATGTACCAAAAACTTTTAGGTAAAAGAGATGATTTAATGAATAAGTCACAGTTCCAACTTCTGTGGAACTCATGTGAAATTATACACTTACCTAATAAATAGTAGGGATGGTGGTGATGATAATGGTGGTGGTGATGATGGTGGTGATGATGATGATGATGATGATGACAATGATGATTAGGAATTCACTCCAGAAGATACTGCTAACCAGTGCCTGATTTTAATACACAGTGAAAGATTGTTCCTTCCATTGCTCATCTTGGCTATGAGCTAAGAGAGATTAAAATGCTTTTATACAAAGCAAACAATATGCATATTTTATGAAATACATTTCTCGCCTGTTTAATTGTGGGATCTTCAAGAGAGGCAGAAAGATTCACCATTCACCACTGAGATGAATGGATTGGGTTTTAGCTTTCAGTCTTAGGAGGGCCCCTGTCCATTGTAATGTCTTAGTTCTGCAGGCCTGCTGGGACTCTGAGAACACAGAAGGATTGGTGGCCATGCAATGTGGCCTGGGCAGCTTCTTTCATTCCTAGGCCTCAGTGTGCCCAGTTGTAAAGCCACAATGTCCACTTTCCCTTTGCTTATGTTTTCTTAACCCTGATTGATCACAAATAAATCTGCTGAAACTCACAAAGACGATAATAGTTTACCAGAGGACAAAGAGAAAGTTCATTATAAATGGCCTGTCTTAGCATCTCTGGTAGTCTTCCCAATTCCTTTCAATGACAAGACACTACTATCCTTCCCCTTAATCCTTAATAAATACATTCCAGTATCTCCCTCCCCTCTAAAATTTAGGAGCTTTAAATGTGGTTTCAAATTGGGGATATGCTGAGCCTTCTTGTATAGCAACTGTGGAGTTCTACTAGGTAGTCTGTGGCTGAACATAGCTAGGTTAGGCCTATGAGAGGACTCTCTGATTGCCCTAGCTACATCAATAGGCAAATGTCACTTAACAAGGGTGGGTCTACCAACAAACTGATGACCCAGAGTTTGGGACCTCTTTTCTCAACCTCAGAGCTAAGTAACAGGAAGCCTGCTTTCAAGTTCTGCCAGTTGGGCCACCAATGTGCTGAGAGTTGTAATTTGAATTTGGGGACCCATTGTGCTGGGACTTCATCCTACCTTCACTACACCAAAATCATGTCATCAATTCCATAGAACACTGTCTTTTCCCACTGTGCTGCATCTCCTTGGTTGTTTTTTCTCTGTTAGACTACAAGCTTACTGAGGGTAAGTAAAATGTTACAAGCACCCAGCAGGCCCTCAACCAAAGTTAAATGGGTGAATAAATGGGTGGGATTTTTTTTAAGGAAGAACTAAAAGAAGAGAACATATAGAAACTGATTTTTTAAAACATATAATACTATAAGTTAAAAGGATTTTAGACATCACCTAATTAGCAGAAATGGCCATCCCTATCTTACCACCCACTCAATGCAAAATTACTAATAGGTCATGGCACTCTGTCCTGCTTACCACAGATGTAGCTTCAGACAACACTTCACACAACACTTCACACATCTACAATGAATTCACTGAAATTGGCATGCAAAATAAAATTGATTTGCCATCATGATCTAGGTCAGCCCCCTCATTTGGAAAATGGGCCCTCTTGACCTTTTCCAATCCTTTCCTGAATACGTTGTTTCTATTCTATGTCTTATCTAGTTGTCATTTTAAAGAAGACTCTATCTTGGGGTGCCCGGGTGGCTCAGTAGGTCAAACGGCCAACTTCAGCTCAGGTCATGATCTCACAGTTCATGATTTCAAGCCCCACGTTAGGCTCTGTGCTGACGGCTCAGATCCTGGAGCCTGCTTTGGATTCTGTGTCTCCCTCTCTCTCTGACCCTCCCCACTCACACTCTGTCTCTCTCTCTCAAAAATAAATAAACATCAAAAAAAATTTTTTTAAAGATTCTGTCTTTTCAAAGAAACACAGCTACAGGGCCTAGAAACAGGGCTCTATGTGGATGTCAGCCTGGCTTCCACAATGTGATGCCCTCCTGCCAAGCCCAAGTTGGGCTTCCAAAGTCCTAATATTGCTTATGTCCAGATGCAAGAACATATGCTGCTCATGAGTGGTGCTGGCCTCGGTGCTGAAATAAATATATATATATATATATATATATATATATATATATATATATATGGCAGTAAAACCTACATTATTGAGGATTTAGGGTGTTTGCTTTGCTGAATGAGGGATTAGAGACCAGAAAGCCCAAGATGACCATCTATTTGCAGAAAATGGAGCTGGAGAATTAGAACTATCAGATGTGTGCTCTAACCCAGAGGGCTATTAGAGCTCTCCCTAACTCCTTAGCCCCTTTATCCATCAGTAGTCTATCTGAGGACAGATCACCAGCTCCCCTACACAGACCCTGAATGCATGCAGTGAGGAAGTAGCAATCAGGTGAAGGGGAGTTTTCCCAGTTATAGGCCTGGCTGCAGTCATTTGTGTGTGGGCTACCTGGTGAGCAGCCACAGTGGCCTGAGGGCTAATTGAGCTGGAAGTTCAAGACTACAATCTTTGGGATCTCACTGAACAGTCGACTGCTGAATAGTTTCCAGGCTTTCAGCTGGCCTTGCCTCCATCATTTCTTCCCAGTCTGAGGAAAAGTTTGATTCTCGATATTCAGCACCCTTTCCATTCATATGTCCTCGCTGCCCAGAAATCCTGACAGACTCTTGTTTCACAAAGCCAGAAAGAACATGTTCCTCAGTCTCCTCAGCTTCCCATTATCAATGAGGCTGTCAGAGAGCATTTAGTGTGAGTTCTCTCTTTTTCTGTCTTCCATAACACATAGATCAGGCCACATGCAGGTTTGGCAAAGGGCATCAATGCTCACTGATTCTGAGTATCCCCTCCTCACTTCTGCCATTCTCATGTCTCCAGGAGAAAAAAAAAAAAGAAGAGAAAAATGAAGGAAGGAAGGAAGGAAGGAAGGAAGGAAGGAAGGAAGGAAGGAAGGAAGAATGGAAATTCACAGGTCTAAGGAATCTTGAGAGGGAGGAGAGAGGTCTGCTTCTGATACACTGAGCACAAAAAAAAAATTCTCAAATTTTTTAATATCAAATTTCTTCCAGAATATGCTTGATCAAAAATTAATACTTTAAGGGGCATCTAGGTGGCTCAGTCGGTTAAGCATCCAACTTGGGCTCAGGTCATGATCTTGCAGTTCATGAGTTCAAGCCCTGCATCTGACTCTGTGCTGATAGTTTGGAGCCTGATTCAGATTCTGTCTGTCTCTCTCTCTCTCTCTCTCTCTCTCTCAAAAAATGAATAAACATTAAAAATTTTTAAATAAATAAAATTTTTAAAAATCACTAATTTAAGTCTAAAATTTGCCTGCAACTGTTATAGACTCCTTTTCTTCCTTTCCTATCCAAAAGAAGTCATGACACCCAGCATCTTGGGCAATAAGGAAAAAGTTGGAGGTCATTGCCCAATGCTTCCTCTCTCTTCCCCTCCTACATTTTGCCCTCTACAGAAGCCTCACCCCAGTCTCTACCTGCCTCCCAGATGACTCATCCCTCTTCTTGCCTTCAGAAGAATCCAGTGGTAGGGCACATGGGGAAAAGCAGATGGCAAATGGAAACACAGAAACCTCAGGTTTGAGAGGACTGCCAGACTGAAAGCAGGAGCCATATCTTTCATTTCTCTATTTTCAGCACCTAGTATAAGTCCTGGCACAGAGCAGGCTCCCAGAAATTGGGTGGAATAAATAAATGAATTAATGAATGAATGAATGAGAGAAATCAAAGCACCCATAAGGAAAGACTCTTAGTCCTTCTTTATGTCTTCCAAATTCAAAAAGGAAGGTGAGAGAGGCTCAGGAGAAAGGAGTCACTTCTGCAGAAGCTCTGCTCACACTGGAGGTCTAAGATGTCTGCCCATCACCCTGGAGTCTAGGCAGGAAATTAAACAACTACATCCATCATATTTATTGAACACCTCTTCTCTAGAAGACACTTGTGCAGGAGGTCGGTCATGCACATGAATCCTCAAACTCTGAAAGAGAATGTTCTTCTCACTTCACAGCACTTTGTCCTTGCTCTCCACACTCCAGCCTCACTTGCCTTGTTTTTGTTTCTCAAACACACTGAGCCTTTTCTTGCCTCCCAACTTTGTCTATTGCTGTTCTCTAGGGCTGGGACTCTTTTCTCCAGCTCTTCATGCAACTGGCCCTACCATTCTGCAGGATGCAGCTCAACTGTGAACTCTTGATGGAGACTTTCCCTGATCTTCTCATGTAAAAAGCCCCTCTCAGGATTTTCCCTAGTTCTTGATCCTGTGATTTCCTTCTTATATCTCATTAAATATTTGTATTTATTCAGCGTGTTTGCTTGTCTATTATACCCCTAGCATATAAGCTCCTGAGGTATACTGGGATGATGAACAGCATGAGTTCTAGAATTAGACTGCCTGCATGAAATGCCAACTTTCTCACTTACTAAACATGTGACCTTGATTATATTACCTAAATACTATGCCCTGGATTCCTGACCTATAAAATGGAATTTATAATAGAACCTTGTCATAAACAGTGCCTCATAAACAAACATCATGAAATTTGTTAATGCATGTGAAGACTTAGAACATTACCTGGTACATATAAAGGGACTCATGAAAATTAACTTTGCTCATTGTTGTTATTTACTGCTACATCTGTTAGTACTGCTCTATCCTGATGCTTAGCACAGAGTCTGGCATAAGAGTATCTTATAATAGGCACAGAATATCAGCTAAACAAATGAAAGCATGCATGCATCAATAAGAGCCTTCAGAAAAGCCCAGAGAAGATGTGATGGCACTGAGAGGAAGGCAGTTTACTTCCTGAGGTGCCTCAGTCAGGAGAGGTTGCAGGGGGAGAGCAGTAGGGCCAGAGAAGCCTCTTGAAGGAACTGAGGGAGTCCCTAGGGCTCACACTGTGACTGACCCAGACCTGGGCCATAAGGAGTTCCAGAGGGACTTGGGAGGAATGGGTTCTGGGGAATAGTTAGGGAGTAGTTGAAGAGGTCAAGGGGCAACCTCGGGTTGTTTTCACCACCCCAAGAGGACAGAGACTGGTCCCAAGTTTGCCTCAGAGGGATGCACCTCCAACTCACAGGGCTCTCCTCCCATAGCCTCTCACGCCTCCCTCAGCCACAAGAAAAAGAAAGCAAAACAAAAATGAGATCATTTTATGTTGGCGAGGATGTAGAGAAAAAGGAATCCTTGTGCACTGTTGTGGGAATGCAAGCTGGTGCAGCCACTCTGGAAAACAGTATGGAGGTTCCTCAAAAAGTTAAAATGTGAAGTACCCTACAATCCAGTAACTGTACTACTTGGTATTTACCCAAAGAACACGAAAACACCAATTCAAAAAGACATATGCACCTCTGTGTTTATTGCAACATTATTTACAATAGTCAAACTCCATAGTTTGGCACACTGAGCAGCCCAAGTGTTCATCTATTGAGGAATGGATAAAGAAGATGTGGTATACATATAGCGGAATATTACTTGCCAATAAAAAGAATGAAATCTTGCCATTTGCAGCAACATGGATGGATCTACAGTCTCTAATGGTAAGTGAAATAAGTCAATCAGAGAGAGATGAATTCCATGATTTAATTCATGTGTGAAAATTAAGAAAACAAACAAAGAAAAAAAGAGACAAACCAAGTAACAGACTCTTAAGTACAGAGAACAAACTGATGCTTACCAGAGGGGAGGTGAGTGGGCAGGTGGCTGAAATAGGTGAAGGGGATTAAGAGTACATTTATCACGATAAACACTGAGTAATGTATAGAATTGTTGAATCACTGTATTGTACACCTGAAACTAATATAACACTGTATGTTAACTATACTGGAATTTTAGAAACTGAGATAATTTGGGGGGTCTAAAGCCATGCAACTGCACCCTCCCCATGGATGCAGGGATTTGAGAAGGGCAAGTTCAGCCTCCTTGCTGTAGTTCAGGAAGGATCCTGGACCTGCTAAAGAGAGAAAGAGGGAGACAGTGGGAGGTCTGAGAGTCCTGAGAACCCAAGGACCATTTCTAATTTGTTATGGGGAAGCAATAATGTTCAAAATCCAAAGCTCTGACCAGAGAACTGCTGATGAAAGAGAACAGCTAAAAGGTTTCCTCTCCATTCTCTCTCTGGGCCATGAGCTCAACCACCCAAAACAACACATGCATACACATCCAGCGAGAGCCACTGAGGAGCAGGTCATGCATGCCTGCCAGATGCTGTGAGGTGTGCCAGGGCCCTGGGGAACTCACCCTGACTGCCCTGCCCAGCCTGAGTGCAGCTGTCCTTCCTCTCAACTCCCACCACTCTGGTGAGGTAGGGACTACAATAATGGGTGAGCACATGCAGCATATGGGGGCCCGGGGGAGTCTTCGTGGACCAGTACATTCACATCAGCAAAATCACTGCTGTAGATTCCAGGGTGGGGGGTGGCTCCCTAGAAATGGGGGCCCCAACAGAGAGCAAAGACTAGCACTGGATCCCAGATAGGCAGAGAGCAGCTCAGCTGTTTTCTGTTGTCTCTCTGGACTTTTTGGTTAGCTGAGGAGGAAGGGTGGTCAGAAAAGGAAGTTTCATTACAAATCAGGAGAAGGCCAAAGCTCCTGCTGAAAGAGAGGCCAGCAGAGTCAGAGGGAACTTACAAGGGGAACAATTAACTGATAAGAGTAAACTGTTATTCATATTAAATTAGGGGACAGGTGATTTGGAGAAAACCTACAGACCTCCCAGATGGTTTTTGGGGTTTTGCACTGCAGATGATGGTTTTATGGAACCCTTCTGGGAGTCAGATTGTAGGAGCTGTGCCAGGACCCGAGCAGGGACAGGACTCCCTTCCTATTTAACTACACAATAAACACATAATAGCTTGTCCCAGAGGACAGACCCAGGCTTTGCATACTAAACATTTTGGTGGCAGGCTTTGGGGGCCTCTGAGAAGAGGGGCTCACTCTTGGCAGGGAAGAGGGGGAATGGGAAGATCAATCATTCAAGGAGATTCAGGAACTGCTCCAGGTGTTTGGAGCAAGGGCTAAATTATAGGGGAAGCACTAAATCCAGATGTGGAAGAGAAGGGTTTCCAGAGACCTGAAGAGGCAAGCAGGAAAACAGAAAAAGGAGTAGAAGGCAATCATTATGGCCCAACCACCTTATGGGGACTGGTGTGTATATGTGTGTGCACATATACATCTACATGTGTGGGCGGGTTCAGGTATGCATAGGTGTATGCATGCATGCATGAGCGCACTGGAGGAATACAAGAGTTGTGTGTGTTTGTATGTGTATCTGCCTCTGTGTGCACATTTTGTGTCTATATAGCTGTTTGTGTATTTATATGTGTTCACGCACTTGGGGTGTTGCCAAAACTTCCCACCGAAACTAATGGCAGGCTTTTCTCTCTTCACTGAGGCTTATCATGCTAATTTTAATCCCACATTATTGTTTTAAGTTGGCTCTAAAAATTAATATTAAAAAATTCTATAAACAGAGCCTGGGGCTAAACTGCAAGAAAGGTCCCTAGAAAGGAGTTTTATTATCACTATTGTTCTCATAAGAATGTTGAGGGTAAAGCTTGTCACCCTTCCTGTTCCATCTGGCTAGCCTCCCATTAGTGCAAGGCACAGCACCAGAGAACACCTGCAGAAGGTATCCAACTGGCCACAGCCTGTCAGGACCAGAGAGGACTGGTGACTGTTTAGTCAGACCCCTGGTTTTCTTACTGAAAACACTGTCTGTGAAAAGACTAACTACCTAGTCACTCAGGTAGTATCTTCAGAATCAGCCTGAAGCTCTCCATTGCCTGAGCTTACCATATGAAGGTTATGTCCTGTCCTGGGAGAATGGATGGAAAATGAGTGTAATCTCTGGCACACCCTCACGCACATAGTTCACACATTGCTGATGATGACATCCTTTGTGGCTCCAGTTCCCTTGTTCATAAAATCAGGGGTTAGAACTAACAACTCTTGTAAGCCATTTCTATTCTACCATTTGGTGAGTGTGTGAACAGGACCAGCTGGTTTAGTTGGGGAGAGAGGCAGTTTGTATTCCATGCAAACCCATGGCCTGGCCCCTCCACTGTGCTCTCCTGATCTGCCCTCTCTTGTTCCAGCATCTGCCCTTCCCCTGCTCCAGTTGGTGTGGAGCAGGGAGCAGAATGTAGAGACAAGGAAAACATAGTCTCCGGAAAGATTCTCTTAGCAGAGTAAAAGGAACAAGGGTTATTCAATAGGGAAGGAAAAAGCAGAGTATAGGGATTGCTGTAATTCATGCTTCATTAAGAGAATGAGGAAATGATCCTGTGCTGCAGCAGAAGGTACTCAGGTTAGATTTGGAAGAACTTCCTTGCTGGTGAAGAGGGCTGTTAAATACAGGAAAGGAAGAGGGAATGAGAGGGAGGGACAGCTGTCACCAGAAGCAGTAATTAATTATATTTTCAAATATCTGTGAGATGGTATGGACGATGAGGCCCCTTCCACATCTCAAGATCTTGATCAAAGTAGCTGATTCTGAAGCCCCTGACCCTGCCCCTACCCCATCCTCCACCCACCACACATATTCAGGGAAGGAGCAGGGCAGAGCCTGGCTGGGTACTGACCAGGAGAGGGAAGGTGGTGGGGAAAGAGGTCCCTTGCTTCTCACCATCAGTCCATGGTACATAGAAACACATTGACTGGTGGTACAACTTTAATTCAGCAATGCCTGACAGTGGGTCTAGAGTTGGTGGAGGTAAGAAGGCATCAGACCTTGAGCAAGAATTTGAGCTTCTAAAAAACACTGACATTCTCTGGCCCTGCTATGGCCAGAACCCCAGCGATAGGAGCTGGCCTCTCCCGGGGCTGTGAAGAGGACACACGGTGGCCTTGACTACAGGTGTCCGGGAGGAAGACCAGCCTGTGGGTACAAACCCTTAAAACAGGTATAAGGATAGCTTCTAAGTCTCTGGCAACCTGACACAAGAGCATTTGGAAGTATCTCCATAGATAGCTACATGCCATGGCTATATCTACACCCCATATATACATGTACACACATATGCATACACAAGGACTCCCTGGTCATACACTCCCCTGGCCCTCCTGGCACACACAGGCAGGAAATATACTGGGGCTTCTTTGCCCAAGGAACCCTGGGAAATTACTAGATAGCCTGCTGGCCCCCTTCTCTCCATCTCTGCTCCTCCTTGTTCCTTCCCAGTCCATCTCTACCCCACGCATTGCCCCCCTGCTTTCTCTTTGGAATGTCCAGGGCACTGTGGGAGAGGGAGTTGAAGATGACACTCGGCAGCTGGACATGCCCTTCGACAAGGCAGCAGTGCCCACAGGTGGGGCCGCTCTGTTGGCCGGCGCCCAGGGACCCCCGTCTTCACCCTACATAGGTAGCTCCGTATCCCAGCAGGTACCCCTGCCCCCACCAGCTATCTCCCACTCCAGGGTGCCTGAAACCGAGGAGGGAGCCGCACCCTCCCCGCTCCCCAGCTCTGCCTCCCAGTCCCAGAGAACCGCCCCCCAACTGCCCAGCCCGGAAACAATCACCCTTTGAGAAAGGCTGCCAAGCTGGGCGCCAGGAACAGCCAGGATGGAGGCGGGGTGGGATGGGGGTGCAGGCAGCGGGTCTGGCGAGCTTTAACTCTAGAGAGCCGAGGTCGGGCTTGTCTCGGCCCCCGCCCGCAGCCCCTGCTCCAGCTCCTCAAGCTGGTGCTGTTGGGGCTGGGAAGGGCGAGTGTGTAGGGGGGCGAGGGGTGATACCAATCCCGGGAGGGGGGGTCGCCTCCTCCTCCTCGCGCCCCCCGCCTCAGCTGGCGAGGTTGGTACCGCCCATTAGCGGCGCGGGTCCCGCCAGCAGCAAGCGCGCTCTCGGGGGCGAGGGCGGGGGGAGTGGGGGTGGGGAACGAAGGGGTGGGGGCGGGGTGGCAGGCGCTGTCAGAGCCGCGGCTGCACCGGCGCATCCGCTGCCGCCGAGGGGACTCCGCGCTGGCCCTGTCGGCTCGGCTCCGGCCGCTCCGCGCCTCCCCCTCGCTGTCCCCAGGGCCTGGCTCCCTCGCCTCACCCCCTCTCCGGTACCCCGTGCCTCCTCCTCCCCGGCTCCCCCGCCCCTGTCTCCCTGCCTGCGCCCTCCCGCGCGCTCCCAGGCTCCGGCCGCCGCCTCGTTGAGCCCAGAAGGAGCCGGGCCGGGGCGGCGGGTGGGTGCGCGGACCCCGCGGCTATGAAGTGGCCCCCGGGGGCCCGGAGCCCGAGAGCCCCCGGGGAGGGAGGTGCGCGCGGCCCAGGGCAGCAGCCAAGGGGCGCCGGAGTCGGCGCGTAGGGGCCGCCGCCCGCCATGGACCGCGCCGGGGACGATCCGGACTCGCCGCCGCAGGTCAGTGCCCCCGCGCCCGCGAGAGCCACCGCCGAGCACAGAGCCCTTTTATGCGTCCCCATCAGTACCCATGCCATGTCCTCCTTGGGTGCGAGTGTGTCTGTGTGTGGGGTGTGTGTGTGTGTGTGTGTGTGTGTGTGTGTGTGCGCGCGTGTGTGTGCGTGCGCGAGCGCGCGCAGCGGGGGCAGCTGGAAAGCGGCCGGGAACGGGCCGGGGCTGGGAGGCACTGCTACCGAGGGGGCTGTGAAACAAAACCCGGGCGATGCCTGCCCTCCTCCGGTCGGCCTTAAGGGGAGAGTTGGTTCTCGTCAGCTTCTCACAACTGGCGCAGGCTTTTAGCTCTTGGGTCCCTTTCCACCTCAGCAGGTGGTTCCTGGTGGCCCGGAGGAGTCAGGGGCCCGCACACCTGCCGCACCCCTGCTCCCCAAAGCCATCCCCAGTCGCTCTGAGGCTGCAGGCGCTGGCAAGTTAACTCTCTTCAGGGGACCCAGGCTCTGCAACTCTGCTGGGGAGACTGAAAGGTTGTGAGGTGGCAAGGATGACAAAGGGTCCTTGGGACCCTCAGCGTAGCCAGGAGGAAGGAGGCATGACCAGCTTCACCACCCAGCCTCCTGCATCTGGGCTTAGGCCTGAGGTCCTGATCCCTCCAAAGGGAGGGATACAACTTCTGAAAAGGAGGCTGAGAGGTGAGGCAGGAAAGAATAGAGGAAGCCACAGGATCTAACAGTGCCAGGGAAAGGAGGTGACAGCCTGGTACCAAGCAACTAAGGTCAAGAGACACCCCCTCCCCCCACACACATATAATACATCAATCAACAAACAGTCCTGACTACCTCCCCTTCCCCTGCCTCCACCCAGCCAGGCCTAGTGTCACCCATGCACTATTTTTAAAAAGTTTTTTTTTTAATGTTTATATTTATTTTTGAAACAGAGAGACAGAGCATCAGTGGGGGAGGGGCAGAGAGAGAGGGAAACACAGAATCCCAAGCAGGCTCCAGGCTCTGAGCTGTCAGCACAGAGCCTGATGCTGGGCTCTAACTCATCAACCTCAAGATCATGATCTGAGTTGAAGTCGGAAGCTCAACCAGCTGAGCCACCCAGACTCCCCAGCCATGTACTATTTAGATGAATTCTAGTAGAAGCTGGAGCTAAGGGATTCCAGGGATTTCCAATTCACAGGACTCCAAAGGGGACCTCTGCTGACAGTTGCTAGCCCTATGCTGGTGGGGCAGCTCTGCCTGCATGGTTACCAGTCTAGATGGAGGACCCGTTGGGACCTGGTTGGGTTCTGTGGCATGCTCTGTAAAAGGATCAGGTGTGAGTGTCCTGTGCATAGCACTGTTAAGTTATTATGTTTGTGTGGAAACAGGAGGCACATAGCTTCTTAAGTTACTGGGGTTATGGGGGCAAGTGGCTTCACAAGACTGATGCTGTAGGGTTTTCTAAGATTTGTCTTTCTGTGCCTCATGTCTCCCTACCTCTGCCAATAGCCACCACAGAGATTGAGACATTTGCTCCCAGAACCTGCTTAACTGGTGACCATTATTGCCCTTACTGGACCAAATGACAAGACCCCCCTTCCTTCATATGGAATGAAGACCCTTCCCCTGAGACCCTCAAAGAGACTGTCTACTCTGCCAAGTCCATCCCCAGCACCTCCAAAGGTTCTAGAGTTGCGCGCCATTTACCGCTTCCCCTTTTGGTGCGAGCAAGATGGCTTGCCAGCATTAATGGAAGAAGGAGGGTTAATGAATGTGTGCCCCATTCAGCACAGGAGCCAAGTGGTTTGCTGTGCCCATTTCTCTACCTGTTCCTACATACTTGGAAATTACTCTATTTTTAGGCATGTTGGAAGCTTACATGTGCTGGATTGAATATGTGCATATAGGTTTCTGGATGAGCAGACACTAACTGGTCCACCTGAAGGATGGGGCAGGTAAATCACTGAGGTGGGACAGCTCCAGTGACAGGATTGGAGCCTGCAGTAGAGACCAGGGGTTGTAGAGGAAGATGCCAGTGGGGCTAGCCCAGTCCCCTGCCTCAGGCCTCTGGATAGACCTGGATTTTCCCATAGTAGTTTTTGAGCGGTGAGGGAAGCAAGTCGGCTTTACTTCTTGTTGTGAAGCATAGGGTGAGGAGACAAGGCAGGAGCTTTGCAAGTGTGAGAAATGCAGTAGGGTGAGCTGCCTGGGAGTCAGGCTTAAGGGTAGGGGAACATGCTGGTTAAGTCTGGCTAGAAAAGAGGAATAGAAATGCCTGAGAGCTCCCATCTGCTGACACTGAAGGAGAAGCAAAGGCAGGGCTCAGGAAGAGAAGGAATCTGAGAGTCTGAGGCAGGCAGAGGAGTTAGCCTGAGACAACAGACAAAGACACAGAATCACGCTCACAGAACAACAGGGCAGGGGGCCCAGAGGCAGAGGTCTGGCTTGCCTGGCAGTGCAGTTGGGGTTTGTCCAGTGCTCTTCCAAGCTCCAATGTATCAGCACTCATTTGCCTGGGCAGGGGACTCCTCAGGGAATCAGGAGGACAGTCTCCTGAGGAATGCTCTTTCCATGGCTCTGATGAATGCAGGGGTGGTTCAGAGGGAGACCCAAAGGCAGAAAGGGGACTGGCTATTAGATCAAGAGTCTTCTGGAAGACCTTCTTGCTCAGGCCCATCCCCCAGTGCTGAGGGTTTCTCCCATCTTCTGGACCCTGCCCCTCCACCCCTCCTGGTCCTGGGATGAAGTGGGGTAGGGAAGGGTGTCGACTCTGGGGAGACTGGCTCTGGGGAGAAGGAAAAAGAAAAACCTCTTTCATGACCCCCCAGGCTGCCAGACAAGAACTTTGGAGACCCTGCTGAAGAGCATTATGGGGAAAGGAATTAGTACAATGCAGAGCACAGGCTCTCAGCCAGGCCTGGGGGGCCCAGCTCTGTTCCCTCTATGACTAGTTGAGTGGACTTTGGGAAAAACTGAGCCCTCTAAGCCCTGGTTTCTTAAAAACCTGTAAATTGAGGAAGCCTCATCTCACCAGGCTGTCTTTAAGTGAAGTGCTAGATGGATATTAATTTATGTACTTATTTTATATAACCTCCCCCCCTATTCTTCCAGGATCTGGATGGCTCTAGGATTTGGAGTAGCAATTCTCTGGCCAGTTCTGAAACCAGTCACATTGGGATGGTTGTAGTCTCTCCACCCCCCATGCTGTTCCACCCCATCTGCTTTGCCACACCTCCAGACTCTGGGCCTTCCCCTGGCCCACCTGGGGCATGCCTGTGTTGCAAGGACACTCTAGGTGTCTCCTTGAAACAGCATCAACAATGTTTCAATGTCTCATTAGTAGTCAGTGTAATTGTTCCAATTTATCAGCCAATGCTCCCCTAAAACAATTTGTGTAACTTAGAAGAACTCTGGCTCTGTGACCTCCTATTATCCATGATGAAAGATGACAAGGTGGACAGAGATCACTCAAAATTCCATTCACTTCCACACACATTGACTGAGCACCTACTGTGTTCCAGGCTCTGGGCCAGTGCTGAGAACATAAGGCATCAAATAATCCAAAATCAGGGGTTTTTATTTAGCTTTTGGAAGGGTTATGTGGGTTGCTTTTTTTTTTTTTTTTTTTTTTTTTTTGCAGCTACAGCAAATTTACTTTTCTAATGAGGTTCAGCCCCAGCCAATATTAAAATGAGTCTGTGCTCCCTGTGCGTACCAGCTGACAGCAGGGCAGGCAGCCTCCCAGCAAAGTGCCTGGCAGGGATTAGGGCTTTGCCACCGATAAGCCCAAAAGTGGAGAGTCTCAGTCTGGATCACCAAGAGTTGACTGGATTTAGGGATAAGCCTTGCCCACAGGGCTGCGGGTCTCACAGCTAAGTATTAGAGCCATGGGCAGGGCTTCTTTCTTCTTGTATGTGGGAAGTGTGAGCTCTTATTATCTCTTTATGAAGGGAAGAAGCATGGAGGGAGCAGAGACAAGAAAGCAATATTGTGTATTAGGAGTGGAACTATAGTACCAGACCTGAGGTTGGGTACCTGGTTCTGCCAGTCCTCTCTGGCTGGGCTCATGCCTTCTCCTCTCTCCTTCACTTCTGTCTTGCTTCCTTGCTTATGAGGCAGGTGGGCAATCTGGCCTCTGAGGCCACACGTCTCTTTAGGCTCAAGATTCTGTACTATTCATTTGACCGTTATTCAGAAACCTGCATAGCCCAACACTAGATGTAGGATGGGCTGCTTTCCCTCCCATAGTGGGCAGTTCCTCATTCATAGCAGCCACATTTCAAGAGTTCAGTAGCCACATGTGGCTAGTGGCTACCATACTGGACAGCACAGATACAGAACATTCCCAGCATCACAGAAAGTTCTACTGAAAGTGCCATTCTAGACTTGACATAGATGGTTTAGTGTGATGGCTAAGAGCATGGACTCTGGAGCCTGACTGGCTAAATTCAAATATTGCTCTGCTACTTAATAACTGTGTTTCCTTGGGATGTTACTTAACCTCTCTGTGCCTCAGATTTATCATCTCAAAAATGGGAATAATACTAGGAGATTTATGAGGACAGAGCAAGTCATTACAGTTAATCATGGTGATCACCCAGAACATGCAATAGTAAGTGCTTTGCCTAGCAATTTCTATTATTCATTTATTTAACAATTCACTTAATAAACACTGAACAGCTTACTTTATGCCTGGCATGATGCCAGGTGCTGGGTCTGTCAGTTGTCAGCATGTGACCTTGCTTCCTAAGCCTCAGTCTCCTCACCTGTGATGGGAATGTAGCCCAATAATAGCCCCTGCACCACGCCCCTGATGAGATACAATGAGATGAGGAATATGTCTTCCTTTGTCCGTGACACTTCCAGATAAACAGGAGCTAACATTTTTGGAAGTGGATTCACCTGAAATTCTCTTTTTATTGGAGCCACTCTCACCAAAAAGCATTTCCTAAGCCCCCAGAGGTTCAAAATGAGCAAATGAGGCCCCAGCTGCCTCCAGCATCATGCTGAGTGAGGATGGAGCAGGAGACTTAAAGGGCTCTTGCCTGGGCTCAACCCCACCCTCATCCTGAGGGAAAGAAAGCTAGGAGGCCACTGTCCTGAGCTCAACAGAGGGAAGCAGCAAGGAGGGAGAAGGGCCCTTGGCCTGACAGGATGAGGTGATCAGCTGGCTAACCCAGGGACACAGCTATGTCAGCAGCTCACTATGTAATAGAATCTCATGGAACCTCATCTTCCTCATCTAAAATATGAGGAGTGGGAGCCATATGAACATTGCCCTACCTGAATTATACCATTTACCTTGGTAGAGGAAATGGGTCTGAGAATCAAGAATTTGCCATCCATAGCCACAAAGTATCAGATAAACACTGAAAACTATCTAGCCTGCAGGGCAAAGCCCAGAATTTCGATTCTGTGATTCTTGGTTGCTTCCTTCTTTTTATAGATAAGGAAACTAATGCCCAGAGAGGTTCCTGGCTTATCTCAGGTCACACAGCATGGTAGTGCCTTATCCTAGACCATGACCTAAGTCTCCCAGCTCCCTGCTTCTCCCTCTCTGTCAGCCACCTGCCCTCTTATCAAGACAGAGATGCACATCAGGGCAGCAGGAACAGCCTCACTCAGGCTGGGGCTAAAAGGCCAGCACTTGAGACACCAAGGCCCATTTCACACAGGCTGGGATGAGTCTTCTCTCTCCTCCTCTGACACATGGCCCGGGAAGACTAACCAAACTATCTCTGACAGACCCCAGGGAAGGTCAGATCTTTCAGACCACAGGCAACACATTAAAAACACATACAAAACTTTAATTAAATCACTGAACCATTATCCTGGTATTGTGTCCATGCACACTCTAACCAAAGGAATAAGGTCAGCCTGGAAATCATCAGGCTGAGTGAGCCACCAGGGGCCCTTGATATCTTGAGACTGAGGTTGGCTCAGCCCAGACCTAAGGCACTCAGTGTCCCCAGTGGTTGATTGAGGATTTCCTCAGGGATGTCTTCTGAAGCCTGAGGAGATCTGGGCATGCTCCTCAGCCCACCTTCCCCATCACCAGCATCCTGATGCCCTTGGAAATAGGTACGTGCAGACTCCCAGAGATGTTAGTGACCTGTCCCCTGGGAGGCAAAGTTAGTGGAATAATGCATCCAGGCCAAATAGGCTTCATGATGGACTTCAAGGAGGTGCCTCTTCCCTTTGGCCATCCTGGGCATATGTTTCTTTCCCCCACTCAGTACCCTGTACTCTCTTCTCTACCCTCTTAGTGCATGGAGCACAGACCAAGGACAACCCCTTGTTCCAAAAGAGTGACTGGCCAGAACTCACACCAGGATCCAGGAGCCTCATTTCTGGGCAGCAGGCTGTCCATGCCACCAGCCTGTTTAGGTTGACGTACAGCCTCTGGACATGTTATTTTCTTTTTCCACCAGAGTTTCTGAACTTAAGCTGAAGTATTACTAGCCTAACTCATCACTTGTTGATACTAACTTCTTCTCCCACTCATAAATCTCTCTCTGGAAACAAACGCCCCAACTGCTCCATCTCTGTCCCTTCCCAAGCCCCATGACTGGGTGACACAGCAAGCTGCCATGAGTGTGCATGTATGAGGATGTGTGTGTGTGTGTGTGTGCATGCATGTATGAGCATGTGTGTGCATTCGTGTGTGTCCGTGTATGTGTGCACACACTCTTCCACCACATCTTGCTCACTCCTAGCAGCACATCTGGAACCTCTGGGGGGTGCCCTGTGTACACACAGCAGTGCTCCCCAGTGACAGCCAGCAGGAAGGTGTACCCAGAAGCCCCACTTGGTACTACACACAGGTGCCCACTCCAGCCCTGATGCCATGAAAGCCCCCAGCCCCGCCATTCCCTCACCCTGCCTAGTGTGCAGGCCCTAAGGGACGTGTCATTGTTGACAGATCTAACCAGACCTCTGGATAACCAGTTCTTTTTTGTGTGTGTACTACACACACACACACACACACACACACACACACACACCATCTACCATCTTAACCATTTCTCAGAGTTCAGTGGTATTAAGTACATTCACATTGTCATGCAACCATCTATCTCCAGAACTTTTTCATCTTGAAAATTGGAAACTATATTCATTAAACAATATCTTTCCACTTCTCCTTCCCTTGGCCCAGGTAACCACTGCTCTGCCTTCTGTTTCTGAGTCCGACTACTCTAGATACCTAATGTAAGTGGTGTCATCCAGTATTTGTCCTTCTGTGCCTGGCATCTTTCACTTAGCATAATGTCCTCAAGGTTCATCCATATTGCAGCATGGGTCAGGATTTCCTTCCTTTCTTAGGATGAATAATATTCCATTGTATATGTCAACTGCATTTTATTCAGTCATCCAGTTGACAGGTTCTTTGATGCCAGGCCATGGAGCAAAAAGTTCTCAGTAATGGTGGTTCTCCCCACTTGACCTTCTCATTTAGGGGGTGTCTCAGTATAAGGGTCCAGCAGAGACCTCTATGCTCTGAGTTAACCTACATGCCAGGTAGCATAGGAGCACAGAAAAGAAGCCCCATTTTATTTGAAGAGAATGGTATCTTTTTGGGATCTCTGGTTGCTCCCTTCACTGCCCAGTGACAACTGAGCATCCTTGATGCCTACCCCTGTGTGGCATTCCCCAGGAGAAGTGCACCTGGCCCAGTCCTTGAAGGTTAAACAGGAGCTCAGTGCACTGAGGAATAATGAGGAGAAAAACATTCTAGGCAGAGGTACCTGCCAGTGAAGGGATGCCAAAATCCTGTCCCAAACCCCTCCCTACATGCCACCTTCTCAGGACCCTGAGAGAGAAATCTTCCCTGTACTCCCAGAGCTCTTCCCTGGGGGCAGGAGCCCTTGGTGACCTCAGAGAGCTCCTGTGTATGTGGCAAGCCTACCTTAGCACATGGCTTTGCGCTGTTAAGGCTCCATCTTTATGATCCATAGCCACCCTGCTGCTAGCTATATAATACACAGTCGGTAAAACATATAGATACTGTCAGCATAATCTACCTTCTGGGGGACTGAGATTTAGGGATCCTCCATTCATCACATTCACGCCTGCCTGCTCACGGGGGGAGCACACACTGTCCACTCTGGACTCCCAGGCCTTCTGAGGCTGGGCTCCCCGTACCCAACCACCTTCAACACCTTTCCTTAACTATTCCTCATCCAGTCAACAGGGTTAGCTGATACCAGGAGGGATCTAACGGATAAGGTACAAGTAAGAGAGAAAGTTGGGCAGCCTCCGAGGTGGAAGATGAAGCTTTCCAGGCACCCGGCCTGCTTCCAGGGGAGAAAAGCCAGGGAATGAGGGGGCCCATAGGTGCATGGCCCTAGACCCCTGCTGATGGCCAACTGTCAGCCCCAATGCTGTGAGAGTCTCCATGCTCTGAGAGCTCTGGAAGCAGGAAAAGAGAAGAGGGGGCACCTGACCTTCCAACATCCCCAGTCCTTGCCTAAGTGTGTGTCTCAGGGGATTGGGCAGAAACATGGAACTGATGTTGGGAGGCAGCACCAGGAGGTGTCCCAACACCAGGACAGGCCCTGGCCATCTACCCATAGCACAGCCTCTCAGTTCTGAGCTTAGCTTCCAAATCTGTGAAAGAGGAGCAAGGAAAGAAGTGCCTTCCCAAGGGAGCTGTGCAGAAAGGCAGCCATGGGCAACTGTATGTGAAAGAGCTTATAAACTCTGTAGTGGGCTGGAGGTGACCTGGAGGTCAGCACAGGGCTAGAGGGGCCAGGGCCAGGGCGCCAGGTTTCCAGGATATGGCCTCCCTGTGTGTGTGGCAAGTCTGCCTTCTCCAGGCCGCTGCACACTTGCACCTTTGTTTATCACACTGCTGCATGCCAATGTGCCTGCTTATTGTGGAGTCCAGTCTCAGCACAGCCTTGTCCATGGAGGGAGGAATCTGCTAGAAAAGCTGCCCCAGAGGCTGGTCAGTGCTCACCTCTCTCTTCCCCTTCTTTTTCAGGGTCTTGAATTCAGCTGAATCTTAAAACAAGGTGGTGGTGGTGGTTATAATTACTATTTTACTTTACATTATCTGACATTTTTAGTGTTAATTGTATGTAGGCCCCATGCTAGATTTTTCCATGGATTCCTTCATCTGATCCCAAAAATAGCCCAGTAAGAGTTACAGATAAGAAAACTGAGTCACAGGGGTATTGGTGCAGCTTCTGCTTTGTGTCAGGGCCTGGATTCTGTGGTGGGATCCAGAGGTACTTAAGTAAGACCTGGTGCCCCAGGGGAACCCATGGCCTAGAAGCTGGAGACAAACATGAAAAACAACAAGTGCACAGAAGGTTACAAGGCTGAACCTTCACTGCATGGACACTGAGTGCTCAGGCCTGGAGAAGAGCATGGCTGGGGAAGGCTTCAAAGAAGGAAGGGCAGCCTGAGGGCATAGAGCTCAGGATGGTCTCACCTAGTCAGCACCCTCACCCAGAACTACGTAGACATCAGCTCCAAGAGAAACTGAGACAGACAGCAGCCTGAACGACATGAGGGTGGGAAAGATGGTGCTATGGAGACAGACTAGCATTGGCTGCTTACACCCTCCCTGGAAGGTGTCTGAATGCCAGCATCACCCACAGTCTGAGAGGCTCTGCATGGCTATCCCAGTCCACCCTCACCATCGACCCTCAGGTTACCTGGCCTGCTTGGTTCCAGTCCCCAGGCCCTGGTCACATGCCCTGCCTGCTGGTCTGCAGGGATCTAATGGATGCCAAGTCAGTCACCATGTCCTGTGCCAGGCTCCATAATGTGGACCCTCATTGCAACAAGTGCTTGGCATCCACTGAGGCCAGCATTGGGCTTGTTTCATCCTCCCTGGGCCACCTCTGTAATTGAGGGCCAATGAGATGAGAGCTGTGCCCTCCCAGCTCCCAAAGCCCAGGATGCTAGGGTACCATGGTCTTTCTGGGTTCCAGACTGTTCTCTAACCTCAGCCTCAGCAGGGAGCAGACCATCCCCACTGCTGCTGCTAGGCTGGCAGAAAAGGAGGGTCATACCTGTGTGGTTCTTGACCGCTGTTCCACTAGCAACTGATGATTTGCTTGTCTTGTCCCACTAGCCCCTACTGTTCATCTTGTATTGGAATCTGCTGAGCCCTCCACTCCTATTCCCCTCATCCCCACTCAGGCAGGTACCTGTGGTGGCCTGACCCCATGAGTGTGTGCCACTTGGAGGCAAGGCCCCACCACACGTCCTGAGCTTCTCTGCACCTCTCACAGAGCTCACGAAGTATTGCGGCAAGCTGGGCAGGAAAGGCTCACCAGCATTTTTCTGTAACCATACGTGGAATCCAAGGCCGGACAGTATCCTGGTGCAACCTCGACCTGTACCAGGGTGATATGCATTGCCAGTTCTGCATCCCTGTCTCCAAGAGGGTGAGGTGAAGCCAGGGCAGGCAGAGGATATGGGGAGGTGTCCTAGCAACCGTGAGTGAGAACTCCAGTGCTCCCACAGCTCATGATGCAGAGGACAGAGGAGCTGTTCTGGATTTGCTCACAGCACAAACCAAGTATGTTGATTTGTGCTTCATGCAGGAGCAAAGATCCAATTCTGGGAGTTGGCAGAATCGGGAGAAGCACTGGGTCCAAACTTGGCACTCATATGCATAGCTGGGCACCACATACTGAGTGTCAGCAGGCTCCAGTTAAGGGGACCACTGCCCACTGTGCCCAGAACAGTCCCTGAGCATGTCTATTCCTGATGCATTGACTCCTGTTGTTTTATCACTTCAGCATGGTCTGGAGGGCCCTGTTTTTGGTAATAAAATACATGGTCACACCTACTCTGATGGATAGGGTCAAGGGAGGTGACTTAAGCACAGATGCCCAGTATAGGCATGCAGGCCAGGAGGAGGAGCCCTAGTTTCCACTGAGCCCAGTGAAGAGGTGGGAGCATGTCCCTGGAAGGCAGTCAGCAGTGAGCTTGGACCAGGAGAGGTGTCACAGCTGCGCTGCCTGGCCCCTGTGAGGGTCACTTCCACCTAGGGAGCAGGTCTCAGACAGACATGAGGCTGAGCCGCTGTCTCACTGGACCCAGGATGCCTGGACACTCAGTGCCCTGTGCCTCAGTTTTCTTCATCTGTAAAACATCAATAAAACTTTGGAATTACAAGGGTTTATTGATTAAATGAGATCACCAGTATGAAATCATTTGGGAAGTTACAGATCCCTATCGGGATGAGTCATTTTATCAGTAGTTTTTAGGGGAGGCTGCCCCCTACCCACAGCACCACAGAGAAGGTAAATTGGCCTTTCCACCTCTATGTTCTAGGATCTGGGGCCATTGGATGCCAAGGGCACACAAGGTAATCCTTCCTTTGAACAGAGACCCAATCATGGGATTCTCCAAAAGGACTCAGAAGCAATAACCAAACCCAGCCAAGGGTGTGTGTACATGTGCCCATGAACACATGTGCATTCATTCAGATGGTGTGCTGGCCATGAGCACAGATCTGCATTCAGGTGTGTGTGTGTGAAATAACTTGCTGCCCTGTTAAATCACTCTGAAGGGGTGCTGTATAGTTAGCTGACACAGCCTTGGTGACTTGTCAGAATGGAAGACTCAGTCCGGCCATTCTCCTGAGTGAAATTACAAATTCAGGAGGATGGGGAGCAGGGTATCTCAGTCACCTTTACCAGGCTGACATCTTCCCCAGTCAGTTTACAGAGGGTGGTAAGAGGTGAGAGGCCACAAACACCAAATTGATACTCAGACTATCACAGGATAAGGAGCTGTGACAGCCAATAGGGTCAGGTACACACGTACCATGCTGGGTGATGGCAGAGGTCTGGCAAAGAGGGACAGCAGGGGTCAGAGGCCAAGGTGAAGAAGCAAGGTTGCAGGTGGAAGGAAAAATAAGGGAGATGCTAGCTTGTGAGAGCCAGGCCTTGCTTGCTCTTTGGGCATCTTGACTCTAAATTGAGACCTCTTCTCTTGGGGCTGGCTCAGACACTGGCCCTAGATGGGAATGGGCAATTACCATCTGAATGAACCAAGTAGGTCTTCTAGCTACCAGAACTTCCCCAAGTAGTGCAGGGAGAGGAGAAGGCTCTGGATGGTAGAGGTCAGAGACTGCTGTGGACAGAAAGTGGATAGGAAACAGAAGAGGGTGCAGCTTGAGCAGTGGGCTGGGCCACATGGCAAAGAGCTTTGAATGCCAAGCTAAGTAAGTTACAGTCAGCAGGAGATACAAAAGGTTTTGAGTGTGAGCAAGTCAGTATGGGGGTGAGGGTCAGGCAGTGGGCTGGAATCTGAAGAAAGATCACAATGGGTGGCTGTGGGAGCAAAGATATGACCCAGACCTGTATTGGAGGGATCCAGCTCAAGGCCTAGGGGCAGACCAGGCCAAAGGAGCTGAGGCCCACCTTACGTGAAGAGGGGGAGGGATCCAGGGCATTTCTGGGATTTTTATATTGGCTGAAGATGGATGACAGAAAGAAGGAAGGGATGGAGAGCTGCTCTAGGAAGAAAGATGATACTTGAATCTTAGTCATGTTGTATTTAAGGTCACAGTGGAGTATGCCGGACAATAAAAGAGGCATAACAACTCCACACCGGAGATGGGGAAACTGAGGCTAAGAGAAATCAAAGGTAGTTATCAATGTCCTCACACTGTGTAAGGCCAATGTTAGCACTTGAGGAAGGGAGGTGTCCATTCTGACTATCCCAGCCACCCTTCCTCACTGCCTACTCCTTCAGGGGTGATATGGGGCTTTCAGGATCTGTGGCTCCCACCCTGCCTTCCAGCAGCCAGTTCAGCTGGAGGGAGTTGGAGAGAAGCAAGGCCAAGCAGATCCATCTCATGCCCCCTTCTGGGCTGTAAGTAAGTTTGGCAGTTGCAAATAGCTGCTTTTATTGGCACCAATCATGGGTCAGATAGTTTAAACTTACTTTGCCTAATTACCCTAACAACCCTAGTGAGGGATGCACTATTTTTATTCCCATTTTACAGCTGGAAAACCAAGGCCCAGAGAGATTACCTTGCCCAAGTCACACAGCAGAGGATGAAAGCCTCTAGTATTGTGCCCAGGGCTGTTGGCTCCAGGGCACAGGCTCTTAACTATTTGTCCAATTGTGTGCCACTCTTCTGGGCAGAAAAGAGCAAAGAAAGATGGGAGGGAGGCAACAGAAGGCCGTGACTATGGTTAGAACCTGCTGTTACCCTCGGGAGCTACAGGGGCCAAACAGGAGCTGAGGGTCCAGAGTGGAGACCAGGCCTCCTTGTTTTGGTGGACAGACTCTAAGGTGTCCTCCCTCCACTACATCTCCTGACTGCTACTGTTTGTCCTTTGTGTAACTTCTTCCCCTTTGGTGTGGATGGCACCTGTGACCACCCTCTAACCAGTAGTATGTGGCAGAAGTGATGGGATGTCACTCCCATATTTTGTTATGTAGGACTCTGTCCCATTGGCAGACTTGCTCTAGATCCCACCCCCCTCCCTTGCTGGCCTGATGGAGTAAGTATTTATATTGGAGAAACCTATATGGCAAGGAACTTCGGGCAGCCTCTAGGCATTGAGGGCAGTCCCAGACAACAGCCAGCAGGGAGAGTGGCCCTGAGTCCTTTGCCCAAAAGGCAGAGGATTCTGCCAATAGCTTGAGCCTAGAAGCAGGTTCCTCCCCAGTGAGCCCCCCAAGGAGAGTGCAGCCCAGACAGTACACTGCAACCTTGTGTGCTCCTGAGCCACAGAAACTGAAGAGAGTAGACGTGTGTCATTTTAAGCAGCTAAGTGTATGAAGACTTGCTAGGCAGCAGTTGACCTTCCCTTCAAAATGCTGGCATGGCTGCCAGAACAGGCCTGGGGCAAGGATGGAAAGATGACATGGAAGGGAAGGTAAAGGAGGTGAGGGTGGTGGCACTTTGCAGGCCCAGAGCCCTCCCTGGGCCCCAAGTCCCCAGCCAAATGCAGAATGCTATGCTGGAAGCTGGGCCACAGGGCTCTTCGGACTGCTCCCCAAAGTCCCACACTCCAAAGTGTGACCCTTACTGCAGGGCTCTGTGGCCATGTGCAGCAGTTTGCCTGACTTGTACTCTCCATTGTCCTGCCAGTGATTAGCACACACCTGCGGAATGCCTTGCCCACCAGCCCCCTACAGTCAGCACTCACAACTTGCCACATGCTAGCTCTTCAGGGGGGTGCCCATGGGCCTGGCCGGCCAGTACCCAACTCTCCACAACCCTCTGTCAGGCATATGTCCTCCAACTAGCTGTCTCCCTGGCCACTGCACCCTCCCTGCTGTCCCCACTCTTGAAGGACCAAGCTGGGGTCATCTGTGTGCTTGGGCCCCAGCCTAGGCCAGCACCAACTGATAGTAGCAACTAATGTCCCCACAAAATGAAGCATTTGATTTTTTTCTCTAAGAGCCTCCTGCCTGGAGGCTCTGGGATGAGTGGATGCCTCTCTGCCTGAAGCCCACAAGCTACATGATTCAGGGAACTTCAATGAAACCAGCTGGGGCCAATCTCTTGTTCTGTTTAACTTCCTGCAGTGAACCAGAATGGACTTTACCTTGCAGAATACCACACACAAAACCAAACCCCAATTTTCATTTCTTACTGATTCATAATCCAAATTGAGTTGAAAGGCTGTTTCAGAAAAAACAAAAAAAGAAACAAAGGAGCTACCTAAAACAAACAAACCATGAGTTGCATTTTCTGACACTGTTGGGCTGGAAGAAAACCAAAGCATAAAAGTGTGCTTTAAGCCAAGCCTGAACTGAACTAATACTTCCTCTGCCCAAGCCCTTGGCTTGGTTTTCCTAGCTAGAAAGGAACAAGACGGTGCAAGATCTGGAATCTATGCCACTCTTCCTATCGGAAGTATCCAGGAGTGAGAGCCAGCAGTGGCCAGGCCCTGAGGCAGGACAAACCTCCCCAGAGCCTGGGTCTTCCTCTCCTCAGCACCACACCATGAAAGCAGGGTGAGAGAGCCCCTTCCTGGGACACTCAACCTGACCACAAGGAGGGCAGGCCAGGACTGGGCCCCCACAAGCTCAGGAAGCTCTGTCCCTGGGGCAGAAGTGCCAGATGGGTAAGCCAGGAGGCAGCACCAGGCCTGCAGGAAGGGAGGCAGCGTGGGCATGCGGGGCACACTGATTGAGAGTCCAAAGGCTTGAGCATGAACTCTGCCAGAGGCTGACTCTGGCAGCGACCTTTGGCCAATCACACAGCCTTGGTTTCCTCATATGTAAAGTGAGTTTTCCTGCCTGCTTCATAGAGCTATTGTGAAGATCAAAGGAAAATGAATCCTGTTGGCCCAGCATAGGGCTGTTACTGGGAAGGCTTGCAGTTCCAACCAGGTGTCCCACAGTACCTTCACTTCTTCTGAGTGGAATGAGTGGTGGAACTCCCATCCCTCCCTCCAAGTCATGGGGGAAAGGGAGGAGGAAAAGGATCAGGAGGCCTGGACAAAGACGCTACTTGGATACCTCCACCATGAGTGTTCTGGGGGATGGTGGGTGGAGAGAGGCCAGTGCCTGTGTCCTGTTCCCCAGCAGGAGCTGGTGGCTGGAAGCCAGGGCCAGGTTTGGGGATGGAACATGGGGGTGGCCAGGGGTGGCAGAAGACTGAGGCTGGGTTAATGAAGTATGGATTGACTGGCCCAGGCAATGATTAGCTCTGGCATTGGGCTTTTCCTGAGCAACGGCAGCAGAATCAATACTAATCCCTTGATCCCATTAGGGACTCTTGCAGGTCTCTGGGACAAAGTCTGTGACCCTCTGAGAGAGGCACTGTCTGGGGCTAGAGGGTAAAGCTGGAGCCTTGACCAGCATCCTTCCCACTATCTTCTTGTAAAACTTCCCCACTTTCTGCCTCCTATTACCACATCCCTGCTCCCATGCTCAAAGGTCTGGTGCCTTCCCTAGCCATCCTAGCTTCCCCATCCCCCTCTGACTACCCCAACCTCCTTCTGGGCCCCCAACCAGTGGAGCTGGTTATGCTTCTGCATGGGGAGGCTTCAGCATCTGCCTCATCAGCCCCAGGGGGACTCAGGCTTCCAGATGACAGAGGATGGCTTCACACATACAGCAGAAGCTCTCCTAACCAAGCCTTTCCTCAATTGGCTTAGCATAGTACTGATGCTCTCCATTCCATTTGTAAAGCACACTAACAGATGCGTGTGCAAGCATAATGCTGGACCTCCCCTCTGGTGTCCCCCCTCCCTGTGCTTATACTAGCCAAGCTGCATACTTGCTGAGAGTCCATAGTGTTCCCAAACAGTTTACAATGGGCATGCTTGCTGTCACCATCATGGGATATTATACAAACCATGAAACATGAACTGGAAAGAAATAAATATGAAATGAATCATCAATAGAATCATCAATATGAAATGAAAACTTAAGTTGAATGCTCTCAAAGGACTCCATAAGATGCACCTAGGGAAAAATTCTCAAAATTAGGTGAGGATTGGTTGGAAAAGTCATAAAAACTTTAAAGCATACTGCACTTGAATTGTTCACCAAGTGTCCTTCAGGTCTCAGACTACTTCAAAGAAACCCACACTGGAGGTCACAGGTAGGGCACTATGGTGTGGATGACGTCAGAAAGGCAACATGGGACTCACCTCAACTGTCCCTTGGCCCAAGAAAGAGCCTCGGCCCTGTGTCAAAAAAGCAGAAGTGCTGCAAGCTACCCAGTGGTGGGTGGTTTGGGTTTGTGAAAAATGACCACATTATTGTGTAGTAGTGGGAAAACATCATTTATTGAGCTCTTAGCTATTTAAAAGTTGCTTAAGTTGAAATGTGTATTCTGTGTGTGCATTTTGAAGGACTCTTCACTTTAATGGATTCCTTTGACCAACTGACAAATGATGTCAGTCTTGGATGGTTTCTGAGTTTGTTTGTGACTAGTCTCCATCACACACACACACACACACACACACACACACACACACTCTGCAACATTAGAACTCATCACACATCACCCTGAGTGATGTTGTGGGAGCCTCACAGACACCTGTGTAAAGTTCCTCCTCCTTCTGGGCTGCGAGATGCTGGAAGAAAACCCTTGCCTCCCTCCCCCATGCTGCTGCATTGCCCATAGAACCTAACACAGTACTTGCCTACTACAGATGCCAAGTTAATATTTGTTGAATCTGATTAAATAAGCCTCCTCTTCAGCAACTAGGGGCATTGATGAGGTTTTCATCTGAACACCTGTAGGCTCAGAAGGAAACTTTCCTTGCATTTAGAATCATCCAGCCTTGAAGCCAACATGGATCTAGCTCTGCCACCCCAGGCCCAGCATCTCCTGTCCAGCCTGACTGGCTCTGTCCCCAGTCTTGGGCAGTTCCATCTGAGTTCCCATACCCAGGGAACCTAGTTCTCACACACAACCTATGACACCCTAAAACCCATAGACAAATTCCTATGTCTTTCCAGACATGGCCAATCATCATAGCTAATTGGTCCTTAAATCATGACTACGTTCCATGAAAAGTTGCTAGGTTGACTTCCAGCCTTGAATGCCTACATGACCCCCACTATTCTCATATAGAACACTTCTTCATCTTCATGGAGGCCTGTTTCAACCTCACATTGCTAAAATGGCAAAACTAAAAATTCATTAGAACTGTCCCAATCCAGCCTCCGTATTTTAAGATGAAGGTGGAGGCCAAGGAGGGCAAGCAATGGAACCCAGTCCCCCAGTGAAGGGGGACACTGTCCACTACCCAGAGCACTGTCCAGGCCATTGCTACCCCATCTCCCTACCACTGCCTCCAAGTGCTCTGCTTTTGTCGCCAAATGACCACCCCCCACTCGACCTTATATCCTCCACCCACATCACAGCCTTTGTGTCCAGTGAAGGCTTCTGAGGGCACCAGGAGGGTGGAAGGGCCTCTACATATCTGCACTTACTGGGGGACAAATGACAATTGAGGTTGCTCACAGATATGAGTGACAAGTATCAGGTGGGGAATCATAGCCCCACCAGGTCCCTGCAGTTTCCTGTCAGCCACCCCTCGCAGCCTCCACCCAACACTTCCTCAAATATCCCATTCTCCCTGCTCTTGCCACCTCCTCTCTGCTGGCCTCTGGGGTGTGGCCAAGCCCCTGCTCCATCTTCATGTTGATTCTTCTGCCCTAGCCAGCAAGGGCCCAGAGCAATTCTGGGGTCTGAACCTGTGACCACAGTCTAGCTACTGCCTTTCCACCAAGGCACAGGCAGAAGCAGCAGGCTGTGGTGAGGAGGCCACCCTTGCAGTCCCGTCTACAGATCTGCAATAGGGGTAAGTGCAGCCCCCAGCTGCCTCCCCTGCCCCCAGCCCCATTTCCCATAAACCTGCCCCCTGCTGGCTAGCTGGCTTTCTCTAAGCCTGGGGGCTCTCTCTGTGCTGCTTAACAACTGCCTGGTAATTAGCTCCACGATTTTGCTACTATGCTTATAATAGCCTCCATTAAAGTTATGGGGTTTTCAAGCCATAATGGCTTCCAGAGTAATTAATGCACAACTGGGGTTTATTGCTAAGTTTATTTTTAGAGCTTTTCTCTCTCATCCCATCCTCCCTTTCCTTTCATAGATGTTTTGACCAAAAAGACTGGATGGGATCAGAACGGTCTCTCCAGAGCCCTCATGTACACTTGACTGCATCCTTCCTCACCCCAAATCTGCTTCCTGCTCCCACCTCCAGGGAGCTGCTGGGACCCCACAGAGCAGACAACTTTCATGGAGGAGTGTGGCTGTGAAGCAGTTCTTGGCCAGGGCCTGTGTGTGGACCTGTGGTTACCCTGCACCTGAGCTGGATTCTAGGCTCTTGAGCCTGGAACCTCTCTTCCCACACTCCTGCCAACAGCATAGAGCCAAAGGGCCTGGACTTATGTCTGGGTCAACCATGACCTTATTGATTGCAACTTCAGACAAGTCACTGATCCTCACTGGGCATCAATGATTTCCTTGTGAAATGGGGTTACAACAGCACCTATGGCCAGTGGTCCATGAGGATCGAACATGAAGTATTGAGTGTCATTTCTGGACACCACCAAGTGCTACATAACAGCTTGTTATTACTAATGACAGCCCAAGCAGACAAGCAGGAATTTGAGCAGGTGCAAGAGGAAAGAGACTTGGGATAAAGAGGCTGCCCATTAAAAAAAAAGTATAGATGCAGGCACCTGCACCATGAGCAGGCTGGATATGCACGCAACAAACTGTCATGGAGCTTGCCTCTCTGTTACTTTCTCCATCCTGGAATTAGGACCCTCCCCAAGATGAAGGACATTTGGAAAAGCTCCTTTTTCAGTCACTAAGAACCCAAAGGAAATCTCCCAGCTAGACCTCTTAGAAGCTCCCTTGTCTTCCATCAAATGTGGCCTAAGATGGCCCAGCCAAACCAAGCCCCTGACTCAGCCCTTTGCAGCCTAGTCAGTGACCTTGGAGTGGGGAAATTGGGCTGGGGCTGAGGGTGGCATGAGGTCACTCCATTTCATCATACTTAGTACATGAGATCCAGACAGGCCTCCTGGGGTGGACACTGGGCTCTGTCACCTGGAGGGGCCATGAAAGAGGAGTTTGTAGGAGACACAGCACGTACCCCAGAATTATTCTCCCTGGTCTGTGTCCACATCATTTGTCCCTGCCAGTAACATTTAACCTCAGTGGATCTTCCATTTCCCTGAGAAGTTGGGGTAGCCTGTTTACCTCCTGCCTACGAGGAGACAGTGGAGGCAGAGCAGGCCCCTGGTGGTAAGTGGTTGGCTGCAACATGCTGACTGACCCTGGAAACCACAGTGCTCTTTACTGGAAGACATAACTGGTTCCTCCACAAGGTGACAAAACTATTTGGAGAGAGGACTAGACAAGGACAGAGAAACACACTGTTTCCAAATCTGGGATTGGGAGGTGGGGGGCAAAATTCTCCTTAGCCATGGCTCCTGATGCTGCCAGAGATGGAAAGCATGTGCTACCTGGGGCTGGATTGGGCAGCTGGCCTCTCTAAGGGATGTCACTGCACAGTGCTGGACACTAGAAGTGGTGAGCATGCCAGGACCAGCCATGGACTTCCCAGGACTGACATTTCCCCACCCCCTTTGCAGATCCCATCTGCATCTTACACAGGGTTCAGCAGAGAAGGGACAAGGAAGGCAGAGAATAGGATCTGACAGTTTCCATGGTGGTTGTGAGGGCTCTGTGTGTGCTCTCTTTGTCACACAAGACAACAAGCCCCAGAGAAGGATGCTGCTGACGGACCCTCTGCAGAACTGAGAAGAAATTCAAGCAGGCTTACCCTATTCACCGAAGGGGTGTCTCTCCCAGGGCTCCTGTTGCTGCTATTTTGAGTTCCGTCTCCTCAGGGTATGGCAGCCCCCACAGGGACCATCTCTTCACCTTGCTGATACCCAAGCTATGCAGAATTCATGAGAATTTCCTATTGACATGGACAAAGAGAAGGCACTTGCTGCATGTACTCCCAGGGCCTGTCCCCAAAACATCTCCTGTTGGCCCTCACCCCAACGCCTACCCCTTTATCTAGGCTATGAAGAAACCATCTGGACACAAACGTGGACACCAGAGTAGCCAATGCATCTTGACCACTCAGTGTATGTATATATATATATATATATATATATATATATATATATATATATATACATACATACACACCAGGCACCATTCTGTGGCTTTTGTGAGGTTAACATTTGATTCTGAGCCTTGTGACATAGGTAGTGATAGTACCCTATTTCATAGATGAGAAAATAGAGGCAGAAACAGTTGCCATAACTTGGTAAAGGGCATATGGCTTGTTGGTGGCAGAGTTGGGGTTTAAACCAAGACTTGTGTGTCTGAAAGCCGTGCCCTTAACCTCTGTGCCCTGCTGACTCATGTAACTGGGCAGCACCCTGTCCCCATGCCTGTGGGGGACAGAGGCTGGCCAAAGCAGTCCTCAGGGAGAAGGCAGTGCAGGCTCCACTATGAAAACGCCAATGCTGTGAGCCCTGCAGCCAGGCCCTGCCCTTCTGGGCATCTCTCCCCCCACCCCCAGGTCTCTGGCCATCCTGTTCTGCTCTCTCTTGCAGGTGTCCACTTCACAGGGTTCCTGATTGTGCCCCTGGACAGCCACCCCTTTGCAGTCTCCGGTCTGGCTGGACTCTGCAAACCTGCTTCCGCAATGGGTGGGTTGTGAGCACTGGTAAGACCTGCTAGCCAACATTCGGCTTCTCTGCTCTCCCTGTGCCTGGCCTGAGCAGCCCATTCCTGTTCTTTTCTCCCCTGTGCTTGCCACTGTCTGCTGCCGTCACCCCTGGGGCCACCCTTCTCCTGACCTTGCCGCCACTCAGGTAACGAGGAGCTGTGGGCCCAGCCAGCCTTGGAGATGCCGAAAAGACGGGACATCCTTGCGATCGTCCTCATCGTACTGCCCTGGACACTGCTTGTCACCGTGTGGCACCAGAGCACCATCGCGCCTCTGCTCACCGCACACAAGGGTGAGCCCCTCAACCTCTTGCCCTGGCCCCAGCCAGGCTTCTGTAATAAGAATGACCACAGCTGACGCTGATGGAGTTCGTATTTTCATTTACTAGGCAGTTGGGAAGAGCCATAGGATGATCAAGGCCAATGACCTTACCTTTTGGGGGGTCTTGCTCCCTTTCAGAATCTGATGAGTGCCAACACACGCATGCATGCACAGATACACATACACGTACACAGAGACACACATGCAGAGAAACACACAAAGGCACATATGCACAACTCTGCATCCAGTCTCAGGACATGTAAGGACTGGTTGCTTTCAGCTGTGAATGGGGAGGGATGGATGGACAGGGTTTTTGGCCTGTGTTTTAAAACCATTCAGGGAGAGCATATTATTTTCTTCTCTTTTCCTGCTTGGGCAACCCTGATCCTACCTAGTGAAAATAGACCTGGAAAGAGAAAAAGTCCCACAAAGCACTCGTGGATGAACAGACTAGAACCAGTTTCTCCTGGCTCTGAGTCCAAGGCTTTCCCTCCCACCAGGTTGCCTTTCCTTCTCACACTGGGCTCCCTTTACTCTTCTCGCTTCTATCTGCCCCATATCTGGCCTGCCTCCTCATTCCTCAGTCTTTCATCTCATGCTCTTCTTTCCCACCCAACCCATGCATGTACAGACTCAATACTGTAGGGCAGCAATTCTCCTATTGAAATGCACATCATATTACATGGGGGACATGATAACATACACAAGTACCCAGGCCCATCCCAGAGAAAGAGAGTATGGCTCTGTGTTAGGGCCTATAAATCCATGTATGGCTCATAACCCTGGGTGATTTGGATGCAGGCAGTAGCCAAGAATCATAGTCTGAAGCCAGGCTGTTTCACAGTTACACAGTGGGGCCTGCTCAGCCCCAGCAGTTCCTGAAGCTTCCATGAGGAATATTTTCCAGGCTGGAGATTGCAGAATTCCCACTGCCCCATGCTGGGCACTTAGAGCCTCTCCTGACATTTATCCTCCAACATCTCTCTTTAATGCTCATCATTTGGAATTGTTATCCTACAACTACATCATTCCAGAAGGTTTAAAGCTACAATACACCAAGTGACATAATATCATGTAAATTCCATTCTTGGCAAAGCTCTAGAGTCAGAGGTGTCAGAATGTTTTGCTAAGCACTGATGCTGCTGCCTGAGGATAGGGAGCTGGCTTTCTGTGTCCTCAGAGTATGTCAAGATGGGCTTAAAGAAAGCTGCAATGAAATAATGTCAGGAGCACCAGGAGGCCTTTGTGACTCAAAGGTTGCAGAAGCCCTGAAGCCAGCACTGTGGCCCGGTCAGAATGCATGGAGAACTTTCCCAGGGCCCAGACCAGTCTGTTTGGCGTGATTTGAATGGAAGAAAGATGGGGGAAATGGCTCTAAATCTTCCTTCCCAGTATTCAGTTTCCAAAACTTCACTGACTACAGGATGAATTAACCCTTATATCAATTTTGGTCAGAATCCCCATCACCTATCTCTCTTTCCTCCACCTTGGTCTGTTTTCCAAGTTTGACCTAAAACCCCTCCAAAAAGTCACCTTTGATCAACAGAGGCTGAGCTAGTCTTCTACACCTGCATTCACACACCAGGGGGCATGGTATTCCCCACTGCATGTCTTGTGCCCTTGGCCTGTGTGAACACCCTAAGAGCCTGGAGCTGGTCATCTTCTGGGTGCATCTGTACCTCCTCCCGGAGCCCAGTGTCAGATCTAATACATGAACTGCACACACTCCATGTGCTAATGTCAGTGATGGGAAGTAGGGGAGGTGACAGAATGGCTGATTCCCAGCATCCTCCCTGGAACCATACTTCAACCCAATCACAAAAATGCTTATTGCATCCTTTCTCTAGGTACAGGAAGCTATGCAGAAGTAGGGCTGGCAACTGTCCTCCTTTTAAACATGAGGAAATGATAACAACTGCCTGGCAGTGTTCTGAGTCCTTTACATATATTGACTCATTAATCCACATAGTAACTCAATAAAATAGATGCTACTATTAGCTCCATATTGCAGTTGCTAAAATTGAGGCACGAGAAGTAACCTGCTCAAAGGCATAGTTAGTGCCAGAACTGGACAGGGTATGAGCCCAGTGTTTGGATTCCTAGGTATGTCCTCTGACCATTCCCATCTCCTAGGTATGTCCTCTGACTATTGCCACCTCCTGCTGAGATCGTGTAAGAGCAGTGAGGGCCACACAGTTTTTCACACAGAAAGACTTGGAGAGCAGGGGCTCAGTAAAATCAATACCAATGACCCTGATTTGTCCTCTTGACAGGACTGCTAGCCTTACTAATGAGAAAAATGTCCAGGATGTAAGAAAAAGCTTGGTAATAAGAGCTGCCCCAACTGAAACAGGTTGCCTTCAGGAAGGAATGGGTTCCCCATGCCTGTGAGTGTTTTACCAGAGGCCAGACCTCTTCAAAATTCCACTGCCCCTGATGGTGTCCTTGGGGAGATATGTATAAACACTAGCTGGATGCTAGCACAGTTGGGGTCAGTGGTACAGTTAGTCTCCCAGATGTTTGAATGAGTGTCTAGAAAGTGCAGATCAGGAGTTTGACATCAAGCAGAAGAAAAGCTAAAGCAAGTGTCCACTCTGTCTTTTTGTATAGGTCAAAATTTAAGAACATCTAAAACCACAAACAACAGGTTCAGGATTCAAAATTATCTTGGCAGCTATAGGCATAACCCTGGAAGAAAACGTGGTAGTTAAGCATGAAATTCTGCACCAAGATTCATAAACAGGAAGGGAGAGAGAGGCTTGAGTAGAGGGTTTATGAAAAATTGGGCTGAGCTAACCTCACACTTTGTGAGATCCACAGTGTGCTGCAGCTAGGAAAGCACTAACACTGGGGCATTGTGGCATTTACACCACTGCGGGTGGCAGTGCTGCCCTGCTATGCAATCCCAAGGAGATGGGGGGGGGGGGGTGGGGAGCGGGGGCCGCAAGTGCAGTCAGCTCTGGCCAGATGGGGAGAGCACTAGGGTGGGAAGCGTCAGGACACTTTGTCATATAAAACCCAACACATTTAGGAAGTGAGAAAGCAGTCTTGGAATTTGGCCAGCCACACTCAAATAGCCACAGAGCTGTCAAATATGAGAAGGAGGAAGAGGTTATTTCTGTCATTTCGGGAGTCAGAACTGGGAAAATGCCTGAGAGAATTCCAGGGATGCAGCTTTCTCGGTTACCTGTAAAAGCTAGAGCCCAGGCAGGTTTCTGATGGGATTCCTGCAGAAGGAGCAGTGGGGAGGTGTGTCTTAGCAGGGTGGGTGACATCCTGCCCCTTACCTGAGGCCAGAGCCAGGCCTGCACGGCCCAGCCACACACCGTGTGTCTCCCAACCCTACAGATGACGGTAGTGACCCCCGGCGCGACATGCCTCAGGGCGCCGACCCCAGGGAATACTGCATGTCCGACCGCGACATCGTGGAGGTGGTGCGCACCGAGTATGTGTACACGCGGCCCCCGCCGTGGTCCGACACGCTGCCCACCATCCACGTGGTGACGCCCACCTACAGCCGCCCAGTGCAGAAGGCCGAGCTGACACGCTTGGCCAACACGCTGCTGCACGTGCCCAACCTGCACTGGCTGGTGGTGGAGGATGCGCCGCGCCGGACGCCGCTGACCGCGCGCCTGCTACGCGACACGGGCCTCAACTACACCCATCTGCACGTGGAGACGCCCCGCAACTACAAGCTGCGCGGCGACGCCCGTGACCCGCGCATCCCGCGGGGCACAATGCAGCGCAACCTGGCCCTGCGCTGGCTGCGGGAGACCTTCCCGCGCAACACCAGCCAACCGGGTGTGGTGTACTTCGCTGACGACGACAACACCTACAGTCTGGAGCTCTTTGAGGAGGTGTGGGACGGGGCAGAAGGCTGGGAAGGGGTGGGAGGATGCTGGTGAGGGGCCTCTGGTGTGGGGGCCCTTTGGTATGGGGGCCCTTTGGTATGGGCACAGAGGGAAACAGTGGGGTGGGGTGAGCAATGCCTGCTGGGGTGTCAGTGTAGACTGCAGGCAACCCGAGAAGGGATGGAAAAAACTCATTGCAGACTTCTGCAGTCACCCCTGCCTCAAGGGAAGAAAGCAGAGGATGTAGCTCATAGAACAAAGTCTTGGCCTTAGAGGCATGCCCTCAAGTGGTATAATTTTATGTGCAATAATTTATCTTTGGGACTTGGGAGTCATTGGAGTCTGGGCAGGGGAAGGAGTCATTTCAGACTCTACATTGGGAAGACAGAGGTTTTTGCAGGAGGAGAGAAAGCTAGACTCCAAGTCTTGTGGAGAAGAAGCATTTTAGCTGGGGTGAGCGTCAGGCCTTGCTTTTGGCAAGGCAGTTTCCTCTGTAGATGCCTACCATGGAGGATGCATCTGGAGATGGGGCTGGGCCAGATCCCCTGGTATGGCTTCAGATGGCCTGTGTGTGTAGAGTTAATTGATTTCCCCTTCTCTGGGGACAGGCACCACTCCCTATCAGCAGTCCCATGTGTCCTGACTCTGGATTCCCTCTTGTAGATGCGCAGCACCAGGAGGGTGTCTGTGTGGCCCGTTGCCTTCGTTGGTGGCCTTCGGTACGAGGCCCCACGGGTCAACGGGGCTGGGAAGGTGGTCGGCTGGAAGACAGTGTTTGACCCGCACCGACCATTTGCAATAGACATGGCTGGGTTTGCAGTCAACCTGAGGCTCATTCTACAGCGTAGCCAGGCCTACTTCAAGCTGCGTGGTGTGAAGGGAGGCTACCAGGAAAGCAGCCTCCTCCGAGAACTTGTTACCCTCAATGACCTGGAGCCCAAGGCAGCCAACTGCACCAAGGTAAACCCTCAGCAGAACTGGCAGGTATAACGCAAGCTTTTCCCAGCCCATCCAAACACTCCCAACAGGTCAGAGGGAAGGAAATAAAGACCTCAAAACTGCACTGCAAAGGACCAGCCTAGAGCCATGCCTTCCTAGAACACCCTCCCAAGAAGGTAGCTTATACCCAGTCAGGCCATCATGCTAAAATCAAGCACAGAAATGGAGAGGGTGGCAGTCAGTAAGGAAGACCAAGGGTTGCATCCCCTCCCAAACCTCAAAACAGCTAGGCTCCAGACATGTGTGAACACATATGCATGAACGTGTTCATGCCAAGGTGCATGCACACACATGCCTGCATGCACGTGTGTGCACACGCACACACATACACACTGCTTCTAGTTTGGACTGCTCCAGCGAGGGCCAGGACTATACACTTGGCTGAGCCGAAGTCTCTTGAAGAAATGTCTCCCTCTCTAGAGAGACCCATCAAAAAACACAGGGGAAGATGAGAAGTAAGAGGAAATCTTGGGACTTATTTGTCTATTTTCTGTAGCTGCACACTTTGTATTTCCAACAGATATTTTGAATGCATTATATGTACAAACAGCAAGAATCAGGAGGCAGGTAGAAATAAAGAACAAGGACAGAACGGAGGGGCAGCAGAAGTACTTGTAAAGTGTGGGAGGGACCTGGGAGGGGGTAAGGTGAGGTTAGGGGGGGACCTGCTCCATGTTGTTTTGTGTCTCTGGACACACAGATCCTGGTCTGGCACACACGGACAGAGAAGCCGGTGCTGGTGAACGAGGGGAAAAAAGGCTTCACTGACCCCACTGTGGAGATCTGAGCCCCAGGCTACAGGTATGGCAGTGACAAGGGTAGACAACACACTGGGCAGGGGCACCCCAAGTGTGGATGTGGAACAAGTCTGCCAAGGCTTTTCCTCTTGGTTTTTAATTGTGGGAGGGCAGGGCAAATACTTCAAGAGTGGAAGAGACATAGCTGAAGTCCCCTTCTCATTGTGCTGCCTAGAAGTTCACGGGAGCCAATTTCCCCTGCACAGCTGGGTCCTTCTGCCACCAACTCCTTTGAAGGTCTCACCTTCTAGACACAGCCTCATGACAACTTCCTGTCATTACTGCTGTTATTGTGGCCATGACACCAGTCCCATTGCAAGGCATTACTATGTGGACTCTTTCTCCAGGCTTTGTCTTCCCCTGTGGGTTCCTCTTCAGCCATGCTGCTGTGGCAGGGACCCCTCACTCTCCTGCTTCCACCTCATCAAGCACCTCCAGGTGTCTCTTAATAGCAACAGTGTAGCACATTGATGAAAGCATGGACCCCAGAGCCTAGTTCAGGCTCCAGGCCTACGACTTTTCATCCTTTGACCTTACTTTCTTTCTCTAGGCCCCAGTTTATTGACCTGTAAAATGGGTTGTTAGGGGCACCAAGAACAATCTTTGGTACATAATGAGTGTTATGTAAGTGTTGCTACTTTTATTTAATTCTTTAAAACTTTCTATTGAAGTAGGCCACAGGATCTATCTACATTTTAGAGGTAAAGAAAGGGTGTTCAGAAAAGCTAAATGAAGTGAATTGTGCCAGCTGTTTGTCCAAGTCAGGAAATTTATGGGCTTTTCTATAATATCATCCCAGAGGTGGGAGCTCAGACGGTGGGATACACATCTGTCCTCTGGCCTCAGAGTTAAGCTTCAACTTCTATATCATGTTGGCAGCTACCCTGCCCACAGGAGACCATGGGGTGTCAGTCTGCCTGTTTTGTGCCTTGAACAAAAATATCAGCTTGAACAGTGCCACTGAAAATGCATCTGTACAGAGCCCCATCCCCTACCTCCTCACCTGGTCACTGGAAGGACCTGCCCCCACCTGCCTCTCAATAAGGGATTCACAGAGGACCCTAGGGGTTGGGCTCTGTGGAGCTCCTGGGTGAACCCTGATGGGGGCTCATGATTGAGCAGTTTGGCCAGACTGGCTGCCCCTCACCTGCCTCCCTGCTTAAACGCCTCACCCATATTCTTCTCCCCTTCACAGGAGCCTCCTTCTCAAACCCTGTTCCTGGCCTTCCATCCTCTCCCCATGGCTGATGGTCCCTCCGAGGCAAACTCCTAAGGAATCACCATCACCCTCCTTTCTATACTGGGGGCTTCAGAGAGAGCCCAGCCTGATGCCGGGACAAAGGACGGAGAATCAAAGCACAGAAATCCCAGACCTGTTGTTATCTTCCATCCAGTATGACCAGGGGCCCAGCTGCTAGCCAAGTCACGCCAACCAGCGAACCGGTGCCCCAGCATGCCTCCCCAGAGCTTCCTGCACTGACAGGGCCTGACGGAGCAGATTCAGTGGGCACCTAAGCCCTGGAGTGATGCCAGGCTGGGAGAGAGGTGAAAAGACCCCAGCTGTCAAGTGCAGTGTGGCCTTGCCCGGCTCCCTGCTCCTGGGGCCCAGCACGACTGCACAGGCCACCTGGCCAGGGAATTCTGAAGACCAGAGAACAGCCCCCTGCCCAGGCATCAGGAACACTGCCCCGCCCTGTCCTTGGAGAGCTGCTCTCAAGTAGACATACCTCTGTGGCTTTCCTCTGGTTCCCGTTTCCAGAGCATAAGGCTGTCTTTGATCCCAACAGGCAACCACCCTGCATGAGGGGAGCCTGGGCCTACCATCAGGCTCCCCCATACCTCAGGCTTGTGGTGGGAGTGGAGTCCCTTACTCCGGGCCCACATCCCTCAAGCCTGCTCCTTCCAGCACAGGGAAGGAGGTGGGCCCTCGAGCCAGCACAGGTCATGGACTGACCTGGACTAAGATCATGTGGGCCCCTGTCTAGACACTGTCTCCCCACTGCCCACTGGGCTCCACGGCCTCTTGCTTGGGCTGGGACTGGGGAGGGCAGGAGCCCTCTTTCTGGAGCTCTTGAGAACCACAGACCTCAGGGGCTGAAGTGAGCCAGGGGTGGGCAAGGCAGAAAGAGGCGGGAGGCAGGGGCCATCCAGTACTCCTTCCTGCCCCTGTTTAAGGGAGGAAGGGGCTTTGGGTTAGCAGAGGGACTTGTGGAAAAGGGGCAGAGATCATTTGGATCCTGAGGGGAAAGGAGACCTGAGCACACATTACTTTGGAAATCATTCTATTGTAAACACAAAATGGAAACAAAACTCTCCCTTCTCCCTGAGTTGGGAGCATGAGAACAAGCCTGCTGCTTGTTCCCTCTCCCCCCACCCCCACCCCTGAGGAAGAACAGTGTGCATGTGTTACTTCCCTGTACCTGGAGGCTACTGACAGGGACAGCCCTCTGCTGGCTATCACTCATGCTCCTGAAAGTTGGAAGCACAATTTTCCTCCCAACTGGAGGAAAAGGAAAGGCCTGAGCCTACTGAAGAGGTGTTTATTTTTTAACGCTAACAGCCCCCACTCCATTTAAACTCACAGGACCGGTCTGAGGACCGCTAAGAACCCACTCCTGGGTGGGTGGGTAGGATTCAGTCCAGCAACCTAACATTCAAAAAATAGCATTGGCTGCCTATTTTGAAATGGATTTAACTTCCCACAGCATTCGTGAAACCATCCGATGGGATCATATCCCTGAGAACCCTGAGCCACCTTGCAGGATATTCCCAGCCTCTTACACTTTCTATGGTGGCTCTGGAAATCAACCCCTCAGAATCAAGTGGGGTGTCATGGGAGGGGAGGGAGGAGGTGTGCACAGGGCACCCACCAAATGAGTGAATTCATGCCCAGGCACAGCACTGCCTCACTCACTGAAACCAGCCCTGAATGCTCAGGTCAGCCTGGCTGGTCTTAGGCCACCTTCTTAGCCAAAAACCCAGGGCTTATTTTTCAGGAAATTGATAATGAACAACAAAATGGGATATTCTGTTTTTATTTTTGGTTTTTTTTGGCAGATGCTATTTCTGTTGATTTCACCTAATAGCCTCTCTTAGCCGCATGTGTATTTATTTATAATTATAACCCTGGTGGACTGCAGCTTTCATCTTTGTTGGGAATGAGTTTGTTATCAATCAGAGTTGGGTCCATGACTACAATTTGTTTCTCAAACCCAGTGTGTTCCTGCTCCCCACCACAAGAGTGAGGCCGGGGTCTAGGAGCCACCAGAACAGAGCCTGGGGTGAGGGTGGAGCCTGTGCAGCTGCACCATCTGGTCTGTTTTAATTTAACTGTATTTAATTTGTTTCCAAAATTAAAAGTCAAACATGGTTTTTAATAGCCCTAATCCTCTGCAGCCCTGCCTTACTTTATTCTCATTTACTGCTTTAACCATCCAACAAGTATTTACTTGGCAGGTGCCTACTATGAGCAGGCATTATTCTAGGAACTAGCACAGAGCACTTGTCTTCATGGAGCTTCCCTCCTTAGGGACAAGACAGATGAACACCAGGCATATACGGTATTTTAGATGTGATCTGGTCTAACGAGAAGTATGAGGCCAGATAGGGGTGTCAGAGTGTAGCTGAGGAGGAGTTGATCCCCTCTCTAGGGTGGTCAGGAAGGCCTCCCTGATGAGAGGACCCAGCAGAGCAGTAGAGTACAGACACACACTTACCTGGATCAGACCATTCCAGAAACGGGAACTCACTTCCAGGCAGAGAGTACTTAGCATGTTTAAAGATCAGCAAAAAGGCCAGTGTGCCTACAACTGGCAAGACAGGAGGGGTTGGGTGGGAAGTAAAATGGATGCAGTTGGTGGGGTGCACAGAATATACTGGCCCTGGGAACCGGGCAAAGCTTTTGGCTTCTGCAAGTAAAAAGGGAAGCGGAGCCGTTGGAGTGTTTGGAGCAAAGGGCCAAACTGGCCTATAAAGAAATCACTCCCCTTTCTGTGCTGACCATAAACAGAGGGCAGGGCAGGCTAGCGGAGGTGGCTCCTGCCATGATCCAGGCAGGAGATGATGGTGAGTCAGAAGAGCAAGCCTTGGGACAGAGAGAAGTGGTCAGGTTCTGGATATGCCTGAGATACAGCCAGGAGAATGAAGTGGTGGAGTGGTTGTGCACTTCTCCATAAAATGGAGAAGCTAAAACCAATCTGAGACACAGAATAACCATTTCCTGCTATGGAACAGAGTGCAGCAGGGATCATGGGGGAGTAATCGGACTTTGTCATCACATGCAGGAGCAAAGGTGAGTGTACAGCCAGTAGATCTGGAGCTCAGATGGAGATAAACATTGGAGAGCATGAATTTCCAGGCTGTTTACAAACCCTGGTTAGTGATGCACCCACAGTGAGTGTGGACAGAGGGAAGAAGAGGCCCAAGGAGCAGGTCTAGAGATGTGGGGGTGATGAAGAGTCTTCTAAAGATTCTGTGATGAAGCCATCCAGTAGGGAAGGTCCGGACAAACATGAATAAACTCTGTAGGATGAGCTCTGCCAAAGGGCTTTGACAGAGAGAAGCTGCAGGGTTAGCTGGCAGATAAGAAGGTCAAGAACAGTAAGTTGGGGCAAGAGGACCAATGCATCCCTGAGCAGATTTTGATAAAAGCAATTCAAAGGGATTCTTCACTTTATAAAAGGATTTGCTGTAAGATTCATTTAAATACCAGTTCCCTATCACATCTTCCAACAAAGCCAACTTTTACACACACCTTTGTAAGAACACGGTCAGGTATAAAGTAAGGTACAGTGACACCGCTCCCAGTGCTGGCCATCCCCAGATAGTAGGACCCTTGGGCCCAGCGCCTTGTTACTGTATGTCCTTGACCCAGGCTCAGCTCTTGGGCCCAGTGGCTACACACTACAAATGCCCTACTGCAGAGTCCTTTCCTTAGCCAAGCCCAAGATGTAAGCAATGGGGTGGCTGGGAGCCCCATGGCCTGCTATTCCCCACAGGCCTTTATGGATTCCTGGCATAGGCAATGTCTTGGAGAGGTATTGGCTATTTACGTTTGATTATTACTGGCAATAATTAGTTTCTGGCAGTACAATCCAGATGTTATTCGTGAGGAAAACTCACCCTCTGTAGCTAACTCACATGTCGAGTTCTTGGCTATCTAGCAGATTCTTGCAACTGCCCACCAGCACCAGAGTGAATCTGTACTTGACTTCTCCTCTCCAATGGCACTACCAATCCACAATGACATGTCAGGCAGAATGAAGGTCAGGAGGGAGGTGGTAAGGAGCCAGGGGATAGATCATCCACTAACTAGGTAAAGTCAGGGTCTAGATTCTCAGTGCCAGATAGACTAAATGGGTGCCTGACACCACAATGCTTTTGCCTGTGGTAAACAGGGGCACAGATGGGATCAGAAATATCACTAAAAAGGGTTTGATTCAACTCTTGCTTTATTGCAATTCAGGACAGTGAACCTAAGCCAAACCAGTGGACTTGATCCCTAGAACAAGCACCTCAAATTTGGACAGACAGTTGCAAAGGAAGACTGGCTCTCCTCCCTCCTGCTTAGTTACAAGGATTGAAGGAGAGACTGAGCCGGAAGCAAGGTCTGGTCTAGGCTTGCAGGCCCCGTGGTTACACCAACATAGCAGGGAGGCTCCCTGCCCAAGCCACTGGAGCTGGGCCCTCATATTGGGGTGTGGTTTCTTCTAGGGCCTGCATTCCCTCCTCAGCTGATGTTCCTTCTCATCAAGTAAAACCAGAAATATTGTCTAATTCAGGCTGAGTATTTCTGTTTCTTCTAAGCTTGGCTTGTCATCCTGTCAGATGCAGTTAAAGTGGAAAGGAAAAGAAGAAGATGTGCGTGTCTCTCAAATGGAGCTTCTTCCAGAATCCCAGAGAGAGGTGAGACATCCACCCCCTTCCCCATCCTCTACAAATGGTGACAAACCTTCTATTTCAGAAATGAAAAGGGGCCATGAGGGCCATGCTGAGTGCAGGTGAGAACATCATAGAAGCAAACCTCATCACGTGGAGATATGATGAGACATTCCCACCCCCCAGAGAGACATCCCTCTGTCCTCTCCCAAAGAGCAGGAAAGTAGAAAGGTGCCATCAACAAAGCCCAGTCAAGAAGCCACTTAGGTAAGAAGAGGGTCCCTCCCTCCTATTCCACTTCTCTTCTTCAGTTCTTCCAAGTTTAGGGCTTTGAATTAAAGTAGGGGGCAGAGCTGTAGCCCCCATGGCTGCCTGAGAATGTTACTTAAGGAAACTCTCCCACTTGGGAGAGTGTCAGGGAGCAGAGCACCAGGCCTTGCTCAGCTGGGAAGACAGTGGTGCTCTCCTGCTTCCAGGGGGCGCAGGAGCGGTGCTGTTCAATCAAGGTAGTGGTTCCTGCCTAGGTGGGGTGTTTCAGTGAACTGTATCACAGGGCCTGCCATCTTCTCCTCGAAAACAATGACCTGGGAGAGAGAAGGGCTGGTGTATGACAGTAGCCGAGGTTTGTCTTGGAGCCAGATGAGGGTGCCTTAGGGGAAGGGATTGAGAAGCAGGCTGGAAGGAATGGGGACCCACAACTCATCAGCACCAAGGAGGAATACAGAAGGAGCTGGCTAAACCTTCTGCACCCCCTCTCCTGCCCTAACCAACCTTAACAGACTGTCACCCACAGCCCCCAGGGAAACACTGTGATACTGGGGAGGGCTGGGACAAGGGAAGGACTTGCAAGTGTTCCCACCTGGTTGATGCCTTGATCCAACCAGGCACCTGGGAGGTAGAGGGTCTCCTGGGGTCCGATGTTCCAGTAGCGTCCAAGGTTTTGGCCATTGATGAATACAACCCCCTTCTCCCAGCCCTTTAAGCAGAATGGGAAAGGGGTTAGTTTACCATGAAAGGCACTGAATATAAAGTCACATGAGAAGACAGAGACGGACACATGCCTTGCATTCTTCTCTCAGCTTCCAAGATATCAGTATGAATGGATATTTTAACAGTCATGAGGTTAACACATGGGGTATTCTATTTCCTGTGTCCACTAGCTCTAAGCCTCCCCAGCAACGCACCCAAGCTCAGACCTGGACCCTAAGAAGTATCACCAGGTGGTTCTTCTGCTTTGAGTCCACTCCCCCTCTCCAGGGAGGCCCCAGAGACCCTTCAGAGAGGGCAACACAAAGACAGAGACTCTCTGGGTGCAGGTGATATAGAAGGCTCCAGCAAAGGCAAGTACAGGGGCTTGGGCTCAGAGCCCTCGGAGGGAAGACTGGAGAACCCAGGCAGTAAGGGGACTACAAACCTCCAGCTTTATGAAGGTGTCAAAAGGGGAAAGGGAAATTGACAAGACACCCAAAAAGAAAGCAGGGAACGTAGGTACTGCAGGGATAGGGCTCCATTTGTCGACGCTGAACCTATGAACAGAAGACAAGAAAGAAGAAGGGCACATTCTCAGATCTGGACCCTATCCCACACTCAATCACAAAGGCATCCCAAATTTTCACCACGTGTTAACCAGCATATCATGAAAATTCCCCAGTCTTTAGCGTTGGTACTGCCCCTACCCTGAGCAAGCTGCTCTGGGCTCTGGGTCTGTTTACACGTGATTGGGAGGAGCTAGGCCAGAGCAGGGCCTTCCTGGCTCTTATTACATGTTATCCATGGGTACACACACTTCATGGGGTCAGGACTCACCTCTGAAAGAAGCTCTTTTTCATATCCAAGCTGTAGATTCTGAATTTTTTCAAGGGAGAATCATTCAGATAGATATTTCCAATTAAGCCTGTTGGAAGAAGACAAGGAAACATGAATAAGGCCAAAGGAAGGGGCACAGCTGACCCAGCTAAGGCCCAGCACATACATGGAGAGTTTCTGGAAAGTTCAAGTGAAAATTCCTCCAGAAGTATATACTCCCTACAGTATATACTACAGAGCTCTTCACGTGGTATAAAACCTCCTCTAGAAATCCCAAAGGAGAGAAGAGTGAGTAATAGCAATATTTGCCAGGCCTTCTCTGGGACTTGCATGGAAGAGTACATCTAAGGGCAATGACAGAGCTGAGAATGTCATAGGGTGAGAACAGTCTCTGGTCTCTCTCTGAAGGGGAAACTCTCTTTTGGGTATGAGAATTCCAACACAATAAAATGAAGCCCAGTGGGCAAATGATCAAGAGGTCACAACAGTTCTAACTTAGCTACAAGGTCAGATTCAGTGGTGTCCCAAACTAAACAGACCTAATAACTCAGCCAGAAATCTTCTATATGGCATAGGATTAAGGATATATTGTTTAAGTATTTGAATTGTGAACAGATGGCAATATGATTTGGGCATCTGAGTCTGAGGGCCCATGCACACTTTTGCATAGTGATTAACTAGTGCCTGGGGGGAGACGCTATTGATGTTGGTCCTGGAGCAGCTTCCAAGGTCCTCATAATCATGGAGCTGCTGAGTTTCTGAAGAGGGATTGTGAATAGGCTAGGGACTGTAAACAGGTTCCATGGAGCCTGTGGACTCTTAAATTGCAGGTACAGGTGTATGTGGGGGTAGGTCTATGACTTAAAAACACTGAACTGCTCCAGGGGTAAGAACTCCACAGTGAGAGTCCAAGGCACATCTTAATCAGGGACCTGGGAGGCAAAGACTGGGAACAGGGTCATGCTGGCAATCCCTTCCTGCCCCCAGGAGAGCAAAGGAAGTGAAGATGGGCCTGGAGATGGAGCTCCTTGGAGGAAGAAGCTGAGATCCAGAGAGTAACACCGGGGGGATTGCTTAGGGGAAAAGGAAGGTAAGCCTGGACAATGCTAGAAGCATTGTCCTATCCAGAGGCCTATCCAGAGAGGGCCAATCCCCAGGACCCAAGAAGCCCCCAATGGCTGGGCCACAGTGCTTCCCTGGCAGGCAGGGAAGGGATGCACAAACTTCCTCATTACAAAGGCAAACACCCATGAGAGTTGGGAGGTCACCAGTGTCCCTTACAGTAGTAGGATTTATTTGTCTGAATTCTTATGTCACAACTTACATGAAACCACCCACATTTTGACAGATGAAAAGGAAGAGGCACATTTAAGCATAGAAGGTTTAGAATACCAGGAAGAATAGAGGCATCTGGGTGGCTCAGTTTGCTGAGAATCTGACTCTTGATTTCGGCTCAGGTCATGATCTGACAGTCATGAGATCAAGCCCACGTCAGGTTCCATGCCAGGCATGGAGCCTGCTTGGGATTCTCTCTCTCCCTCTGCCCCTCCCCCACCTCTCTCAGCCTCTTTCAAAAAACAAACAAACAAACAAATAACCCAGGAAAAATAACATGAATTGGTAAAATATTCCTAGGGGAGCATACCATCAAGAGCATTTGTTTACTGTATGTACTAACTCCTCCTCCCCACCACAAATGAGATCATCAATGGATTTCCAAGGTGGATCAAGAAAAGAAATTGAGTGTGAAGATCCAAGAAGGCAAGGGTCCTATGCCATTTTTCGATTTCTGGGGATCCCCTTCCTTAAGTCTCACCACTCCCACCCCACCCCAAGCAGATTATCCCCTGATAAAGCAGACTGCAGCCCAGAGAGATGTGGAAAGGCTGGCTCAGTGTTTCCTGTGTGTTCACCATGGACATGTGGACAACATGCATAGGAAAGAGGTCAGAACCCAGGTGGGACTTTCAGGCCCACATCCACCTCCCTCCAGTGGTCCTCCATGACTCAACTCCCTCCAATGGCCCTCTGCAACCCACCTGTCTCCAATAGGCCTCTACAAACCTCTTCCTTCCAATGGGCCTCCATGACCCACCTGCCTTCAATGGGTTTCCACAATGGGCTCCCTCCAATGGGCTACAATGGGCTACAATGACTCTACCTCATGAGAGTCAGCCTCCATGAACTGCTGGCATGCTGGTATGAAGAAAATATAGCCAGGCACTGCTAAGCACTAGAAGCTCTTCTCTTAGCACATGCTATGACCCACCTTTGCGCTGGTCATCAATATTATCCCCGTAGTTGACTCGCCCACGATTCTCCACCAAGATCCTCAGCCTGGTGTAACCCTGCCAGGAACATAGTGGTTGATGATGACTGCCTGATTACCCAGCCATAAGATTTCTTTGTGGAACCCCAATTATTCCCTGAACTCTGAGGATGGGGGTGAAAAAGTACCCACTGATCAGATACCAATGCTCTTCCCTTCTTCCATCAGCACCTCTGTGATTAAGAAGGCTCCCATCTTCTAGGTCTTCCTCTTTGACTCCCACCAAACCTATTCAGGAAGCAGCTGGTGCTAGCCATTACCCAGCTCCCCAGAATAACAAACCTGGATCAAGGGAATAACGATCTTCTTCTTTTCATAGTCCAAGAATCCTATAGACACTGTGTTCACAAATACCTGCCAAAGGAACAGACAGAAAGCATCCATGGGTCCACAGGAGAGTGGCATAAGAGGAGTTTCTGCTAAGCAAAGAAAGGGGTAATATTGTGTGTGTGTGGTGAATATGGGTGTTAGCCAGGCATAGGAGGAAAAATGGGCATTAGCCCATGATTGTAGTTGAAAAAGACAATGATGGGCCATTTCTACACACTGGTACCAGGCAGATACATGAGGACTCAGGAGAGAGAGTCAGATGTATATGGTAGGGCTGGATGACTACAAGGTCACAGGAATTAAGAGAAGACATTCCTACCTGTCCCCGGTCACGCACAAGACCACTAAGGACACCTGATGAAGCAATGGTAGTCTCATACAGAGTGTACCCAAATGACTGTCCATTTCCATTGTTTATTGGCAGGTTCTCCATATTGACTGGTTTTTCAGAATTGACTGGCTGTAGAGAGAAGAGTCGGGAAAAATGCAGACTAGGCAGAGGAGAAAAGAGGCACAAATTTCATCCTGAGTCTTCTCGGGGAGTGTGGAGTAGCAGACAGATCCTACCTGGGGCTGGCGGTGGGGCAAGGGGCCCTCTAGCCTTTTCTACTAGTTTGACTTCTCATTACACAAACATGGGGAGCCAGTCCTGCCAACTGGTTCTCCAACCTCCAAAGTTCTAATTTTGACTTATCACATTAACCCATGGCTATCCAGGGTCATGGGTGTGTGTGTGAAGGCAATGGAATGAAGCCCAGCAATGTATCAGACCTGTGGCCTTTCAAACCGCCACCATTTCTGCATCACAGCACCCCCCTGAGTCAGCTCCAGGGTGCACCCTATTCTCAGAGAGGGATAGAGCCCACTCACAGGCCTCCTCACCTCCTCTCTGTCCACCCAGGCTGGAGAAAAAGACTTCCTACTGTGTTACCCAGTTTTTCTTCAAGTTCTTTTTGTTCCTTCCCACTTCATACCCTAGCAAAAGTCTGTTCTCTTAACTCTGAGCTCTAACGTCATAAAACAGACCTCAAAGCTATCAAGCATTTTTTACCCCTCCACAGCCCTGCTTGCCCACTTAGCAACTTCCCTGGCTTCTCTACCCTGCCGCACTCACCTCCTCCATGTACTGCAGGGCGTCCCACAGTGACAGGTAAAAATTCAGGCTCAAGGGCTCATAGGCAATCTTGGGAAGAAGGTCAGGCTGGGGAGGGAGAGGAACACCTGCAACACAGACAAGAGGACCATCCCAAAAAGTCATTGCCTCCTCCAGCCTCCCTAGCCACTGGCTCTTGTCCACAGCCCAGTGTGATCCTTTATTCTGGAGCCAAGATGTAAACAGTCTTAGACTGCCTGATTCCCACTGGGAAGGTAATGTGGGGGCGGGGGTGCAGGGGACTTTCTCATACCCTCAGGAGTCTTACCGCCCAGAGAAAAGATGAAGCTGCAAGCACACCAACTATGATGAAAACAGTTTCTCAAACTTGCCTGTCCTTGTCTAGGGACATTCTTGCACATAGGTCAACTGGGGTCTAGGTGGGATAGTGAAGAAGTAACTCTTTAGGGGTCTCAGAGCACAAGTAAGGGCCCAAATTGGTGCTCAAGTCTGCTGACTGCCAGGTACCTGAGATGGAGCCAAAGAAACTTCGGAGCTTGAAGTATTTAGCTGTGTAATCCCCCGCCTCCGTCAGCACAGCATCGTAGTCTGCAAGACACCAGGACACTGTCACTTGTCACCTGTATCACAGGACAGCGTCCACAGCAGAAAAAAAGAGAAAGGAGAAGCTGGAGTATAGAGGCAGGGTCTTTTTCTCAGTAATCTGGGAGGCAAAACACTTTTGGTGTGAGCCATCAGTCAGAATACAACAAATACTAAATACTATAAAGTGACACCAAAAGTGCCATGGCCATAGCATGACCCTCAATTTCCTGCATCTTGCCTACCTTCTGTGGACTCTCAACCTAAAGGGAATCAGAGGTCACACATCTCAAGGGCCTAAAGAGGCTGCCCTCATTGAAGAATCTGCCTTCACCCTGCCTGTGCCTCTCATTTCCAAAGGCTCACAGGCATGTCCATGGGCTTCCATCTCCTACTGCTCTAGAAATTTAAAAGTGACAATCCAGACAAAACTATCCCTTCCCCAGGCACTCTAGAGCCGAATGCATTAAAGGTGCTAGATGCTGCCCCTAAATGATTCTCCATAAAAAGCCCCAGACATGCAAATGTGGCATGTTCCAGGGAAGGCCAGTGTTGGGGATTACTTACCATAGCTGGTGACATCGGACTTATAGTCATGAAAATGCATGGCTCCATTTATGAAGCCAAAGTTGGTGCCTCCATGGAACATGTAGAGGTTGATGGAGGAGCCAGCATCGAGAATGGCAGACACTGTTTTTAAAACCTCTGCAGCAGGAGGGGAGAGAGGGGATGTGCAGAGCAAGTCAGAGATTGGGACAAGCCTCTCAGCTTTTCTGATCCCCCAACCCCATCAAATTCAACTCCATAGCTCTGCCCTTCAGCTTCCACTAGAACCGCAATCACAGAACATGAAGGGCATGAAGAGAAATGGGCCAGCACCACAGCCCCCGAGCTGCAGCCTTCCAGCTGTCGGTTCCACCATGTCCCTGATGACTACGATCAGAACAGAGTGCTGCTTGGGCTACCTCCACCCTTCTCAACCATTACTCACACTTGGAAAGATGCAAAAGACTGGACTCATAATTGGAGATGTTTAATTCTGATCACCTCCCCAATCCCACCTCTATGAGAAAATAAGTGTGAAAACAACATCAAAGGAGAAATACCAAGTACTTTTATACACACACACACACACACACACACACATTGGCAATCATATTGGAAAATATTAATTTTTTTTAAAACTCCGTATTGATGAATCTGTGGGAAATAAGTATTCTTGCTTAATAATAGTAAGAATTGCTAACATCTTGCCAGAGTACATGTATACCGAAATGTATACTGAAACTTCATTCATGTGGCAATTCTATTGCTAGGAACTTAAGCTAGGAAAAATAATATGCCAGGTATGCAAAACTGGATGTTCAAGAATGTTCGCTGCAATGGTGTTCAATTAACAAAAACCACTGGGGGGTGCCTGGGTGACTTAGGCGTTGAGCTCAGGAGTTGAGCATCCAACTCTTGAATTTGGCTCAGGTCATGCTCCTGGGGTCATGAGATCAAGTCCTTCATCAGGGGCCCTGCGCAGAGCATTGGAACCTGCTTAAGATTCTCTCACTCTCCCTCTCTCTCTCTCTCCCTGATCTCTAAAAAAAAATTAATTAATTAAAAATAAATTTAAAAAACGAAAACCACTGGAAGCAACCTAAGTGTTCATCAATAAGAGAATGGCTAAATAAATCGTGTTTTAATCACCAACACCACAGGGTTCTTTTCATCCTTTAAAACAGTGATGGACTCTCTAATAGTGTGGAAGGCTCTCCATTTGTGTCAGTCACTGGCACAAGCAGGTAACACAGAGCAGATGTGACTGTATGTGTCCATATCTCTATCTGTGTGTGCGTACACGGCTGCAGACAGAGATAGCAAACTGCTAGCACACTCTACAGCTGACCCTTGAACAACATGGGTTTGAGCTGTGCAGCTCCACTTATGTACACTTTTTTATAGTGCAGTGCTGTATTCTCTCTTCCATATGATTTTCTTAATAGCATTGTGTTCCCTCTAGCTTGCTTTGTTGTAATAATACAGTATATGATACATACCATGTACAAAATATGTGTTAATCATTCATGGTATCAGTAGGTTTTTGGTCAATAGCAGGCTATTAGTTATATTTGGGGTGAGTCAAAAGTTATACCCAGATTTCAACTGTGCAGGGGGTCAGCACCCTTAACCTGCACATTGTTCAACAGTCAACTGCATGTGTTTTCTCTGGGCTCTGGGATTTTTATTTCTTCTTTCTACATTTTTTGTATTTGCAGGATGTTTGCAATAGGCACACGTTATTTATCTAATACATAAACATGATAAAGTACTGTTAAAAGTCCTACCATTCTCTTTAAATGTCAAGACAAATGACTCTGGACTATCAAGATCTGACTATTACATGCAGATAATCCCAGGAGCCTTGCACCCTACAGCTTATTTACATCAATTAGCAGGTTATTTGGAACGGATTTTTACTTTGTAGGTCAATACACATGGTGGATATAGGTACCGTAAAGCACTCACCAGAAGAATCCAGGATGTTGTGTGGGCCTCCCCACGAGTCAAACCACCCTGTCCAGTACTCCATCACCATCTTGGGCTGAACCCTCTGGACACCACAAAATGAGAAGTTAGCTGGCCAAAAGAGGCAGAGGAGAGCTCTTCCTTCAGGGAAATCCCAGCCCCTCAACCCTCCCAACTCATCCCTGGCCACACACTCCTTGACTTAAGGTCTATCAAAAGCAGAGCACAGGTGAGGACCAAATGCACGAGCACCAGCTGAATCTCCACATGGGGCCTCCACACTTCAGGTGGAAAGTGGAACGAACTAACACAGTTGATGCAGGAGACCCTGCTGCCTTAATGTGGTTTTAATGTTGCATATGGTGCTAGTGAGAAAACACAGAAATGTGTGTTCAATGTTAGTCTGCATTAGAATTCAGCATGTGCTCTGAGAGTCTTTTCCTACATTGGTTTGCTTTCCGGGCCAAGCCAACCTTTGCCTATCCTCTCTTGGGGAAGGAGAATGTTATATCAGGATAATTCCATTTCTGAAGGGCACGCCGAGGATGCAGACCCCTCAGGTGCTGGAAGAGTCAGAGGGCTATAGAGTGGGCCCTTTCTTGAGATCTAGCTTAAACAAAAGTGCAAAACTGGACAAGAAAATCAGAGCACTATATAGCACGCTTATTCACAGTTCAGGCGCTGCAGCCACAATAATTGGCTTCACACCTTGGCTAGGATGTTCAATAACAATTAAGTCTTTAATATACCTCAGAGTATGACTTTCGCATGGGATTGTCCCCAGGAAGCAGAAATCATTCCCAGAGCCATGCTTTATTCTGCCATGTTTTCAGAAGAACCAGAGCATCTGAGGGAGGTGTAAGGACTAATTTGCTGCTGTTTCAGGTTTCCTACTAGAGATCCTTCCTCATTCATCCTCATTTATCAAGTACTTTCTCTGTTAGTGATGGCCTTACATTTAGAGGACAACACATACAGAGCAACAAAATCTGGTCCAGAGTGATGGGGTAGATTTATTATCTTATGAGTAGAAGATATCAACCCCACCAGAGTAAAGGTCAAAGTAGTCACAACAATTTTTTTTAGCAAGACTGGTGGTTTGGTTGTCTTTACAGCTGTCTCCCTCCCAAGAAGGGGATACACTATACCATGTTTAAGTCACTAAGGGAGAAGTAGATTCCAAGTGTCATATGTCAATAGTCTCCAGTGCCAGGAAGGGATTTCCCAACTTGAGGGTGCCAGGGCCAAGATATGGGGGTATCTACCAGTGGCCCAGGTCACTGCCCCACACATGTGGTGAAGAGCTAGAACTCTGCCTCAGTCAACTGTGCTATACTCCCTCACCAGTCACTTACTAGGTGCTCTATTTGTTCTATAAATCTGTGCCCTTAACTGTAAAATGAGGAGACAGCTCACCTGGTTACTGGGAGAATTAAATGAGATATTACATGTACAGCCTTCAGCACATGATGCCTAGCACTTGGGAAGACCTCAAGAAACCATCACTGGACATGGACATGAGGACCCAGCAAGGTTTTGACATCCCAAAGTAAGCAGAGCTGGAACTATCCTGTTTGAGTATTCAAAGCAGACTTTGATCTAAGTCCTCTTCCTTGAGTAAAACAGACATCCCTGAACTGCAGACAGAAAGGCCATTGGCAGTACCAGTCTGTCAGCAGGATGACTTGGCCTGGGTGCACAGGTGTGGGGCCCCTCTCTAAGGATGACTATAAAGGAGACAACATGAAGCCTTGCTATCCCAGGTGCTTTCCAAATATTACCTCATTTGCTCCTCAACCCTATGAGAAGATACTACCATCATTCACACTTCACAGAAGAGGAAAGAGAAGCACAGAGGGATCACACTACAGAGCGGGCAGAGGGGAAGCTCACAAAATGCTATACCTGCCTTGGACAGCACTCAAGCACAATCCTACTCAGTTTCTGGGGAACTGTTTATTGGACACATATTTCCACAGGTAGGTCACAAACCCCATGAGGACACAGACCCTACTATCTTAGTTACTTCAGGGCAAGAGGGCCTAGCCACACTCTACATGCAGAGCAGACACTCAGTGAACACTGGAGGAAGGAAGGAAAGGAGAAAGGGTCTGGACCCAGGCCCACCCAGACCTACTGTCTCTCCTAACAAAATCTGATCAGCCTAACAAAATCTCCCTGGGGTCAGTTCCCATCCTGCCCCATCTCTTCTCATTCCTTTTGTCCCTCTAAACTCAAGTAGTAGCCACATCATACACATGGGCAGCCCTCATCTTCCACGGCTTCACATGGTGACTTCAGATGGATGTGCCTTTGAATGCTACTTCTGCTCTACCAAACAAACAGGTGAGATGGAGAACAGCCCTACCATCTCTGTGGGCACCTATTCACGAGTGATATGAACACTCCAACAGCTCCACACTAGGCCTGGGATCAATGCCTACATCTAATAGGTGGTGACAATTTGGAGCATTCACACCCTTCAGTAAGACATGGTGAGAGATGGGGCCTCAGCTCTATGAATGGGCCATGGCCAGATTCCATCTGCCTCCTTAGGAAAGACAGGCACATGAATTCTAGAGAAGAGAAATCAATCAGAATAGGATTTAACTGTAAATTCCCATCAACTTAAGAGATGTGGACTTATAGTTAGAAACTCTTTTCTTCTCTGACCTGGAATGGCTCAGGCCTCCCATCCTGCTGATGAAATAATCTTTCTAGGCCTAGAAACCTACAGGTTAAGGTCAGACACACAGTACAGGACAGGAAAGCATTTTTGTGGAGTCCACAAAATTCTAGTCCAGAGCTTCTATGAGCAAACTGAGCCTAGAGCTCCAAAAAGGGCCCCTTTCTCAAGAGGCAGGAAACCACATTCATGCATCAGTCTATACAGCAACAATTCAGAGAAACTTCTCCACTTCTACACTGCTATTCTGACTGGGGGTGTGGCAACATGGGGACAACAGGGGTTAGGAGCCACAGTGCAACAGGATGTCTGTGAGATGAAAGGCTGAGAGAGTCCTGAGTCCTTCTTCCCCTGTCCCAGAGCCCCGGGCATAGCTGCAGGTACCCCAAAACACCGCACACTTCCTGACAGAGGTTCTACTTGACTCTAAGACTTCCTACACTCATGCCAAGCAGAGCAGGCAGCTGCTCCTGGGCCAGACTTACCTGGACACTTAAGAGAAAGTTGGTTAATAACTGCAACTCATGCTGTGACTGCAAGTTGATGGTGGCCAGCACTGTGAACGGCAAGCAGAAAAGAGAAAGGATTGTCTTAAAGCCAGGGAGACATTCTGAATTAACCAAGACCTTTCCCAATTCATCAGCAAAATAAATTAACTAATCTTGACATTGTTTCCCACCTCCAATTAGAGTTAAGTTCCTGTGATGTCAGGAGATTTATCTTATTCATCTTGGAAACTCTACCGCTCAGCACAGAGCTTACAGGGCAGTCACTCATGAGGCATCTGTTCTTGATTAATGTAATTTTTACAATGAGAGTGTGCATTTCTGTTAGTTATTCTTTTGGAGGAGCCGAGAGTCTCATGTTTATTTTGCACCTCAAGTATCTAGTGCAAGGTGATGACCTAAATGAAAACTCCTCTTTTATTCCTTAGATGAGGACTAATTTTGTATTCCATTCCATAATATGTCCATTCTATAATTTAAAATTATATTTTAAATGGCACCAGTGAGGGATGCTTGGGTGACTTCGTTGGTTAAGCGTCCAACTCTTGATTTTGGCTCAGGTCATGATCTCATGGTTCACGTGTTCGAGCCCTGCATCGGGCTCTGCACTGACAGCTCAGAGCCTGCTTGGCATTCTCTCTACAAACAAATAAACATTTAAAAATAATAATAAATGGCACCAGTGAAAGGTATGCTGGAGAAAGATGTGCTACATTTGGCTTGTGGCCATGGACCCTTTGGCCTACGCCAGCTGCAGAACTTGGCTCTGAGGCTCCTTGCCTGCCTGTTGTCCACCTAGACAGTAGGACTCAGAGGCACTGGGCTTGGTCTTAGCTCCAGTGGGTCTGGGAATACATGACAGAGACTGGGCCAGCCTGCCAAGCTGGCCACCCTGACACTGTCCTGTTGGACATAAGCCACTGATTACCAGCGATTAAAAATAAACAATAGCTGAGGCTGTAAGAGATTAAAACATTTGCTTCAAGGTCACACAATTGGTGAGCAGCAGACTAGGGCTACAATCCCAGGCCCATCTGACACTGACCCATTGTCCTTAGATGTCACCATCCTCCAGCAATCTACTGGATAAAAGACTCTATATCGAGACCCCTCCTCACGTAAAGGAGAAACCTTGAAGACAAGAAGCCCGTCTGAAACTGAGCAGGCAAAAATCTCAGAAGTGAACAGGATTAGCATGGCTAATTGAACACAACAACTATTGCTAGCCTTCCTCACACTCCACTAAAATAAAAATGAAGGAATGCAAAAGTGGAAGTTTGTAAAAAACAAGACCTGAAGAGAAAACAAAGCCGAGAGGAAGTTTCAAGAAAATCTCAGAAGACTGCAAAGGGCAGCGGGTCAGTAAATGGCCTAGGAGAGTGGAAGAAGTTTCGACCACTCCCCACTTCCAGCCTAAGGACTTACCTGACGTCCCAGACACCATGCAGCCGGAGGACATCTCTGTCCCCTGCCTTACACACCCCTCAAGCCTCTTCCCCAGCCTCTTCCCCACTGGTGCCCAACCCCAGGGGACCACACTCTCTGGAAAAGCTGAGCCCGAGTGTCTCCAGGCTTGGAGGGATCTGTGCAGCAGAGTGTGGAGAGGTTTGCAGTGGGGCATAAGGGTCATCTCAGTCAGGGGATTCCTGCCCATTCCTCCTGCCTGACTCCAGCAACAGATCAAAGGATTCTTCTCTGGAAACACTTAAAGGCACAAAAGAGATTATCTCCAAACACTGACATTTAAAGGCTTCCATCCTTTAAATAGCACACCCCAACCCAACCCCTGCTCCAGCCTCTCCTGGCACTCATTGCCATGTGGCTGTTCAGTGCCTCCTCCTTCAACTGCTCAGACAAGAGCCAAACAGTTGAGAAAAATCCCCTCGTGGAAGATTGAGCAGAACTGTTAAGTATTAAAAAAAAAAAAAAAAAAAAAAAAAAGCACATCCTCAAAGCAAGGTAAGAAAGATACTGTCCATTTAAAAAGTATGTCCTTGGGGGCATCTGGGTGGCTCGGTTGAGCAACCCACTTTGGCTCAAGTCATGATCTCACAGTTTGTGAGTTCGAGCCCCGCGTCGGGCTCTGTGCTGACAGCTCAGAGCCTGGAGCCTACTTCAGATTCTGTGTCTCCCCCTCTCTCTACCCCTCCCCTGCTCATGCTCTGTGTCTCTCTGTCTCTCGATAATAAATAAATGTTAAAAAAAAAAAAAAAGTATGCCCTGAGAAAAGAAATATATTCAAGAAAATAAAATCCAGGAAATAAGAGAAAGATTACAGGACAGAAACTGAGGAAGTCATCCAGAACATGGAACTAAAGGGCAGAGATCAATCAAAAAGACAAGCAACTTAGATCATCGATATAAAAGCCCAATCTACAAATAACAGGAGTGACCAAAAGATCAGAAAAAAGAGGGAAAACATATCAAAAAAAAAAAAAAAAAGAAAGAAAGCACTGACTAGATGTCCCACTGACAACAACCACAACTGTTTCAATTCAAATGACTCACAAAAGTGCCACAAAAGGAAAAGAATCTCACACCAAAGAACATCATTGTGAAATACCAGAATACCAAGGATAAAGGAAAATCCTGTAGTTTTGTAGAAATGGGAAGGAAAAAATACACACAGAGAATATATAAAAGGATCAGGAAACAGAATGTGCCTGTACCTCAGCAGTGACAGCGGGCGCTAGAAAATCAGGGAACAGTGCCTTCACAGTTCCAGAGAGAACCAGAGGTCGGCCTCAGGTAGAGCTCCATCAGGTCAGGGGCAGTGGGGTCTCAGACCCATCGGACTTGACACAGAATCTGATATATACAGATGTTTGAAACACAGTGTGACAGAAATTTGGAAGATCTTTGGTAAAGGTTTGTTTAAAAGAGAAAGGGGGGGGACACCTAAAACTAATGTAATATTGTGTGTCAACTATGTGTGCGTCAACTTAAAAAAAAAAACAAAAAACAATAAACAAAAGTGAAAGGGGGGAGATTTAAAAAATTGAAAGGAAAAGAGAATAAACAGGATAATTACACCGAAAGTGAAAACCAAGCAACCGAAAGTCAGCCAGTTCACAAATACTGCCCAGAATATGGCTCGCACCGTAGCGGGTGGGAAGGGCATTTCCACGTGGTAATGCAGGCACCAAGAAACCAACCAGATTTATGACGTAGCCACACCGCCAGGAACGCTAAGGGCCCAGGTCTCGTATGGGGAGTGGAGGAGGAAGCCGCACTTCTGTGGCTTTATTTTTACACCTTGTGAATGTCTTACTTTAATTACATTTTTAACTAACTGAAAAAAGTCTTTCTGGGCAGCAAGCACAGCTCTGGAGGTCAGGGAGTTAGAAGGCACCAGGAGGGGCTTGGCGGGGGCGGAGCCGGGGTTGGGGCAGGAAAGGCACGCCGAGGGCGGGGCCGGGGCACAGAGCGGCACGGCGGGGGCGGGGCCAAGGGGGTGGGGCCGGGAGGGGCACGGCGGGGGCGGAGCCGGGGTGAGGCAGAGAAGGGAACCGCGGGGGCGGGGCCCGAGTTGGCAGGGAGAGGCAAGGAGGGGCCGAAGCGGGGCGTGGGGAGGAGCATGGAGGGGACATAGCCTGGAGAAGGGGCCTGGCGGGCGGGCGAGGGGAGGAGCGCGCCGTAGAGAGGGTATGGTGTCCAGCAACCTGCCTCGGAGACTCCCTAATGCACCAGAGGCCTTGCTCAGCACACTGCCGACACGCTAAAAATATACACCAGCCTTCAAAGGGCCTTGCCTTCCCAGCACTGGCCACAGCTCCTCCTAGGCCCCACCGAATGGCACGGGCCAGCGGAGGCCTTGGAAGTAGTCACAGGAGACAGTGCCACCGCGTGGAAATGGCGGGAATCGCTGCTGGTCCTCGAGGAACTCAATAGTCTAGGGAAAGGGCCTTCTGTTCATTCATCCAGCAGTCACGCCCTGGGGGCCCCCTGCTGGCCGGCGCTGGCCTAGGGCTGCGAAGATGAAAGGCCCTATCTGTTCAGTCTAGTAGAGGGGAGGGCGACGAAGAAGGAACTGGAAAGGGACATGCACTGCAGCAGGAGCAAGCCGATTGTGGGAGCCCGCAGGAAGCACCAGGCAGCTCATAAGAGGCCCTTCAACCACCATCATCTATGCAGAGCATGAACCGAACCGTGTCCAGGCACAGGAGTACAGCCTAACAAGACTGAACTTAGCACTGCAGTGAGACAGGTAAATAAAACAAACTACCCAGAATGTTAGAAGGCCAAATAAAGCAGGCCCAAAGAGCCGGGGGAGCTCCAGGAGGAACTTGGGTGTTTGGAGGAAACCTCACTTGGAGGTGATCTCCGAGAAAAACGGGAGGAAATGGAATAGCTATGCAGGTATCTGCATGAAGGCTGGAGGTGTCCAGTATGTTCCAAGAACAGGTAGGAGGCCAGGAGGGTGGAGCAGGAGACACCTGGCCAGGTCACAGAGGTCACAGGTCAAAGGCTGCCCCTGGAGGTTTTTCTCATAGCTTGTGCTTCACTGTCAGCAAGGCAGAATGTACCTGAAGTTTAGGTGAGGCATGAGGTTATCCAAATGACATTTTCAAATACTATGTTCAGAAAAAGTTGTGCAGGAGTCAACAGTAAAAAGGAATATCAGTTCAGTGTTGTGGCAATAATGCATATGAGAACAATGGTAACAGTTCAGATGCTAAAACTTGAATCTGGATAAATTTGAAGATAAAGATAAAAAGAATTTGCTGATGGCTGTATGTCAGGCACACAGAAGGAGAGGTCTGAGAGTGCCTACAAAGTTTAGGGCCAGGGCAACTAGGGGAAATGGAGATGCAATTTACTGAGAATAAGAAGACTAAAAAGTGGGGCCGACTCTGGGAGGGAAACAGACAAGTTCAGTTCTCTGCTGGTTCCACTGAGACCTGCAGCCTTCCTGGGCGCTGTGCCCAGTATGCAGATGCACACGTGAGGCAGGAGTTCAGGGAAGGTTGCTGACAGAGACGAGCATCTCACAGTTATCAACACACAGATCAGATTTAAAGTCACCTGGATGACACCACCAGGACACTCAGTGTATGGAGGAGAGAATTCATTCCAAAGGGTGAGAAGCAAAGAATTTAAACATCAGAATTTGGAGACAGACATGTGACCAGCAGGAGATACCAAGAAGGAGCAGCCTGTGAGTTCAGAGAAAAAAGTAGGAAATTGGGTCTCAGACACCAAGGGTGGAAAACATTTCAAGGGGAAGAGATTGATGGCTGCTGATAAGTAAAATCAGAGAAGTCAGAGGCAATGAGGATGAACGCTTAAATTTATAACATGAGGTCACTGGTGATCTCAAAAAGAGCAGCGGCAGTGGAATGGTGAGGGTGGTAATGTGGTTCCCATGGTTTAAGAGAGAGGAGGGGAAAGGGCCTGGGGGGCCAGTGAGCATGGACATGGGGAGAGCTCTTGAAAGGGGAGCAGAGAAACACAACAGGCTTTGGATGGGAAAATGAGTCAAGAGATTTCTTTTAGAAGAGAGAAATAGGGGTGCCTAGTTGACTCTGTTGGTTAAGCATCTGACTCTTGCTTTTGGCTCAGGTCATGATCTGGGGTTCTTGAGTTTGAGCCCCGCATCAGGCTCCCTGCTGAGAGCATGGAGCCTGCTTGGGATTCTCCCTCTCCTTTCTCTCTGCCCGTCCCATGGGCAAAGGTGCTCTCTCTCTCTCTCTCTCTCTCTCTCTCTCTCTCGCTCTCTCTCTCTTCAAAATAAATACATAAATTTTAAAAAATAAGAGAGAAAGAACATGTTGATATGCAGATGGGAATAATCAAACAGAAAGAGAAAATCTGATGACTGAGGGCAGAAGCAGAGAGCTGCTGGAGCAATGCCCTTGAGTAGCTGAGGGAGAAAGGGCTTGGTGCACAAGGGTGGAGCTCGGCCAGCACATCTACAGTAACAGGAAGAGAGGTTAGAGTCAGGGAGATGGATGCTGCTGGATGGAGAGCCACCATGGTCATCTACACTTGCTGCTCAGCCAGTTGCTGTCACAGCAGGGGCTACATACCCCCTGGGCAGTGGTCAGCCATCTCCACGATTTTGGCAGGGTTTGAGTAAGCCATCCTCGCAGGACACCCTCTCTGCAGACATGCAGAGACTTTCCAGTATGACCAACTCACCATTTCCAGCTTGTAGTCTGCAGAACACTGTTAGTGTCCTGAGTAAGTGCTCAGCAGAAGTGGGAGACCAGAGAGATCCATGTGACATGGATCCTCCAACCCTCTGAGGCCCAGAGCTTCGGGCCCAGTGCCATGCAAACAGGAGAAGCACAGATAGCAGAGAAACTCCACTTGTGGCTCAGGCCATTTGGGGAGGGGGGCGTGCACAGTGAGGCCAGGGTGCTGATCCCCCACCCTATCCCTGCACAGCCTCCAGGTAGGCACCTCCATCCATGACTCCCTTTTGCAGGCCGTCCTTGTTGTCTGAAGTCAAGAGCAATTCCACAATACCCCGGTCTTCCAAGGCCTATGGGGGGGAAGAAGACAAGTCAATATTCACTCCTCAGAGCTCCTGCCATGTCACACAGCTGGGAAGGTGGCAGCCAGAAAAGAAAGAGGGAAAGATTCAAAATAAAGCATTTACCTCTCCACAGAAAATGGACAGAAACCCTCCTGTCTGTGCCCACCATGTTCAACAAAGCTCCTATCAGCTGAAGTCCAGCTGAGGCAGGGGCAGGGCTGTCAGACTCTGACATCTCTTGGCTGCCCCAGATCTGGCAAGGTGTCAGGTCTGGCTGGTGCCCTGTTCCCATCTAGGAACAGAGGGCAGCTCGGCAGGGCCAGATGCTATGCTGTCACCTAGCAGCTGACTACAGGGCTCTACAAGTGGGTCAGGCCTTCCTGATACCAGAAGCAAGCAGCCCATCACTTCCTCACCCTGGGCCAGGGTGGGCTCTGTTCAACCGCCATGCCCCAGCCACATGCCTAAGACATGCTGCACATGCCCAGTAGAACAGGAGGCACTCCTTGCAGGTTGTAAATCAAATGAAGAACTGGAAGGAACACACACTGTGTTGAGATGCAATAACCATTTTACCACTCCAAATAACTGCTAACACTTACATTCACGCCAGGCCTTCTGCTAACTACTTTACATAGACTAGCCTATTCAATCCTCACATTTAATAACTGTACAGATGAAGACTCTCAGAGAGGTTGGATAAATTGTTAAGGGATACAGAGCAAGTGAGCCAGTATGGACTTGAATCTAGAGTCTGCCCACCTTGAAAGGCTCTGCTTTGGGCCTATGGGCTCTTTTGGATTAGAAACCCCAGCAAGGGGGACTTTCCTATAATTTAACATGCAGATATTTTTATCAGATTGCTTATTTCAACCAAATTCTTTTGGGAAGCAGGTGAGGCAGAGAGATAATCCATGGGGTGCATAATGTTCATATCTAAACCTGATGCAAGTAAGGAAAGAGCAGAGTGGGCCCTAATTCTCAGGGACAACAGAAGCCACAGAAGTTCAATCCATTAGGTAAGATAAGATGTTTATTAAAAGCCCTGGACCTGCCACCTCACAACTGTCTAGCCAGTCATTTGCTGATATGTAACAGGCTTTGCCTTTGTTCATACCTTATACATATAGCATCATGTGGGTTGAGAGGGTGTAACCATCTTTTACAGCTGTACTAGTTGCACTTGACTTTTCATGGCCATTAATCTATTGACTGCACACTGTAAGGGGTAATTACTATTACTGTTTCCTGACGACCAGTGATCTGCCAAGCAGAGTTTGGGGTCTTGTGTCTATAATCTCACTTCATTCCCAGAACAGCCTTAGAGAAAGCATTCTTGTCTCCATTGAACACATGATGAGGCTAAGGCTCAGAAAGGTGAGGTGACTTACCCAAGGTCATCCTATGCTGATGGTGTCCACATGTCCATTACACCCAGAAGAAGCTGCATGGCAGCTCAGGAGGGGAGCTGGGAGCTCTTGCTTGAGAGCAAGAGCTCAGGATGACAGGGGTGTGTGCTGCAGCTTCTTTTTGTCCATCTGTCTCACATATGGTACCTTCCCCAGACACCAGGGAGGTGTTGACTGAGCAGGAGAAGCCCCTTAACAACTGCATTCTCCTCTCCACACCATCAGCAGAGCTCTTCTCTGCAGCTCAGGACTCAGTAAACACCTGCTGGAAAAGCTCCAGCATTCAAGAGATAGTCCAAGGGAAAGAGTTATAATGCAAGAAGCTCTCCTGTCCTGCACCCTTGTTGGGATCTTTCTAGCTAATTCAAAGGCAAAGAGGAAGCTGGAGGTGTGGTCTAATCAAGTCTGCAGTTGGGTTTGACTATCAGGGTGGAACTCTCCCCTTCCTGATTTTGGGAATGCCTCTTTCTGGAGACAGCCTTGCTCCCTAAATGGGGCTTTCTGCAAGAGACAAAAAGGGAGCAAGAGTAGATGAAATCCTATAAGCAGGAGTGCTTGAGCTCATTCTGCCTACATGCAGGGACTGAAGTAATTTCCAGACAGAAAATGAATCTGCCTATGACAGTAGAAGAGATGCTGACGTCATGGGCCAAAGCTAAAGCAGCTTTAATTAGGTGGATTCCCTGAGGCCACTTAACATTTCCTCAATGTTTCCTCTAAAACCACTGCCAATGATCTATCAAAGTCTTATTTATTGACTACTTACTGAGAACAGTCCTAGAACAGTCCTGAGCCAAGTGATCTCACACACATGCACAATTCAGAGAGGCAAATTCTCTCATTATCCCCACTTAAAAGAAGAGAAAATGGAGGTTTAGAAAAATAAAGGCCTTTTCTCAAGGTCTCAGCTACTAAGTAACAGAAACCAGATAGGCCTGTTCTTTAAAGTATCATCTAGCCCAGCCCTTCTCTGATCTCCCATACATAAATCAATGGTTCTCAAACTCACACACACGTTGGAATCAGATGTCTAAGGACCCCCCCCCAGAGATTCTTATTTAATTGATATGCTATATGGTTTGGGCATAGGGATTTTTAAATTGAATGTACAGATGAAGCTGGGAACCCTTGCTTTAGATGCTGGAATGAGGGCAGCCTTTACAGGGAGACTTCACTAATCCTCACACTCAATTAAGTCCATCCCTTTATTCTCAGCCACTGCAACCCCATGTGTGTACTGCAACCCCCAATTAGACTCAATAAAAAGTAAATAAGTGATGACCTCACTGAAATAAAAGTATGGTGAAAGGATTCACTAATAAATGTGGTATTAATATGAGAAAAGTACTAGACCAACATGTCACATCACAGCCCATACTACATTCCAGAGGAAGGAATATGAAGAAATAAAGAGCTGATATTTACCTTCTTGATGTAAGGCATATAGGCGGGGTCTCTGTTATAGGAACCATATTCATTCTCCACCTGCACAGCAATGATGGGGCCTCCATGCTTGTACTGGAGAAAGAGATAAACAATCAGAAGCTGAATTTGTAGTGGAAGCAGTACTATCTAATTTCATCATACTTCTCACCCATTAGCAGCAAAATATTCCATTTGGAAGCGAAAGTCTCAAAAGATTTGATTATATAATTGAGAGTGATGTCAGTAAGACACAGAGAAAGTAGGGAGTTCCAGGCCCTGGTTCCCTATGGAAACATCAAACAATTACAGACTAAATAAAATAACTTTATTTTATTAACTGGTCTGGAAACTAGTTAAATGTTTAAGCAAATGAATAAAAACACATGTTTAAAATGATAGGAAATATTTTGGCGTTTTTGCTCATCCTTGCCCAACCTCCTCCCTGGCACAGTGTGGCATAATACCAAAAGATCAATCTAATTCCCAGTTCCTTCCCTCAGGACAAAAGGAGCAAAATGGAACTTGTTTGTAGCCCACTTGTCTGTGGGCTGCCCAGTAGACTAGTTTCTGTCTCATCTGATTTGGAGCTCAGACAGCAAATGTTGGCATAGTTTGGACCTCAGGCTAAAAGCAACACAAGGCAGTGGAGGTCACAGCATGTGAAAATTTCAGAGGTTCTACAGACTCATGTATGCCTGTGCAAGGGATTATAGGCAGAGGAATATGATAGAACATCTAAGGCCACAAAGGAAGGTGGGGTGAGACTCTTTGGAAAATTAAGACATGTAAAAGCAGCCAGGGAAAATTGGAGGCAGGGGAGTTGGTGAAAGGCACACACACACAGGCCAGACTAGACACATACCCAGGAAACATCTGAGAAGATCTGGAGCCATAACCCCATGCTTATCTTAATGTGTAGGAGCCCACCAAATAGTGAAGATGTTCCCCACAAGTCTGCAAAGACTATGAGAGGTGACTGTTGTTTCAAATGTCCAATTTTCAACAACAACAAAAACACAAGGCAAAGAAACAGGATAATACAGCTCATTCAAAGGAATAAAGTAAATCTCTAAAGAAATGCACACACTTAATAGACAAAGATTTTAAAACAATCGCCATAAATATGCTCAATGAGCTAAAGAAAAACATGGACAAAGAAATCAGGAAAATGCTATATCAGCAAAGTGAGAATATCAATACAGATAGAGAAACTATAAAATATAATTAACAAGATTTCTGGAGCTGAAAAATATATCTGACTAGAAAAAATTCACCATAGAAGTTCAACAGCAGATTCAAACAGGAAGAAGAAAGAATGGGCTAACTTGAAAACAAGTCATTTGAAATTATTCAGTCTACAGAACAAAAAGAGAGAATGAAGAAAAGGGAACAAAACCTGAGGGACTTATGCAACATCAGAAAGCAGACAAAAATACTCATTGTGGAAATTCCAAAAAGAAGAAAGAAAAGGGGCAGAGAGATTATTTGAAAAATCAATGGCTGGAAACCTCTCAAATTTGAGAGGACATGGGTATACAAATCCAAGAAGCTTCGGTGAACTCCAAGTAGCATTAACCAAGAGACGACACTAAGGCACATTACAATCAAACCGTCAAAGCCAAAGACAAAAAGAGATTCTTGAAAGGAGCAAGAGAAAAGCAACTTGACACATACAAAGGATCCCCAATAAGACTATCAGTGGATATATCACCAGAAATCTGGCAGGGCAGTGACAGAAGGATGATATATTCAAAGTGCTGAAAGGGGGAAAAAAACTATCAACTGAGAATTCTGTATCCAGCAAAACTGTCCTTAAACAATGAGGAAGAAGTTAAGACATACTCAGACAAATAAAAGTTGAGGGAATCTGATACCACTAGACTTGAGTTATGAGAAATGCTACACAGAGTCCCTCAAATTGAAATGAAAAGATGCCACACAGTGACTTGAAGTCCCTTGAAAATATAAGGTTCTCCTGTAAAGGTAAATATATTTTAAAAATGTAAAAACCAGTATTATTCTAATTTTAGTTTATAAATCTACTTCTTATTTTTTAACAGGATTTAAAAGACAAATGCATGAAAATAATTATTAATCTATATTAATGAGTACACAATATATAAATATGTGACTTGTGACATCAATAACATACAGCAAGGTTGAGCTGTAAAGGAGTAGTTGTGATTGTATGTGTGATTAAAGTTTAGTTGACATCAATATAAAATAGAACATCATATCTTTAGGACAGTATTTGTAATCTTCATGGTAACCACAATGAAAATATCTATAGAATATACACAAAAATGAATGAAAAAGGAATCAAAACTTGTCACTATGAAAAATCAACTAAATACAAAGGAAGGTAGTAATAGAGGAAATAAGGGAGAAAAAAAGCTACAAAACATACAGAAAACAAATAACAAAATGGCCAAAATAAATGCTTCCCTAATAGTAACTTCCTTAAATGTAAATGTTTAAACTCCCCAATAAAAAGACATAGATTTGGACTTGAACAACACTATAGACCAAATGTACCACATCCACATATATAAACACTGCATCCAATGACACAATACACATTTTTCTCAAGTACACATGGGACATTCTTCTCCAGGAGAGATAATATTTTAGGCCACAACAGAAGCTTTAATACTTTTAAAAGATTGAAACCATTCAAAGCATATTTTCCAATCACAGTAGAATGAAACTAGAAACCAACAGCAGAAAGAACACTGAAAAATTCAAATTTCAAATTCCACGAATATGTGGAAATTAAACAACACACTCTTAAAAAACAACCAGTAACCCAAAGAAGAAATAATGGGAAAATCAGGATATATCTTGAGCCAAATGAAAATAAAAATTCAACATAAAGTTATGGGATGAAGCAAAAGCAGTGCTAAGAGGGAAATTTATATCTATAAACACATTAAAAAGGAAGAAAGGTGTTCAGTCAACACCTAACTTTTCACCTTAATGAACTAGGAAAGAGAAAAATAAGCTAAACTTAAAGGTTTAAGGAGGAAGGGAATAACAAAGGTTAGAACAGAGATAAAAAGGGATTTAAAAATAGAGAAAAATAAAAAAACCCAAGAGTTCGTTCTTTGAAAAGATTAACAAAATTGACAAAGCTTTAGTGAGATTAACTAGCATAGCCACATTATTCACAATAGACAAAAGTAACCTAGGTGTCCACTGATGAATGAATGGATGAGCAAAATGTGGTCCAGAGATACAATAGATTATTATTAGGTCTTAAAAAGTAAGGAAATTCTGACACCCACTACAACACAAATGAACATTGAAGACATTATGACAAATGAAAGAAGCCAGACATAACAGGACAAGTATTACAGGATTCTACTTATATGAGGTACCTAGAGTGGTCAATTTCATAGAAACAGAAAGTAGAATGGTGGTTGGCAGGGGTTATGGAGAGGGGAGATAGGAAGTTAATATTTAATGGATGCAGAGTTTCAGTTTGGAAAGCTGAAAAAGTTCAGGAAATAGATGGTGGTAATGTTTGCACAACAATGTGAATGTACTTAATACCAGTGAACTTAAAACCACTTAAAAATGGTTAGAATGGTAATTTTTATGTTAGGTAAAATTTATATTATGGCAAAATTACCATAATAAAAATAAAATAATTATGAGTTACAAATTATGAGTTATGAATATTTCTGAGTTATACTCAGAAAATGCTTTTTTAAAGAAAGGTCTAGTACATCATTTCCATATTTAAGAATGCTTCTAAGCCATACTCCTGGCATGACCTTCCCTAAAACCTCTACCTCCACCAATCTACTACAACCTGCTGAATCATCTCAGTAATTCCATCTTCCTTATAAAAATGTAGGCCAAAAACTTCCTGGCTTGTTGCTTCTTTCATTATTAGGGCTTCCAGATTTAAGAAATAAAAATACAAGATAGCCAGTTATACGTGAATTTATAATGAATAAGTTTTTATATAAATTATGAATATTTTTAATGTAAGTATGTCCCATGTAACATTTAGGATATATTTATACTAAAACATATTCCTTGTTTATCTGAAATTCAAATTTAACTTAGTACCCAGTGTTTTATTTGTCTGCCCTACAGATGATCAAGTAGTTCCTTTGATCTATGTGTGCTGTGAACATTACAAACCATTGACTAAAGAGCAATTTTTATTGATGTACTAATTTTTTATTAATGTACTAATTTCTCAGCATGACTCTTATTTTTATATAAACTATTAATTATTCTCATTCCTGCTTTTTTATTGCTTCCAAATATTACATGCAATAATAAGATAATTTCTTCCCAAAATTGATTTTTATCACTTATTGAATGAAATATGCACCATACAGCACCTTTTTTTTTTTTTCAACATTTTTTTTTTTTTTTTTTTTTTTTATTTTTGGGACAGAGAGAGACAGAGCATGAACGGGGGAGGGGCAGAGAGAGAGGGAGACACAGAATCGGAAACAGGCTCCAGGCTCCGAGCCGTCAGCCCAGAGCCCGACGCGGGGCTCGAACTCACGGACCGCGAGATCGTGACCTGGCTGAAGTCGGACGCTTAACCGACTGCGCCACCCAGGCGCCCCTACAGCACCTTTTTGATAGTAGAAAGATGTACCTTGAAAAGTCATCAATTGTAATTTTATAACTACAAAAAGTCCCATGTATTACAGGTAAGGGCCTATCCATTTATGCTCTTTTTCACAAAGAACTGAGCCACTATTGGGATGCCAATCAGTGGGTTTTTCAGAATAAGACATCACATCGGACATTGTGTGGAATAATGTAAGCCCTTGTGCCTATCTCTTCAGCACTGAACCACCTAAAACAATATTGAAATACATCTTTTAAAAGACAATTATTGCAAACCCCTCCAATTATAGATCTCAGGCAGTGGGGAAGAATGTGTTCTGTATTGAAAGGAACTGGGAGCCCTTTGTCTGAGAGCTAACCTAGGACTGTTTACTTCCAGTAGGAAAATAGCTGAACTTCCAAGAAGAGTCTCCTTGCTTTTACCTGGAGTGGCACCACCCTGGACATCAGGTGATCAAAATAAAGGTCCACTGCTTCGGTGAAGCCCTTGTAAGTTGTTCTCAGCCTCATGCCAGAGTCTTGGAGTAACCAGCTTGAATAAAAGGGGGGTGCGAATTAGTTGCACTGTTTGTGGGTTTCTCTTGGCAGGAGATGGTGGGGAGAAAAGCAGTGGCTTCAGAGTGCTGGGGGTAAGCAAGACAATTCCCACCCCACCACCTCCACTCAGCCAGGAAGGCAGGAGATTGTGCAAACAGATTCAGGGGCAAACACTGCCAGAACTCAAGACCTGCACTCTGCACTTGTTTCCCTACCAAAAGACACCAGCGCTGCTAGGGATTTTATTTCCAGCTTTATGGCTACGGTCTGGCTGCCAGTCAGAGTGAGAAAAGCTTCTCACTGAACTCAAGGCCCAGCATGGAAGCATTTACTCTAAAATCTCATTACAAAGGGGTAAAGCCAAAAGGGTTAAAGAATCACTGGGACCAGATGCAACTTTCTGGTGTCTCCCAGAAAACTAAGCCTGACATGAAGGTCATGAGAGGCTAATCCACTTCTCATTCCTGTCCATCCGTCCATCTGCTGCTCTCCATGCTGACCCTGTGACTCATTAGCATCAGCCTCCACAGCTCTTCAGAGCTTAGTTCAGAGGAGGAGCTGCAGAGCAAGATTAGTTCTTCCCATAGCCTGTCCCTTGTGATCACATTTCCCAGGTGAACCCAGATCATTTGTTCCAGAGTTAGGAACTCTTCCTTCTCACTTGAAATTCTAAGTAAAACACTTATATTTTCTTAAAAAGGGTCTAATGCTTCACATCCTAAGTTGGAAGTCCTGAACAAGGTCAGAAAATTATCAATTTATGTTAGGTAAAAATGGAGGAGGAGAGAGCAGCTTCCTTTAGACTGACACCTCCACCCTCCATCTCACCTAAACCAGGTCTAGCTTCTCATCACCACTGGGTCTTTGCCTGTTTGGGCCTCCCTGGGGTGTGCCCACATGCCCATCCTCGATGCCAGGACCTGAGTGGACAATGCTGCCCAGGAGAAGGGCTGAGTGCTGGAGCTCCTGCTGTTCTAACACTTAAATCCTGTCCTCCTGGAAGCTCTGGCTGGGCCTGAAGACATCACTGACACACAGATTTCTAATCCCTAGGTGCAGGGGGAGGGCACTCTGGCTGTGTGCATGGCCTTGTCAAGGGCACTCTTGCCAAGCTGAACAGCACAGAGACAGAGAAGTGATCCTGGAGAGCAAAGGAGATGGAGACAGAGCCTGCCTGGGATCCCTAGGGAAGGGCTGGGTGGAACTGGAGAAAAGAGAGAAAACAAAGCCTGGGCTAGTAGCTGTGTTACAGGGAGAGGCCATTCCCAAAGGAGACCACAAGGCAAACAGGACCAGCCTTCTTCCCTCTTGGGGTGGCATGGTATAGGAGAGAGTTGATCTAACCACCTGGAACACTGTGAGGATGGGAGAGATTACCCCTATTAACAAGAAAGTCTTTTTGCTGAAAATTAATCACAATGATGAGGACAAGGAATGAATGTGGTACCAGGCGATTACTGCCCAGATTTCTACTCCAGCCACAGAGCACTCTACTGACCTCAGTGGAGACTACACATTCTAACATAACTCATTAAAGCCTTAAATTTTAAGATAAAACATAAAACAAAAACAATAATTTGTTTCTCTAATACTTTATTAAGATAAAGTAACATCATTTAAAATGGCTCCCTTTAGGTCCCACTTATTCTTGAATGGTGTTTCAGTACAGAATGAAAAATATACTTCAATAGCAAAATTAAACCTACCTTTGTGATTAGCATTTTGCACAAGCACACAGGACAGCTCAAGCCACAGCCCCTCACAGCCCCGCTTACCTGGGCAAGCCCCCGAGGTCGATCTCACTGCAGATGTAGGGGCCTGGACGCAGAATCACCCACAACCCGATCTCTGCAGCCAACAGCACAAAGGCCCTAGGGAGGTCAGTGTCAGCAGCTCTCAAGACATCAGGGGGGGAGGGTGGGGATAAGCCTGGCACACATCATAAGGTGGTGGATCTACCTGGCTCCTCCCCTCCCTGCTTTCAGACGCCCTGCGAGCTGGGTTCTCCCCTGCCCCCAGCCCAGTACCTTCTGCATAGTTCTACTGGGGGCATGAGGACCAAGGACATCAGACAAGATACGGTGTGTGTGTGTGTGGGGGGGGTGTTCCTAACAGTGAACCTGACCCCAACAGTCTTGCTACCCTACATGGGTAAGCCCTGTCCCAGCCCAGGTGCTGGACCACACTACAGAACAGGGCAGACACTGAAGATTGATACCTCTGAGCTGCAATGAAAAGGTCTGAGCTCAGAGGAGGCAAACTCAGACCCTGAGAGTAACAGGTTCATGTCTGGAGAGCATTTGGGTCCTGAGAACAAGGCTCCAGACCCCAGGCTGTCTCTGGTTCTCAATGCAGAATGGAGATGGCCCTTTGATTCCTGACCAACCCAAGGGGCTACCTCTTTGCCTCCCAGCCTTAGGCCATGCCACAGAAGCAGTGACAGCACTTACTCCAGGTCCAGGTTCCCAGAGAAGTCAAATTTGCCTCTTTCTGGCTCGTGGAGATTCCATGGAACATAGCTATAATAGAAGATAATTACAGGAATGAGCTTTTCATTTATTCCACTTCATCTTCCAGATTACCTTCTTTATCCCTAAAACCCATTATGATGGTCGAAGATGTATTTCTTAGGCACATTGTTTTAATGGTATCAGGACTGGAACCAAGAACTAACTGAGGAGATCTAGGGACCTTAGAGTATCCAGGGCCAGTCCCTGGGTGGCTCACAACTCATCTCCTTAGGAGAAGGGAGAGAAGGCCAATAAGATTTGGGTGAAGCATAAGATGTGATCACAGGTCAGCTTGAGCATGCACTCCCCCACGTTCCTCCTTCCCTCCCCATGTCTCCTGTTCTCTCTTTATCAGCTGGTGGAGAAAAGGTAACTTTCTAAGAGAGTAAGTTAAAAGTAAGGTAAGAGGAAACCTCTGATCAGTCCTGTTTTTACTGAAGCAACCAGAATTTCAAATAACTCTTTCCTTATCTTCTAAAGAGAAGATAAGGAAATAAAGTAAGTTCTTCAAGGGGCCCAACTCAAGGGATGCATGATAGTAACACAGCTGCTCCTCTCCTGGACTCCCACCCACCCCTGACTTCCAGTGGAGCCCCTTCCAATTGAGACTCAGGAGCTCCACATTTAAGGAAATACACATTACTCAGATTTTATAATGCAAGATGCTTAGCCTACAATATTCCCACCAGCTTCAGGAGTCCTGTGATGTGTGAATGTACCCTCAGGATCAGAACTTACATACACAAATAAATGGATCCTTTTAAGTAATCCTTCTGGAAAATTATATACATGTGTTTCAACTGTGCTGTTATAGCCCAGAACATTCCTGTAATTCTTCTTTGAAATTATCTTCAGAGCTGCTTCAACAAACCACCCAAGAAAATCCACACCCTTGATCTGTAATCACATATTTTTTCCTGAAAATAGAATAGCCCAGCCTGATACAACCCACTTTATTTCATAGACTTGGATCCAACTATCTTTTGGCAGTTTTGAGAAATAAATAACGATAAGATTCTTCACAACTGAGCATATTTTTAACTGATTCACATATTCAGCATTTTACTGAGTGCCTATCATGTGCCTGTCACTGTGGTCAGTGCTAGACTGGAAGCCATAGTGCTCTGAAGATAATTCTAAACAGGAATGCTGAAAGGTGATGAGAACTTCCTTAGGAAGCTGTTTTGAAAAAGATCACACTCATTTGCTAAATAAATTGGGGGGTGGAGTGCTTGTTTAAAATATACATACATACATATATATATATATATATATATATATATATATATATATATAAAATAATTTAATCACTTCCACCCCTACACTCCCCTCCTTCACTATATTCCTTCGTGTATACACCATTGTTCTTTCTATGCCTCTAAACCTTACGTCCATCCTGTCTCCTCATCTGCACTAGTGGGGAGTGCTGTGCAGATGAGGAAAAGGAAGGTGTCATAGCTGGCAAACCTAAGCAGGAGTGTGGGTGACCTGATCCTCCTATATTTTTCCTCACAAAGCTTAGCACAAAGATTCTCTTCAGGGACTGCTCAGGTCCAGGATCTGGCAGCGCTCCCCCATCCTGACACGATGGAGTCCTACAGGCTAGGCTGCCTAGAAGAAGCCCAGGACACAGATGCCACAGATGCCAAAGCTCCGGGGGAGGGGGGGGGGGGGCGGTGGCAGCACTCACGTGGTGAGGGTATTCAAGCCACAGGCTTTCATCTTCAGCAAGCGGTCCCTCCAGTATTCCTTGGGCACCCGGAAATAGTGCACAGAGCCCCCAAAGATCCAGAAGGTGGAGTCCTCCAGCATGAAGTGTTGGCCGTTGGCCTGCAGCCCTGATTGCCGGTGTCTCAGCCATGCAGGGACCAGATTATACCAGTCCAACCTGCAAAGAGAAAAGGCAGCTGGCAAGGCTGGCTTATCTTCAGCAATGAGCAGCACAGAGTGTTAGGAGACAGGGTTCTTCTCCACAGGCCTGCTTCTGAGGCCTTCAGAAAAGGCTCCCCACCCTCTGACTTAGCCAAACCTTGAAAGGCATCTTTCTTCAGCACACTCATATGCACCCCACTGTAGGGGAAGAGCAAGCTGAGACTATAGTCAGGAACAAGACAAACACAATGGTCAACATGGAGACTGTGCTATGGGGACAGAGGGTGAGGTGGGGGCACACGGCACGGAATGGATATTCTCAGGGGGCGCGGGGTGCCCAGGGCAGGTGTGGCACGCAGGTTCCTACAACGGCCAGCTCTTCTAGGCCATTTGACTAAACATCAAAGGAGCAGCTACTTCAAATAGTACCTCTGAGCCACATTGTGGTCACAGCTGCCCGGCTTGAGGTGCAAATACCTGGAAGGAGGTATCTGGGTTAGAAACAGCATTTATTCATTGACCAAATTTCCAAGTCTTAATTATTATCTAAAGATCAAGTTGAAGTGATGATCAAGCACAACAGAGAGCCCCACCTGGGAGGGCTGTTGGAAAGTGTTAGTCCCTGGAAAAGCAACTCTTGACCAAGCGGATCCCACTCAAATTGATCCCCATGACTAGAATTCCCTCCCTCTCTTTTCTCCCCAGTCTCCAAAGGCCATGAGAGAAACCCAGCAAGAGACGCTGGAGGAGCCAAGACATTCAAGAGAGTTGGAGAGAAAGAACCTCAGCTAGGCCAACATGGCAGAGAAGTAGGGGGACCCATACTTCCTGCCACTCTCAAACAAAGAAGTGCAGAAGCCAAAGGACTTTGAACACCAGAGCCTGGGAGGAAAAGAGACTGAATCTACTAGGAAGAAAATGGGGAAGCTGGAAAGAAGATAGGTGGGTAACTGCAAACTGGGGGAGATAAAAAACAGCCACATGGGCACGGAGTGGAGGCACCCCCTTCAACGGAGAGACAAAGGGAAAAGAAAGAGCGGCTAGGGAAGTGCAGGACCGTATCTGGACAGGAGAAAGACCGGGGACTGAGACTGAGAGGGATCCGATCTCTAACTGCAGGGCTTTCTTTGGACTGGAGCTGGCTCTCTGTTGGTGCACCTGGAGAGGAGGGGAGCCTGGGTGTGGTGGTAGGTCAGGGGCTCAGTCCTCAGTTGGAGGAAGTGGTTCCCTCCCTGGAGGGCTATGTGATATTACAGAATCTGCCTGTGTCCGCCACTCCTGGGCACAGTGGCTGGGCCAAGGGTGCAGTCTGCAGGAGGAAAAGGCTGCCATCTCTCTGGAGTGCTGTGGGAAAAGACAAAGCCTGCCTGTGTCTGCCACCCCGGGGGCTCATGGCGAAGGTGGTGGCTCTTGGTCCCCAGTAGGAGAAGGCTGTCCTCCCTGAAGTGTAGGGGCACAGACAAAGCTAGCCAGGAGCACATATCCGCCTCACTGAGAGGCGCTTCCCCGGTGCCAGAGTGCACAGAGTGGGACTTTGAATCCTAGTCAAGCACAGGGTCACAGGAGTTGGTGGAGCGAGAAGGACCTCCCCACCTGTGCCCTCGGCACAATAAGGACGACTCAAACAGAGTCCATCGGGTCCAGCTCCGTGGAGAAGAGACTGGGGGATCACCATTCCACACACCCCCACCACCAAGGTGGGGCCTCAGGGATCAGTACTGGGGCCTAGAGTGGAGGTGGGTCCATATTATGACAAACCATGCCCCTTTGTGCTGGGTAACTGCGTATCCACCACAGCAGCACAGACCCTGCAGACAGCTACTCCCGACAAGCGACACAGCATTGCCTGGATTAACTCTAGGTCAATTCTGGATATATAGATATATTCTCCATTCCCCACCCCCCCATTTCTCCTCCTTATCTCTTCCATGCCCTAGGCTGGTTACTCTGGTTACTGTCTGTCTAAACAGACATATTTAATCCATTGTCTTGATACATGTTCTACACCTCCTTATTTACACTCCTTTCTCTCTCTCTGGAATAATCAAGCAATATAGTTTCTCTGTCTGGGTAACTTTATCTGTTTCCTTTTCCCTGCCTCCTTCTTTATTTTCCTTTCTCTCCATCTGGATTAAGCCTTTTACCTCTCTGTCTAATCAATGTTTGTCTTTTCTCCCCCCATCCCCGCCCCCATGCTCCCCACCACCACTCCTCCTGTCATTTCTCTCCTTGTATGTTCTCTTCCATTAGCACTGCCTCCACCCTCTTCTTTACTTTAGTCAGTGTTTTGGGGTTTTTTGTTTTTAGTCTTTGGGTTTTTGTTTTTGTTTGTTTGTGTCTTTTGTGTGTTTGTGTGTTCTTGTCTCCTGTTTGTCTATTTGTTTTCCTTTACAGGGCTACTCCAAGGAACAAATCAAAGCACACCTGGAGGAGGGTCCAAAATATCACTAAGAGTAGGGTAATAAAAAAAACCAAACACAACAGACAGCAAGTAACCATCTCTGAAAAAACACCTCCTGAAGGGCCAGGCCCTGGACACTGTATAACCCTCCTTTCATATAGCGGTGCTTGCAGGTGCAGAACACACAACAAGCATTTAAAATGCATAAGGGACAAAAAACTAGCCAAAATGACAAAACAGAATAATTCTCCTCAAATGAAATTCCAAGAAGTAACAACAGCTAACAAATTGATCAAAACCAATTTAAGCAGTATAACTGAACAAGAATTTAGAATAATAGTCATAAAATTAATTCCTGGTCTTGAAAAAAACAGAGGACAGCAGAGAATCTATTGCTACAGAGATCAAGGGACTAAAAAACAGTGATGATGAATTAAAAAAATGCTATAAATGAGGAGCAAAATAAAATGGAGCCAGCCACAGTGCGGATTGAAGAGGCAGAGGGGAGAATAGGTGAATTAGAAGATGAAATTTTGGAAAAACAGCAACCTGAGAAAAAGAGAGACAAAAAAAAATCCAGGAGTATGAGGGGAGAATTAGAGAACTAAGTGATGCAATCAAATGGAACAATATCCATATCATAGGAATTCCAGAACAAGAAGAAGAGAGAAAAATGGGCTGAAGGTGTACTTGAACAAATCATACCTGAGAACTTCCCCAATCTGGGGAAGGAAACAGGCATTGAAATCCAAGAGGCACAGAGAACTCCCTTTAGACGTAACTTGAATCGATCTTCTGCATGATATATCATAGTGAAACAGGCAAAATACAAGGATAAAGAGAGAATTCTGAAAGCAGGTATGGATAAATGGGCCATAACATACAAAGGTAGACACATAACGGTAGTAGCAGACCAATTTACTGAAACTTGGCAGGCCAGAAAGGAATGGCAGGAAAACTTCAATGTGATGAACGGAAAAAATATGCAGCCAATAATCCTTTACCCAGAAAGTCTGTGATTCAGAATACAAGGAGAGATAAAGGTTTTTGCAAACAAACAAAAACTGAAGAAATTCATCACCACTAAACCAGCCCTACAAGAGATCCTAAGGGGGACTCTGAGTGAAATGTTGCAAGGACCACAAAGTACCAGAGACACCACTACAAGCATGACCTACAGACATCACAATGACTCTAAACCCGTATCTTTCAGTAATAAAACTGAATGTAAATGGACTAAATGCTCCAACCAAAAGACATAGGGTATGAGAACAGATAAAAAAACAAAAACAAAAAAAAAACAAACAAAAAAAAACAAGACCCCTCTATTTGCTGTCTACAGGAGACTCATTTTAGACCTGAGGACACCTTCAGATTGAAAGTGAGGGGACGCTTGCACTGTTGGTGGGAATGCAAATTGGTGCAGCCGCTCTGGAAAGCAGTGTGAAGGTTCCTCAGAAAATTAAAAATAGACCTACCCTATGACCCAGCAATAGCACTGCTAGGAATTTATCCCAGGGATACAGGAGTACTGATGCATAGGGGCACTTGTACCCCAATGTTTATAGCAGCACTCTCAACAATAGCCAAATTATGGAAAGAGCCTAAATGTCCATCAACTGAGGAATGGATAAAGAAATTGTGGTTTATATACACAATGGAATACTACGTGGCAATGAGAAAAAATGAAATATGGCCTTTTGTAGCAACGTGGACGGAACTGGAGAGTGTGATGCTAAGTGAAATAAGCCATACAGAGAAAGACAGATACCATATGGTTTCACTCTTATGTGGATCCTGAGAAACTTAACAGAAACCCATGGGGGAGGGGAAGGAAAACAAAAAAAAAAGAGAGAGGTTAGAGTGGGAGAGAGCCAAAGCATAAGAGACTGTTAAAAACTGAGAACAAACTGAGGGTTGATGGGGGGTGGGAGGGAGGGCAGGGTGGGTGATGGGTATTGAGGAGGGCACCTTTTGGGATGAGCACTGGGTGTTGTATGGAAACCAATTTGACAGTAAATTTCATATATTAAAAAAAAAAAAATAAATAAATAAATAAAAAAATAAATCAAGCAGAAAAAAAATAAAAAAAAATAAAATAAAGTGTTCTTATGCCAAAAAATATAAATAAATAAATAAACATGTGAGATGAAAAAAAAAAAAAAACAAAAAAAAACTGAGAACAAACTGAGGGTTGATGGGGGGTGGGAGGGAGGGCAGGGTGGGTGATGGGTATTGAGGAGGGCACCTTTTGGGATGAGCACTGGGTGTTGTATGGAAACCAATTTGACAGTAAATTTCATATATTAAAAAATAAATAAATAAATAAATAAATAAATAAAATACATTACAGAGAGGGAAGGAGGCAAACCATAAGAGACTCTTGAATAATGAGAACAAACTGATGGTTGATGGTGGCGGGGGAGGAGAGGGGAAATTGGAGATATATATATATATATATATATATATATATATATGCACACACAAATTTATATATATATATACATATACATATATATATATACACAAATTTGTATATATATACATATATACACATATATACATATGTATATATGTGTATATATGTATATATATGTGTGTGTGTATATATATATATATATATATATATATATATATATATATATGAGAGTTGGAGACAGAAAACTACAGTGTGAGTGAGTGAGTGAGTCGGGGGCAAAAGCAAATTTCCATTGGTGCCTCTTCTATGCCCACTTTTCATTACAGTTCCTGCCACTAGAAGTCATATTGCCCTGCAGGGCTCTTCTGCATAAAAGAGCTCCCTAAAGTGCTGCTGGTCTTTCCATTCCTTTTGTAACACTGGCTAAAACTGTGCCACTGCTTAAGGCCCAAATTGCTTCATTCAATTGATACTGATACACACTGGGGACTGTCATCGCTTAGAAGAAACAGAGATGCACGAACCAAAATGGGCTGAGATCTTCAGTCTTGATTCTGGATTCAGCCATTCTCTGTGCACTTCAAATAGGCAACTCTTTCACAGAGCTCTGGCCAGCCACAGGGACCAATGGTGCAGGTCATGGGGGCAGAGAACACATGCATGTCGCACACCCCATCATTGACTCTCCCAATGTGCTTATTGGATGAGCCATCCCTCCTGCTCTCTCTCCATTTCTTCCACAGCCCTGTATTCCTGCTGGGTCCTTTTCCTACATGCCAGCCAGCTTCTCCTCCACTTACAATGCCAAGTGCTTCAGCTCTGAATATAAAGTTACATACCCTACACTGTAAAGCAGCTGGAGACCTGCTATTAATGGGAAAAATTCAATTGCACACACTCCTCAGGAAGTTAGCTCCCGTCCTACCAAAGTTCCTCCAAACCAGATGCTTCTGACATGTACAGTGTTCTCCACATCACTGTACACTCAGATAATTACAAATTATCGGCTGCTGTAAGCCAAGCGCAAAGATAAGGCCAGGGCTGGCCCTCCAGGGCATGTAAGGCCTGCAGTCCACACAGGGTCCCAAGCTGAGAAGGCTCCCTTGCAACAAGTAGTTAAATAAGCCACAGAGATCTAATCCACAGTGCAATGAATATAGATAATATTGTACTATAATTATGTCATGTGATAAATACTGCTACAGTGGCAATCATATTACAACATATAAATGTATCAAAGCACACACTGTACACATAGTTTCAGACACACTACCTTCATCCTGAAATTCTTAATATTTTTTAAACAAGGGCCCCATATTTTCATTACGCACTGGGCCCCACCTGTTAGGGTAACCTGGCCTAGCAGTGGCAGAGGGCAGTAGCTGAAATATATATATAGCTAATTGTTGAATGAAGAAATTATCTAAATCATCCAGGAGGAGTCAGAAGGCTTTGTTTAGATGATAACTATTTCACAGGTCTTGAAGGCAGAGAATATAAGAAAACAGAGGAAACTAGGGGCAAAAGTATTAAAAAGTGAATGCAGATGTACTCCAAGAATAGCAAGCAGACTGGTGAGAAGACTGTATGAGCAGTATCCCAGCCTGGAGCCCCTCAACAGTGTATGCCTGGCACTGGCACTCACTGCTCACAACTGCTTGCTACAGTCTGGAATTGGTACAGAAATTGAGGTACCTTTACCGTAATGAAGGTAATTTTATGTCTGTTGAAGCTCATCATAAAAGCTGGGGCAGGGACTTTGTATATCTTTTCATTTCCTTTTTCTAGTAATAATTTTTGAATGTGTTTTATCAAGTAACAGACTAGAAAAAAAATTTTAAAGAAGGAAAAATGATTCTTCACCACAGACAGATTGAGAAGTATTGCTCTAGACCAGAAACAACAGTCTGTCCTTGGGCAGTTGTGATCAGAGCTGGGAGGACAAATATATTGACCAGTTCAGTTTACCAGGCTTAGCAACCAAATGGATGTAGGACGTATGAGACCAAAACAGTGTGAAACCACTTCAGCAGAAGCCTTCCTAGCACTTTGCTGAAGTCAGCTACAGCACAAAAAGAGAGGTTTGGGTTTAGACACAGTGGCTCTCAAAGCTGGTCCCATATCTGAATCACCTGGGAAACTTAAAACAATGAATGCCCAGGCCCCACTCCTGACCAGTTAATGACCTTGGAGGTGGGGCACAGGTATTGGTAGTTTTTAAAAGCTCCTCCACAGATCGGAGCAAGGCTGAGCCACTGGTCTAGGGCAAGTTTTACAGGAGGGTCTGGGGCAAATCAGGGACCCTGATGGCCAGAGTAGGGAGAACAGGAGGCCAAGAAGACAGAGGTGACACAGACATCACTGACCACTTGGGAATATTGTAAATGGCCACTATGGGCAAAGAAAATTATGTTGATCTCCTCCTTCCTACTTCTCACAGCCACCAGGACCCAGAATTCATGATGCTACTGCAGGACTGAAGTTATGCTATATTATAGTTGAAACAGTCATTTGTGGATAACCTGGGAACCTAATCACTTTTTCCTTTCTCTAAACAGAAAAGTTCCATGTTGCAAGTGACTTGTAAGTGATATTTCAGAATATAGTTCTTCCAGAGGACCACCTGTATGGGAAAGTGAAAACAAGAACAATATTTGCACAAGGAGGATCTGGACATGATCCTGGCCCTACCCTTGTAGGACCATCACTTTGGGTCAGTGACACTAGCTCTGTGGCCATGAGTTTCTTCCTCTGTAAATGGGTGAATGCCTAACTGTTCACAAAGACCCTTTGAAGGTCAGATATAAATTAAATACTCTGAAACGTGCTATAAAGGAGTTTTGTGGATATTTGAAATGCTTATTTTTGTATGCTTTGTATATTAGAATAGCCTCAGTGTGGGGCTTTTTTTTTTTTATGTCCTTAATAGGAAATAATCCCAATCTTTCCATTCTTAAGCATTTAATTTTCTGTCTAACCATGTTTTATGCACAAGATTTTGTGTCAAGTCATCTTATTACAGTTTCTAAAATTTTACAACAAAAGGTCTGTCCAGTGGGATCCTGTCAAACCAACCCAGCCCCTTGACCAGCAGTCAGCAAACCCCAGGTGTAGGCCAAAGCCACTATGCCTTCTGTCTTTGTGTAGTCAGCAAGCTACGAATGTCTTTCACATTTTTAAGTGGTTAGAAAAATAAAATCAAAAGAGCAAGATGTGGGAACACAAAAAAATTATATTAACTTCACATTTCAATGTTAATAAATAGTTTTATTGGCACCCTGCCATGCCCATTCGTTGACATACTGTCTGTGGCTGCTTTAGGGCATAGTGATGTTGACGTGAAAGACACCATGTAGTCTGCAAAGCTGAACACATTTGCTACCTGGCCCTTTACAGTAAACTGCCCTTTACAGGAATCCTGCCCTGAAGGATGAGGCCTTATATACTAAAAGGAGGCCTCAGGCCCTCTGTGGCCACTGTCTGGGCCTCCTAGCCATCTCCTTGCTTTGGCTCTTCCCCTTAGCTCTTCCCTTTGACTATAAGCTCCTGAGTGTTCTGACTGCATCTGAAGTTTCTCATACCGCATGCACAGGACAGGTTGTTTTCCTCATATCTGCTCCAAAGAACACACTCTGCCCTCATGCCTCATCTACTCACTAGGCTTTATGTACTCTCCCCACTGGACACCTCTAGGCATCCCTTAGGTCCTCCACCCTTCAGGCTCACCCCAGGCTAGAGTGAGGAAGAACTGATGGACAGATTCTCTTCTTAAACACAGAGATACATTGACCAGTGGTAATAATACATATTTTTGCCAGTGGTAAAAATACACACATGCACGCACAAAATCTCATCACTTTTAAAGACAGTGAAAATACAATTCAGCAGTCATGCCACCAGGCAGCAATCCTTATCCACTGGCAAGAACTTCAAAAGAACAATCTCCAGCTCACCAAGCTCACATCACTGACCCCAACTTTTATTTAGGACTGTGTCTCCCAAATGATGCGAGAGCCTCCCTCTCTCCACCCACTCGGTGCAGAGGTGCTGATGGTGCTGGAAGCACTCTCTGTGACCCTCATTCCAAAATACTTCCTGCTATTAAGAGAGTCTCCCTAATCTGTCCCCTCCTTCTGGATTTACATCTCCAGGTGTGCACTGCACCTGCAGGGTACCTTCATCTGGAGTTTGATAAAAATGCAGAAACTCAGGCTTTACCTGAGACCTGAATCAGAATCTGCATTTTGACCAGACCCCACAGTAAAGTTTGAGAAGCACTAATCTATATTTTGTCCTTTGATATACGTATATGCCATCTCTTCCTGGACAGAGCTTGTATTTGCTAGTGTCTTTATGTGCTATCACTTTCAAGATTTTTTAAAATAAATATTACCTCTCAGTGCTTGTTTAGAGGCATGAAACTAACACTGCAAATAAAAAAAGCTAGCTTGTAACTCCAAATTCTAGAGAATTCAACTGTTTCCTTTCTGAAATCTTTCTGGTAGGTTACTAGGTGAATTTTTAATACATTAATAAAAGGGATGAATTCACTGAGAAAATGAGGATGATAAATTTGGTATTTCTCCAAGGAATCCACTGTGAAAAATGAGATGATATATATTAGAGCTTCATAAACGAGAAAACACCGTGAAAATGGTTATTAATACTGATAATGATCATTAGTACTTGTTACCATAAGTTAATAATAATCTCAGTGCTTCCTGAATAATTAACTCAGTAATAACAAAATAAGGACAATGGAAACTATATTGGTTACATGAGGTTGGGAGACACTTTCCTTCTAAATTAGGCCTGTTACCACAGAGCAAACCAAACCTTTAGGAAACCCTGTTCCCTTGTTTGTGTTGTTTTTCCCAGTGAGCAACTCATTCATGTTGAAAGTTTTTGTTTCAGATTGTGGAAAGCTTTTCTGTGTGTCTGTTTGTTTTTTAGATTGTGGAAAGCTTCTTTTTTTTTTTTTTAAAGAAATCCCTGCACCCAACATGGGGCTCAAACTCAAAACCCCAAGATCAGGAGTTCCATGCACTACCAACTGAGCCAACCAGGTGTCCCTTGTTGAAACTTTTTTTTTTTTTTTTTTTTTTTGATACAGGGCATCTGCCTTCTTTTTAGCTGGAGCGTATTTTACTTTCTCCTGGAATTTTTGTTTGCCTTTGTATCTTAGCTTCATAGTAGGATAAGTAAATTTTCAGTCCTTGAATAAACTGAAGAGCAGGCCTTGGTCACTGACCTGACCTGTCCTCAGGTTTGCCCTGATCAGAGTCCTACTCTGTTCACAGTCTACAGTGAGGTTCCTGGAAAGTGGCACACATGTCAGATTTCTGACGGGGCCTCACACAATGTAACAATACCTCTACATTCTGGTTACTTCCATCCCTTTTGGCAGGTGATATATGCTGTGTGAGCCATAGATGCAACAGATTATAGCAGAAACATTAGGCAGAGGACTTGGGGCCTGAGTTTCCCAGGTGAGGAGTTGCCATCAGGCAGAGACTGGGAGTGTGGAGGGGTAGAGGGATGAATCCTTCTTATACTTTATCACAGTAGTGGATCATAAGGACAAGGGACACAGCACAGGCTCTACACAGGCCAGACTTCACCAGACATGGTCAAAAGTGCTGAGTTAATGTGCTTGAATTAGAAAAGGCAGATGAGCAGGTGGCAAACTTACAATTTCTTTCATGTGAAATGGGTCCCTGAATTGATTCTCAGATCTCAGAAAGAGTCTTCAGGGTGGGGTAGGAGAAGAGCCAGATCCGGTCGCTTACTTGAATGATCTTGAATGAAGTATGCTCATTGAAGCAGGTCTGAAATGGTTCTTTCCATGCCAGAAGGCATCCCTATATCACCTGTAAATCCTGAAAATATATTGGTCAGTAACTGGAGCCACTGTAGAACTGGGAAGCTTCACCTGGGGTCACAGCCATCTCCTTCAGCTTTCTGTCATACCACACAGTCTGACCAGATTCAAACCAGTATCCATCGACCAGATGTGACAGAGACAGCATCATCAACTTCTGGAGCATGGTGGCCTCCAGCATAGACCAGGCAATGCCCATACAATTTTAGGCTCTCCAAGGGTATGGACAAGCTCAGGAGATAAAGTAGGAATCTGCAGAAATAGTCCTTCAAGTCACAGAACATAAGTCTTCGCTGGTCCTAAGGACTGGTTATTTTGGCACTATATGTAATGTATACTTGAGATATGACAACTTACAAATCTAATTTCCAGGTGCACTGTGAACCCATCAAGGCCACCTTGAGAAGAGGTTCAATCTGGGTCCAAAGCATCACATTAAAGATGATGACCAAGGAAACACTCACATCTTCATTAATCCAAATGTTCATGCTAGAAACCATTATTTAGATGGCAGTTATGTTAAACTGCCCAAAAGACATCATCATGCATAGAAATCTCCTCACTTGGATTTAAAATACAAATTTCTAGTCGTCACTCTCAAGATCCTAATGTGGTTACAGGCTCCCATGAGGCCCTATTTCCTTGGGCATTCTGTTCCCCTCAACTGTGCACTTGGGGATATTTTGGCCTTACCAGCCTTAAGGCTATACACTCCTCCCTCAGTGGGGAATCGTGAAGGCCTAAGGAAGGAGCTGCCCACTCTTTGACCCAGGCCAGTGCCTTTAATGCCTCTAATCCAGAATAATGGCTCTCGGATCAATCCTGGAACCCCAAGAACTTCAATCCCAGGGAAATGGAACTCTATCCTTGTAGCTGATCCAACTTCCTGGATGTGATCCTTGGCCTATGCCCAAAGCTTTAGGCTCCTGCTTTGCTAGAACAGCATTAAATATTTCCAAAGGGGTTGAACCTTCCATTTCAAAAGCTAGTATAACCTCATTTTGCAGGTCATTTTGCAGCATTCTGCAGGTCGATGGCACTGCTACAATCTTAGTACCTCTGTCTTTCCCTCTGAAAAGGCTTCTTGGTGAGCCAGGAACTGGCCTAGCATGCAGACTCCAGCAAGTCAGGCCAAGTGTCTACCTACATGATCCAGGGACATGCTGTTGGTTTGGAGGGCAACATCTTCCAAATGCTGTAGGAAGTTTGTATTGAATAAACACCTACTAGACCAAAACCTTGAGACCCAAAGGTGAAGCAACAAAACAGTTCAGGAGTAATCAACCACACATTAACAATAAAAAGTGTCCTGATGTTATGTAACAGAAATTTTTCATTATGGGAAAATTTCCCACTGATAGCATCATAAATAGAAAAAAAGATTATATCTCAACTTAGAGAGGGGTGAAAATTCTGTTAGATGACCCAGAGGACTCTACTGATAGCAAGACTCCCCTCTTAGAGTACTTGTGGAATCAGAATAAAATGATTTAATGACACAGGGGCAATACAAATATGCTCAACATTTTTTTTTAATTTTTTTTTAACGTTCTTTATTTATTTTTGGGACAGAGAGAGACAGAGCATGAACGGGGGAGGGGCAGAGAGAGAGGGAGACACAGAATCGGAAACAGGCTCCAGGCTCCCAGCCATCAGCCCAGAGCCTGACGCGGGGCTCGAACTCACGGACCGCGAGATCGTGACCTGGCTGAAGTCGGACGCTTAACCGACTGCGCCACCCAGGCGCCCCAACATTTTTTTTAATCAGTCGCCACTGCATGAGACTTATCTACATAGATATACAAGAAATGTACTAGCTCTTAAAGACACAAAGAACCTGTGCACATACAAAGTAAACAGAATTTTCCCCTCGGACTTTAGAGCTCAGAATCTCCCTCACAATGATCCAACAGAAACAGAATGTGCTATTTTACTTACTTATTTTAATTTATTTTTACTTACTTATTTTAAATGTCTATCAATATTTAAAATGAATATCTTATATGGTCAGCAATCCTAGAGACAGAAATATACCAACAGATATTCATTGTAACTTTGTGGGTTTTCTTATTTGTTTTTACTTTATATTATTTTATTTTAATTCCAGTGTAGTTAACCCACGTTGCAACTTTGCTTGCAGTAGCTAAAATATTGGAGACAATCGATGTTCATCAATAGGAGATTGTTTGAATAAATTATGTCCCTAATGGACAAATGGGGTAATAATACATAGAGCTGTCTTGTCGTATATGTAATTCCCCTGAAGAAACCATTATTAGTAATCACCTCTGCTAGAGGTGAGAGGGGTACCTTAGGACCAGAAGTGGAGGCTTTATTTTCCTCTTTATATTATTTGAATATTTTATCCTTACAGATTACCTACTCACAAAGTAAACTTTGCAGGAAAAGCAGCATGCTCTTGAAAGGAACAATGCCACTGTCTTGCTGTGCACGGATGCATGAAATCAGTGAGGATCATCACCTAAGAGGGTCTACCCAGTAGACCCAGTCAAGAGTTATTTGCTTCATTACCATTAGCCTCTAAAAATACCCCTGCCATTCTATTGCAGGAGAATCTCACACAACATGTGTGGCCTTTAATATCCAGAGCAATAGATTTAAGCAAGAAATAAACCTGAATGGGGAAGAAGCAAAAAATATCCCTATACGAAAAGAATTCTGCTAGATTATAGGGGAGGAACCAGAGAAAGGGGGCTGGCCTCCAGAATCCTTCTCAGGTGCTAAATATTCTGAAAATACTGACCTAAACTCCAGCATATCCTGAATCTTCATTAGAAGAGCATTCAAGTGGGGCGCCTGGGTGGCGCAGTCGGTTAAGCGTCCGACTTCAGCCAGGTCACGATCTCGCGGTCCGTGAGTTCGAGCCCCGCGTCAGGCTCTGGGCTGATGGCTCGGAGCCTGGAGCCTGTTTCCGGTTCTGTGTCTCCCTCTCTCTCTGCCCCTCCCCCGTTCATGCTATGTCTCTCTCTGTCCCAAAAATAAATAAAAAACGTTGAAAAAAAAATTTAAAAAAAAAAAAAAAAAAAGAAGAGCATTCAAGTCAGTATAATGGAACTCTGAGTCATCGCATCAAAGATTAAGCACTTTTATTTCACTTGCTACTTCCTTGACCTAATGCACAGAAAACTCTTTGGCTAACCTTCCAATACTTCTGCTGCTCAGGCTGTGCAGCTTTTGCCCCAAATTTAATCTCCATGTTCTTGCTCCAAGACACTCTGGTCCCTTCGGTTGGCTAGTACAGCACTGTAAGAATCCCAGTGCCAACTCTATCTTCCCAGCACAGGACGGCTCAGACATCCTACCCCTCTCTGACTGAGCCACTGCCCAGGTAGCCATGTTCCCCCACTTGTGTCAGAGAAATGACTACCTGCTGAAAGAGACACTTCCCACATGCTGAAAACTTCACTACTAGAAGATGAAAGGAACAGTGTTCAAAGAGTTCAAACATTCCAGGGAATATGACTCAGGCCTCAAGCAGGGTAAAGTCCTAAAACAGGCAAAGCTCATAAAATCGGTGACCTCACAGAAGGCCAGGAAGAGAGGCACAATTTGCCCACACACCCTTGGAAGACAAAACTTTCTGTAATATGGATGAAAGAAGGTGACCAGGTCATGTTGCTAAGTTATCCACCTCCTCTAAGGAGAAGACTGATAAGGTTCTCCTCTTCTTTCCTTCAAGAACTTTGGATCTGGAATCCAGGTAATGTCAGTGAAGGAGCACTAAATGAGGCAGAGCTGGGCAAAGAGATGAACTTACCTTTACAGAGGCATGATGCAGGGTGCCTACCTGGCCACTTTCCTCTCTCCTAACTTTTGCCAGCTAAAATATCAGGTATACGAGATACAGAGTTAATTGGATTATTGCTCACTGATGCATTTATATTAAGGAAAAAAGTCATGAGTAAGAACTATGCCTTGATCATATCAAGCAGGAATTCTTGCATTCATGGAGTGGGAGTAGGAAAGAGAAGGAGAGGGAGCTGGTTCAGACATGGTTCACATTGATAAGCACCAAAGATCTCCAAATGATATGCTGAGTAAAAGAAACCAGATAAAAACAGAGTACATACTTTAGGACTGCATTTCTAGAAAACTCTAGAAAATGCAAACAAATATATGGTGTCAGAAAACAACAGATCAGTGTGCCTGGGGCTGCGGAAGCAGAGAGGGGCAGGAGAGAGAGATGCAAAGGGGCATAAGGAAATCTCTGGGGCTGATGGATATTTTCACTGTCTTAATTGTGGTGGTATTTTCATGTTTGAAATTCTGAATTTTCATATTTGAAAATTTTATATATATATATATATGTTGATCTATATATACATAAATTATATATATATATTTATATATATAACTATATAGATATATAAAATTATATATATATATTTATATATATATATATATAAAATTTTCAAACTGTGCAAGCTAAACATGCAAGCTTATTGCTAACAATTATACTGCAGTAAAGGTAATTTGAGACCACTGTTCAATCTAAGAAAAAAAAAAGAGGTCATCCTCAAAAGTCATCTTTGTCCTCCTATTTCTTGGATGTGATATAATCAAACAGTTATGACTGATTATGAACCAGCATAAGGTAAAGTTCATGGGAAAAAACCAAAGCTGGATCCCAGCAGCCCCTTCCCTTCCCCACCCACTACCTGCCTTCTGAGGTACAAGAAAAGGGCTGATCCTAACAGCTCAGCTCCACAAAGCTGCCAGCTAAGTAGCCAATTCCCTTGTGACCTATATTCCACTGGCCACATCCACATTCCCAGCTACTGCTGGGAAAGGTCCCCACCTCCAACTCAGTTAATGATCCAGTCAAAGCTAGAGCAAGGCAAGAAGAGGAAGCAACAAAAAGTGTGTTCTCCTCTGGCCTCCAGAGCTAATCCTTGGTGCCCAGCCCATGCAAGACAGGACGAATTGATCAGAAAGCCTATTACCATGATGGTGATACAATCAAAAAGATGCCCAAAAGACATATATTGTGAAGGACCCTAAGAGACGGCCCTGAATTTGGGTCAGAGCTTCTCTGTCTTACCTAGTATAAAAGAAGTAATAACAAGGATAACAATGACTTTACTAAGCATTTCAAACTATTTCCTCAGGCTTGAGTCACAGCTATTCCCAGGAACCTCCATAAGCCCCTGACTGATTCCTGCTGCAGCCACCCCAACCCAGGTATGGACATGGTTAACTCACCTGTGAGAAGCTCAGGCTTCTTCACAGCCAGTCAACTACCTGACACCTCATCTTCTTTCATGCCAGACATCAACAAATACGCAGCCTCCCTCCCACACCTTTTCCTGTGGACTATTAGGGTGCACTATCTGGCCCAACTCAAGTGCCTCAGAGCTGCTCCTCATAATGACCTGGCTGGGTCCCATGCATGGACTGCCATATCCTTGACCTGCATCAATAGACAAACAACATGCTACTTGCACACCTCTGGCCTTTCTCTCTGTGGTGTGGGCTCCTGATACCCTGCTGCATGCCAGAGGCTCCTGTTGCCTCTGCTTTGAGTAATCCTTCTGGGGTTTGCATCAGCCTTGCATCAGGAGGAAGGCTGAGCATCCTACAAGAGCCAGAGCCAGTCTTCAAAGAGGAATGGGTTAGAGATCACTGACAAGATGGAAAAAAAGTCTTAGGAACAACTGGGGAAACAAAATGCCTCTTTAATTTTCTGAGCCCCAGAGTAAGAAGAGTGCCATGTCTTTCTCTCAAACAATATCATGACATCCTTCCCAACACCAAAGTCAAGAACAGGTAAAACAAAGAAGACATGTAAGTCTTGAAAAGGTGGAAATAGAAAGAGTTTCTGAAGGTGTTCTTGTGGCAGCAAAATACATTCAGATATTCACTTCCATCAAAAACTTCCCTATCTCCTGGAGGAAACTCAGAGAAACTAACAAAGGGGATAGAGAAGAAGCAAAAGCTAAGTGGTGTTGTCTGCCCGGACTCAGCTTCAACATTAACTTTCAGTGCCAAAGCATTTGATACTGCTGGTCTGTGTTCCCAGAAACACTGGAGGTTTTGAATATGGAAAGTGCCAGCAATCTACCTGAAAGACATGGTCAGGGTTATAGAATACTATAAATAGATACAGTTAACAAAAAATCTGGGCTAGGGCACCCATGCAGGCTGTGGGTAAGTTATTCTATCATTAAACACAACCATTTGCCACAGACAACACTTTGCAAAAGGGGACTGGGAAGGAGTGAGCTGGTGACTGACAAATGGAGAGAGAAGCTGTATCAATCCTAGAGTGGGGCAAATAAATCCAGGGCTGAGGATCTTGGAGGACCCATGGGACAGCGTTCTGCTGACTGCTCTTGGAAGTCAAGATCTACCATAGCTGGGAGCCCCGGAGCTCCGGCCTCTGCGGAATAGACAAGCCTTCTAGCAGGATTCGTAGGAAAGTACGGACCCGGACCCGGGAGAAAAACAGAAGCAGGTTCCCCAAGGAGGACTAGGGGCGGAGCAGTGATGGGGGACATTTGAAAGAGACCTGAAAGCTAGTTCTGTTGTCCTTCCCAGAGAGCTGGGAGTATCCACGAGGAAAGCAGAGCCCGGGCATCAGAAGCACAGAGAAAGAGTGGGGAAGCTCTAGGACACAGACGCCTGGAGACTGAGCGGGTAGCGCCTAGTGTGACCCAGGGGCCTGGATCTCGAGGCAAGGAGCAGAGTGCCTAGTGATGCAGGGGGACGCCAGACCCAAAGAAGAAGAGACTGAAGAGCCCTTCCCCGTGGGGGCTCGGAATTCGCGGGATGCAGACTCTTGGGGCCGCCTCCCTCAGGTGAGAGGGGAGGCGGGAACTACGGGTGTGTAAGGCTGAGATGTCTGGAGTCAGGCAGGTGCCGGGCGGGGCTCTCTCACCTGCGGAGCACCAGGTAACTCAAGATCACCAGCAGCAGGAGTCCGAGTGTGCGGCTGGGCTTTCGCCCGACGCTCCACTTGCTCATCGCGCGGCTTGGAGGGACCGCAGCTAGCATTCCAGCCAGCACTCAGCCGCGCGCGCGGGAGGCTAGACACGGGGGGCGGGGCCGCACTCCGGTCGCCTGGGCTACCTGACAGCGGCCCGCCCAGCCCGCAGGCGCTCATTCGCTGAAGCCCTCGGCCCCGCCCCTCGCGCCGTCGGGCTAGCGTGGGCGGGAACGGGGCCTAGAACTGGCTGCAGCCCCGCGCTACCCGGCGGTTCTCGGGGTCTGCCACGCCCCAAGTCTCAAAGAGGCATTGGCTGTTTCTGCGGGTATTTACCTGCACGTGATATGCAAACGGGTGCAAAATACCCGGCGCGTGTAGCCCAGTCCTTGCACACTCGTAGAGCACACCCCACCCCCCACCCCCACGCTACATTAGCAAGCAGCGATTAAAGGCACCTGCAAAGCCAACGCACTATCTTAAAGCAATTCAGATTTTGAAGAAAGAAAAATTTGTAGTGACATATGTGAAAAGTCAAAACGTTGTAGAATTTTCTTTAGACATAATTTATGGCTTAGTGTGGTTGACGTTTGCATCGCATGGGGATGGTGGGGTGCCGAGAAAGGAACACCAAAATATTTTCTGCCTTTAGTCTCCACAAGTCTTGTTCCGGTCCTGACTCCCAGCACATTCAATTTTTTATCTTTAAAAAGTCCAGATAAAATACTCACATGAAAAGGACGAATAAAATTCTTATTCTGGTACAGAATTATATCACAAAGGACATTGTGTAAGATTTGGGCAAACTTATGCTTTCTAACAATCACACACCTAACTCATGCCAAGAACAGAATTCAGATTTTATTGAAAGAAAATCTGAAACATTTTCTAGGAATGCTAATGTTTTTTCAGAGCACCCGAGTTTCTAGAAAATACCCCGTTTCATGTTTCAAAACTACTTCTGTCACTTGTACATAGTTTTGAAATTGTAAAGTTGATAGGAACAAAATGAGATTTTACTTTTCAGAACAAAGACATGCAGAGTTTGGTGTGAAGAGTCCTTTTTGTAGCATTGGGAAAATATTTAGTCAGGTAGCAAAAAACCAAGAAGCAAAAACAAACAAGAGGGGAGGATAGCAGGGCCAGAAGCATTCCTGGAGACATTTAGAGAGAGAAGTAGCTACCCCTTAGCACACTCTACAAAATCAGTACCTTTTCTCCATTTTTAAAGGCATGTAATTGTTTGATACATACTAGGAGTATGATGAAAATATTTTGGTATAATTGTGATAAAAGATAGCCCATGAAACATGGAGAAAGTGTTAAAGTCTAGCCCCCTTTTTACCTTTGGAGGCCCATCCCTGGCACATACCCAACACTCACCCCTCACTCCTTGTGATATCGCTGGGGAGGAGTACAATCTATTACACATAAGGGTATTCTAAAGTTACTTAAACAATACCAGCAGCTCCATACTTTTTCAGATATTAGCAAAAACTAATGAGCTATAAAACCCCTGAAATTCTTAGCCCAACTCTATTACCCTTGTTTTTATTTATGGAAGAAAACATAAATAACTCAGTGCTTTAAAAATAATCATTACCCCTTAACCCCCTGGGAAGCACAGAACTATAGACACAACTACTCACACTTTAAGAGCAATTTTACTTTATCTTGATTTAATGATACCACGGAGAGTGTTACAAAGATAGCACTAATCTGAGAGGTGTTTTGCTGAGGAGCCAAGACTTTTGGGTTTTAAAATATTAGCAAGATACTCCTTCAAAATACTCTTTTCAAAATGTTTAATGAATTTAACCCAAGGAAGACAATGAAATACTCAAATCCCTGGGAATGTAAGCTACAGTTAAATGAACTGGCCTGGTAGAGATGAAAACAAAGTGTTCTGGCAAGGTGCATGAGGTGGAAACAAATCCCTGACGCTCAGGAATCATAATCTTCACAGGTCACCTTTCTGGGATCAAGGGTTTTGCTTTAGAAAATATACCAAAAAAAAAAATTAGTGAAGTCCTGTTGATATCCTCAGCCCACAGCTCAGCTATTAGAGCTCTGACAGACTCAGAGACCATGGTTCCTTCCTTGATAATTCACCTATCCCACATAGTCAGTGGGAAAGAAATGTACACCAAGAAGCGTGGTGGGAGTAAAAGCTACAATCAGAATCAGTACAGTGTAGGCTCTCAAGAAAAATAATCGTATCAAACTAACCTCATTGGCAGTTTTATTTTTATTTATAATAGGCATAACAAACAGGTATATAGATCAATTATTCATTTACTCACATCTTATTTTTGAGTACCTTGTGCTAATGCCTTAGATATAGAGTATCTGAATTTTAGAAAAACATTTCACAAAATCTTTCTTAAGGTCATGAGAACAAGATGCAAAATGTGGCTTCTGTGATAGTGCAGCTACTTGGGCCCCTGGAACATGATATAACAACCTCAATTCACCTTCCTCCTTAAAGACAGACACCCCAGACCAGTCCTTGACACCCACCCTCTCCAGTTCTTTTGCTTCAGGTTACATGACAAGACCAGCTATGCTGTCAAATTGACCAAGAGTCTTGAGCAAAGAAATTAAGAACATGTGGGAATTTCTGGGACTAGAGGAGGGCAATTTCAACCATAGACAAAAAGAAAATAGAAAGTCTCAGGAAGGTGATTTTGGCCTTGGAAAAAGAAAAAGAAAACAGATCCAAGTTAAGATAAGTTGTCAAGGCTTCTTACCTCAAGAGATGTGTCAGTGGGACTGGAAGAGACCTGTATACATTGGGAAGGGATGCACTGAACTTCATCCTTGGCCTTTGTAGTCTAAAAATATCACTTTTCAGCCTCAGCCTTTTGAAAGGCAGAAAAGCCAAAGACCTAATTCCACATTTCATCCATTAAGAAGTAAACAACATGTTTAATGACTACTATGTGCTGAACACTTAGATGCTTGCAGGACATCAGTGGACAATACAGATGAGGATTCTTCCATTTGAAATTTATATTCTAGCTGAGGACAAAAGACACCAAAAATTAACAAATGAATAAATAAATCATAGAGTCTGTTCAAAGGTAGTACATTTCATAGCAGAAAGAAAGTAGATAAAGGAAGGAGATTGTGAGCGTGGTGGGATAGGGCATGCACAGAGGCCTTACTGAGACAATGATCTTGAAAGAGGTGATAGTTAACCATGCATGCAGATATCTGAAGGAAGGGCTATGCAAGCAGAAAGAACCCACAGTGCAAAGGCTTTCAGGCAGGCGCATGACAGGGTGTTCTGGGAACTGCAAGGTCCCTGTGGGAAGTGAAGTTGTGGGGGGAGGGGGCTGGGGGGTGGGGGTGGGGTGGAGAACTGCAGGCAGTGAGGCCAGAGAAGCACAGGGGCCTAACAACAGAAGGCCTTTCAGAGCAGAGTTCTGACTGAATGAAATGGGAGTCATTGCAGGCTTTGGACATGACATCAATTATGCTTTAAAAGACTCCTCTGGCTGCTGTGCTGAGACTCACCAGCAATGGGCAAGAGCAGAAGAAAGGAGACCAGCCAGGAGGCAGCAGTCCCAGTGAGAGATGATGCTGGCTCAGGATGATACGAATGGAGGTGGTGGGAAGTGTTGGATTTCTGGAAATAGTATGAAAGCAGAGACAGGAGAATTGTTGTGATTCCAGGGTCATTTGTGGGGCGCGAGAAGTAAAGGGGATTGAAGAATGACTTCAACATGTTGGGCCTAAGAAACTGGAAGAACTTGAGTTGCTCTTACCCGTGATGGAGAGGGCTGTGGGAATATCAGAAGCACAGCTTGGGCTGGCTGAGTTTGAGATATCTATGAGATGTGCTAGTGGAGATATCATGTAAGCTGTTGAATGTATAGGCTGAGGTTCAGCTGAGAGGTCTAGGATGGGGTTATAAATGTAGGCATTTGCAGAGAGTTGGTATTTAAAGGCATGAACCTGGGTGAGATCATTAAAGAAGTAAGTGCAGAGAAAGAGGACCAAGGATGAGCCTTGGGACACTTGACCCTGAGAAAAGAGGAGGAACAGCAAAGTTGAAGTAGAAGGAGCAGTCAGTGAGGTGGAAAGAAAACTCAGAAAAGATGGGATCCTGAACTCCAACAGAGAGACATTACCAAAGAGGAAGCAGTGATGACCTGTGTTACATGTTATAAGTCAAGTTAAGGAAAGACTGAAAATGAATCAAATCAATGTATTCAGTACATGGAGGGTTTTGGTGACTAGGATACAAGCAGTTTAGGTGGGTTGGGGGTAGAATTGGGGAAGCTGACTGGATAGGTTTAGAAAGGGTGAAGAGGAATCTAAGAATTAAAGGGGAATCAATAAATGGAGCCAGTGGTTCTTGACTCTGAGTCAGAGCTAGTGTTCTATTTTCATTTCTATTTTAGTTAGAAACTACCATATGCTTGTATGTGAATAGTGATCATGATCAAAAGGGAGTGAAAATCATGAAGTAGGAGAGCCTGGGAGAAATCTCTGGAGCAATACCCTTGAGTAGGTGAAACGGATGGGGGCTGGTGACCCCATGTAGGATCATTTAGGTGTGAACATATAAGATAATTTAAGGCATCACTGCATTCTCTGCAATAAAATGATCACCTAGGTTAATTTCAAATACCGACAGTGCAACACTGTCAGAAATAAGAACTGGGCTTGTCATTTGAATTTGTTGTTAATATTTGAATATTCACTTTCAGATGCAGGGATACATTTGAGATGTGACATGAAGTGAAACCTTAAAATTTTATTGATAAGTTAAAGCAAAATAAAACAGCGATTAATGATTATTGTGGAAATTATTACCATTATGTACAGAAATAGTTATTAAGAACTTACAAATCCTTAAGAACATAGAGAAATACATTGATAGCCAGTAAGAATATTAAGAGAGTACATTAGTTTTATAAGTTCTAAGGAAGAATATGATATCTTTTTTGAGCCAACAAATGTATGTAAATAGATGACCTTTAAAAATAAAAAAAAGATAGACATTATATATTTATACAGTATAAAAATTTAGAAATATAAATAATAATTAAGAGATATCAATATTATTATATCACAACTTTTATCATTTTAGAATTGTTTCATGTCTACCATTCATAGCATTAAACAACATACTTTTTATAAACTGAATTTAATTGTATAACAATTTCATTGCAGCCATGAGTCTTGGAAAAAAAGTTGTCTTTGGGAATTCTTGCCACCTTGAAATTTCATAAGGAGGAAACGCTACAACATGATGTGCAGCTACATCTATGATAAATCATGTTTGATCCAGATGGAATAAAGAATGAACAACACGTGAAGAAAAGATAAAAGCATTAAATAAAAATGAGGCACACTTTGTTCTCACTACCAAACTTCAAAAGGACAGACTTATAATAATAATTTAAAAAGACAATTTCTTATGGATTTGAGTCAATGGGGGTTAAAAAAAAAAGTTCCTCAAAATAATTGCTCTATCTTGCCACTTTCAGTTGTTTTCAACTGACAAAGGATTGTGTATGTGTCTCTGTATGTGTGTTTGTGTGCTAGTTGTTTTTGTTTTTGTTTTTTTTCTCAAGTAACATACATACAGTGTAGTCTTGGCTTCCAGAGTAGAACCCAGTGATTCATCGCTTACACATAACACCCAGTGTTTATCCCAACAAGTGCCCTCCTTAATGCTCATCACCCATTTACCCCACCCACATCAACCCTCAGTTTGTTCTCTGTATTTAAGAGTCTCTTATGGTTTGCCTCCCTCTCTGTTTTTATCATTTTTTTCCTTCCCTTCCCCTATGATCATCTTTTAAGTTTCTCAAATTCCACATATGAGTGAAATCATGTGATATGTTTTTCTCTTACTTATTTCGCTTAGCATAATACTCTCTAGTTCCATCCAAATTGTTGCAAATGGTAAGATTTCATTCTTTTCATCACCAGGTAGTATTCCATTGTTTATGTATAACACATATTCTTAATCCATTCATCAGTTGATAGACATTTGGGCTCTTTCCATAGTTTGGCTATCGTTGATAGCACTGCTATAAACACTAGGGTGCACATGCCCCTTTGAATCAGCACTTTTGTATCTGGTAGGCTGCCAAAAGATTTTTCAAAATCTGTCCAACTTATGATTCCCAGGTGCAAAGTTCCTTCTACAAAATATGTTACTGAAAACATTTTCCACAAATTATATTTTGCTATGCACCAGTTAGTGATATGAAATACCCACATTTTGTATATCAGATATCTGGACATATAGAAACAAATAGAAATTTTGTTAAAACTTGACAGCATAATAAACTAACCATGAAGTTAACTATGCTTCTCCTTTATTTTGTTACCATGATTTCTTAGTGTAGCACTGCAAACTAAGAAATATTTATAAAATGAAAAGTTAGGAAATAAGAGTGTCATGTATTTGTCATTGGCAAAGGACAAACATGGGTAAGGCCATAAATGATTTAAAAATTACAAACATATGGTTTCATTCATGACCTTCAGATCCATATTTAGAAAGCAATTTTGGCATATTACAAAGTGAGCACTTTTTTCAGATATTTTTTTAGCTACTATTTTTAAAAATTTAAATCAAAGTTAGTTAACATATACTGTAACAATGATTTCAGGAATAGAATTTAGTGACTCTTCACTTACATATAACACCAGGGCTCATCCCAGCAAGTGTCCTCCTTAATGCCCCTTGCCTTTTCAGTCCTTCCCCTCACCCAACACCTCTCTAGCAACCCCTCAGTTTGTTCTCAGTATTTAAGAGTCTCTTATGGTTTGCTTCCCTCTTTTATTTTTTTTTTATCTTATTTTACCTTCCCTTTCCTTATGTTCATCTGTTTTGTTTCTTAAATGCCACAAATGAATGAAATCATATACTTGTCTTTCTCTGACTGACGTATTTTGCTTAGCATAATAATTACCTCTACTTCAATCCACATTTGTTGCAGATGGCAAGATTTCATTCTTTCTGATTGCCAAGATATTCCATTTTGTGTGTGTGTGTGTGTGTGTGTGTGTGTGTGTGTGTGTGTATACCACATCTTCGTTATCCATTAATTAGTTGATGAACATTTGCGCTCTTCCCATACTTTGGCTATTGTCGATAATGCAGCTTTAAACATTGGGGTGCATGTGCCCCTTTGAATCAGCATTCCTGCATTCTTTAGATAAATATCTAGTAGTAAAATTGCTGGGTTGTAGGGTAGTCCCATTTTAAAATTTTTGAGGAACCTCCATACTGTTTTCCAGAGTTGCTGCACCAGTTTTCATTCCCACCAGCAGTGCAAAAGGGTTCTACTCCACATCCTCGTCAACATCTGTTGTTTCCCGAGTTGTTCATTTTAGCCACTCTGACAGGTGTGAGGTGGTATCTCATCGTGGTTTTAATTTGTATTTACCAGATAATAAGTGATGTTGAGCATCTTTTCATGTGTCTGTTAGCCATCTGGATGTCTTCTTTGGAAAAGTGTCTATTCATGTCTTCTGCCTGTTTCTTCACTGGATTATTTGTTTTTTGGGTGTTGAGTTTGATAAGTTCTTTATCGATTTTGGATACTAACCCTTTATTTTATATGTCACTTGTAAATATCTTCTCCCATTCTGTCAGTTTTAGTTTTTCTGATTGTTTCCCTCACTGTGCAGAGAGTTTTTATCTTGATGAGGTCCCAGTAGTTCATTTTTGCTTTTGTTTCCCATGTCAAGTAAGAAGTTGCTGCAGCCCAGGTCAAAGAGGTTGTTGCCTGTTTTCTCTTCTAGGATTTTGATGGTCTCACATTTATGTCTTTCATCCATTTTGAGTTTGTTTTTGTGTGTGGTTTAATAAAGTGGTCCAGATTCATTCTTCTGCATGTCACTATCCAGTTTTCCCAACACTGCTGAACAGACTTTTTTCCATCAGACATTCTTTCCTGCTTTGTCAAAGATTCATTAGCCATATGTTTGTGGGCCCATTTCTGGGTTTTCTATTTTGTTCCATTGACCTATGTGTCAGTATCATACTGTCGACGATTAAAGCTTTGTAATATAGCTTGAAGTCTCAAAGCATGGTGCCTCCAGCTTTGGTTTTCTTTTTCAGGATTGTTTTGGCTTTTCAGGGTCTTTTCTGGTTCCATACAAGTTTTAGGACTGTTTTTTCTAGCTCTGTGAAGAATGCTGATGTCATTTTGATAGTGATTGCATTGAATTTGTAGATTGCTTTGGGTAGGATTGACATTTTAACAACATTTGTTCTTCCAATCCATGAGCATGGAATGTTTTTGTTGTTGTTGTTGTTGTTGTTGTTGTTGTTGTTGTTGTGTGTGTTTGGTGTCTTCTTCAATTTCTTTCACAATATATCTAGAGTTTTCAGGGTATATATTTTTCACCTCTTTGGTAAGATATTTTATGGGATTTGGTTCGATTATAAATGGGATTGATTTCTTGATTTCTCTTTCTGCTGCTTCATTATTGGTATATAGAAATACAACCAATTTCTTTACATTGATTTTATACCTGTGACTTTACTGAATTAATTTGTCGGTTCTAGCAGGTTTTTTTTTTTGGTGGAGTCTTTTGGGTTTTCCATATAATCATGTCGTCTATGAAGAGTGAAAGTTTGACTTTCTCCTTGCCAATTTGAATACCTTTTATTTCTTTTTATTGTCTGATTGCTGAAGCTAGGACTTCCAACACTCTGTTGAACAACAGTGGTGAGAGTGTACATCCTTGTCATGTTCCTGATCTTAGGGGGAAAGCTTTCTCAGTTTTCAGGATGATATTAACTTTGGGTCTTTCACATATGGCCTTTATGACCTTGAGGTATGATCCTCCTGTTCTTATTTTCTTGAGGGTTTTTATCAAGAAAGGATGTGGTATTTTGTCAAATGCTTTTTCTGCATCTATTGAGAAGTTCATGTGGTTCTTATCCTTTCTTTTATTAATGTGATGTATCACATTGATTGGTTTGTGGATATTGAACCAGCCCTGCATCACAGGAATAAATCCCACTGGATCGTGGTGAATAATTCTTTTAATGTTTTGCTGGATATGGTTGGCTAGTATTTATTGAGAATTTTTGCATCCATGTTCATCAGGGAAATTGGTCGGTAGTTCTCCTTTTTAGTGAGGTCTTTGTCTGGTTTTGGAATCAAGGTAATGCTGGCCTTGTAGAATGAGTTTGGAAGTTTTCTTTCCATTTCTATTTTTTTTGGAACAGCTTCAAAAGAATAGATGTTAACTCTTCTTTAAATGTTTGGTAGAATTCCCCTGGAAAGCCATCCAACCCTGGGCTCTTGTTTTTTGAGAGATTTTTGATTACTGATTCAATTCTTTATTGGTTAAGGTATGTTCAAATTTTCTATTTCTTCCTGTTTCAGTTTTGTTAGTTTATATGTTGTTAGGAATTTGTCCATGTCTTCCAGATTGCCCATTTTTTGGCATATAATTGCTCATAATATCCTCTTATTATTGTTTGTATTTCTGTGGTGTTGATTTTGAATGAAATCTTTCATTCATGGTTTTATTTATTTGTGTCCTTTCCTTTTGCTTTTTGATCAATATGGCTAGGGGGTTATCAATTTTGTTAATTCTTTAAAAGAACCAGCTCCTGGTTTCATAGATCTGTTCTACTGCTTTTTATTATTATTATTATTATTGATTTCTGTTCTAATCTTTATTATTTCCCTTCTTCTGCTGGCTTTGGGCTTTATTTGCTATTCTTTTTCCAGCTCTTTTGGGTGTAAGTTTAGATTGTATATTTGAGAACTTTCTTCCTTCTTTAGGAAGGCCTGGATTGCTATATATGTCCCTCTTATGACCACCTTTGCTGCATCCCAGAGGTTTGGGGCTGTCGTGTTTTAATTTTCATTGGCCTCCGTGTACTTTTTCATTTCTTCTTCAATTTCTTGGTTAACCCATTTATTCTTTAGTAGAATTATCTTTAATCTCCAAGTATTCATGGTCTTTCCAAATTTTTTCTTGTGGTTGATTTTGAGTGTCATTGCATTGTGCTCTGAAAATATGCAAGGTATACTCTCAATCTTTTTGTACTTGTTGAAGTCTGACTTGTGACCCAGTATGTGATCTATTCTGGAGAATGCTCCTGTGCACTCGAGAAGAATATGTATTCTTATGCTTTAGGATAAAATATTCTGAATATATCTGTCTGTTCCAGTGTGTCATTCATTGTTTCTTTGCTGATTTTCTGCTTAGATGATCTGTCCATCACTGTAAGTAGGGTGTTGAAGTCTCTTACTATTATGGTATTGTTATCAGTGAGTTTCTTTATGTTTCTGATTAATTGATTTTTGTATTTGTGTGTTCTACATTGGGGGCATAAATATTTACAATTGTTAGATCTTCTTGGTGGATAGACCTCTTAATTATAATATAATGCCCTTCTTCATCTCTTGTTATAGTCTTTATTTTAAACTCTAGTTTGTCTGATATAAGTATGGCTAGTCCAGCTTTCTTCTGATGACCATTAGCATGATAGATGGTTCTCCATCTTGTTACTTTCAATCTTCAGATATCTTTAGGTCTAAAATGAGTTTCTTGTAAGCAGCATATAGATGGGTCTTGTTTTCTTATCCATTCTGATATCCTATGTCTTTTGGGTGCATTTAGTCCATAAACATTTAGAATGAGTACTGAAAGATATGAATTTAGTGCCATTGTGTTGCCTGTAGAGTTGGTGTGTCTGGTGATGTTGTCTGGTCTTTTCTAGTCTTTGTTGCTTTTGTTTTGTTTTGTTTTTTTGCTTTGTTTTGTCATTTCTCCACTCAAAGAGTCCCCCTTAAAATTTCTTGCAGAGTTGGTTTAGGGGTCATGAACTCCTTTAAGTTTTATTTGTATGGGAACCTTTTTTTATGTTTATTATTTATTTTTGAGAAAGATAGACAGACTATGAGCAGGAGAGAGGCAGAGAGAGAGAGAGGGAGGCAGAGAATCTCATACAGGCTCCAGCCTCTGACCTGTCAGCACAGAACCTAATGTGAGGCTCAAACCCACAAACCATGAGATCATGGCTGAGCCGAGGTCCAATGCTTAGATATTTAACCAACTGAGCCATCCAGGTGCCCCTGTCTGGCAAACTCTTTGTCCTTCTATTTTGAATGAGCCTTGCTGGATAAAGAATTCTTGGCTGCATATTTTTATAATTCAGCACGATTAATATATCCTGCCACTCCTTTTTTTGTCCTGCCAAGTTTCTGTAGATAGTTCTGCTGCAAACCTGATCTATCTTCCCATATAGGCTAAGGACTTTTTTCTCCTTGCTGCTTTCATAATTGTTTCCTTGTTTGTGCATATTGTGAATCTGACTATGATATGCTTTGGTTATGGTTGGTCTTTGTTGAATCTAATGGGAGTTGTTTTGTATTTCTTACATTTTGATGTCCGTGTCCTTCTGCAGATTAGGAAAATTTTCCACTATAATTCACTCACACAAAACTTCTGCCTTTTTTCTCTCCCTTCATCTTCTGGGACTCCTATGATTTGGATGTTATTCCATTTTAATAAGTCACGGAATTCTCTAATTCTTGTCTCATGCCTTTGCCTTTGACTCACTCCTTTTTTCTGCTTCATTATTCTCCATAATTTTATCTTTTATATATCTTCCATTTTTGCTGTAGTGGCATCCATTCAATATTGTATCTTGGTTATAGCATTTTTAATTTCTTTCTGAGTAGATTTTGTTTCTTTTATCTCCACAGAAAGGGATTCTATGCTTTTTTCAACCCCAGCTAGTATTCTTATTATCATGGTTCTAAATTCTAGTTCAAATATCTTGCTTATATCTGTGTTGATTAAGTCCCTGGCTGTAATTTCTTCCTGTTCTTTCTTTTTTGGGGTGAATTCCATTGTTTAGTCATTGTGGAGGAAGAAAAAACTTAATTAAATAAAAAATTAAAAATTAAAAATTAAAAACAAAACAAAAAATGAAATAAAGTAACCTATATTTAGGTGTGCTTTGATCTGTTTGCTGAAAGACGCTTGCAAGGGGTGCCAGTCTAAATGTTTGACTCTTGATTTCAGCTCATGTCATGATCTCACAGTTCATGAGTTTGAGCCTTGCATCAGGCCTTGCACTGACAGTGCAGAGCTTGCTTGGGATTCTCTCTCTCCCTCTCTGTCGCCCCCTCTCTTGCTTGCACTCTCTATCAAAAATAAATAACCATTAAAAACAATTTTTAAAAGAAAGAAACTTGCTAGAATAGAGAAAAAAAGAGAAAGAAAAGAAAAAAGATAAGGAAAAATTAAATTATAAAAATTTATACAATAAAATAAAATAATAAAATAGAATTATTTTTTTAATAAAAATAAAGTAAAAAATGTAAAATAAAAATAAATTTTCCTCTTTCTGTATCCAAAGAGGAAGAAAAGAAAGGAAGGAAGAAGTACACAATTTAAGTGAAAAACAGAAGCAAAACAAACAAACAAATAAATGAACCTAACAGAATGAATCTAACAGAAGCTAACAGAATGAAGCCCAAATGAATCCCAAATGAACCCCAAATAATGTTACATCCAGGTTCCCCTAGAACTGGTATTATGAAGCCCTGGATAATATGTACACTAAGCAGCTGGAGTAACTTGTGCTGGTCTTCTGTGGGACACGCTTGGAGGGTGGGGTTGGGCAGGGCTTCGTGTAATGGCTCCATTCTCCAGTATGTGGCACTGCTTAGCTTACTAGGGTGGTTCAGTGTGGTGTGCATGTGCACACATGCACATGTGCAGTAGAAATGGAAATGGCTTCACCCAGCTCCCTAGTCTCTGGCACAGGAACTTCATGCTCTCCCTGACCCATGATCAAGCATCCCTCCTTTGTCTCAGACCTCCATCCACTCCTCACTTCTACCCTATTGGTGTCCAAGCTGACTGCCAGGTGGCACCTCCCTCCAGAGTTTTATCTCAGATGGGGCTGTGTTTTAAAACCCCATGCTTCAGAGACTCTTGCAGCTTGGACCCACACTAGCTCTCTGGGGGAGGGTCTTGCTGAGCAATGGCCAGGTGCCAACTTGCCACAGAAAATGTTTGTGTGATCCCACAGCAGCAGTTTCAGAGAAACTGCTGTGTTCACAAAACACAGCTGGTTCCAGCTTTCACCACACTCTGGCATCTTTGCTGGTATTGGGATACCAGCAAACATGGCTGCTCTCTGAGGTCCCCTGGGACTTTTTGCCTGTGGGGAGGCCATATTGCCTCTACCAAATGCACTCCAAGCAGGGGAACTTCTTCTCCCCATGTGACACATGTACCCCTCAGACCTGTTTCTGGGGATTCATGCTGCTTCCTTACCAGAGCACCACTAGGCACTGAGCTCAGAAACTTCAGACTCTGCACTCTACTGTTTATAGGATCTTGGTTGTATTGAAGCCCCCTCCTTTCTTCCTGTCAGTGGTTTTGGGGAACAGATTTGTTGTTCAGCCCCCTGCCAGTGTTTTCACTTCCTCTCTTTTTCTCTAGCTACTTTCGGGGGAGTGCTTTTCTTGAATGATCCCTATGTGCTGCATTCTCCTCCTTTCTCTTTCTCTGTTGTCTCTCTGCAAAAACAGCTGCCTATCCTGCATGGTTTTTATCTCCCCAGTTCATCTCTCCACACCATGTACCTGTCGAGCTCTGTGGTTCAGGTTATGCAGATTGTTGTGTTAATCCTCAGATCAATTTCCTACATGTTCAAAATGATTTGGTGCTGATCTAGCTGCATTTCAGGGACAAGGCAAGCTCAGAGTCTCCATGCTGCTCCACCATCTTAATTCCTCTCTCAGATGTTCTAAAGTGAGCATTTTTCAACCAGAAACAAATTCCATGACATACAAGATATTTCGAAACTCTCGTCTCTTTATGCAAGATGTTCAGAAAGCTTGAATAGCAGCTAATACATGTTTTTTAAATATTTTTTAAGCTTTAGCAAAAGAAAGCCTTATTACCATACTTTATAGACAATAATAGCAACATAGGAGGGCATACAAACAGTGAATGATTTTTTTATTGCATGAACCTGCTGAAGAAGTAACATGTTGATTACCTTATGACAGAGTTACCCTACCATGACACTTGCTGAAGAATACTGGTGTCCTGTGGGAATGAAAGATGAGATGCCCAAGAAATTTCAGATTCTTTTTGTTTTCCTAAAGTACAATTGCATTACTCCTTTGCTACATTGTTACATTCAGCATTTAAGAGGATACATTTTTAAGGAGCTGAAAATCAAAGCCTTAATGAGATCCCATTTTGCACCTACTAGTATGGCTATAGTAATAAGAGAAAAAAAAGAGATTAAAACAAGTGTTAGTGAGGATGTGGACAAATTAGAACCCTCATACATTGTTGGTGGGAATGTAAAGTGGTGTAGCCACTTAGGAAAACAGTTTGGTGTTCCCTTAAAAAATTAAACATAGAGTTACCATGTGTTCCAGCAATTCCACCCCTAAGGGTATACCCAAGAGAACTGAAAAGATATGTTCACACACAAATTTGTGTGTGCATGTTCATAGCAGTATTACTCACAATAGCCAAATAAGTGGAAATAACTCAAATATTCACCCACTGATGAATGGATAAACAAATGTGGTATCCATATAACAAAAATTTAATTAATCCCTAAGGAATGAAGTACTGATACATGCTATGACATGAATGATTTTTATAAGCGGAATGAAGTACTGACACATGCTATGACATGAATGATTTTTATAAGCCTTATGCCAAATGAAAGAAGCCAGTCACAGAGGGCCACATATTATATGATTCCATGTACGTGAAATGTTCAGAATAGGTGAGCACATAGAGATAGAAAGTAGATTAGTGTTGCTAGGAGCTGGGGATGAGGGCAGGGGAGTAACAATGGGTACATGTTCAGAATGATGAAATATTCTGGATTTAGATGATGGTTTCACAACACACTACACTATGAACTTACTACATACTACACTAAAAACTACTGAGCTGTAAATTTTAAAAGGGTAGATATTCTAGTATATGAACCATATCTCAATTTCAAAAATTTTCTCAAGTGTAAAGTACTTCTATTTGTCTTTTTTATGTATAGAACTAGAAATATTTGCTTTATATATTCTGAGGCTAAATTTTTAGGAACATACAACTCTAGAAACATATCTTTCTCATGAATTTAATCTTTTATTACTATTAGTAATCCTCTATACCTAGTAACACCTATTGCCATTCAGTCTGCTTGCCTGATATTAATATGGTTACTCTAGTTGTTTTTTTTATAAGAATTTGCATGGTATGTATACATTTTTATTCCTAGTTGAAGTATAGTTGACATATTTTGTATTAGTTTCAGGTGGACAACACAGTAATTCAGCAATTATATACATTAACAAAATGCTCACCACAATATAGTTAACCATCCATCATACAAAGTTATTACAATACCATTGACTATATTCCCTATGCTGTGCTTTCATCCCTATGTTTTATTTATTTTGTGACTAGAAGTTTGTGCCTCTTAATCCCTTTTACCTATTTTACCCTATACCTTCAGCCCCCTCTCCTCTAGCAACTACCAATTTGTTCTCTGTATTTATGAGTCTGTTTCTGTTTGTGCACTTATTTTGTTTTTTAGATTCCACATGTACATGAAATCATATGGCATTTGTCTTTCTTTGTCTTATTTCACTTAGCATAATACCCTCTAGGTCTATCTATGACATTGTGACTGGCAAGATTTCAACCTTTTATGGCTGCATAATACTCCATTGTATATTTACACCACTTCTTCTTTATACATTCATCTATCCATGGACATGTGTTGCTTCCATATCCTGGCTATTGTAAATAGTGTTGCAATAAACACAAAGGTGCACATATTTTTTCAAATTACTGTTTTTGTTTTCTTCAGGTAAATAGCAAGTAGTGGAATTACTGGATCATATGGTATTTCTATTTTAATTTTTTTTTGAGGAACCTCCATACTGTTTTCATAGTAGCTGCAAGAAATTTACCCTCCCACCAAAAATGCACGAAGGTTCCCTTTTCTCCACATCCTCACTGACCCTTGGTACTTCTTGTTTGTTTTTGATGCTAGCCATTCTGACTGTTGTAAAGTGATATCTCATCATGGTTTTGATTTGCATTTCCCTTGTGATTAGTGATATTGAGCATCTTTTCATGTGTCTGTTGGCCATCTGTATCTTTCTTTGGCAAAACACTTATTTATGGTCCTTTGCCCATTTTTAAATCAGATCATTTGGTTTCTTCGTGTTAAGTTGTGTGAGTTCTTTATATATTTTGAAATTAACTCCTTATCAGCTATATCATTTGCAAATATTTTCTCCCATTTAGTAGGTTGCCCTTTTTTTTTTTTGTCGTTTCCTTTGTTGTGCAAATTGTGTAGTTTGGTAAAGTCCTGGTTGTTTATGTTTGCTTTTGTTTCCCTCACCTGGGGAGACATATCTAGAAAATATTGCTAAGGCCGATTCCAAAAGTTTACAACCTATGTTTTCTTTTAGTTTTATGATTTCAGGTCTTACATTTACATCTTTAATCCATTTTGCGTTTACTTTTATATGTGGTGTAAGACAATGGTCCAGTTGCATTCTTTTACAAGAAGCTGTCCAACTTTTCCAACATCATTTATAGAGAGACTGTCTTTTCCCCATTGTATATTTTTGTTACCTTTGTTGTAAATTAATTGGCCATACAAGCTTGAGTTTATCTCTGGGCTCTCTATTTTATTCTATTGGTCTGTGTGTTTATTTTTGTGCCAGTTCCATTCAGATTACTATAGCTTTGTAATATAGTTTGAAATCTTGGATTGTGATATCTCCATCTTTGTTCTTCTTTCTCAAGATTGCTTTGGCTAGTTGGGGGTCTTTGTGGTTTCATAAAAATTTTTGGATTCTTGGTTCTAGTTTTGTGAAAAGTGCTATCAGTATTTTGATAGGGACTGCATTGAATTTGTAGATTGCTTTGGGTAATAAGGACAGTTAATATTAATTCTTCCAATTCATGAGCATGGTATATTTTTCCATTTATTTGTGTTGTCTTCAATTTCTTTCATCAATATCTTATAGTTTTCAAAGTTCAGGTTTTTTGTTTCCATGGTTAAATATATTCTTGGAATTTTATTCTTTTCAATGTCATTGTAAATGGGATCATTTAATTTTTCTCTCTGCTAATTCATGCATGGTATATTTTTATCTTAACTTTCTATCATTTTGTGTACCAGGTTAAAGGTGTATCTCTTATAAATCTATTTATTTCATTTTTATCGTGTCTTACAACTTTTACCTTTTAGTTGGAGGATTTAGTACATTTACAAAATTTGCTATGGTTGCTAATATATTTGTATTTATTTCTACTATCTTAATATGTACTTTCTATTTGTACCTATTTTGTTAATTTTTGTTTATCTTTGGGAGAGGGGAGACAGAGAGACAGAGGACAAGCAGGGGAGGGGCAGAGAGAGAGAGGGAGACAGAGAATCCTAAGTGGGCTCTGCACTGACAGCAGAGAGCCCTGTGTGGAGCTTACAAACCATGGGATCATGACCTGAGCTGAAGTTGGATGCTTAACCCACTGAGCCACGCAGGTGTCCCTCGTACTCATTTTTAACTTTATTCACTCCTTTTTACCTTTTATTGGTTACATTTTTAGTTGTTTTTTTCCCCTCATTCTTTTTATACCCTTTAGACTTTTTTTTTAAGTAGGGTCCATGTCCAATATGGGGCTTAAACTCATGACTCTGAGACCAAGAGTCACATGCTTTACTGACTAAGCCAGCCAGGCAGCCCCTAGATAATAAAGTCTAAAGTTAAGATCTGAGCATTACAGAAACTTTAGCGCTCGTTCTCTCTCTCTCTCTCTCTCTCTCTCTCTCTCTCTCTCTCTCTTTTTGCAGTCACAGCATCTCACCTTAGATATTTTCTCCTGGTCTTATAATTTATATAGATTTTGCCCTCAAATTAGACATTAGTATATTTTTTATTCAATTAATGTTTGTTTACATGTATTTGAATATCTATCAACATCCTTCCTTACTTCACATTTTTTCTTGAACCTCAAACATTCCCACTGGGGTTATTTTCTTTCTGCTGACAGAACAGGACTTAGAATATCTTTTCTTAGCTGAGGTTCCCAGAGAGACTTAAGCTGTAATGCCCTAAGGCACCTGTGGTCTGTATAGAATTAACTTTCCTAACATGCATCGATAAGAAATAAGAAACGATAAGAAACTAGTCATTGAAAACATTTTCTGTAAGGTGTTATCTTATGGAACCCCAATTGAGAAAATCTGCCTCAGAATTCCCTTTATAACATAGCTTTTTTCTTTTTTTATATATGTTTATTTATTCTTGAGTGAGGGAGAGACAGAGTGTGAGCAGGGGAGGGGCAGAGAGAGACACACACACAGAGAATCTGGAACAGGCTCCAGGCTATGAGCTGTCAGCACAGAGCCTGATGCAGGGCTCAAACTCACAAACTGTGAGATCATGACCTAAGCCGAAGTAGGATGATTAACCCACTGAGCCATTCTGGTGCCCAAATGGATCTTTTGATGATAAAACCTTTTGGCACTTGTCTAAAAGGTTTAAATTCTGTTTTGTTTTTCTTGGACAGTTTTGCTGGGTAAAGTGTTCTAAGCTGTGAGCACTTTTCTGTAAGCACACTGAAAAGATTACATCTTCTGGATAGTATTGTTGCATTAATATTTGGAAAAGACTGATGTAGGTATGAAGCTGAGGTATAATAACAGAAGAACACATGTAAATAGAGAGACATGTATTCAAACACTTCTTTGAACCTTGGTTTCTCCATCTACAAAGTGGAAAAGCTACATGGTTGCTAAGATTAGAAATAATGTATATACCTCATCTGAAATATAACACATACTATGATCTTCATGATTATTATTTCTGTTTTTCTCTCTTGGTCTATAGTATATCCATAGATTTTATGAGTTTGAGTTGACAGCCCAGAGAATAAATTTTTATGTAGAAATTGTGTGGGTGCATGATAGAATTCTCCTTCAGTGAGCCAGCCAGTCAGATTATTGAGAAAGAAAATAATCTGGCTCCTCTGTCCTCATCCCAAGTAGGCAGGTTCCTTTCTTCCTTTTGACACCAGATTATTTGCTAAATTTCTTAGAGACCTTAGGCACCATATCTAACTAAGTGATCAGATATTATTATAGTGCAATGGTTTGAATTTAGGTTAAGTGCTATAAGTTGATTATAAAAAATGTGATTAGTTTCCCATGGCATCATTTGAGGAAATTCACTGGACTAATATTTGATCACTATCAGTAAGAGGTTTGACTATATACATATAGCTGAGGAATAAAAAGACACAGAGTACTCAATTCCAGGCTTTGCTGTCATACCCATCAGTACCCAGCAACCAAATTGCTATACCTTCTCTGGTTGGGTGTGATCTACCATATCACCTTGGAGACACACAGGGTGTAGGGAAATGCCTGAAGACATTGTTCCTGGTGCCTTGTATTCCTCCCACCTACATGCACACACACACACACACACACACACACACACATCAGGAATTTGCCCATCAGCATATACAGTACTTTCTCTGACATAGAGCAGTAATCCTTATTCTCTCTTAGGCCAGAGACTCTTTTTTTTCCCTCCCACCTGAGTAGGAACAAACATAAATAAAATTTGGTGCTATTTTATTCATATATGCCTAAAAGCACACTTGATTAGAGAATAAGAATATGCTAAGGATTAGGCATCTAACTGGGTAAATCAGTCATTGAAGATGTTGAAGACTTGTTAAAGCCTAAAATAGGCATGACATGGATATAGTATAATACTTATAACAATTTCCCTGTTGAGTTTTTAGGTTCTTTTTACATTTCTGCTATTGTAGGCAACACTGATTTTCTCAACATAAATCTTCCTACAAAAAAACTGCTTGTAAATGAGTTCCAACAATCTAAGAAATGTGTCATAACACAGTATTACAGCTTGGGTTCATCTATAGTTTGGATGTATGAACCACTCTTCCTTTTCTCAAACAGGATGATCTATGAAGAAAAGAAATGTTGACAGTAAGAAAGGGTAAGCCTATTCAGTACAGAATGGAAAAAAACCCTGAATTGCATTCTGGGCATGAAGGCAGATTTTAATGTTTATAAAACATAGAAGGGATGGGAGGACTCACCTCATTGTCTCTTGGATGAAGCCAGGTACCAGGGAGGTAAAGTGTTTCCTGAGGTCCAATAATTGAATATCGCCCAAGGTTACGTCCATTGATGAACACAAACCCATAATTCCAGTTCTGAAAAGGATGGAATCTTGAGACATAGGAACAGATTCACACAGGCAAGGGAAAACCTAAGGCACTTTTGGGAGCGAGACCAAGACTCAATGTTTTGTGGCACTGAAAGTGGAAGTGAGTTTAGACTGGGATATGTTCTACCAAGCTGTAACTAGTTTAGGGATGACAGAGAAAAACACGAACCAACCCTTTAATGCCCCATGATATATTTTGCTGCAGTTTTTTTTTTTAAGCTGTTGTTCTGTTTCCAGAGGTAACTACTAGGTTGTAAAGATGAATACTAATGCTAAGAGCAGTTATAAAAGCTACACATTTTTTAAAAATCGGCTTGCAATACAATGATGAATGACAGAACTAACATCTAGGAAAAGAAAACTGAGAGACAAGAAGATATTGAGACAATTTTTCCACTAGAGGCATCTGCTTATTTAGAAAGAGGTGGCTGAGAAGCTGAGCAGAACCTTTAACAGCCTCATAAGTTTAGGGGAACAAAAGCTAGATACCATGGAATCTTACTAAGTAATTTACACTCTGGGTTGTGATCCTGAGGGGCTACACCTGAGGAGAAGAATAAACAAGAAATAGTCCAGTCATTGGATGGAAGCCTTGATTCAAATCATTTCAGTCCTCATAATTGTAGTAAGGTGATTACTAGTGTAACTAATCAATACAGAGGTGGATGTAAACCCTCTAACATCATTTTAGGCTTTGAATTATTTTTAGCATTTTTCATATATAATTTCTGGAACTCAACAAAAAATAATCAAGACAACAAAATAAAATAAAATAAAATACTATAAATACAACACAATACAATACAAAAGAGGAACAAAAGACAATAAGAATAGATGCACAGGTGATGCAAATAATGTATTTACAAGTCACAGGCTTTAAAATAATTATGCTTATTAAATTAGTATTTTCATAGAGTTCAAAGAAACGACCTAGAATTTTGTAAAAAAAAAAAAAGGAAGCTATAAAAAACATCTAAAATTATATAATGAAAATTCTAGAACTAAAAATTATAATAATTAAAATTAAGGATTTAACAAATGTTTTGAATAGCAGATTAGATACAATAAATAGAGAATATAGCTAAATATAGAATTACTAAACTGAATAATAGGAGAGAAAGTTTTCAAAATTAAGCTGAGAGGAAAGAAGAATGAGAAGCACACAAGACAGGAAGAGACAAAAGGTATATGGCAAAATGGTCCAACATATAAAATTAGGGCCTCCGAAATGCTCCAGTTAAAAAAATTAAAATTTCTGGACTGCATGTTAAATAAAGCAGTTATATGATATTTATAAGAAAACAATCTATAAAGACATCAAACAAAATAAAAGAAAGAACATAAAAAGATAGAATAGATAAACCATAAGCAAAATGAAGTTGCTATGTCAGAAAATGTTGACGTTTAAGGTAAGGAGCACTACTAGAGGTAAAGTGAAACACCTCCTGATGATAAAAATCTTAATCTACTCTGAATGATAATGATATATTAAGAAAGTAAAAGTATAGATTCAGAATATATAAGCAAAATTGATGAAATAACAGGAGAAATAAAATTCACAACCATAGTCTAAAACATTCACACAATGTTTCAATAGCTAATAGGTAAAGTACACAAGAATCAATAAAGACACAATATTTAAAATAAGGTGATTAATAAAGTTGAACTAATTGACACATGTAGAAAATTGATCTAAAATACATGCAGAATATACCTGTTCTTTCAAGTATACATAATAATCTTTATAAATTTTACCCCATGGTGGACTAAACAAGTGTTGTATTTTAAAGTTCTCAGACCACAATGCAAAAAAAAAAAAAAAACAATTGATAACAAAAAATAGTATAAAGTAGCCAAATATTTGGAAATTATGAAACATGTACACTTCTAAGTAACCCAGAGGCCAAAGCAAAAATCATGAGGGAAATTAGAGCATATTTGAATTCATTGGTGTTGAAAATAAAACATACAAAAACTTAAAGCATATATATCCAGAATAGACAAATCCATTGACACAAGGAGATTATTGTTTTTCAGGGGCTGAGGGGAGGGGAAGATGGGGAAGTAACTGCTTAATGGGTACAGGGTTTCCTTTTAGGGTTATAAAAGTGTTTTGGAACTAGATGAGGAATGGTTCCATTCATTGTAAATGTACTAAATGCCTCTGAATTGTTCACTTTAAAATGGTTAATTTTAGGGGCACCTAGTTGGCTCAGTTGGTTGTCTGACTCTTGATTTTGGCTCAGGTCATGATCTCATGGCTTGTGAGTTCAATCTCTGCATCAGGCTCTGCACTGACAGTGTGGAGCCTGCTTGGGATTCTCTCTAACCCTCTCTCCTTGCCCCTCCCCTGCTTACACACATGCACTCATTTATCTATCTCTGAAAATAAATAAACTTAAAATAACTTTTAAAATGGTTAATTTTATGTTAATGTGAATTTCACGTCAATAAATGTTTTAAACTTATGGGATACAGCCAAATTCATATTTAAATGAAAATATAATTTCAATTCATATGTTAAAAAAGAATAAAAAGAAAGAAGATAACTACTAAGATAAAAAGTAGAACAAACAGGGGCGCCTGGGTGGCGCAGTCGGTTAAGCGTCCGACTTCAGCCAGGTCACGATCTCGCGGTCCGTGAGTTCGAGCCCCGCGTCAGGCTCTGGGCTGATGGCTCGGAGCCTGGAGCTTGTTTCCGATTCTGTGTCTCCCTTTCTCTCTGCCCCTCCCTGGTTCATGCTTTGTCTCTCTCTGTCCCAAAAATAAATTAAAAAAACGTTTAAAAAAAAAAAAGTAGAACAAACAAAACACTTTACACTTTCAGAATGGCTATTATCAAAAAATTTAAAAAACAAATAAACAATAAATAGCAAGTGTTGCCAAGGATGTGGATAAAACAAAACCCTCATGCACTGTTGGCGGGAATGTAAATTGGTATAGCTACTCTGGAAATCAGTATGGAGTTTCCTCCAAAAATTTAAAATGGAGGGGCACCTGGGTGGCTCAGTGGGTTAAGCATACAGCTCTTGATATTGGCTCAGGTCATGATCTCACACTTTGTGGGTATAAGTCCCCTGTCTGGTTCAGTGCTGGCAGTATGTAACCTGCTTAGGATTCTCTCTCTTCCCTCTCTCTCTCTGCCCCTCTCCCACTTGCACTGTCTGTCTCTCTCAAAATAAATAAATAAACTTTTTAAAAAAAGATTTAAAATAGAATTACTATATGATCCAGTAATTGCACTACTAGGTATTTACCCAAAGAAAACAAAACATTAATTTAAAAAAATATATATGCATATCTATGTTTATTACAGCATTATTTATAATAGCCAAGATATGATAGCAACCCAAGTACCCGTGGATAGGTGAATGGATAAGGAAGTTGAGTGAATGGAATATTACTCAGCCATAAAAAAGAATGAGATCTTACAATTTGCATCAACATGGATGCAATACCTAGAAGGTATTAATGCTAAGTGAAATAAGTCATACAGAAAGATACCATATGATGTCGTTCATATGTGAAATTTAAATAACAAAACAAATTAACAAAGAAAAATAGATACAAGTGAGAAAACAGACTCTTACATACAGAGAACAAACTAGTGGTTGCCAGAAGGAAGGTGAGTGGAGGAATGGGTGAAATAGGTGATGGGGACTGAGAGTACTCTAATCTTCATGAGCACTGAGAAATGTATCTAATTGGTGAATCATTATATTGAACATCTAAAACTAACATAACACTGGATGTTAATTATACTTGAATAAAAATCTTTAAAAAGCAAAACAATAAAACTAGGTGATGGGAAATTATTAGTATTTAGAATTTGGACCATTAAAGTAATATATGTTAGAAAAATATTTTAAATGCTTAATATTTTATTTTATTTTATTTTATTTTATTTTATTTTAAGGTTTATTTATTTTTATCATGAGAGTGGGGGAGAGGCAGAGTGAGAGGGCGACAGAGGATCCAAAGTGGGCTCTGTGTTGACAGCAGACATCCTGACATTGGGCTTGAACCCATGAACTGCAAGATCATGACATTAGCCGAGGTCAGATGCTTAACTGAGCCACCTAGATGCCCCAATATATTTTTATTTTAAAATAGTTTCAGATTGGTTGCCTGGGTGGCTCCATCGGTTACATGTCTGACTTTGGCTCAGGTCATGACCTCATGGTTCGTGAGTTTGAGCCCCACATTAGGCTCTGTGCTGACAGCTCAGAGCCTGGAGCCTGCTTCAGATTCTGTGTCTTCCTCTCTGCTCTTCCACCACTCATGCTCTGTCTCTCTATCTCTCTCTCAAAAATAAATAAACATTAACAAAAATTAAAAAATTAAAAAAATTAAAAAATTAAATAGTTTCAGATCTATAAGAAATTTGCAAAGATAGTACAGGATTTCACAAAAGAACAAAATAATAATAATAATAATGGCAATGGCAGAAATGAAACAGAAAAGAACTATATAATACAGTAAAAGTCACAGCCAACCATTGATTCTTTGAAAGATTAATAAATTGGTAATATTCCAGTGAAACATAAAAAGGAGCAATCAAACATAATACATTGAAAATTCAGATGAAATGGAAAAATTCCCAGAAAAACAAATTTTATGAAAGCCAACTTTTAAAGAAACAAAATCTGAATAGTACTTTAATCTTGAAGGATTTTAATTCACACTTACAAACCTTCCCACACACACACAAAAAAATGTTAGCCCTACATGGTTCAACTAAGGAAATCTACCAAACATGTAAGAAATAATACCAGGCTTACACAAACTTTACTTCCCAAATCATTTCTGGGGGTCTTAAAACTTGGTACCAAAATATGACTAAGATATTTCAGTCACGAATATAAACACAAAAGTAGTCTTAATATTTATAGTAGTCAGAGATAGAAGATGGAGGCATAGGAAGACGCTGGGCTCACCTCGTCCAGCTGATCACTTAGATTCCACCCACATCTGCCTAAATAACCCAGAAAATCACCAGAACACTAGCAGAACAGACTCCCCTGAGCCAAGAGGCCCACAGAAGAGGGTAGGAAGGGCAGAGAGACAGTGTATGCTACACAGACTGGCAGTAGGGAACCAGGGCAGTGGAGGGGCAGCCCGCCCAGCAAGGCAGAGCCCCGAAGTCTGGCTCACAAAGGTGGAGGGGCTGGATTCTGTGGGTCTGACAGCCAGTGGGAGTTAACATCTGGAATGTTAAAAGTCAATAGCTCGATTGTAGAGGAGAGTTCCGGAAGATGGCGGCGTAGGAGGACGCTGGGCTCACCGCGCGTCCTGCTAATCACTTAGATTCCACCTACACCTGCCTAAAGAACCCAGAAAACCGCCAGAGGATTAGCAGAACGGAGTCTCCGGAGCCAAGCGCAGACGAGAGGCCCACGGAAGAGGGTAGGAAGGGCGGCGAGGCGGTGCGCGCTCCACGGACTGGCGGGAGGGAGCCGGGGCGGAGGGGCGGCTTGCCGGCCAAGCAGAGCCCCCGAGTCGGGCTGGCAAAAGCGGAGGGGCCGGACGGACTGTGTTCTGACAGCAAGCGCGACTTAGCGTCTGGGAGGTCATAAGTTAACAGCTCTGCTCAGAAAGCGGGAAGGCTGGAGGACAAAGGGAGGGAGAGCTGCTGAGCCCCCGGACAGACGGCAGAGCTCAGCTTGGCGGGGAACAAAGGCGCTCGCCAGCGCCATCTCCCCCGCCCATCCCCCAGCCAAATTCCCAAAGAGAACCAGTTCCTGCCAGGGAACTTGCTCGCTCCGCGCAAACACCCAACTCTGTGCTTCTGCGGAGCCAAACCTCTGGCAGCGGATCTGACTCCCTCCCGCTGCCACAGGGCCCCTCCTGAAGTGGATCACCTAAGGAGAAGCGAGCTAAGCCTGCCCCTCCTGCCCCCGTGCACCTTGCCTACCCACCCCAGCTAATACGCCAGATCCCCAGCACCACAAGCCTGGCAGTGTGCAAGTAGCCCAGACGGGCCACGCCACCCCACAGTGAATCCCGCCCCTAGGAGAGGGGAAGAGAAGGCACTCACCAGTCTGACTGTGGCCCCAGTGGTGGGCTGGGGGCAGACATCAGGTCGGACTGCGGCCCCGCCCACCAACTCCAGTTATACACCACAGCACGGGGGAAGTGCCCTGCAGGTCCTCACCACTCCAGGGACTATCCAAAATGACCAAACGGAAGAATTCCCCTCAGAAGAATCTCCAGGAAATAACAACAGCTAATGAACTGATCAAAAAGGATTTAAATAATATAACAGAAAGTGAATTTAGAATAATAGTCATAAAATTAATCGCTGGGCTTGAAAACAGTATACAGGACAGCAGAGAATCTCTTGCTACAGAGATCAAGGGACTAAGGAACAGTCACGAGGAGCTGAAAAACGCTTTAAACGAAATGCAAAACAAAATGGAAACCACCACGGCTCGGATTGAAGAGGCAGAGGAGAGAATAGGTGAACTAGAAGATAAAGTTATGGAGAAAGAGGAAGCTGAAAGAAAGAGAGATAAAAAAATCCAGGAGTATGAGGGGAAAATTAGAGAACTAAGTGATACACTAAAAAGAAATAATATACGCATAATTGGTATCCCAGAGGAGGAAGAGAGAGGGAAAGGTGCTGAAGGGGTACTTGAAGAAATTATAGCTGAGAACTTCCCTGAACTGGGGAAGGAAAAAGGCATTGAAATCCAAGAGGCACAGAGAACTCCCTTCAGACGTAACTTGAATCGATCTTCTGCACGACATATCATAGTGAAACCGGCAAAATACAAGGATAAAGAGAAAATTCTGAAAGCAGCAAGGGATAAACGTGCCCTCACATATAAAGGGAGACCTATAAGACTCGTGACTGATCTCTCCTTTGAAACTTGGCAGGCCAGAAAGGCTTGGCACGATATCTTCAGTGTGCTAAACAGAAAAAATATGCAGCCGAGAATCCTTTATCCAGCAAGTCTGTCATTTAGAATAGAAGGAGAGATAAAGGTCTTCCCAAACAAACAAAAACTGAAGGAATTTGTCACCACGAAACCAGCCCTACAAGAGATCCTAAGGGGGATCCTGTGAGACAAAGTACCAGACACATCACTACAAGCATAAAACATACAGACATCACAATGACTCTAAACCCGTATCTTTCTCTAATAACACTGAATGTAAATGGATTAAATGCGCCAACCAAAAGACATAGGGTATCAGAATGGATAAAAAAACAAGACCCATCTATTTGCTGTCTACAAGAGACTCATTTGAGATCTGAGGACACCTTTAGATTGAGAGTGAGGGGATGGAGAACTATTTATCATGCTACTGGAAGCCAAAAGAAAGCTGGAGTAGCCATACTTATATCAGACAAACTAGACTTTAAATTAAAGGCTGTAACAAGAGATGAAGAAGGGCATTATATAATAATTACAGGGTCTATCCATCAGGAAGAGCTAACAATTATAAATGTCTATGCGCCAAATACCGGAGCCCCCAGATATATAAAACAGTTACTCATAAACATAAGCAACCTTATTGATAAGAATGTGGTCATTGCAGGGGACTTTAACACCCCACTTACAGAAATGGATAGATCATCTAGACACACAGTCAATAAAGAAACAAGGGCCCTGAATGATACATTGGATCAGATGGACTTGACAGATATATTTAGAACTCTGCATCCCAAAGCAACAGAATATACTTTCTTCTCGAGTGCACATGGAACATTCTCCAAGATAGATCATATACTGGGTCACAAAACAGCCCTTCATAAGTTTACAAGAATTGAAATTATACCATGCATACTTTCAGACCACAATGCTATGAAGCTTGAAATCAACCACAGGAAAAAGTCTGGAAAACCTCCAAAAGCATGGAGGTTAAAGAACACCCTACTAACGAATGAGTGGGTCAACCAGGCAATTAGAGAAGAAATTAAAAAATATATGGAAACAAACGAAAATGAAAATACAACAATCCAAACTCTTTGGGACGCAGCGAAGGCAGTCCTGAGAGGAAAATACATTGCAATCCAGGCCTATCTCAAGAAACAAGAAAAATCCCAAATACAAAATCTAACAGCACACCTAAAGGAAATAGAAGCAGAACAGCAAAGGCAGCCTAAACCCAGCAGAAGAAGAGAAATCATAAAGATCAGAGCAGAAATAAACAATATAGAATCTAAAAAAACTGTAGAGCAGATCAACGAAACCAAGAGTTGGTTTTTTGAAAAAATAAACAAAATTGACAAACCTCTAGCCAGGCTTCTCAAAAAGAAAAGGGAGATGACCCAAATAGATAAAATCATGAATGAAAATGGAATTATTACAACCAATCCCTCAGAGATACAAACAATTATCAGGGAATACTATGAAAAATTATATGCCAACAAATTGGACAACCTGGAAGAAATGGACAAATTCCTAAACACCCACACTCTTCCAAAACTCAATCAGGAGGAAATAGAAAGCTTGAACAGACCCATAACCAGCGAAGAAATTGAATCGGTTATCAAAAATCTCCCAACAGATAAGAGTCCAGGACCAGATGGCTTCCCAGGGGAGTTCTACCAGACGTTTAAAGCAGAGATAATACCTATCCTTCTCAAGCTATTCCAAGAAATAGAAAGGGAAGGAAAACTTCCAGACTCATTCTATGAAGCCAGTGTTACTTTGATTCCTAAACCAGACAGAGACCCAGTAAAAAAAGAGAACTACAGGCCAATATCCCTGATGAATATGGATGCAAAAATTCTCAATAAGATACTAGCAAATCGAATTCAACAGCATATAAAAAGAATTATTCACCATGATCAAGTGGGATTCATTCCTGGGATGCAGGGCTGGTTCAACATTCGCAAATCGATCAACGTGATACATCACATTAACAAAAAAAAAGAGAAGAACCATATGATCCTGTCAATCGATGCAGAAAAGGCCTTTGACAAAATCCAGCACCCTTTCTTAATAAAAACCCTTGAGAAAGTCGGGATAGAAGGAACATACTTAAAGATCATAAAAGCCATTTATGAAAAGCCCACAGCTAACATCATCCTCAATGGGGAAAAACTGAGAGCTTTTTCCCTGAGATCAGGAACACGACAGGGATGCCCACTCTCCCCGCTGCTGTTTAATATAGTGCTGGAAGTTCTAGCATCAGCAATCAGACAACAAAAGGAAATCAAAGGCATCAAAATTGGCAAGGATGAAGTCAAGCTTTCGCTTTTTGCAGATGACATGATATTATACATGGAAAATCCGATAGACTCCACCAAAAGTCTGCTAGAACTGATACATGAATTCAGCAAAGTTGCAGGATACAAAATCAATGTACAGAAATCAGTTGCATTCTTATACACTAACAATGAAGCAACAGAAAGACAAATAAAGAAACTGATCCCATTCACAATTGCACGAAGAAGCATAAAATACCTAGGAATAAATCTAACCAAAGATGTAAAAGATCTGTATGCTGAAAACTATAGAAAGCTTATGCAGGTAATTGAAGAAGATATAAAGAAATGGAAAGACATTCCCTGCTCATGGATTGGAAGAATAAATATTGTCAAAATGTCAATACTACCCAAAGCTATCTACACATTCAATGCAATCCCAATCAAAATTGCACCAGCATTCTTCTTGAAACTAGAACAAGCAATCCTAAAATTCATATGGAACCACAAAAGGCCCCGAATAGCCAAAGTAATTTTGAAGAAGACCAAAGCAGGAGGCATCACAATCCCAGACTTTAGCCTCTACTACAAAGCTGTCATCATCAAGACAGCATGGTATTGGCATAAAAACAGACACATAGACCAATGGAATCGAATAGAAACCCCAGAACTAGACCCACAAACGTATGGCCAACTCATTTTTGACAAAGCAGGAAAGAACATCCAATGGAAAAAAGACAGTCTCTTTAATAAATGGTGCTGGGAGAACTGGACAGCAACATGCAGAAGGTTGAAACTAGACCACTTTCTCACACCATTCACAAAAATAAACTCAAAATGGATAAAGGACCTGAATGTGAGACAGGAAACCATCAAAACCTTAGAGGAGAAAGCAGGAAAAGACCTCTCTGACCTCAGCCGTAGCAATCTCTTACTCGGCACATCCCCAAAGGCAAGGGAATTAAAAGCAAAAGTGAATTACTGGGACCTTATGAAGATAAAAAGCTTCTGCACAGCAAAGGAAACAACCAACAAAACTAAAAGGCAACCAATGGAATGGGAAAAGATATTTGCAAATGACACATCGGACAAAGGGCTAGTATCCAAAATCTATAAAGAGCTCATCAAACTCCACACCCGAAAAACAAATAACCCAGTGAAGAAATGGGCAGAAAACATGAATAGACACTTCTCTAAAGAAGACATCCGGATGGCCAACAGGCACATGAAAAGATGTTCAACGTCGCTCCTCATCAGGGAAATACAAATCAAAACCACACTCAGATATCACCTCACGCCAGTCAGAGTGGCCAAAATGAAGAAATCAGGAGACTATAGATGCTGGAGAGGATGTGGAGAGACGGGAACCCTCTTGCACTGTTGGTGGGAATGCAAATTGGTGCAGCCGCTCTGGAAAGCAGTGTGGAGGTTCCTCAGAAAATTAAAAATAGACCTACCCTATGACCCAGCAATAGCACTGCTAGGAATTTATCCAAGGGATACAGGAGTACTGATGCATAGGGGCACTTGTACCCCAATGTTTATAGCAGCACTCTCAACAATCGCCAAATTATGGAAAGAGCCTAAATGTCCATCAACTGATGAATGGATAAAGAAATTGTGGTTTATATACACAATGGAATACTACGTGGCAATGAGAAAAAATGAAATATGGCCTTTTGTAGCAACGTGGATGGAACTGGAGAGTGTGATGCTAAGTGAAATAAGCCATACAGAGAAAGACAGATACCATATGGTTTCACTCTTATATGGATCCTGAGAAACGTAACAGAAACCCATGGGGGAGGGGAAGGGAAAAAAAAAAAAAAGAGGTTAGAGTGGGAGAGAGCCAAAGCATAAGAGACTGTTAAAAACTGAGAACAAACTGAGGGTTGATGGGGGGTGGGAGGGAGGGCAGGGTGGGTGATGGGTATTGAGGAGGGCACCTTTTGGGATGAGCACTGGGTGTTGTATGGAAACCAATTTGACAGTAAATTTCATATATTAAAGAATAAAAAAAAAAAAACAAAAACAAAAAAAAATAAAAATAAAAATAAAAGTCAATAGCTCTGCTCTCAGAGAGTGGGGAGGGCGAGAGGACACCAGGAGGGAAAGTTGTTGAGTCCTGGAAGACAGAGCTCAGTTTGGCAGGTGAACAAAGGCCCTGGCAAGTGCAATATCCCTCTCCCATCCCCCAGCCTAAATTCCAAAGGGAACCAGTTCCTATCACTGAACTTGCTTGCACTGCAAAAATGCCCAACACTGTGCTTCTGTGGATCCATCCCTCCCACCAGCCTGCCTCTCTCCCAATGCTGCAGGGCTCCTCATGCAGGGGACCACCAACAGCAAAGGCAGCTGTGCCTGCCCCTCCCACCCCTGTGCACCTTGCGGACCCACCCTGGCTAATATGCCAGATCCCATAGAAGCAGCACCACAAGCCTGGCAGTGGGCAAGTGGCTCAGACAGGAGCCACACCACTCCACAGTGAGTCCTTGCCCCTGGGAGAGGGGAAGATTTGGTACACACCAGTCTGACTGTGGACACAGCGGTGGGCTGGGGGCAGACATCAGATCTGACTGTGCCCCACCCACCAACACAAGTTACTCTGGACAGCACAGGGGAAGTGCCCAGCAGTTCGGAGCCACAGCAGGGACTACCCCAAATAGTGAAATGGAAGAATTCTCCTAAAAAGAAACTCCAGGAAGTAGCGACAGCTAATGAATTGATAAAAAACGATTTAGGCAATATAACAGAACAAAAATTTAGAATAATAGTCATAAAATTAATCGCTGGGTTTGAAAAAAGCACAGAGGACAGAAGAGAGTCTATTACTACAGAGATCAAGGGACTAAGAAATAGTCATGAGGAGCTAAAAAATGCTATAAATGAGATGCAAAATAAAATAGAGGCGGCCATAACACGGATTGAAGAGGCAGAGGAGAGAATAGGTGAATTAGAAGATAAAATTATGGAAAAGAGGAAGCTGAGAAAAAGAGAGATAAAAAAATCCAGAGTATGAGGGGAGAACTAGAGAACTAAGTGATGCAATCAAATGGAACAATATCCATATCATATGAATTCCAGAAGAAGAGAGACAGAAAGGGGCTGAAGGTGTACTCGAAAAAATCATAGCTGAGAACTTCCCTATCTGGGGAAGGAAACAGGCATTGAAATCCAAGAGGCACAGAGAACATCCTTCAGACGTAACTTGAATCGATCTGCATGACATATCATAGTGAAACTGGCAAAATACAAGGATAAAGAGAAAATTCTGAAAGCAGGTATGGGGGATCCTGGGAAGATGGCGGCGTAGGAGGACGCTGGGCTCACTGCACGTCCTGCTTATCACTTAGATTCCACCTACACCTGCCTAAATAACCCAGAAAACCACCAGAAGACTAGCAGAATGGAATCTCCGGAGCCAGGCACAGACGAGAGGCCCATGGAAGAGGGTAGGAAGGGCGGGGAGGTGGTGCGTGCTCCACAGACTGGCAGGAGGGAGCCGGGGTGGAGGGGCGGCCCGCCGGCAAAGTAGAGCCCCCGAGTCTGGCTTGCAAAAGCACAGGGGCCAGACGGAGTGTGTTCCGACAGCAAGTAGGACTTGACATCTGGAAGGTTATAAGCTAACAGCTCTGCTCAGAGAACGGGAGGGCTAGAGAACAACAGGAGAGAGAGTTGTTGAGCCCTGGATGACAGAGCTCAGCTTGGCAGGGAACAAAGGCGCTCACCAGCGCCATCTCCCTTGCCCATCCCCCAGCCAAAATCTCAAAGGGAACCAGTTCCTGCCAGGGAACTTGCTTGCACCGCACAAACACCCAACACTGTGCTTCTGCAGACCCATCCCTCTGGCGGGTCTGACTCCCTCCTGGTGCTGCAGGGCCCCTACTGAAGCGGATCTCCAAAGGAAAAGCGAGCTGAGCCTGCCCCTCCCGCCCCTGTGCACATGCCGATCCACCCCAGCTAATACGCCAGATCCCCAGCATCACAAGCCTGGCAGTGTGCAAGTAGCCCAGATGGGCCACACCACCCCACAGTGAATCACGCCCCTAGGAGGTCTGACTGTGGCCCCAGTGGTGGGCTGGGGGCAGACATCAGGTCTGACTGCGGCCCCACCCACCATCACAAGTTATTCAAGATAGCACAGGGGAAGTGCCCCACAGTCCTGCACCACTCCAGGGACTATCCAAAATGACAAATCGGAAGAATTCCCCTCAGAAAAACGTCCAGGAAATAACAACAGCTAATGAACTGATCAAAATGATTTAAACAATATAACAGAAAGTGAATTTAGAATAATAGTCATAAAATTAATCGCTGGGCTTGAAAACAGTATAAAGGACAGCAGAGAATCTCTTGCTACAGAGATCAAGGGGCTAAGGAACAGCCAGGAGGAGCTAAAAAATGCTATCAATGAACTGCAAAATAAAATGGAGACAACTACGGCTCGGATTGAAGAAGCAGAGGAGAGAATAGGTGAACTAGAAGAAAAAATTATGGAAAAAGAAGAAGCTGAGAAAAAGAGAGAAAAAAAATCCAGGAGTATGAGAGGAAAATTAGACAACTAAGTGATGCACTAAAGAGAAATAATCTATGCATAATTGGTATTCCAGAGGAGGAAGAGAGAGGGAAAGGTGCTGAAGGTGTACTTGAAGAAATAATAGCTGAGAACTTCCCGGATCTGGGGAAGGAAAAAGGCATTGAAATCCAAGAGGCACAGAGAACTCCCTTCAGATGTAACTGTAAATTGAATCGATCTTATGCACGACATATCATAGTGAAACTGGCAAAATACAAGGATAAAGAGAAAATTCTGAAAGCAGCTAGAGGTAAACGTGCTCTAACATATAACAGGAGAACTATAAGACTCGTAACCGATCTCTCTACTGAAACTTGGCGGCCCAGAAAGGAATGGCAGGAGATCTTTAATGTGATGAACAGAAAAAATATGCAGCCGAGAATCCTTTATCCAGTAAATCTGTCATTTAGAATAGAAGGAGAGATAAAGGTCTTCCCAAACAAAAACTGAAGGAATTCGCCACCACTAAACCAGCCCTACAAGAGATCCTAAGGGGGATCCTGTGAGACAAAGTACCAGAGACATCGCTACAAGCATGAAACCTATGGACATCACAATGACTCTAAACCCATATCTTTCTATAATAACACTGAATGTAAATGGATTAAATGCGCCAACCAAAAGACATAGGGTATCAGAATGGATAAAAAAACAAGACCCATCTATTTGCTGTCTACAAGAGACTCATTTTAGACCTGAGGACACCTTCAGATTGAGAAGGAGGGGATGGAGAACTATTTATCATGCCACTGGAAGTCAAAAGAAAGCTGGAGTAGCCATACTTATATCAGACAAACTAGACATTAAATTAAAGGCTGTAACAAGAGATGAAGAAGGGCATTATATAATAATCACAGGGTCTATCCATGAGAAAGAGCTAACAATTATAAATGTCTATGCGCCAAATACAGGAGCCCCCAAATATATAAAACAATTACTCACAAACATAAGCAACCTTATTGATAAGAATGTGGTAATTGCAGGGGACTTTAACACTCCACTTACAGAAATGGATAGATCATCTAGACACACGGTCAATAAAGAAACAAGGGCCCTGAATGATACATTGGATCAGATGGACTTGACAGATATATTTAGAACTCTGCATCCCAAAGCAACAGAATATGCTTTCTTCTTGAGTGCACATGGAACATTCTCCAAGATAGATCACATGCTGGGTCACAAAACAGCCCTTCATACGTATACAAGAATTGAAATCATACCATGCATACTTTCAGACCACAATGCTATGAAGCTTGAACTCAACCACAGGAAAAAGTCTGGAAAACCTCCAAAAGCATGGAGGTTAAAGATCACCCTACTAAAGAATGAATGGGTCAACCAGGCAATTAGAGAAGAAATTAAAAAATATATGGAAACAAATGAAAATGAAAATACAACAATCCAAACGCTTTGGGACGCAGCGAAGGCAGTCCTGAGAGGAAAATACATTGCAATCCAGGCCTATCTCAAGAAACAAGAAAAATCCCAAATACAAAATCTAACAGCACACCTAAAGGAAATAGAAACAGAACAGCAAAGGCAGCCTAAACCCAGCAGAAGAAGAGAAATCATAAAGATCAGAGCAGAAATAAACAATATAGAATCTAAAAAACCTGTACAGCAGATCAACGAAACCAAGAGTTGGTTTTTTGAAAAATAAACGAAATTGACAAACCTCTAGCCAGGCTTCTCAAAAAGAAAAGGGAGATGACCCAAATAGATAAAATCATGAATGAAAATGGAATTATTACAACCAATCCCTCAGAGATACAAGCAATTACCAGGGAATACTATGAAAAATTATATGCCAACAAACTGGACAACCTGGAAGAAATGGACAAGTTCCTAAAAACCCACAAGCTTCCAAAACTCAATCAGGAAGAAATAGAAAGCTTGAACAGACCCATAACCAGCGAAGAAATTGAATCAGTCATCAAAAATCTCCCAACAAATAAGAGTCCAGGACCAGATGGCTTCCCAGGGGAGTCCTACCAGACATTTAAAGCAGAGATAATACCTATCCTTCTCAAGCTATTCAAAAAAATAGAAAGGGAAGGAAAACTTCCAGACTCATTCTATGAAGCCAGTATTACTTTGATTCCTAAACCAGAGAGAGAGAGACCCAGCAAAAAAAAGAGAACTACAGGCCAATATCCCTGATGAATATGGATGCAAAAATTCTCAATAAGATACTAGCAAATCGAATTCAACAGCATATAAAAAAGAATTATTCACCATGATCAAGTGGGATTCATTCCTGGGATGCAGGGCTGGTTCAACATTCGCAAATCGATCAACGTGATACATCACATTAATAAAAGAAAAGATAAGAACCATATGATCCTGTCAATCGATGCAGAAAAGACCTTTGACAAAATTCAGCAACGTTTCTTAATAAAAACCCTCGAGAAAGTCAGGATAGAAGGAACATACTTAAACATTATAAAAGCCATTTATGAAAAGCCCACAGCTAACATCATTCTCAATGGGGAAAAACTGACAGCTTTTTCCCTAAGATAAGGAACACGACAGGGATGTCCACTCTCACCAATGTTGTTTAACATAGTGTTGGAAGTGCTAGCATCAGCAATCAGACAACAAAAGGAAATCAAAGGCATCCAAATTGGCAAAGATGAAGTTAAGCTTTCACTTTTTGCAGATGATATGATATTATACATGGAAAATCCGATAGACTCCACCAGAAGTCTGCTAGAACTGATACATGAATTTAGCAAAGTTGCAGGATACAAAATCAATGTACAAATCAGTTGCATACACTAACAATGAAGCAACAGAAAGACAAATAAAGAAACTGATCCCATTCACAATTGCACCAAGAGGCATAAAATACCTAGGAAGAAACTTAACCAAAGATGTAAAAGATCTGTATGCTGAAAACTATAGAAAGCTCATGAAGGAAATTGAAGAAGATATAAAGAAATGGAAAAACATTCCGTGCTCATATATTGGAAGAATAAATATTGTCAAAATGTCAATACTACCCAAAGCTATCTACACATTCAATGCAATCCCAATCAAAATTGCACCAGCATTCTTCTCGAAACTAGAACAAGCAATCCTAAAATTCGTATGGAACCACAAAAGACCCCGAATAGCCAAAGTAATTTTGAAGAAGAAGACCAAAGCAGGAGGCATCACAATCCCAGACTTTAGCCTCTACTACAAAGTTGTAATCATCAAGACAGCATGGTATTGGCACAAAAACAGACACATCGACCAATGGAATAGAATAGAAACCCCAGAACTAGACCCACAAACGTATGCCCAACTCATCTTTGACAAAGCAAGAAAGAATATGCAATGGAAAAAAGACAGTCTCTTTAAAAATTGGTTCTGGGAGAACTGGACAGCAACATGCAGAAGAATGAAACTAGACCACTTTCTTACACATTCACAAATGTAAACTCAAAATGGATGAAGGACCTGAATGTGACAGGAAACCATCAAAACCCTAGAGAAGAAAGCAGGAAAAAACCTCTCTGACCTCAGCCGCAGAAATTTCTTACTTGACACATCTCCAAAGGCAAAAAATTAAAAGAAAAAATGAACTATTGGAACCTCATGAAGATAAAAAGCTTCTGCACTGCAAAGGAAACAATCAAAAAAACTAAAAGGCAACCAACGGAATGGAAAAAGATATTTGCAAATGACATATCGGACAAAGGGCTAGTATCCAAAATCTATAAAGAAACTGACCAAACTCCACTCCCGAAAAACAAAGAATCCAGTGAAGAAATGGGCAGAAAACATGAATAGACACTTCTCTAAAGAAGACATCCAGATGGCCAACAGGCACATGAAAAGATGCTCAACATCGCTCCTCATCAGGGAAATACAAATCAAAACCACACTCAGATACCACCTCATGCCAGTCAGGGTGGCCAAAATGAACAAATCAGGAGACTATAGATGCTGGAGAGGATGTGGAGAAACAGGAACCCTCTTGCACTGTTGGTGGGAATGCAAACTGGTGCAGCCACTCTGGAAACAATGTGGAGGTTCCTCAAAAAATTAAAAACAGATCTACTCTGCCCCAGCAATATCACTGCTAGGAATTTACCCCAGGGATACAGGAGTGCTGATGCATAGGGGCACTTGTACCCCAATGTTTATAGCAGCATTTTCAACAATAGCCAAATTATGGAAAGAGCCTAAATGTCCATCAACTAATGAATGGATAAAGAAGTTGTGGTTTATATACACAATGGAATACTACGTGGCCGTGAGAAAGAATGAAATATGACCTTTTGTAGCAATGTGGATGGGACTGGAGAGTGTTATGCTAAATGAAATAAGTCATACAGAGAAAGACAGTTACCTGATGTTTTCACTCTTATGTGGATCCTGAGAAACTTAACAGAAGACCATGGGGGAGTAGAAGGGGGAATAAAAAAAAGGACAGAGAGGGAAGGAGTCAAACCATAAGAGACCCTTAAAAACTGAGAACAAACTGAGGGTTGATGGGGGGTGGTGGGAGGGGAAAATGGGTGATGGGCATTGAGGAGAGAACCTGTTGGTTCTCTCCCAGGAGCACTCACCCAGGAGCACTGGGTGTTCTATGGGAACCAATTTGACACTAAATTTCATATTAAAAAGAAAATATATATATATAGTAGTCAAACACTAGAAATAATATAAATGTCTATCAACAGTAGAATGATGGTTGAAGATTAAATAAAGTATGATATTTTATAAAATGGAATCCTATACAACTATGAAAATGAATAAAGCCCCACAACATCATTTAATGGCTGAATCTCAGCAACAAAAAAGGCCACGCGGGGGGGGGGGGGGGGGAGGGGAGGAAGGCAGTTCAACTTACATGAAGTCTAAAGAAGAAGCACTGAATTGGAGTGTTAGAAGTCAAGATAATAGTTAGAGAGGAGAGGCAGTGATTGGGAGGGGTGCTGACAATATTTTATTTTTTTATTTCAAATAAATTACATGGTGTTCACTTTGTGATAATTTATTGAACTGTTCATTTATTTTGTGCATAATATTTCATGCATTTATGTCATTATGTGTATGTATATGTGTGTGTGTGTGTGTATATATATATATATATATATATATATATATATATATATACACTAGGTAAAAATAGCTATACTAGGTAAAAATTACTGCACCCCCAAAGTTGCAGAATATAATTTAGGGAATGATCCCCTTCCTATTAATGGAATAATTGTGTATATGTTTTGGCAAAGTTATATATGAAATCGCACAAACTGTTGATATCACCAGCCTAATCCCCTGAACTCAGGAAATTTCTTATAGAACTTTCTGTCTGTAAATATTACCTTTTAGGAACTAAACTCCTAGAAGCTTCTACCTAGCTGTCAATCTTACCTTTAGAAAGAAACTAAGGTACTGCTGGAATAGAAAAAGAAATATTTGAGGGCCACACCTGTGCAGAGGAACCAAAAATTGCTAGAAGTGACCTCAACCTCATGATAATGCTAAAACCCCTTCCGAATATCCATTCCAAGCCCTACTAAAAGGAGTCTGCTTTCCCATCTTTAAGGGGACAGGCTTTGGAAATTATTTTTCATGATCTCCTTGTAGGCAACTCCACTTGGTATAGTCTCTATCCATAACTCACCAAGGAGTGGCCCATTTTGGTCCAGTGACATGGGTAATGTTTAGTCCTGAGAAGTAGAAAGGAATTGGAACAGGGAATAGATTAGAAGGAGAAATGTCATCATTTTCATTCTATAGCTTCCTATTATTTCGAATTTTCCATTGTGTTCTGATTTACTATTTTTTTAATAATGATAAATTAGGAAGATTGAGAAATGTCGGAAGTCTTGTTCCAAATGAGAAAGAGAAAAACAAATAGAATAGGGAGGTATTTCTTCCAGGAACACTATAGCTTTGCTTCAAAACTGTTTTGAAAAGAATAGGTGGTTGGGACACCAGAAGAGATTAGGTCAGCTCACTTACAAGTAGTCTCAGGAAAGTGTCCTTGGGTGAAGAACCAGCCTTCAAGGTACCAAGGTAGAAGGCAGGGCCTGAATAGTTTTTTTGGACAGGCTTCCAGGTGGCAGAGCGGAGCCTAGAGAAAGAGCAGAGCGTTGAAAAAGACCCCCTCCTCTTTCTAGTGCCAACGTTTCCCCACTCAGAGCCCATAATTCTGATATCAGGGAGATATATTAGAAGCATTAAATCAGGAGTCAGGAGACTAGTTCTGGGGTTCTAGTCCTGACCTTAAAGCACTCTATAATCAGGGGTAAATCATTTCACTTTTCTGAATCTTGGCTATTCATCTGCAAAGTGAAGACTTTGACATCTGTAAGCCCCCTGATCCCTCCAAGTGTTTTTTGGGCATAAGTAGGAACATACCTTTCAAAGAAGCTCATGGTCATCTCCAGAGAGTAGATAATAAAACCGTTCAAGGGAATGTTATCAATAGTGACAGATCCAGTTAATCCTGCAAGTGGAGGTAGGAAAGAATGTGGACAGGAACTAGACATTCTTCAGTGTCTGGAAAAGAAATGCAGACTCTATATGCCTGTGACAATGGCTCAGACAGGAGGGCAAACACTTGTCTGGCCTGCTATAACTGAAAGTTTCTTGTATGTTTCCATATTACCAAGAAAACGTCCCACTTAGTATCAGAACTTTCTCTGAAATTCCCAATGGGAGACTGGGCCTTGCTCCACAATAGGCCAAGACCCAACCTAACTGCTGTGTTTTCCTACCAGGAGAAGGCAGGACCAGGGAGAGGGAAGGAATTTGAGTCTTTGGTTCTGGGACCTAGGTATCCCACTGCTCAAGGGTTTCATTTTTTCCTCCCAAGTGCAATACTGCTTCAGTATAGGATCCAATTAACCATAAAGAGAGATTACAGCCTGTTTCCCACCTTTCCGCTGATCTTGAATTTTCCATGAAAAATTGACTCGTCCTTGATTCTCCACCAGGATTCTTAGAAGTTGACATTCCTAAGAAGAAGCAGAGGGACAGGGAGAGAGAAAGGAGAGGGTGAGGAGTCGGAGGGAAAAGGAGGAGGAGAAAGAGGAAGAGGAGCAGGAGGAGGAGAAGTAGTTGTTGACATTCCTGCTTGGGATAGACCAGTTCACAGAGACTACATGGCTTCGTAGAGTTTTTACTCTAGAACCCATTCTATTCTCTGAGTCCCAGATGGAAGTACAAGTAAATGGGAGAAAATGGGCTCTGCTCTAGAGCCCAACAATCCTCCTCTCTCATGAGGACTCTTTGTGTTCCTGTTCCAAACTCAATCTTCCGTTTTCCCTGCTGACTTGCCTTGGGAAAGAATTTGCCTTGACTCAACTGTGTGCCTTTGATCAGAGACCTAACCAGGGGCAGATGATTGACTCGGGGCCTAATGGGGAAGTTCCATTCACACTGAAGCGTGTATGCTGCAGCTCTGCTAAACTTGGACCTAGGAGATGCATTTATGCTTATAGCCCTAAATACTTGCTGCTGGAAACCCAAATGAGGAACAATACCAAAGGGCAGTGGCATAAGAAGGAGGTAGTCTATCTCAGGACCAGGCTATGACTACATTTGAGTCAGAGGTCTAAGGAAGCACCCAGACTCTTGAATTACATACCCTGATTTTAGGAATGTTCAACTTCTTAATACCATCACCCAGAAGTCCTATATTTTTCTCATTCAAAAACACCTGCAAAAGAAGAGTCAGCATCAGACTGGTAGGTGTACCTGAAGAAAGGAAAAGAGAAGCTCTGGTTTAGGGAACAGATCATTATGAAGTAAGGGGCTGGCCTTGGTGATCACAGATGGATAGAAGCTGACCAGGAGGCTTTCATACACTTAATTTGTGATAAAGCAGAAAGCAAGTTTCTTTGGTTTGACTTTATATTCCCAATGCCTCACAGATAGTAGGTGCTTGAAAATATTATCTAACAGTAAAGTGACCATTGACAATCCTTCCCAATAAGTCAGGCTAAATGTTCTGCTTACCTCCATAGACAGCCTGCTGACCCCTACCTGTGCTGTATCTTGAACATTAGCATGGAGAGAACCTCCACAGCAGATAAAAGTCTCATAAAGCACTAATCCATAGGACTGACCATTCCCATTGTTTATAGGGAGGCTCTCCATGTTGACTGGTGTATGAGATATAACAGGCTGTGAGAGAAATATTGCAGAAACAGGAACCAGGATGATGAGAAGTTGGGATCCTTCTTCCACAGGTTCTTGTCATTTTTTGTTGTACCTCTTAATTGTTCCCAACAGATATTTGGATGAGAAATACTAAAACCAATGCAATGTGATAATGCTCTTTTGCATCATCTCCACGTCTTCACTGTCTGAAAAACTCAAGGGATGGTGGGAGCATGGTAGAGGGAAAAATTACTGCAATCATGCAATTAATGGAGTGAATAAGTTGTATTTCAACATAAACTAAGTTAAGTAAAGAATTATGCACTAAAGCAAACATTTAGTTAGCATCTACAATGTGCCAATCATGACTTTTTATCTAAAATAGTGATAGCAGAGGTGAAACTAATATGAATTCAAGAGTTAAAATTTTTCAAATAATTTTAACCTTTTCTTCAAAATAGTCCAAGTAATATAATTTTTTTAAATTTTTTTCAACGTTTTTTATTTATTTTTGGGACAGAGAGAGACAGAGCATAAACGGGGGAGGGGCAGAGAGAGAGGGAGACACAGAATCGGAAACAGGCTCCAGGCTCCGAGCCATCAGCCCAGAGCCTGACGCGGGGCTCGAACTCACGGACCGCGAGATCGTGACCTGGCTGAAGTCGGACGCTTAACCGACTGCGCCACCCAGGCGCCCCCCAAGTAATATAATTTTAAAGGGAGAGTATGAACCCATAAAAGTTCAGTGATTTGGCCTATTTGATTGTAGAGTCAAACTCTGTGTCATGGGTTCCTGGCTCTCAGTCTTTCCCATAGGGATCATGTAGTCCCACACAAGAGCATCTATCAGATGGGTTCATCTGAGCTGGCAAAGAGGATCCTCCAATATCTTGCCTCTCCCCCACCCTCATTCATTCTTCAGGTTGAAGCCTCTTCACAGTCTACCCAGAAAGTTTGTGGTTCTTACCCCATAATTCTAAATATGGGCACCCAAAGGATTTATTTTCACCCTTCCCAATAAAAAGTTCTTAAAGGATTCTCTACTCTGTGGCCTAAGGCCTTGTCCCCATGCCCCCAATGGTCACCCCTCCATTCCAGTGCCAGGCAGTACTCACCTTATTTAAGTACTGTAGAACATCCCACAGTGGCAAATAAAGGGACGGTTTCACAGCGGGATACTCAGCCTTGGGAGAGAGCTTGGGTAAAGGGGGCAGATGCACTGCTGAAATGAAAATGAGTGATGGGGCAAGAAGTGCCTGAAATAACTACTGCCTTCTCCAAACTTCCTCAGCCCTACCCAAGAACTCTTGTACCCCAGAGCCAACAAGAGAAATGGGTCCTATCCTAGCATATGTGATACTTCTCCAAGAGTGATGAGAAACTGTAAATAACAGTTGGAACTATTTTGTATGCACAGATAGCTGATAGACACACACCTCTACAGGGTAATGTTGGTCATATAGACTAAGGGCTCTCAGGGAACAAGAACTGTACCTTATGCCTTCTGGCAATGCCAGTGCTCACTTACTTTCTAGAACATAGTAGATGAGTGACTTTATTTAAACAAGTAAAATGAAGTAAGATAGCTTTTGCTATTTTATGTGAGGGTACTATGTCATCATATTAAGAGCTCTACAAATAGTAACTTAATTTTCACAGTCACTATAGGAGTCAAATATCATTGTCTTTATGTTTCAATGAGGAAACAGGTTTATGGGCTTAAAATACTCATGCAAAGCCACTTATCTTTTAAGTGGGAAAACTGGGATTTGAACTTAAGTTTGCCATAGGTCTTAAGTCTCCAAGTTTCTGCCCATGAGGGAACCTTCCCTTGCCTTACCCTTCCACTTCATCAGGAGAACCTCCCTCAAGTTAAAAATGTTGCTGAGTACCTACAACAGATCCAAAGAGTTTTCGAAGCTTGAAATATTTTTCTGTGTAATCTCCAGCCTCTGTCAGCACAGCATCATAGTCTGCAAGACACCAGGATATTTTCATTGGCAGGAAACCCTCCATAATAGACCCTGTTTCAGCACTTCTGTCATGAGACAGGTCAGGACTACCAGAGGGAGACAGAAGATACATCTTCCCCACCCCCTGGACCAGTCCATCCCAGGCTGGGGTGGGGTGGGAGGGTGCAAGTAATGCCACTTTGGGAGCATTCCACACAACACTTCCTGAGGATCTGAGGCTACCAAGACACTGGACTCATCTTTCTGTTTTACTTTCTAATGGACACTCCCTTCTTCCCTCAATCTGGATTGCCTTGGTGTGTCTATCAGTGCCCACACAGCAGTCACTATTTGTATTCTGTGTGTCTTAGAAGGTTCAAGTCAAGGGATCAGTATATATGATGAGTGAAGCAGGGCTCTAGGTCTGAGGCACCGCATCTATTCAATTACAGCCTGTTGGGGGCATTATGAACATCACAAAAGAAAGGAAATTAGACAGGAAAATCCTGAATCTTCAGCATAAATTATAGGTCAAGAATTCATTGATGCTCAGGGCATGCTTTTGGAACCTCCTCTGTAGAGCTCCAGTACCACTATGCCAAGAGGTGACCATACCAGTGAGCACTTGCCATAACTAGTGACAACACCTCTGTGTTTCCCAAAATATGTGGCCCCATTCATGAAACCAAAGTTGGTTCCACCATGGAACATATATACATTGAAGGATATTTCAGATGTGATAAATTTGGACACAGTATCCTCAACATCTGTAAAGGAGGAAGATAAGAACACAGAGAAAATTAAAAATTAAGACAGAAGTCTCTGATAAAATCTTATCATTCTCAAACCCCTCCCCCACATAATCAACTTAATTATTTTGTTCTCCAACCTCCACTAAGATTCTAACCAGAAAATAGGTGGAATTTACCACAACTATTCCAGGAAACCAAGTCTTATCAATACCAAAAGACTTTTAAAAAATTATTTTTCTCAGAGTATGGACATAATTTGGCTGTATGTTATATATATTTAATAATGGCCCAAGAACCTTTATGTCACTTATGTATCTAATGTTCATTAAATTTTTTGAAATTGTACAAATAAATTAATATAACCTCATTACTCCATTCCAGGATTACTATCTCTTGAGACACTCATTTAAAACCACTGCAATAGTCCACAAGTGGTTATTCCCAATATTTAGCCACAGAAACTCTTATTTTGTCACCATGATTTAAAAGGTATGATCATCTTTCTACTGGCCATCATGGGGAACATGTGGAATTCAATCCTGGCTGTGCTTTTTAATATTTGCATGAATTGGACAGCCTATTTTTCTCTCAGAGCCTCCTTCTTTATCTCCTAAATGAAGGTCCTAATTCCTACTACCTCATAGTATTGATGACAGAATATACATAAGAAACATGGCATAGTGCTTGACATGAAAGTAATCAGAAAACTTTGGTGGTGGTGGTGGGTTTTTTTGTTTTGTTTTGGTTTGTTTCGGTCCAAGTGGGCTTTCCTCAGTTACCTGGTATTTTTTGTTGGTTTGCTTTACTTCTGGTACAAGTGAGCTTGTTTTCATATCAACAGCAAAATATCTTTAGTAGCAAAATACTTTTATTAAGTCAACAACATCTGCCAGGCACTGTTCTGAGTGGTTTATCTAATTAAATCCTCACAACAAGTCTATGAGGTAGGTTACTTGATAATTCCTGTTTCAGGTGAGGGCACTGAGACTTAGCAGACAAGGAAAGCTGCCTTGGGTCACGCAGCTAGTTATGCAGACTAGCAGAGTTGAGACTGAAATCCTTATCTCTTTGGTTCCAGGATCCATGCTTTCAACTATCATCACATATTATCTTCTGATAATTACTACCAGGTAGTTGACAACACCATGGCAATGGCCTGTGCATTTACCAGAGATGATTAAGACTTTTAGCAAATGCATCCCCTTCTTCAGAGATGTTATCTTTCCAAGACCCTTTCCATGACCACCTCACCTTACCTCTGCAGGCCTGTCCCTGTCTTTTCTATCACTGCACCTGTTTGTTTGCTTCAAAGCACTTTTAATATATGGAACTCTTGATCATTTCTTAACTGTCAATTATACTAAACTCTTAATTATCTTTCATCTCTACCCTGAGGGTAGGAACCAGGTCATTTTTGTTCATCAATGCACCCTCAAGCCTACCCAAATCCCTGTACCTAATAGGTATTGAATAATATTTGTGGTTGAATGAGCTAATTAATTAGCAAAGAAATGTGTGAATGATCCATGACTCAGGGCCACCTCTACTTGGGGTCAAACACTGCAAAACACTTACCTTCAGCATTTTTAATCATATGTTTACCTCCCCATGTGTCAAACCAGCCAACCCAGAATTCCATGACCATAATGGGTTTATTCCTCTAAAAACAAACAAAAGCAAATACCAAGCCTGAGAAGATGTAAAAAGAATATCAGAAAAATTGAATACAAGATAAAAACTTTAAATAAAAAGTTAAAAATGAGTTGGAGGTAAAATTGAGGAAATTTCCTATAAATAGTAAAAGTAACAGGATATAAAATATGAGACAACTTAAATATCTTATAAGATCAATTTAGGATGCCCAACACCTTACTGATAAAAGTTATGAAAAGAGAACAAAGAACACAGAGGAAAGGAAATTACAAATAACTAACATGAAAACTTCCTTTAACTGAAGGATATGTATCTCTAGATTGAAAATGCCCCGCAAATGGTCAACACAATAAATGATAAAATTATTTCAAAGGTTTCTTTTGGTTCTCTGAGTATCCCTTTTTCTTAATATCTTACTCTTGTCTCATGTATAAATAATATTATCCGTATATTTATGAATATTAATAAGAATTTTTATATTATATTCTGTTTCCTGAATTAAATCCATATTACCTGGCTTCCATTTTCTTCCTTTTTGGTAGTTTAATTACTTTTTCATTGGAAACTTTTACTACACAAATGCCATTTGTATTAAAGAGGGAAGACTGATTTCTGGTATTAAAGTGGTACTGTGCTATTGGTGCATTTGATATTCTCCTCTTGGATATCCTCAAAACCAAAATAAAGAATGAGAAATGGAAACACAAACAACATCTTCCATGAACCTAGCAGACATCTGAAACTTCAAAATATAAATTAAAAAGAACAAGTGCCAAAGTATTGAAGTTCTATCACGTATTAAACAAATGAAGAAAGAAGATGCTTTTTGTTGATGATTTTAGGAAAGGGTGCCAGCACAAATTTCTCCCAAATATAAAGCATATCCTATAGTGAAATATCAAATTTTTTTTTTATTTTTAATTACAAAATGGGGCATATGAGCTGGCAAAAAGAGTACACTTTGCATAACAAAATGTATCAGAAGCTTGAAAGAAAGCAATTATCGCAGAATCACAGATAAAAACTATTAGTGGAAAGAAGTCTGCTTGTGAGGCATCTGAGAGCAGATTTCAACTGCTTCCCTTGGTCAGCCAAAAATGGGAAAAAGGAGGTAGGTAAAGAAAAGAATTCATCCCTACATAAAACAATGTGTCATTAAGATTGTTAGCCTGAGAGACAGTCATGTAATCTATCTCATAGAACATCACTTAAGTTTTTTAACCAATAAAAACTGATCTTAACTAAAGAGTAATAATAAAAAAGGAATAAGAACAGAATATGTTTTTTAATTACCATAAAAACTGGGAGAAAAAAAGGAAAGAAATTACAAAGGATAAACATCAAACACTTGCCATGGGACAGTCAAAATTGTGGCCCAAAAATATTGCTGTGAAGTTAAGAATCTCAATGAAACAGTTACCTCTATAAACTCAGGCATTAAACACAACTAAAAGTGCTCAAGGAAGACAGAATAAGAAAACATAAGAAGCTAAAATATTAACCTGGTGCCTTTAAATAGATGCAGAAAAAGCATTTGACAAAATACAGAATCCTTTCTTGATAAAAACCCTCAAGAAAGTAGGGATAGAAGGAACATAGCTTAACATCATAAAAGCCATATATGAGAGGCCCACAGCTAATATCATACTCAATGGGGAAAAACTGAGAGCTTTCCCCCTAAGGTCAGAAACACAACAGGGATGTCTACTTTCACCACTGTTGTTCGACATAGTATTAGAAGGCCTAGCCTCAGCAATCAGACAACAAAAAGAAAAAAGGCATCCAAATCAGCAAGGAAGAAGTAAAACTCTTCGCAGATGACATGATACTCTATATGGAATACCTGAAAGATTTCACCAAAAAATTGCTAGAGATGACACATGAATTCAGCAAAGTTGCAAGATATAAAACCAATGCACAGAAATTGCCTGCATTTCTATACACCACTAATGAAGCAGCAGCAAGAGATATCAAAGAATCAATCCCATTTACAATTGCACCAAAACCCATAAAATACTAGGAATAAACCTAACCAAAAAGGTAAAAGATCTGTATGCTGAAAACTATAGAAATTTATGGAAGAAGTTGAAGAAGACTCAAAGAAATGGGCAAACATTCCATGCTCATGGATTAGAAGAAAAAATATTGCTAAGATGTTGATACTACCCAAAACAATCTACACATTCAATGCAATCCGTATCAAAATAACACCAGCATTCTTCACAGACCTAGAACAAACAATCCTAAAATTTGTATGGAACCACAAAAGACCCCTGAATAGCCAAAGTAATGTTGAAAAAGAAAACCAGAGACACCTGGGTAGTTAAATAAACACCATAATGTAATAACGTTAATAAATAAAAGTTTAAAAATTTGTAAAATAAAAGAAAAAGAAAAAGAAAACCAAAGCTGGAGGCATCACAATTCCAGACTTTAAACTGTATTGCAAAGCTGTAGTCATTAAGACAGTATGGTACTGGCACAAAAAGAGACACATAGATCAATGGAATAGAATAGAGAACCCAGAAATGGAACCGCAAATATATGGTCAACTAATATTTTACAAAGCAGGAAGGAGTATACAATGCAATACAGTATTTTCAGCAAATGGTTCTAGGAAAAAAGGACAGCGAAATGCAGAATGAATGTGGGCCACTTTCTTATACCATACACAAAATATTTCAAAATGAATTAAAGGCCTGAACGTGAGACAGGAAAATATCAAAATCCTACAGAAGACAAGCAGCAACTTCTTTGACCTTGGTCACAGCAACTTCTTACTTGATATGTCTCAGAAGACAAAGGAAATAAAAGCAAAAATGAACTATTTGGACTTCATCAAACTAAAAAGCTTCTGCACAGTGAAGGAAACAATCAACAAAACTAAAAGGCAACCAACAAAATGGGAGAAGATATTTGCACATAACATATCGAATAAAGGGTTAGTATCCAAAATCTATAAAGAACTTACCAAACTCAACACCCAAAAAAACAAATAATCCAGTGAAGAAATGGGTAGAAGACATGAATACAGACTTTTCCAAAGACATCCAGATGGCTAACAGACACATGAAAAGATGCTCAAAAAACCAAGAAAGATCTCAAATCAACAACCTAACATTATATCTCAAGGAACTAAAAAAATAACAAATTAACCCAAAGTTAATAGAAGAAAGGCAATATTGGGGTCCCTGGGTGGCTCAGTCGGTTAAGCGCCCGACTTTAGCTCAGATCATGATCTCACAGTTTGTGAGTTTGAGCCTCTCATCGGGCTCTGCACTGACCGCTCAGAGCCTGAAGCCTGCTTCAGATCTGATTCTCTTCTCTCTCTCTCTCTCTCTCTCTCTCTCTCTCTCTCTCTCTCTCTCTCTCTGTCTCTCTCAAAAATAAGATAAAAACATTTTAAACGTTTTTAAAAAGAAGAAAGAAAATATTAAAGATCAGAGTAGAAATAAATGAGAGACTAAAAACACAATAAAAAGATCAATGAAACTAAGAGCTGTTTTCTTTGTCAAGATTGACAAAATAGAAAAACCTTTGGGTAAACTTACCAAGAAGATAGAGGACTCATATAAATAAAATCAGAAATGAAAGACGACATACAATTGATAGCACAAATATACAAGGAAAACAAGAGACTGCAATGAACAATTATATGCTAAAAAGTTGGACAACCAAGATGAAATACATAAGTGTCTAGAAACATACAACCTGCCAAGGCTGAATGATGAAGATATAGAGAATCTAATACATCCCAATAAACAAAAGTCCAGAACCAGATGGATTAACTGGTGAATACTTCCAAACATTTAAAGAATAACTAATGCAAATCCTTTTCAAACTCTTCCAAAAAATATAAGGAGGGAATATTTTTAAAAACATTTTCCAAGGCCAACATTACCCTGATATCAAAACCAAGCATACTTCAAGAATAGAAAATAGTAAGCCAATATACTTGAAGAATGTATATCCAAAAATCTTCAACAAAATATTAGCAAACTGAGTTCAACAATACATTAAAAGAATCACTCACCATGATCAACTGGGATTTATCCCTACAATGCAAGAAGGTTTAACAACCACAAATCAAACAATGTAGAATAGAATTGAGAGCCCAGAAATAAATCCATGCATATATGGTCAATTAATTTATAACAAAGGAGCCAAGAATACAAAACGAGGAAAGAATATTCCCTTTGATAAATGGTGTTAGGAAAACAGGACACCCACATGTAGAAGAATGAAACTGGACCCCTATCTTATAACTTACACAAAGGCTAACTCAAAATAAATTAAATACTTGAATGTAAGACCCAAAACCATGGAATTCCTAAAAGAAAACATAGGCAGTAAGCTCCTTGACATTGGTCTTGGCAATGATTTTTGGATCTGACATCAAAAGCAAAGGCAACAAACACAAAAATAAACAAGTGGTATCACATCAAACTAAACAGCTTCTGTTCAGCAAAGGAAACCATTAACAAAATGAAAAGGCAACCTACTTAATGGGATAAAATACTTGCAAATCATCTATCTGATAACCACTTAATATCCAAAATACCTAAAGAACTCATACAACTCAATAGCAAAAAACAAAAAAAACAAAAAAAACAAAAAAAAAAAACAAAAAAAAAACCCCAAATAGCTGATTAAAAACTGGGCAGAAGTTCTGAATAGACATTTTTCCAGAGAAGAAGTATAGATAGGGAACAAACACATGGAAATATGCTCAACATCACTAATTATCCAGGGAAATGTGAATCAGAACCACAATGAGATATCATCTCGCACCGGTCAGAAAAACAAGAAATAAGTGTTGGTGATTATGTAGAGACAAGGGAACACAGTGTTGATTGGAATGTAATATCTGTGGAACCACTATAGAAAACAATGCAGAGGTTCCTCAAAACATCAATAATAGAAATACCATATGATCTAGCAATTCCACATCTGGGTATTTATCATACAAAAATTAAAACACTAACTCAAAAAGATATACACACCCCCATGTTTCTTGCAGCATTATGCAATAGCCAATGTATGAAAACAACCTAGGGGTCCATTGATGGATGAATGGATAAAGAAGATGTGCTATATATAAGAGAATTTAAATATTTCAGCCATAAAGAAAAATGAAATCTTGCCATTTGTGACAATATGGATGGACCTGAGCGCATTGCACAAAGTGAAGTAAGTCAAATAGAGAAAGACAAACACCACATGATCTCACTTATATGTAGAATATTTTTTTAAAAAGTTAAAAACCAACAACAAAAAACAAAGCTCAGAGATACAGAGAACATACTGCTGGTTGCCAGATTGTGGGGGGGGGTATGTAGTTGGGGGGTTGGGTGAAATAGGTAAAGGGGGTCAAAAAGTATAAATTTCTAGTTACAAAACAAATAAGTCATGGGGATGTAACACACAGCATGGTGACTATAATTGATAATACTGTATTCATATATGAACATTGCTGACAGTAGATCTTAAAAGTTCTCATCACAAGAAAAAAAATTGTTACTAAGTGTGGTATCGCATGTTAACTAGACTTATTATAGTGATTTTTTTCACAATATAGAAAAATATCAAATCATTATGTTATATACATGAAACTAATATAATATTATATGTCAATTATACCTCAGTAAAAAAAAGAAATCATAAAGGAAAAAAACAACTAAAAAATAATAATGAACACTTAGAAAAAAAGAGGGGGAGAAAAATCTATGAGCACCCCTAAATGGGTAAATCCTAAACTGATACAATGATAGTTTTATCCTGAGTATGGTTATTCTCTTATCTTCAGTCATTTCTCATTGCCTTTTTAAAGATGTTCAAAAGAACATAGGGAAACATATTGAGCTAGCATCCCTGGGGGCCTGTGTGGGGTGGATCTTACACCTTTTTTTGGTAATCTTTATTTATGAGAGAGAGAGCACAGGTAGGGAAGGGGCAGAGAGAGAGAGAGAGGGAGACACAGAATCTGAAGCAAGCCCCTGGCTCTGAACTGTCAACACAGAGACTAATGTGGGGCTCCAACTCACAAACCATGAGATCATGACCTGAGCAGAAGTCGGACACTTAACCAACTGAGCCACCCAGGCACCCTGGTGGGTCTTAGGCCTTTATGAAGGTTTTACCTACACAAATTCCACCACATGTTCTGAGGGAAAATTGGGGAGAATCCTCAGTAACTTTCTGTTACAGGTGAATTGCCCTCCCCCAATTCATATATTGAGGTCCTAACTTCCAGGACCTCAGAATGTGACTATATTTGGAGACAGGATTTTTAAAGAAGTAATTAAGTGAAAAAGAGGTCAGTAGGGTAAGCCATAATCCAAAATGAGTGGTGTCTATAAAAAATGGAAATTTAAATACATACAAGAATAGAGGAAAGGGGCGCCTGGGTGGCGCAGTCGGTTAAGCGTCCGACTTCAGCCAGGTCACAATCTCGCGGTCCGTGAGTTCGAGCCCCGCGTCAGGCTCTGGGCTGATGGCTCGGAGCCTGGAGCCTGCTTCCGATTCTGTGTCTCCCTCTCTCTCTGCCCCTCCCCCGTTCATGCTCTGTCTCTCTCTGTCCCAAAAATAAATAAAAAAACAAAAAACAAAAAAAAAAAACGTTGAAAAAAAAAAGAATAGAGGAAAGACCATGTGAAGACACAAGGAGGAGAAGATGACCATCTACAGGCCAAGGAGAGAATCTCAGATAGAAACAACTCTGTGGGCACCTTGATCTTTGACATCTAAGCCTCTAGAATTTTGAAAAGATACATGTCCATTGTTTAAGCACCTAGTCTGTCGTGTTCTATTAGTGCAGGCCAAGGAAACTAGTACAGATTTTGGTACCAAGAAATGGGGTACTGCAGTGACTTGTTATTAGTTAACAAATACCTAAAGATATGGAAGTGGCTTTGGAACTGGGTAATGGGTAGAGGCTGGATGAACCTTGAAGTACATGCTTTAAAAAAAAAAAGCTTAGATTTCCTTGAAGGGAATGTAAATAGAAATATGGACTTAAAGGCAATTTTGGAGAGAACTCAGAAAAATATGAGGAGAGCTGGAGAGAGAGCTTGTATCATCATAGAGAATAAAAATGTCATCATAAACAGATTGTTGTTAGAAATATGAATGTTAATGATGCTTCTGATGAGATCTCAGATGGAAATGAATAAATGTTATTAGAAAATGGAAAGGAAAGTTGATCCTTCTTATAAAATGGCAAATAACTTGGATAAATAGAGTTCTAATATTTTGTGGAAAGCAGAACTTGCAATGGATGAACCTCAATATTTAGATGAGGAGATTCCCAAGAAAATGTTGATGGGCATGGCCTGGTTTCTCCCTGTTCCTTATAGTGAAATATAAGAAGACAGAGATAAATTGAGGAAGGAATTTTTTTAATATGAAATTTATTGTCAAATTGGTTTCCATACAACACCCAGTGCTCATCCCAACAGATGCCCTCCTCAATACCCCTCACCCACACTCCCCTCTCTCCCACCCCCCATCAACCGTCAGTTTGTTCTCAGTTTTTAAGAGTCTCTTATGTTTTGGCTCCCTCCCTCTCTAACCTTTTTTTTTTTTCTTCTCCTCCCCCATGGTCTTCTCTTAAGTTTCTCAGGATCCACAGAGGAGTGAAAACGTATGCTATCTGTCTTTCTCTGTATGACTTATTTCACTTAGCATAACACTCTCCAGTTCCATCCACATTGTTACAAAAAGCCATATTTCATTCTTTCTCATTGCCAAGTAGAATTCCATTGTGTATATAAACCACAATTTCTTTATCCATTCATCAGTTGATGGACATTTGGGCTCTTTCCATAATTTGGCTATTGTTGAAAGTGCTGCTATAAACATTGGGGTACAAGTGCCCCTATGCATCAGCACTCCTGTATCCCTTGGGAAAATTCCTATCAGTGCTTTTGGTGGGTCATAGGGTAGATCTATTTTTAATTTTTTGAGGACTCCACACTTTTCCAGAGAGGCTGCACCAGTTTGCATTCCCACCAACAATGCAAGAGGGTTCCCGTTTCTCCACATCCTTGCCAGCATCTATAGTCTCTGAATGAAACTAGACCACTTTCTTACACCATTCACAGAAATATACTCAAAATGGATAAAGGACCTGAATGTGAGACAGGAAACCATCAAAACCCTAGATGAGAAAGCAGGAAAAAAACCTCTCTGACCTCAGCCGCAGCAACTTCTTACTTGACACATCCCCAAAGGCAAGGGAATTAAAAAGCAAAAATGAACTATTGGGACCTCATGAAGATAAAAAGCTTACTCACTGCAAAGGAAACAATCAACAAAACTAAAGGCAACCAATGGAATGGGAAAAGATATTTGCAAATGACCTATCGGACAAAGGGCTAGTATCCAAAATCTATGAAGAACTTACCAAACCCAACACCCAAAAAACAAAGAATCCAGTGAAGAAATGGGCAGAAAACATGAATAGACGCTTCTCTAAAGAAGACATCCAGATGGCCAACAGGCACATGAAAAGATGCTCAATGTCACTCCTCATCAGGGAAATACAAACCAAAACCACACTCAGATACCACCTCACACCAGTCAAAGTGGCTAAGAGGAAGGAATTGTTAAGCAAAAAAGGAACATGGGGCACCTGGGTGGCTCAGTCAGTTAAGCTCAGGTCATGATCTCACAGTCCATGGATTCAAGCCTCACATCAGGCTCTGTGCTGACAGCTCAGAGCCTGGAGCCTCCTTCGGATTCTGTGTCTCCTTGTCTCTCTGCCTCTGCCCCACTCATGTTCAGTCTCTCTCTCTCTCCCTCTCTCTTTCAAAAATAAATAAACATTAAATTTTTTTAAAAGGAACCAGACCTGAAGATTTGTAAAATTCTTGGCCTATGTATATTGTAAAACAATGAGAAAGTGTGATTACAGAATATCGAGGATGTGGCTGGACAATCATTTGCTACAGAGGTTGTTGGTGTATGTATGGCTGATGGATCCATTCAGCCATATCAACAGAAGCCAGAAATAGAGATGGAGCTATCTAGGAAAGATGTAAGGATGACCCTCTTGTCGAATGGCTTGGACTCCCATGAATTGTACAGGAGGCCAACAGATTTTTAAAAATTTCATTCTAGCAGAAATGCTACTTGCTTGGACTGAAGGTGGCAGAGCTGAGACAAAATGAAGGAAAGATGTCAGACTTCTGAGATTCTACAGGATGTGTCAATAGAGCTTGTCACAGACTTTGAGTCTGGAGTTCTCTCTTGTCCAGCAAGAGAGCAGATGCAGAATTGAATACGAGAGAGGCTAATGTCTGGGAGGAGACAAGAGCCCCAAACTGGGGTTTTGTCTCTGTATTTATTGAGCTTTCAAGGTTTTACATTTGTGGTGAACATACAGAAGAAAACAAATAAGATAGTGACTATTAACTTGTGTGTGTAAGAAGCAAAGGGTTTTGGGGCGGGTGGGTGGTGAGTGGTGTTTGAAGTTGAGATTAAAGCACAATGATATATTGGCACCAGATGCCAGATGGACAGTTTCTCTGTGGGCGATACAGCCAAGTAGCTGTTATCTCTAAAGTTTAAGATTGCTAGAGCATGCTCCCTCAAGGTTAACAAGGCACCCTTTTCACTAGCTAATCTTGGGTGCTTTTGCCCCATAGCTTTCTACCTCTAATTTTTCTTGGACATTTTCATCCTGGGGAGGCGGCTTTTCACCCTAAGCCTTGTTTTGCTTGATGACTAACCTTGGGCACTTTTGCCCTGTGGCAGTTTTCTGCTGTAAGCCTTGTTAACCCATGGGTGCAGGCATACAGAATTCTTAAACTTATTTCCCACAAGAGCTATGGGGCTACAAACATGCATTACCCTTCAAAAAAAAAAAAAAAAGAGGAATGACCCTGAAGGTGGTTGAGAGGTCAGCAGGCCAGCATTACTACTGTGGGAACAGAGGGCATAGGCTCAGTGGATGAGGATGTCATGTCTTTTTCTTGGTTCTAGAGGAGTCAGGACCACTGCGCAGGGCTGAGGATGTGGGGCTGTCACCCAGGTGGACCTGAAAGGAGGCCCACCCTGGTAGACACAGAGAACAGAGAATTATTATTGTCTTAAAATCTAATTATTATTCTGAAGCCTTAAAATTTAATGTAATTGACCCTACAAGGTTTTGTACTTGTTTAGGAACCGTGACCCCTTTCTTCTTTTCAATTTCTCCCTTTTCAAATGAGATTGTCTGTCCTATGTCTGTCCTACATTGTATTTTGGAAGCAGATAACTTGCTACCTGGTTCCACAAGTTCACACTTGAAGAAGCACTTTACCTAGGATGAATAATATCTGGAGTATCATCTCTACCTGACTTAGATGATATTTAGATGAGATTTTGGGGGCGCCTGGGTGGCGCAGTCGGTTAAGCGTCCGACTTCAGCCAGGTCACGATCTCGCGGTCCGTGAGTTCGAGCCCCGCGTCGGGCTCTGGGCTGATGGCTCGGAGCCTGGAGCCTGTTTCCGATTCTGTGTCTCCCTCTCTCTCTCTGCCCCTCCCCCGTTCATGCTCTGTCTCTCTCTGTCCCAAAAATAAATAGATGAGATTTTGGACTCAGAACTGATGCTGAAATGAAAAAAAAATTGGACGTTGGGTCTCCTGGGATGAGGCTAATATATTTTGCATGCAGAAGGACCTGAATCTGGGTGAGGGCAGAAAGTTATGGGCTGAATTGTGCCACCACCTCCCCCCATTTATACTGAAATTCTAATCCCTAGTACCACAGAATATGACTATATTTGGGAAAAGTGTATTTAAACAGGAAAATGTTTAATTTTAGGTCAAATGTTTTGGAAAATGTTTAGTTAAGATTAAATGAAATTATTAGGGTGGGCCCTAATCCAATACCACTAGTATCCTTATAAGAAGAGATTAGCATTCAGACATACACAGAGGGACAACTTTGTGGCGATGCAGGGTGAAGTCAGCCACTTACAGGCCAAGGAGAACAGCCTCAGAAGAAACAAATCCTTCTGACACCTTGATCTCAGATTCTAGCCTCCAGAACTTTGAGAAGATAAATGTTTAAGCCACCAAGTCTGCAGTACTTTGATTTCATTCCTGGTACTGGTTGGGGAAGGGGAGCAGCAGCCACTGCCAAATCTCCCACAGCCCTCATTTCTAGGGAACAAAAGCCTTAATCTGCAGAGACAAAAGCAAGAAAAGCTGTCATCTTAGGGCACTGGTGAAAACCTGCTTCCTGGAAACAGAAGCAGGAAAAAAAACTACAAAACAAACCACTAGTCTTGGGAGAAGAGTAAGAAACTATGCGGGGCCTGGAACTACAGCTCAGGGAGAAACAGGAGCACATGCAAACGTCAGCCCCTCAGACCCAAGCACATGGTGACTAAGACCAAGGCTCAACCAGAACATCAGGGAATGCATTCCTTCCCTCACCATCAGGCTAACCAGTGTAGAGAATAGATAACATGCAGTAGAGCTAGCAGTGCTGAGAAGAACAGACTCTCTCTGGGGTACAATGCAAAGGGAAGAACCAAAGCCAAGGGGAGCTCAGACATAGAGATGGTACTAGAGGAATTTGAAGCCTATGATGCAAGGAGGATAAACTTAGCAATAACAAACTTCAAATTTAACCCAATTCCCTACTAAATTAACACAAAAACCCACATTAAAAGCCTAGCAGGGGGCACCTGGGTGGCTCAGGCGGACTCTTGATTTTGGCACAGGTCATGATATCATGGCTCATCAGTTCAAGCCCTGTGTTCGGCTCTGTGCTGACAGTGCACAGCCTGCTTGGGATTCTCTCTCTCCTTCTCTCTCTGCCCCTCCTCCATGCATTCTCACTCTCTTTCTCTCTCTCTCCCTCTCTCTCAAAATAAATAAATAAACTTAAAATAAAAAGCCTAGCAGAAAGACATGCTTATGTCGAAGACAATATCTATGTCCCACACAAGATGTTCCATTTTCATTAAAAAACTATGAGTCATACGAAAAGGCAAGGAAAAAAACATACTTTGAAGAGACAAAGCAATAATCAAGAACAGTCTCAGATAGGACACAGATGTTGTAATTAAACAGTGAATTTAAAATAGGCATTTATCCACGGGAGATGGGTGTGCTGGTTCGAAGGGACACATACACCCCCATGTTTATAGCAGCACAATCAACAATAGCCAAAGTATGGAAAGAGCCCAAATGTCCATCAATGGAAGAATGGATAAAGAAAATGTGGTATATATATATATATATATATATATATATATATATATATATATAATGGAGTATTACTCGGCAATCAAAAAGAATGAAATCTTGCCATTTGCAACTATGTGGATGGAACTGGAGGGTATTAGGCTAAGTGAAATTAGTCAGAGAAAGACAAAAATCATATGACTTCACTCATATGAGGACTTTAGGAGACAAAACAGATGAACATAAGGGAAGGGAAACAAAAATAATATAAAAACAGGGAGGGGGGCAAAACAGAAGAGACTCATAAATATGGAGAACAAACTGAGGGTTACTGAAGGGGTTGTGGGAGGGGGGGATGGGCTAAATGGGTAAGAGGCACTAAGGAATCTACTCCTGAAATCAATTTTGCACTATATGGTAACTAATTTGGATATAAATTTAAACACATTTTAAAAATGTTAAAAAAAATAAAATAATGATGGTTAATATGATAAAGGTTGCAATAGAAACAGGTAGATACCATGCAAAATAATATGGGTAATTTTAGCTGAGAGATGGAAGCTATAGGAATGGAATTGAAAAACTAGAAATCAAAAACATAGTAACAGAAATGAGGAAGTCCTTCAGTGAGCTCACTGGTGAAGTCAACAAAGGAGAGGAATGAATCAGTGTACTTAAAGAGAAGCTAATAGAAATCAACCAAACTGAACTTAAAAATAAAGAGAAAAAGAGTAGGGGGAAAAACAGCATCCAAGCAGTTTGAGACAATATTAAATGATCTAATGTACACATAATTGGACCTGCAGAAGAAGAAAGAGAGAAGAGAGGAAATATTTGAATAAGTAATGGTTGACAATTTTCTAAAATTAATTACAGACACCAAACCACAGATCCATTCTGTGAGAATATCAAGCAGGATAAACTCTAAGAAGCAAACCACACCTAAGTATATTATACTCAAGCTTCTAAAAGCTACAGACAATGAGAAAATTCTGAAGGCAGTCAGAGAATAAAAGACAAATTACCTGCAAAAGCCACAGATAAGAATTAATATCAGAAACCATGAAAAAAAAAACAAAAACAAAACAAACAAACAAAAAAAACCCACAATAGAATGTCATCTTTAAAATGAGTATTTAGGAATATATTATTGTAAGATATTATTACTACATGTGAAGCAGTTCACTATTTGAAAGTACTTTCAGATTAATTTAACATGTATATTTCAAATCCTTGGGCAACAGCTAAAACTTAAAACCTGAGAAAAGAAATTAGTCCATAGAGGAGATAAAATTTAATCATAAAAACTGCTCAATTAACTGAAGGGGGATAAAAAAGGAACATAACAAATGGGACAAATAGAAAAGAATTAGCAAGATGATAGATTTTAATCCAACTATATCAATAATCACTTTAAACGTGAATTATCTAACCATATCAGTTAAGAGACAAAAACTGTCAGGTTGAATGTTTAAAAATGTAATACAGAGGCGCCTGGGTGGCTCAGTCGGTTAAGCATCCAACTTCGGCTCAGGTCATGATCTCACAGTTCGTGAGTTCGAGCCCCGCGTCAGGCTCTGTGCTGACAGCTCGGAGCCTGGAGCCTGCTTCACATTCTGTGTCTCCCTCTCTCTCTGCCCCTTCCCTGCTCATGCTCTGTCTCTCTCTGTCTCAAAAATAAATAAACATTTAAAAAAAATTGTTTAATGTAATACATAATTATATGCTATCTACAAGAAATCCACTTTAAATACAAATACTTAAAAAAAGGTAAAAAGTAAAAAGATAAAGAAAGATACAGGATGCAAACACTAACCAAAAGAAAGGTAGAATAGCTATATTTATATCAGCCAAAGCAGACTTCAAAACAAGGAACAGAGGGACGCCTGGGTGGCTCAGTCAGTTAAGACTCCAACTCTTGATTTCAGTTCAGGTCATGATCTCATTATTTATGAGATTGAGGCCTGTGTCAAGCTTTGCACTGACAGCATGGAGTCTGCTTGGGGTTCTCTCTGTCCCCCTCTCACTCTGCCCCTCCCCCACTCACTCTCTCTCAAAATAAATAAATAAACATTTTTTTAAAAACAACATTAAAGGGGGAAGATGGCGGCGTAGGAGGACGCTGGGCTCACCGCGCGTCCTGCTAATCACTTAGATTCCACCTACACCTGCCTAAAGAACCCAGAAAACCGCCAGAGGATTAGCAGAACGGAGTCTCCGGAGCCAAGCGCAGACGAGAGGCCCACGGAAGAGGGTAGGAAGGGCGGCGAGGCGGTGCGCGCTCCACGGACCGGCGGGAGGGAGCCAGGGCGGAGGGGCGGCTCGCCGGCCAAGCGGAGCCCCCGAGTCAGGCTGGCAAAAGCGGAGGGGCCGGACGGACTGTGTTCCGACAGCAAGCGCGACTTAGCGTCTGGGAGGTCATAAGTGAACAGCTCTGCTCAGAAAGCGGGAAGGCTGGAGGACAAAGGGAGGGAGAGCTGCTGAGCCCTTGGACGGACGGCAGAGCTCAGCTTGGCGGGGAACAAAGGCGCTCGCCAGCGCCATCTCCCCCGCCCATCCCCCAGCCAAAATCCCAAAGAGAACCAGTTCCTGCCAGGGAACTTGCTCGCTCCGCGCAAACACCCAACTCTGTGCTTCTGCGGAGCCAAACCTCCGGCAGCGGATCTGACTCCCTCCCGCTGCCACAGGGCCCCTCCTGAAGTGGATCACCTAAGGAGAAGCGAGCTAAGCCTGCCCCTCCCGCCCCCGTGCACCTTGCCTACCCACCCCAGCTAATACGCCAGATCCCCAGCACCACAAGCCTGGCAGTGTGCAAGTAGCCCAGACGGGCCACGCCACCCCACAGTGAATCCCGCCCCTAGGAGAGGGGAAGAGAAGGCACTCACCAGTCTGGCTGTGGCCCCAGCGGTGGGCTGGGGGCAGACATCAGGTCGGACTGCGGCCCCGCCCACCAACTCCAGTTATACACCACAGCACAGGGGAAGTGCCCTGCAGGTCCTCACCACTCCAGGGACTATCCAAAATGACCAAACGGAAGAATTCCCCTCAGAAGAATCTCCAGGAAATAACAACAGCTAATGAACTGATCAAAAAGGATTTAAATAATATAACAGAAAGTGAATTTAGAATAATAGTCATAAAATTAATCGCTGGGCTTGAAAACAGTATACAGGACAGCAGAGAATCTCTTGCTACAGAGATCAAGGGACTAAGGAACAGTCACGAGGAGCTGAAAAACGCTTTAAACGAAATGCAAAACAAAATGGAAACCACCACGGCTCGGATTGAAGAGGCAGAGGAGAGAATAGGTGAGCTAGAAGATAAAGTTATGGAGAAAGAGGAAGCTGAAAGAAAGAGAGATAAAAAAATCCAGGAGTATGAGGGGAAAATTAGAGAACTAAGTGATACACTAAAAAGAAATAATATACGCATAATTGGTATCCCAGAGGAGGAAGAGAGAGGGAAAGGTGCTGAAGGGGTACTTGAAGAAATTATAGCTGAGAACTTCCCTGAACTGGGGAAGGAAAAAGGCATTGAAATCCAAGAGGCACAGAGAACTCCCTTCAGACGTAACTTGAATCGATCTTCTGCACGACATATCATAGTGAAACTGGCAAAATACAAAGATAAAGAGAAAATTCTGAAAGCAGCAAGGGATAAACGTGCCCTCACATATAAAGGGAGACCTATAAGACTCGTGACTGATCTCTCCTTTGAAACTTGGCAGGCCAGAAAGGCTTGGCACGATATCTTCAGTGTGCTAAACAGAAAAAATATGCAGCCGAGAATCCTTTATCCAGCAAGTCTGTCATTTAGAATAGAAGGAGAGATAAAGGTCTTCCCAAACAAACAAAAACTGAAGGAATTTGTCACCACGAAACCAGCCCTACAAGAGATCCTAAGGGGGATCCTGTGAGACAAAGTACCAGACACATCACTACAAGCATAAAACATACAGACATCACAATGACTCTAAACCCGTATCTTTCTATAATAACACTGAATGTAAATGGATTAAATGCGCCAACCAAAAGACATAGGGTATCAGAATGGATAAAAAAACAAGACCCATCTATTTGCTGTCTACAAGAGACTCATTTGAGATCTGAGGACACCTTTAGATTGAGAGTGAGGGGATGGAGAACTATTTATCATGCTACTGGAAGCCAAAAGAAAGCTGGAGTAGCCATACTTATATCAGACAAACTAGACTTTGAATTAAAGGCTGTAACAAGAGATGAAGAAGGGCATTATATAATAATTACAGGGTCTATCCATCAGGAAGAGCTAACAATTATAAATGTCTATGCGCCAAATACCGGAGCCCCCAGATATATAAAACAGTTACTCATAAACATAAGCAACCTTATTGATAAGAATGTGGTCATTGCAGGGGACTTTAACACCCCACTTACAGAAATGGATAGATCATCTAGACACACAGTCAATAAAGAAACAAGGGCCCTGAATGATACATTGGATCAGATGGACTTGACAGATATATTTAGAACTCTGCATCCCAAAGCAACAGAATATACTTTCTTCTCGAGTGCACATGGAACATTCTCCAAGATAGATCATATACTGGGTCACAAAACAGCCCTTCATAAGTTTCCAAGAATTGAAATTATACCATGCATACTTTCAGACCACAATGCTATGAAGCTTGAAATCAACCACAGGAAAAAGTCTGGAAAACCTCCAAAAGCATGGAGGTTAAAGAACACCCTACTAACGAATGAGTGGGTCAACCAGGCAATTAGAGAAGAAATTAAAAAATATATGGAAACAAACGAAAATGAAAATACAACAATCCAAACTCTTTGGGACGCAGCGAAGGCAGTCCTGAGAGGAAAATACATTGCAATCCAGGCCTATCTCAAGAAACAAGAAAAATCCCAAATACAAAATCTAACAGCACACCTAAAGGAAATAGAAACAGAACAGCAAAGGCAGCCTAAACCCAGCAGAAGAAGAGAAATCATAAAGATCAGAGCAGAAATAAACAATATAGAATCTAAAAAAACTGTAGAGCAGATCAACGAAACCAAGAGTTGGTTTTTTGAAAAAATAAACAAAATTGACAAACCTCTAGCCAGGCTTCTCAAAAAGAAAAGGGAGATGACCCAAATAGATAAAATCATGAATGAAAATGGAATTATTACAACCAATCCCTCAGAGATACAAACAATTATCAGGGAATACTATGAAAAATTATATGCCAACAAATTGGACAACCTTGAAGAAATGGACAAATTCCTAAACACCCACACTCTTCCAAAACTCAATCAGGAGGAAATAGAAAGCTTGAACACACCCATAACCAGTGAAGAAATTGAATCGGTTATCAAAAATCTCCCAACAAATAAGAGTCCAGGACCAGATGGCTTCCCAGGGGAGTTCTACCAGACGTTTAAAGCAGAGATAATACCTATGCTTCTCAAGCTATTCCAAGAAATAGAAAGGGAAGGAAAACTTCCAGACTCATTCTATGAAGCCAGTATTACTTTGATTTCTAAACCAGACAGAGACCCAGTAAAAAAAGAGAACTACAGGCCAATATCCCTGATGAATATGGATGCAAAAATTCTCAATAAGATACTAGCAAATCGAATTCAACAGCATATAAAAAGAATTATTCACCATGATCAAGTGGGATTCATTCCTGGGATGCAGGGCTGGTTCAACATTCGCAAATCGATCAACGTGATACATCACATTAACAAAAAAAAAGAGAAGAACCATATGATCCTGTCAATCGATGCAGAAAAGGCCTTTGACAAAATCCAGCACCCTTTCTTAATAAAAACCCTTGAGAAAGTCGGGATAGAAGGAACATACTTAAAGATCATAAAAGCCATTTATGAAAAGCCCACAGCTAACATCATCCTCAATGGGGAAAAACTGAGAGCTTTTTCCCTGAGATCAGGAACACGACAGGGATGCCCACTCTCACCGCTGTTGTTTAATATAGTGCTGGAAGTTCTAGCATCAGCAATCAGACAACAAAAGGAAATCAAAGGCATCAAAATTGGCAAAGATGAAGTCAAGCTTTCGCTTTTTGCAGATGACATGATATTATACATGGAAAATCCGATAGACTCCACCAAAAGTCTGCTAGAACTGATACATGAATTCAGCAAAGTTGCAGGATACAAAATCAATGTACAGAAATCAGTTGCATTCTTATACACTAACAATGAAGCAACAGAAAGACAAATAAAGAAACTGATCCCATTCACAATTGCACCAAGAGGCATAAAATACCTAGGAAGAAACTTAACCAAAGATGTAAAAGATCTGTATGCTGAAAACTATAGAAAGCTTATGCAGGTAATTGAAGAAGATATAAAGAAATGGAAAGACATTCCCTGCTCATGGATTGGAAGAATAAATATTGTCAAAATGTCAATACTACCCAAAGCTATCTACACATTCAATGCAATCCCAATCAAAATTGCATCAGCATTCTTTTTGAAACTAGAACAAGCAATCCTAAAATTCATATGGAACCACAAAAGGCCCCGAATAGCCAAAGTAATTTTGAAGAAGAAGACCAAAGCAGGAGGCATCACAATCCCAGACTTTAGCCTCTACTACAAAGCTGTCATCATCAAGACAGCATGGTATTGGCATAAAAACAGACACATAGACCAATGGAATCGAATAGAAACCCCAGAACTAGACCCACAAACGTATGGCCAACTCATTTTTGACAAAGCAGGAAAGAACATCCAATGGAAAAAAGACAGTCTCTTTAACAAATGGTGCTGGGAGAACTGGACAGCAACATGCAGAAGGTTGAAACTAGACCACTTTCTCACACCATTCACAAAAATAAACTCAAAATGGATAAAGGACCTGAATGTGAGACAGGAAACCATCAAAACCTTAGAGGAGAAAGCAGGAAAAGACCTCTCTGACCTCAGCCGTAGCAATCTCTTACTCGGCACATCCCCAAAGGCAAGGGAATTAAAAGCAAAAGTGAATTACTGGGACCTTATGAAGATAAAAAGCTTCTGCACAGCAAAGGAAACAACCAACAAAACTAAAAGGCAATTAACGGAATGGGAAAAGATATTTGCAAATGACACATCGGACAAAGGGCTAGTATCCAAAATCTATAAAGAGCTCATCAAACTCCACACCCGAAAAACAAATAACCCAGTGAAGAAATGGGCAGAAAACATGAATAGACACTTCTCTAAAGAAGACATCCGGATGGCCAACAGGCACATGAAAAGATGTTCAACGTCGCTCCTCATCAGGGAAATACAAATCAAAACCACACTCAGATACCACCTCACGCCAGTCAGAGTGGCCAAAATGAAGAAATCAGGAGACTATAGATGCTGGAGAGGATGTGGAGAGACGGGAACCCTCTTGCACTGTTGGTGGGAATGCAAATTGGTGCAGCCGCTCTGGAAAGCAGTGTGGAGGTTCCTCAGAAAATTAAAAATAGACCTACCCTATGACCCAGCAATAGCACTGCTAGGAATTTATCCAAGGGATACAGGAGTACTGATGCATAGGGGCACTTGTACCCCAATGTTTATAGCAGCACTCTCAACAATCGCCAAATTATGGAAAGAGCCTAAATGTCCATCAACTGATGAATGGATAAAGAAATTGTGGTTTATATACACAATGGAATACTACGTGGCAATGAGAAAGAATGAAATATGGCCTTTTGTAGCAACGTGGATGGAACTGGAGAGTGTGATGCTAAGTGAAATAAGCCATACAGAGAAAGACAGATACCATATGGTTTCACTCTTATGTGGATCCTGAGAAACGTAACAGAAACCCATGGGGGAGGGGAAGGGAAAAAAAAAAAAAAAGAGGTTAGAGTGGGAGAGAGCCAAAGCATAAGAGACTGTTAAAAACTGAGAACAAACTGAGGGTTGATGGGGGGTGGGAGGGAGGGCAGGGTGGGTGATGGGTATTGAGGAGGGCACCTTTTGGGATGAGCACTGGGTGTTGTATGGAAACCAATTTGACAGTAAATTTCATATATTAAAAAATAAATAAATAAATAAATAAATAAATAAATAAAAAGCTGGAGGGAAGAAAAAATAAAGATAATAGTTAACTAAAAAAAAAAATAAAATAAAATATAATATAATATTCCAAACTAAAAAAAAAATAAAAATAAAAAAAATAAAAAAAAAAATAAAAACAACATTAAAGGAATTCACCCAAGAGATACACAAGTGCTGATGCATAGGGGCACTTGCACCCCAATGTTTACAGCAGAACTTTCAACAATAGCCAAATTATGGAAAGAGCCTAAATGTCCATCAACTGACAATGGATAAAGAAGATGTGGTTTATATATACAATGGAATACTCCTTGGCAATGAGAAAGAATGAAATCAGGCCATTTGCAGCAATGTGGATGGAACTGGAGGGTATTATGCTAAGTGAATCAGGCAGAGAAAGACAGATACCATATGTTTTCACTCCTATGTGGATCCTGAGAAACTTAACAGAGAACCATGGGAGAGGTCAAGGGGGGGAAAATGTTACAGAGAGGGAGGGAGGCAAACCATAAGAGACTCTTAAATACTGAGAATAAACTGAGGGCTGATGGAGGGTGGGAGGGAGGGGAAAGTGGGTAATGGGCATTGAGGAGGGCACCTGTTGGGATGAGCACTGGGTGTTGTATGGAAACCAATTTGACAATAAAATATAAATAAATAAATAAATAAATAAATAAATAAATAAATTTACCAAAAAAAAAAAAAAAAAACAAGGAAGGCGTGCACCTGGGTGGCTCAGTTGGTAAGCAGCCGTCTTCGGCTCAGGTCATGATCTCACAGTTTGTGAGTTCGAACCCCAATTTGGACTCTCTGCTGTCAGCACAGAGCCCTCTTCAGATCATCTGTCCCCTCTCTCTCTACCCCTCCCCTGCTTGTGCTCTCTCGGTTTCTCTCTCCTAAAAATATACATTTTTTAAAAACTAAAGGTAGCCATTAAATAATAATAAAGGGGTGAATTCTCCAAGAAAATATAATTCTAAATGTGCATACACCTAAAAACAGAGCTTCAAAATATAGAAGACAAAAATGGATAGATCTGAAAGGGCGAATAAACAAATCTACAATAATATTTAGAGATATCAACACTCTTCTCTTAATAGTTAATAAAAAAGTGGGTAGAAAATCAGTAAGAATAGCAATTACCTGAACAGTAAAATCAATCAACTTGAGTCAATGGAAATTTACAAACAAATGCAAAATACACATTCTTCTCAAATATACATGGAACATTCACCAAAATGACCATATTATGAGCCATAAAACAAACTTTAAGAAACGTAAAAAGAACAGAAATCATATAAAGTATACTCTCAGATTTTAACAGTATTAAAGTAGAAATCAATAACAGAACAATACCTGGAAAATCCTCCAGGATTCAAAAATTAAGCAACATACTTCTGATACATACAATAAAGATTAAGCCTCAGGGGAAATTTTTAAATGTTTTGAAAATTTTTTGAAACATTTTTGAATATGAAAATACAGCATATCAAAATTGGTGGGATATAGCAAAAATAGTGCATTCAGGGAAATTTATAGCCATAAGTGCTCATATTGGAAAAGAAAAAAGTCTCAAATCAGCAATCTAAGCTTCCACTAAACAAACAAACAAACAAACAACACCTAGAAACAGTAAAGCCAATTCAGTCCAAAGGATGCAAAACAGAAAATTTGAAAGATGAGAGAAATCAATGAACCAGAAAACAGGAAAAAATGAAGCGAAAATTAAAAAAGCCAAAAAACTAGTTCTCTGAAGAGACTAATAAAACTGGTAAACTTCTAGTTACACGAACCGAGATAAAAAGATGAAAAGAGAAGACACAAAGTTACTAATATGGGGAATGAAAGAAGGGCCACCACTACCAACAACAAAGACATACAAGGATATCAACAGAATATCACAAACAATTCTGTGACCATTAATTCATAAACTTAGATGAAATAGAATAGAATAAATCCTTGAAAGACATAAACTACTAAAACTCGCTCAAGAAGAAATAATCTAAATGGTGCTACATCTATTAAAGAAAAGAAATTTCTAGTTAAAAGTCTTTTAAAAAAGAAAACTTCAGAGGCGCCTGGGTGGCTCAGTTGGTTAAGCATCTGACTTTGGTGTAGGTCATGATCTTACTGTTTCGTGGGTTCAAGCCCCGCATCCAGCTCTGTGCTGACATCTCAGAGCCTGGAGCCTGCTTCAAATTCTGTGTATTCCTCTCTTTCTTCCCATCCTGACTCATTCTCTCTCTCTCTCGCTCTCTCTCACTCTCTCAGGTAAATAAACATTTAAAAAGTTAAAAAAAAAAAAAAAAAAAAGGAAACTTCTGGTCCAGACGGTTTCACTGGTGGATTTTACCAAACATTAAATAAGAAATGCCATCAATTCTGTACAATTTCTTCCAGAAAATAGGAAAGGAACCCATTACTCTGATTCTAAAATAAAGACATTTCAATAAAAGAAAACCAAAGACCAATATTCCTCGTGAACATGGAAGCAAAACTTCTCAATAAGACATGAACGATGGGGCGCCTGGGTGGCTCAGTCGGTTGAGCGTCCGACTTCAGCTCAGGTCACGATCTCACGGTCTGTGAGTTCGAGCCCCGCGTCGGGCTCTGGGCTGATGGCTCAGAGCCTGGAGGCTGCTTCCGATTCTGTGTCTCACTCTCTCTCTGCCCCTCCCCCGTTCATGCTCTGTCTCTCTCTGTCTCAAAAATAAATAAATGCTAAAAAAAAAAAAAAAAGACATGAACGAATTGAATCCAGCAGTATATAAATAAAATGATTATACAGGGGCACCTGGGTGGCTCAGTCGGTTAAGCGGCCGACTTCAGCTCAGGTCATGATCTCACCGTCAGTGAGTTCGAGCCCCGCGTCGGGCTCTGTGCTGACAGCTCGGAGCCTGGAGCCTGTTTCAGATTCTGTGTCTCCCTCTCTTTGACCCTCCCCCATTCATGCTCTGTCTCTCTCTGTCTCAAAAATAAATAAACGTTAAAAAAAATTTTTTTTTAATGATAATACAATTGAGTAGGATTATTCCCAGGAATACAAGACTGAATCAAACTTTAAAATTAATGTTAGCTAGGGGCGCCTGGGTGGCGCAGTCGGTTAAGCGTCCGACTTCAGCCAGGTCACGATCTCGCGGTCCGTGAGTTCGAGCCCCGCGTCAGGCTCTGGGCTGATGGCTCAGAGCCTGGAGCCTGTTTCCGATTCTGTGTCTCCCTCTCTCTCTGCCCCTCCCCCGTTCATGCTCTGTCTCTCTCTGTCCCAAAAATAAATAAAAAACGTTGAAAAAAAATTAAAAAAAAAATGTTAGCCATATTAGTTACAAAGAAGGACATATGAGAAAAACTGCATGAACTTTGGCTTTGTCTATGACCTTAGACATAGGATACAAGAGCATGATCCACTTGGCTATCAAAAGGAATCAGGTACTGATTCATGCTACAGTACAGATGAAAATTAAAAACATCAAGCAAGAAGCCAGATGCAAAAGACTAGTAACTGTATGATTCCATTTATATTATATGTCTAGGAAAGACAAATTTATAGAGATGGAAAGCAGACCAGTGTTTGCCTAGGGCTGGAGATGGCAACAGGGGATTTACCATAAATGAAGATGAGAAAATTCTTTAGATTGTGGGAATGGTTATAAAAATCTATATTGAATTGTATATTTATAATGGGTGAATTTAATGGTGTATAAATTATATTTCAACAAAGCTACTTTTAAAAAAAGTGACAAGAGAAAAAGAACCAACAGCAAAAAAGAGACTTATTACAGCCATTAAAAACTAGATAACCATAGATCCAGCTCTG